>NC_041054.1:5847069-7047069 GCF_900634775.1 Gouania willdenowi
TTAAATAAGCTAATGAAATCAGCAACCGGAGGGACCAAGTTCATAATTAATGCATGAATCTATTCTTAGACAGCAGTAAATTAGACACACTGCCTTAATGGATTTTAACTAAATGAAAATGTCTCATCTTTTAGGTATGATAAGATATCTACTGGATGAAACTGATTGAGAAAGCTTATTGTGCAACTTCCTCCAGAACTTTATCGAAGGCACTGGACCTAACGCTAACTATTAGCGGATAGGACGATACAAGATAATGCGATATTAAAACGTGATAAGATGTATCGTCAAGGGTACCGAGTGGTATCGTGAATGGGGGAGGAGGGGATATGAACCACACAATCTACAACCCATTATATTGTTAGGTTTGTTTTTTCTATTACTCCAAATAAGTTGAAAAGGTCAAAAACAGGAGTAAGTATGTAAGTATGTCTCAAGTTCATGTTGAATCAAGAGATAATTGATTTTTTGTTTTAATCTTTTCCAAAATATAATATCATCTATGATGATGTGCAATGGCATAAGAGAGAGAGAGAGAGAGAGAGAGAGAGAGAGAGAGAGAGGAGAGAGAGAGAGAGAGAGAGAGAGAGAGAAATTAACTGAATCTGTATTTTTCGACCCTGGGGGTCGGACGGGTCACCTAGAGTGGTCGCCTGAAATTTCTGAAAAATTTAAATAGATTTTTAATTTTAAACACAATCTAGAACACCTGTATTTCTATACTTTCACTTTGTGAAATATAATTCTAGTTCAACTAAAAAATATCTGAGCTCAAACATGATCAAAAACTGCTTCTAGAAAAAAAAAGTCTGGGGTTGCCAGAAATTCTTGATATCAAAATGGGGTCAAGATCCAAAAAGGTTGGGAACCACTGCACTAAATACTGTTTCATTCCAATAATTTACAAAATGAGATTTGTCATCACTCATTCATTCCATCATTATGCTCCTTAGTTGTTTTTAAATAGTTTTCTAGGTGAAATGTTGTAGTTGGACAAAGGGATTCAGAAATAAGAGAAAGGGGGTACTTGGGCCAATAAAGTTTGAGAACCACTGGTCTATCGCATCGTATTGTCAACTCAGTGTATTGTAACCCCCCAACTATATATTCTTGGACCGAATGAGCAAATTTGGTGCAATTGTTGGCTCCCAATTTGAAAACTTTATTTTTTTATGCAATGTCTTCTAAAACACATGACAAAACACTATATATGAATAATTTGCTGCAACAGTGGCAGATTGAGTAGTTAGGCAATACTCGAAGGCTCAGGTTTTATGTGTTGGTGTAAAGCAGTGTCAAACATCTGAAGGCTTCCCCATCTGCTTAATTAGAGGTCGTTCACTTCTTGACATCTATGCTGCTAACTAATTAAATTACAGCATGGCCAGAAAGAGGAAAACAGAATTTGGAAGGGCAGCTGATGACGTGCGAGCACTCTGTTTATGTAAATTGTGTATGTTCTGTTTGAACGCGCATAGAAAAAAATTCAAGCTAGCATTTTCAGAGCAACCCTCCACACACATCACCCAATCTTGATCTCCAGTCTGACAGGATGTCGTTTTTTGTATCTTCCTCAGATGTCTATCAAGCTTGCGCCCACACCTCCTTTCTCCTTGCATTCTGCTTTAGTAAACGTAAAAAGTAAATGTACTTTAGGGGTTTGTACTGGGCAACAGAAGCTACTATTGAAGATATAAAAAATGTTCAACAGTTATTTAGTCAAAACCATCCTGTGACTCAGTGATGTGTTAAATTGGTACAATCACTCACAAATACTTAAAATCTGCTCCCGTGTGGCACCTTTCCAGCAAAGTTGGATTAGATCTAATTGCTTCTATTATGATAAGAGTGAAGGCAGTGATGGTTGGAAGAAAGGGGGGGAAAAAAGAAGGCAAGCAGATTTTTGCAGAGATTAAAAAAGAAGAAGGTATTTTCTAACATAAAGCCGTGTGAAGTGTTGTTTATCGAGGGCAAAAAAAGAGAGAACTGAGGTTGAAATGAAAGTGAGCTCGTTACTTTGAAGTCACCACCGTTAAATCTTAAAAAAAAATGTTTCGAGTAGACAAAGCACTTTCTCAAGTTCACATATCCAGATTTCTGCCAGTACCTGAGCAAGCAGCTTTCCTTTTGCTAAATAAAACAAAAGAATGAAAGAGATGACAGGGTTTGACGCAAAAACACGCCAGGCTTTCAGGTGATGTAAGACGGCCTTTGGCAGTGGCAGCGTCGATTCCTCAATCAGCCTCTGAAAACAAACCCTGACTACTGCTAAATGTGGAAACGAACGTGCTTTATCACATCCTTTACATCCCTTACACAGCACAAACACCAGACTGCATTTATTTGTGATCTGTTCTTTGTTTTTATGGCTCAGTTAAAAGGTGTATTATTTTTGGTAAATAACATCCACTTCATGGCTTGATCTAATTTTCAATTATGCCTTTTTAAATATTATGAAGTTACTCACATCACATGAACCTGCATGTGATATACAGTTTGGTCAACAAGTTAACTGAATACAAACATTCCAAAGTGGAGAAAAAAAAGAACAAAACCGTTGTTAATCACTAAATAAGATGCATACATATTCACAATGTAACCTTGAATTCTATTTACTTCTACACCATAGGGGTGTAACGATCCATCGATCTGGATCGGTTAAGCTACGATGTAATCAAGTCCATACTTTTTTGTTTTTGTTTTTTAAAGTATGAATTTTGTTTAAATGTCTGAAACGTAATTTAAATAAAAAATGCTTGGTATATTTTCCAGCTTTCGGTGAAATGTAACCGACTCTGTTAAATGGGTATATAATATTGTCTTAAATCGATCGAAAGCCACTGAATGGAAATCAAATCGCTGCAGACTTTGTGATATTGGCAAAAACCGTACCATCATCCAAAGAAAAGATTTCATATCGTATCGTCCTGACGGTGGTGATTTACCACCCTACTACAAAACACAGTGTCTAATGCAAATAAACATAAATGTAAAAGTGAAAACATTCCTTTGTGATTGTGTTCTTTTGACTTTAATAGGTGAGGAAAAAGTCGATGCTTAAATCATCACAATTTTACTGCTTTTTCTGGTTCATTCTTACTGTTAAATACAGCTGATGCTTTGTTTGGAGAGGACATAACCCCTGTAAACTATTGATATAATCCCCTCTTTGCTGCCTACTAAGTTTGACTATTTCTAAAGAGTATAGAGTACATTACTTTTGAGTAAATGACCTCCATATCATAGTGAAAAATCCAGCCTTTCCTTATGCCTTGTAGCCGGGCCGCGCCCCGCCCCAGGCATTGATTCTTTTAAAGTTAAATGAAAAACATCTCTCTTTCCTGAGACCTTTGGTCCTCCACACAAATTATCCTCTTGCTTGATGTGTCTGCGTCTTACATTTTCCTGTTCCATTTAAAACCACCTCTCGACCTCAGCAAAAAGGTAGAATCTTGCATTAATGTGTTTTCTACAAATATTACCAAATTGCTCTACATCTAGCTGCACAAAGATACCGTTTATGAGCTTAAGGTAACCTTCTTTTCAAGTGGATAAACATTACTGTGCACCACAGTAAAGTAGAACAGAGAAAAAAAAGCATCTGTAATTGCTTCTTACATAGCCCGCGAACACAATGCTACAAAAGGATAACAACTGGGGCTACACTCTAAATGCAACAAAATGCTAGGAAAACATGTATTGTTAAAAGGATAAAAGAGGTCTAATATCTCCCCCACAAAAGCTCAGTGGCTACACTGCCCCTATGAACCAAGAAAAACATTAAAAAGCCCTTGGCATACAAAGAGCCACTAATGAGCCACATTTGAAGCTGCTAACAAGACAGCGGTATAGTACCCTGCTTTGCACTGCCTACTAATAGTGTGGTTGGAGGAAATAGCAAAAAGGGAAAATGAGAGAGGGAGATGAATTGGAGCACAGGGAGGCTGGTTCTCGTCTCTCTTAGGTGGAGAGAAAGTAAAAAAAAAGGAACCGAGCGGTAACGAAATGGGGGAGACAAAGGATTGAGGATCTGCCAAGAAAATAACAATCCCCCCCTTTCCTCCTGGTCCTATTACAGTTAGGAGGTTGCGTTTGTTTACCATGCACACTAGCCGCCTGCTCTTCAGATAAAACTGACTGTCAGTACTGCTAGAATCCATTATGCACGTTCAGAGGAAAGCCAGACAGTGGCTGGCTGTTCTGTTGTGAAATTACAAACATCCACTTGCTTTAATTTCTCCCTTTCTCATTGAATAAAGAGGACAGACAGTAATTAACAGGGTATTTAAAAAGCAATGCTGTGAGCGATGAGGAAAGAGGAGAGGAGTAGGTACAACGATGGGTGGGTGGTGCATTGGAGACAGAGGTGGTGGCAATGGAGAGGGAAAGATAGGAACTATAAGAGGCGATGGAGAAAAAGAGATGAGCTGTGGAGAATTAAATAACAGAACAGATCTCTCCAAGGCCTCCTTAATGGGCAGTGACAGGAATTTATTCACACTTAGTCTGGTATTAAATCAAAGGCAAGGCAAGTGGCAGCAGCAGGCTGCGGCAGTGGGTGGGATCAGGTGGAGCAGAAAGGACGACGGTGTTTTCTGGTGTGTTTCACAGGTAAAGGATTAAAATCTCCTGCAGCTCCTTCCAACATGGACGGGTTCGTTGTTAAAGGCCTTCAAGGATGGATGGCGGAATAGATGAGACAAACCATGAGTGATGTGCCAGGCTGTCCTACACCACAGATTGAATGATTTTCAAGTGGTGCAGGGAGCCTCTGTGAATCATTCCATCTCCTCTCTAGCCAGTCAGCCAGTTCGTCAGTGTGGTAGAAAAGGTGGATGGTTCCCAGTGATTAAAACCTAATTGCAACAAATCCGATGTGGTTGGCTAATCATCCACATGGGATTCTAATGACTGTTTGGGTTACTGGAAATGAAGATTTTCAAAAAAGGTTGGCCCAGGGTGGAGAGTTTTTAAAAACTATGTTTGCAGTGTTTCCATGAGGATAGGCCAATTGGTGGATTATATGAACAAATAAGGTCTTTCATTGTCATGAGCCAAAATGAGTAATGGGAGTATAACTTTTTTCCAATAACCTTGTTGACTCAATTATGTAATTTGAGCTTACCTAATGTTGGTATAAGACTTGTTTAAGAAAGCTAATTACTTATTCCTAGAAGGTTAATCAAGAGTTTAACAAATGTACTTGCTTCGTTTGGTACTCTTTCCAGATAATTATTTTCAGTTTTATTTTCTGTTAACTACATACTTGAAGTTAACGGTTTTTTGCAGTATTGTACACTTAAAAGCTGCTCTGGACAATAATTATATCAGATAACGACGTATAGTGTAGACCTCACACATCAAAAAATCGAAGATCATTGTTCATAAAATTATGTATAGGTTGAAATTCCTGCTCAAAGGCCTGTATTGACCTATGCTGTAAACACTTGGTTAATTGACATTGTCAGAAAAGTTTTGCACATTGCATTGTGAAAATTGGAGTCCGGTAAACGGATGAATAGAAGTCTTTTTTCCAAAGTCTGTGACCCGAAAAAATTTGTGACCATTTCTTGGCGGTAAGAGAAAAACAGTGCTAAACCTCTTCATAGCTATTAAGGAGCTAATTACTCCTCCTTAAACATGACGCCTGCGGTGGGTGAAGTAAATGCAGACTGGAGAAAAAATTAAAACTTAAGGGGGAGTAAATGTCCGCCGAGAAAACCGCAGGGGTTGGAAACTGTCGCCACACAACATTTTTTCGGGTCACAGATTTTGGCACAACACCGGCACTCGGCTGCCACTCGGCTTAGCTTCGGCTCTTGGTGATGTCATCGACTAGTCGACATCAACTAGTATGCACATAGAGTCGACCTATAAAACAATGTAGTCGTTCAACCCCAAGTAGAGACCAGAAAAAAAATGTTTTTCAGAATATAGAACCTTTAAGAGAATAATTATAATTCTTCTAATAATTTTTCTCAAATGAACTTGGTGCTAGCACACAAATTTACTTCAACTACAAATCGTCACCTATTACAATCAAAATAAATTAGCACAGTCAACATCCACTGTGCATATAAAAGTACACAGTTCTATACCTGCTCAAGGCTCTGCAGTATTTTGCCCGTTCAAACCCACATGAATTTTAATACATATGGTCACAGAGGGTGGTTCCCGTAAAAGACACTTGTGGGGAGTGATTGGAGCAATGCCTCTCATCTCCTCCTTCTCTAACTTTGGGCAGATTGCATCACCATCCATCAGCCTGACTCTGACAAACAGCAATTACCCCAATCGACAGATAACAAGAGCAAAGCTATCACTCACAAGCCAGGACGGCCCATAAAGCAGTCAGTCATTACCATAGAGGAGACATTTATCTGCTTTTCCTACAACTATAAGCCCTCCTTCTACCACCATCCCACCCTGTTCTGATCTCTACTGCCTGCTCACAATAAACCATTTAAGGAGTCCCTAAGGTTGTGATGTTAGGTACTTCCAAGCGGTAATCATATGAATATAACTGATAAATCCACCACCATCCACTGATGGATTGCAGGGTGATGTGCCATTCAAGGATTTATTTGTCATCCCCACACCTGACCATTGCCATTCAAGGATTTTCAGGATTCAAGTTTTTAATTTGTCCCGGTGCGGACCAAAATACGGAACTTGTTCTGGTATCTGGAAAGGTCCCCTTGAGCAAGGCACCAAAACCCAACACTGCTCCAGGGACTACAGATGAAAAATAGCCTTTAGGCAAATGCTGGATATTTACAGAAATGTATATTAATATCCACTGTCAGTATATAAAAAATTAATTAAAAAAAACATCCACCAGGTGTTTCCATGCAGGCAGACCTGCTAATACTGTATCATATTTTTCTGCAGCTTGTGCCTTCTCCTCGCCCTTCTCTCTCTTTTCTTTTTCAGGTGTCTTGAAGCTGGAGCTGGTTCCAGGTCCTGATCTGTGGTTCACAGCTCAACTAGTCTGGGACACTTGGATGTTCTATCTCTCTATAACTGTTCTCTCTTCTTTCTATCTACTAACCTCAACCAGTCGAGGCCAGGTTCTCCTGAAGATTTAAAAGTTAAAAAGGAGTTTTTTCTCCCCACTGTAGCAGAGGATTATCAGGTGGATTTGTTGGGGTTTTTCTTAAGAATTTTATACTTTTATTGAATTAAAAACATTTCTGTCAGTTTTTGTATGAACTTTTTCAGACTATCAATACAAAACATTAGTTATGTGTTCTTATATTTATGATATATTAAACATCATTAACTATCTTTAGCTGTATTTTGTCTGAAAACGCACTACATGTATGAAAATTATTACATTGTTATTGATGTGATACTGACAGCACTTTGGGTTCGCGGCTAGCAATGTTGCTAACCTGAAAGCTGTTAGCGAACTGGGGCTTTTTTGTGATCGCACTCCATGTTCTCATCATGCTTGCATGGTTTTCTCTGAGTATGGCACAGAATGTTTTCGATTTTTTCTTTTTCTGCGTCCTTCGCTGTTTCCAAACATTACTTGTTGGTCTTTGTAATAACTATTTTAATACAAGAAATGTTCATTTTCTTTTTGTACCCAACTCAACCCATGATGAAACAGATGAAAAACAAACAACTACTGTATTAATTGCAACAATTTTTTTCACTTATAGTTTACTTAAAAATGTAAAATGCAGACATTGAACAAAGATTTCCTTTTGTATTCCTATAATTTGTTAGGGTAATAACGTGGATTCTTGATCTACTACAAGTCCTACACATTTATTATAGTCTCCAATAGCAACATTCTTTTTTTCTTTAAAGGTATGGAGACCAACCTTTCCTATTGTCTGTAATATGTGGTTTATGTAACATAATGACTGAATAAATAATACTGTTGTGTTTACCAATTCCTACCATGCTGGTACAAAAAACTTGTTTAAAAAAAAACACTAAAATGATTAAAGTAATACTTAATTACCAGAATACCAGCCCCGGGCAACTGTGTGAATATTTATTGTATAAACAGAAAACCTTTCCAATTAGACCTCTGAAAAACAAGGCTTCAATCAAACAGGTTGCCTTTCTCACTCTCTTGGGCAAAACCTTCTGATCTTGCATCAATATTGTTTCAACTGCAGTGGAAAGCTGAAGCTGAACTTCCAGGAATGGTTCTTTGGATGAGGATTAGGTAGCGATTGTGCCGCGACTCAGCGTGGATTTGAAAATCTCTCTTTACATTATTCAGTCTCTTGTGCGTGAAGGGCAGACGGTTCAAAAGCTCGGCTCAGATCCTGCTTTTCACTTAAATGGCAACAAGGGCAGCGTCTGCTCCAAGGTTATTTCACTTAATGCGGAACCTTCAAAACTCTCAGGATCACATTCTGTCAAAATCCAATTGTGTTGCAAATCAACAGGGCC
Source organism: Gouania willdenowi (assembly GCF_900634775.1). NCBI lineage: Eukaryota > Metazoa > Chordata > Actinopteri > Blenniiformes > Gobiesocidae > Gouania > Gouania willdenowi. The sequence goes on from NC_041054.1 coordinate 5,855,485, forward strand.
CGAAAGACGCTTGGTTTCATTGTTCATTATTTACAGCAGCGAGTGAAAAAGAATTTTGATAGAAGTCGTCTTTTGAAGGAAAGAAATCTACTCATGGCGTTTCTGAAGGAAGACTAAAAAAGTGTGACATATCAGCTGCAGACTTTGCAGCTTGCTTGCACTTATCTTTTCACTTATGCATCAATCTTCCGTCTCTGTCAACCTCCTGCTATACAGACAGAATCGTACTTTTGACGCTGCGGCTGAATCACATCAGTTCTGTTATTTCTTTTCAGAACACTATCTAAAAATCTTGACGTAGACAATCGGATGCTTCATTCCACTGTCCATCTTCTCCCGTCTGCTTTTATTTGTCTCTAACTAGCCTGCCCCCTCAATTTTCCACAGCAGTTGATGTGTCACTTCATTTACAATGCACAAAAAGTGTTTGTTTGTTAATCTTTTTTGGGTCCTATTTTAGGATACTTTTATTATGTTTCTTGTTGCCTGCTAGAGCCTTTTCCCTTTTTCTTTTACCTCTCTTCACATATCAACTTTCCCTGACAACACAGCTTTCTGTCTTGTTACCATTTCATCTTAAAAGAGCCTCACCCACCTGAACAAACAATCTCTGCCCAAACTTACAAAGCTTTATTTCTATCAATACAATTTTTTAACCACCATCATTAGTGTTGCAAAGCGGCAGAACATTTCCAAGGAAACTTAAGCTCTGGAATTTTACAAATATTCAAAAATGTAAACTTTTCATGGGAATTATTTATTGCCATTTCCTGGAATTCAGAAGCAGTTTTAAACAACTATCATATCCAAATCTAAATGACCATCCATGCAAAAAAAAAAAAAAAATCTAATACGTAACATTTCATCTAGGTTTGGAAAATTGTAAGTTGGAAACTTAATTAACTAAATTGAGGGTTGGACCTTAACGAGGATTTTAATTATACAGTAATTGGGAAATATGTATTTCAGCAACATCTAAAATATCAGCATCAGTCATTTAAAATTACTCTCAATTACTGGTTAATTTCCATCAAAAACTGTTTTGGTGAAAAGTTTATATTTTTGAAAGTTCCCAAAATTCCACCCCTTTGCAACCCAAACATCACACATCAAACACTATTTTATTCTTGGCACCGGAACATCCTACATCTTTTAACTCACTCAGAACGCTCATATCTTGTCAGCGTTTCTACAGCTGATGTCACCATACCACAAGCATCAGCCTTTCTCGTCCTATGCCTTTCGAACTCTATTAATGTGACACAGCTTTAAAATTTTATTCCTTGCCTCTGACGAAAAAAGCTGCCTAGAAAATTCCACCTACACGGGAAGCTGGAGAGCATCATTGCAAATCTGCTTGTCATGACTGAAGAATTATTGAAATAAGGTTTTTTTTTTAAAAAAAATGCAGTTATAACTCAAAAACTGTTAATTTCTCGAAAGAAAAATATGAGTGTTGAAGGAATTTTAACATTTTATAATATTTCACAAATGTTTCTGTGACCAAAAAAAAAAAACATTTCTGAGTTACTCACTAGGTTAATATTTAATAGTTTTGCTTGCCAGGCAGCCAGCCAGGGAGGCATCGAAGCAGTTTGTTCTCTAACGAAATGTCATGACACCCTACGTCTACTATGACCCCTTGTCATTTACAAAAATGCCCTCAGTACTTGAAAAAACTGTGTCCCCTCCACCTTTGAGAAATCCCAAAGGCAGCCTCAATGCTATCAATGCCCAAGGGTGTCAATCGGTGATAAAACAGGGATTCTAACCACTTGAAAAGGCACCATAGTGTGTTTGATTTTAAGTATTTATAATAAAAGCAGGTGAAAAAAAAGGATATCACTTGTCTTGAGATACTACCAAATACATAGCCGAGTTATGCTGTTAATTCAAATACCCAAATAGCACGGCTGTAAAGCATAAAACCCACTTTACGTAAAGTCTTCTCCTTGCAAGTCAGAAAGTGGTTTACAATTCTATCATTGAGGGAACTGAGGTATTAGAGTAGACCATTAGTGGTGCTGAAACCAGTTACACATGCCCATCAACATGATTTAAGTGGTAGAGTGGCTAAAAGAAGTGCAGTATTGCATACAACTCAGAAGGAAAAAGCTCAATCAGACTCGTAGATAATTTTCTTTCCATTTCCAGTTAAAAAGGTTTGTGTGTTTGCATGAACTCTTCTACAACCAGCTTAAATGGGTAGAAGTGGTGAACCTAAATTGCTAGCTACATCAAAGGATGGCGTATGATACAAGAGGTTTAGTCACGTACTTAGTTCTCATAATGTGATGCTGGCCAATTTGTATTTGCCTTCAAGGCAAGGCAAGGCAAGTTAAATGTATTTGTATAGCGCATTTCATACACAAGACAACATGACCAAAAAGTGCAACAGAAAACATTCAACAGCTTAAAATCACTGTCCTCACCAGGATTAATTCTCCCTAGATCAAACAGAAAACCATTTATTCACAGTTACGAGCCATAATTTTTTACTTCCAGATCACTGTCACCTTGGACATCGACGTCCAGAACCTGTTTGTTTACTCGCACCAGATGAACCAGTCGACCAACGACGGCTGCTCCGTAATGGTTCTGCCACTGCACATAATTCAAGGAACAGAAGTACTTTAACAGTGTTTCTCAATACTGTACATGTGCATGTACTGTAGTTTGTTTATTGGAAATACAGAGGACAATATTGATGTAGTAAACGTGACTGGTACAGGTAGGCACATGTATCAAACCATAGGCTGTAAGAAGAATGGACGAGACAAGCTCCCGGGAAAGTGAAGCTTATATTTTTAGAGCTCCCCCTGCTGACTGGCTGCAGTATAGGTCATAAACCCCACCTCCTCAATTTTAACGGATGGGATGTGGGTCAAACTGTAAAGTTAAAATACTCGTTACGTTATCTTTCTCCAAACCTTAGCTCTGCTGTGATCATTAGTTATTATCACCCTACATTGTGTTCAAGTGCTCATTTTTCTGTGAAGTTTGTTTTAAATAAGTTATTTGAAGTTGAAAAACGGGATTTGACGTCATATATGATGATGATTGACAGCCGCAGATCTTGCGTAGCTCTCTTTGTGAATAGCAGTTCCGTTGTGACGGAAAGCCGAGACGCCATTAAACTTTTCTGTTCAGTTTATTTCATCTTTTTTAAGCTACTAGTACTAGTACAAACCATGATTTGATCATCTGAAAAAGACGTTGGTAGAATTTCCAGCGTGAAAGATACTTATGTTCTTGACGTAGCTGGGCTGTGCAAGTCATCAGTGCAATACGCTAAATGGGCGGGGCGTGTTACCAGGGCTCCTCCCGCCGGACCCTACTGTGCATACTCTGGCTCCAAATTACGTGAAATTTGCAAGATGGAAGCGCCCATAAGCGCCGTACTTTGGCTTCAAGAACGCTGAGTGGGGACAGCTACAGTGCGCGCCCACTGTGTCAAACTCAAGGCCCGCGGGCAAAATTTGGCCCTAGAGCTTGTTCGGCCTGCAGGAAGCTTTTGTCCAAAGTTCAAATTACAGCAAAAACATAATTCTTAAAATATCTCACTCCCTCCAAATTCTCAAATTAAATAAAATTCCACCAAAACACAATGTGGTTTGCAATACTACGTCATTATTAATAATTAGTATGGAATCTAAAAATAATAATTTCTAAAACCTTAAAATTCTGGCAAATTATCCCACAGAATTCTGGCAAATTACAATGCAACTTTTGAAAAGACAAGATACAAACTCAAGGAACAGCTACCATTCAGGATATTGTAAGTGACAATGGCCAATAATCAATACTTAACTTTTCATCCATTCAGTGGGACTATTATATTATTTAAATAAGTACTGTATATCAAACTTGCTTTCCTTAAGCCTTCTTTTACTTTTATTGTTCTTTCTTTATTTTTCTGCATTCTGTAATTCTTTTAGTCCCAAAAAAAGCGCTATATAAAATTGATGCATTATTATTAATATTATCATTATTATTATATAATTCTCAAATAATAAGGTAGGACTTTGCCATGTGTTGAGATGGCAATATGAGTTTTCCTTATGTACATCACAGTTGTCTCTTTTTTCTAGCTCCATATACTTGCATCATTTCACACAAATCAATTTGCATGCTAATGCTTTGCATGTGTGGAAGGTCAGATTACAAACAAGCATATTTATCACTTTGATACAAAGCCTTTTTTGTTTACACTTTATGTCATTGTAACATTTAGAAATACACATTAAAGAATACTGAGAAGAGTATTTTACAGTTTTTTTAAATTTGCAGGAGAATGTGTACATTTTACACCAGTATTGTAGGTATTGGAATAAGCAAGCTACATAGGCATAAGCAGACTTTAACGGTTGCTTTGTGGGTGTTTTCAGCTTTGAGTGAAAAGGAGACGTTGTGTGTGTTTGGAAGGAGGCTGATGAGCGTGGTCGGAGTGCAGGGTTTGCTTTGCTGCAATGTTTTACTGTAGTGTTAACATTTAAAAGCAGCCAGGGGAGCCGCGCCGAGCTCTTAGAAATAACCAATTCTCATCTCTGCAGCTGACACTCCTGACCTTGGACTGTTGCAGCAAACGCTCAGACTCAGGCTTGGCATGCACAATGTGTACAGAGCCAGAACGCTGCACATGCAAGAAGAAAGAAACAGAGTGGGGCTTTAAAACACACTTAAATAACCTCTGTGGGAACAAACACAGTCTTCGCTCAGAGGAGAAGAAATAATAGCTCTTTCTCATATACCCTCGATCGATACACTTACACTAGTGTACGTACAAACAAAATAACCAGGAGAGATGATGGAAAGTAAAAAACGCCCTCTAAATAATGCACAAGGTGGGTCTGTCAGGTCTCACTGTTCATAAGTGCTGTACTGAGGTGAGTTACATGCAGTGGTTGCTGGGGGGCATTGTGTGTTTATCTAACCTGCCTTTATGCAGGATCCCATCAACCAAAACCTGATATTTGCACATCGCAATTTAATGTCATCTTGATGGGCTCATTTCCCAGAGAGAGATTTAACCTAATCCAGGATGGAAAAATAATTTATGATTTTAAATGTCAAAACACTAAAGCGGGCAGGCTTTGTCAGTGTTAACAGAGACTGTGTCGTGTCCCAGTGCCCAATAGGGCACCTGCGTGTTGTCAACCTGACAACACGCAGGTTTATATTTTGTTGCTATAGCAGCCCGGAACCATTTAGTAACCCATGGACTTTAAGACACAAAATCTCATGGTTTTGGCTTTAATTAGAAGATTTAAAGGAGACATATAATGGTTTTAAATCCTTCCTTTTTACATATAAATCATACAGTTGTGGTCTATATAAAGCGGAACTGCAATGCTTGGGTCTGAATTCCTCATTATTATAGCTCCACCCCTTTTCTACCCCTTTTCTGACATGCTTCTGAGAGCAACTCGTTTTGGTGCGGTCTCTTTAAATGCAAATGAGACACTCCATATCCCGCCCCCTCTCCAGGTTCAACTCCACCCTGCTCGGCCATTTTTGTAGTTTGATAGAAGAGATATGGCTATGTAGCGGCGCATAAACTTTTTATTCACACGTTATTTACAAAATGTCAACAGAAGACTTGTCCATCCAGCTTTACATGTTCGAGCCAGAGTCGGACCCGGCGGAGCGAGATGAAAATGAAGATGATGAACCTGCAGAACCCTAACAAGTGAGCTAACACAAGCACCGAGCTAACGCTAGCGCCAAGCTAACGTCACGAAATGCATTTTAATACAGTCTTTTCAAAGACAAAAACGGCAAAATGAAATGACTAATGAAAACTTTAGACTTTAAATCACGTAGGCCATATCACCAAGGATCTAAAACGAGCACACAGTGCTAACATATGAAGTCTGAAGACGGTGCAACGGCTAATGCTAACAAAACAATGACAGGGACGTCTTATCACACTTTTTAGCGTTATTTACAGCTTACCGAAGTGCTCTGTTCGTCGTCTCCACAGATAGAAGGAATTGACCCCTCAATCAGACAAAGTCTTTTGGCAAATCCTTCTTTATACTGGTGGAGGTTGCAGAAGCAGTCATCCTTGAAGTGCTTCGCGCACACAAAAATTACCTTACCCATAAATGTGGGTACATTTCCATAAAAAATAAAACTCAATCAGGCACTTTGAAAAGGTTCTCATGCTGGGAGATGGTGTAATGAAGCGTGTGGGTTACTACATCCAACAACCGAACATTTTGACTTATCCTCTTGTAACTTCGGCATCCTTGAGCCTGGACTACAAAATAAAAGCGAGAAAAAAAAATGGCGGGTTGCACGACGTGTTGGGCCTGGAGTCGATGTCCTAATTTGGCAGTTCCGCTGCAAATACTGTGATGTAATAGTTCAAAAAACGTAATAGAGAATAGAAAAATCGAAACAGATTGAAAAATATGACCAAAACAGAATATAAAGATATCTACGGAGCACCTGAAGAGACTTATTTGATTTTTTCTGTACTTCTAAACACTCTAAATATACAACAAAATGCATTTAAGGGCTAAAAAAGTGGATTTGGCATGATATGTCCCCTTTAAAAGTCAGGTATTCTATCCTTATCTTCTAAATAACAGGACTTCTTTGTCTTGTGGAACTTATTATGCCTTATTACCTCCGCCACGACCATGTGATACATATTAGAGAGAAAAATTTCAACTAGAATTTGCACACATATTCTTGTCTTGTTAACAGCCACCAGACGAACCCTTTAAATAAATAGCACTTTATGTGACCTTCATCCAATCCATTTCAAGAATAGATTTATAACGAAATTAAATTGAACCCTTAATTACATTTTGACAGCATAGAAGAAAATTTTATATTTTTTGCAATATATTTTCTGACTGAACTTGACCATCGCTGCTTTAGATATTAAATTATTTTGATGGCGGAATTCATTACCAAACGAACCTTTCAAAATGCATTCAACTAGATTTCAGTTCCATTTTCAACAATATTAACAAAACAGATATGATCCTATCACCATTAGTTGCAAAACAAGATTACCATTTGTTTGTTTTAGATTAGGTAACACGTTTATGTTCTTTAGGGTTTACAGGACAATAAGACATGAACAAATAAGGCTTTATCTATTAATTTATGTTTTCTCTGCTCAGTTTTTTTCCTCGTTTAAACCATTTTCCCTGTGCTACTGGGTGGTTGCTTAGGTGATGATTTTCCATCTGAAACCCTGAGATCTTCACCTCAAACAACACGTTAAAGCCTTTGATGCACTGAGTATTACAGGCAGCCAAGCAGCTAATTTAAAACCAGCTTTTAAATTTATTTAACACATATTTTATTGCAAAAATGAATTTAAATTGACTGTTAAAAGTATTGATCACACCTCCCCTTTTTATCCCATAGTTTGACTAAATGTCTCTTTTTTTTTGTATGTTCCTCATTTCTAAGACTTGACTGATCTATCCTGTTAGTCATATCAAACAGAAAAATACATCCGACAAAGGAGGCAGTTAATTGATTTTTAAGTTGCGAATGAAGTGCGAATCTTGTTTCTTTTTGTTAATATTTTAAAATGCCACCATATACACTGATTTACTCAAGTGAACTGTACTTAAATAGTGTTTTATTTACTACAGAGACAATCACTTAGTTCGCATTATGCTTGCCTTGATAAAATTGTGTAAATTGAATTAGTTATTTTGGAACAGTTCGTATAAAAAAAGACCTGAAAGGAAGTTTACACTTTAAAGAAGGTAATTGCTGAAACTTTAAAGGTATAACAGTAGATCTCACACTTGATCTTAACCAGGGACAAATGTGTTCCTCTGAACGGAGCCGAACTTTACTTTGCCAGCTGATATTTCTCTGCCTTAATCCAAAGTAGGCTCAGATTGAGAGATAGTGATGGTCCTTGTGTCTATTTCACGCTTCCTTTTCCCTCCAATAAACACCTCACTGTGGCCCAAAGGGACCCTTGAAAATCAAACTGTGAGTAACACATTGAAGCTTCACATTCACAGTAAGAGTTAGAAAATATTCCACACAAACACATCACCAATATATACTTGGAAGAAAAAGATGGATCTGAGACCTTTGCAGCTCATCTTAGGAATGTTCCCCATCACTCCAAAGTATAGCCAACCACATTTCAAGCTAACACTTTTATGCCCATATCTGAGCTGGGGGCTGCAATGGGTTTTGTAAAATTATGAGTGCCTTTGTAAAAGTGAAGCTGCAGGGCAGTCACGGTACATAATATTAGCATTACATTATTGCTACATAACAGATTCTGTCCACTGTAGCAATCTTTTATGATGCTTAAACATCGACATTTTAGAGTTAAAGCTGCAGTATGTAAGTTTTTTTGGCACCATTTGGTCAAAAATCCATAATCATCTTTGAGCATATAGTATTTTAAAGTGTTCTGAGTGAACAGTGACTCTCTTTTCCTTCTCCTGGCCCTGTAAACCAAGTTTAGAACTCCTGGAGTGTGATGCTGGATGTCAGCCAATCAGAGATGTTTCTACAAACACGTGTGTTCTATGAGCTGTTTTGGACATTAATCTAATTGGCTGCACGACTAAAGGCAGGCACGTTCAATTATCCTCGGTACTAAAAGTGCGATGACAGACGTCACAGCAGAAGTCTCCATCGCGGTGCTAGGCACAACAGTTACATGGCAAATCAAGCGGAAAAAGGCAGATTGAGGTGGAGAAACAACAGAATAAATACACAAACATACTCGGGAGAAACAGACTGCTTTGCGAACAGACGGGATACATCACGTGTAAACCTAAGAGAAGCTTATTTAAGGTGAAAAGAACTGACGCAAGTCATATTACAGTGGTGGTTGTCAGTTTGCTCAGAGGGGCAGCTGAGATCACGGCCACCTGTGTGAGATCTCTGGCAGGGACGAGCTGAAGGCAGCAGCCTCTGCTCAGGGCAGTAACTACAGAGTGATACGTGCATTCATGTCAGAGTCTATAAAACACCAGAAAACTCTCCACGAACCCAAGATAAAGTCCCTACATTTGTTACTACTGTATGTCTTTATTGAAAAAAAAAAAAGGCTCTAAGAGCGTTCACAAAGACACCAGTAAAGGAGGTTAAGTTTTGGTTTTGGTTTCAAAACGGACGAGAAAGAAGTTTCTACATCAGGGTCAATTATAATTGTAATCACGTAATTGATAATTAATCACAATTATGGCATAATTATAATTGTAATTTAAATAATCAATAGCTGTTGTAATTGTAATTAAATTGTAATTGAGTTTAGATAATTTACTTTGGAATTGTAATTGGCATGTAAAAATTGTCATAATTCATTGCAAAACTGGGGAGCCACGTTGCAGTTCTATGTACAGTTCCACACATATGTAGTTGATTATTAAAACATGTTTCATTGCAAGCTTTCCCACATTTTACCATTTTAAAAAAATTAAAATAGAGGGATATACTGACACAAAAAAGGCTCAGATACCCACATCAAAAACATTAAAACCTATATTTGCATTGATTAGGAAGCCTAACAAGGTAATCAATAGATAGGAAATAAATTAGATGACAGATATTTGTTTTTAGTGTATTTTACAGCTGATTTAGGACCTGTTATAAGAGATGCTTACAGAAAGCTAACACAAGAAGAAGGTTAACTTTTATTACGTTATTTATATCAGGATCAGTAATTGTAATTAATTGTAATTGAACTTTAGTAATTAAAAACAAAATTGTAACTGACTTTCTGAAGATAAAAAATTTAAATGTAATTCTAATAGAAAAAAATGCAGGTAACTGCATAACTTTATTGTTATTGAAATTGTAATTGTAACTGAAAATCATAAATTACCTCAACCCTGTTCTACATACTGCATCTTTAAAGAGACTTCTCAACAGTAAATAATTTACATCCATCTAGGTTTTTGTTTTCCTGTACACAGTAATGATTATTTGGTTCAATGACACTTTATGAAGTAAAACTTTTTTTTTTTTTTTTAAAGAAGCAAACAATAACACTGAACCTTGTTGACCTCTAGGATCTCTCTCCTTTCGTCGCTGACAGGACGACTCTGCCCACTTGAGCGCTCCTCGTGTTTGGAGCCGTCATCTTCCACAAAGGGGATCAGCAGCTGGAATGACAGCACAGAAAATGCTAGCCGGTTTACTCGCTGTAAGTAAGAAGAAGAAGGCATTCCAAGCTTGCCACAGAAATACAGGCTTAATCAAATTAAAGTGCCTCCTCACACAAACACAAATGTTCAGTAGAATACAATTATTTTCATGAATTGATGTTGGAAAAATCTGTTTCTAGCCTTTAATAGGGACACATAAACACTAGTTTTGGAATAAAATCCAGCTGATCCCTTCTGTATGGCTATCTTTTTTCATATACATATAGTTAATAAAGATGCAAACATTATTCACTTATAGGCCAAGACATTATTGTCAAGAGTGCAATATAAATTTTTGTTACCAACTTTTAAATTGTATTATCGTTAAGTCTGAGTTAGTTTCACTGATGGCATCTATAGAGAATAATTTATGAAGTGTGATTTTTTTTTTTCAGCCCTCTACTTTTCATAAAATATGCGTTGGCCAAAGATGTCACAGTCAATTCACTGTAAAGAAAGGCAGCATTAGGAGCCAGAGAGAGAGAGAGAGTGTGTGAGAGATTAATTCATTTTTAAACACTCGGTGTGCTTGACCTTGTCTGCTTGACACCGCAGTGAGGCTGATGTGCAAGTTCCTCCGAGCGAGGCAGCATGTCATGAGCTGACAACTCCAAATCACACCAGCTTTAAATCACACTGCCCTCTAGTGGCCAATGAGAGAAGAGCAGGGAGGGCAGGATGTGCAGAGACACACCCACTGATCACACACTGTGATAAGGTTTATGCACTAACCTGTTTATTGGTGAAACAACAAAGTCACTAAGAAAAGTTAGATGGACAAAACTATTCATGCTCCTAGTCACATGTCAAACTCAAGGCCTGGGACTAAATCTGGCACTTTAGATCAGGGGTGTCAAACTCATTTAAGTTCAGGGGCCAAATACGGAGCCGCTTAATCTCAAATGAGAAAATTAGTAATTTCAACAGTATCGTGCCCTAGTTTACACTTCTACGTATACACAGAATGCAAAATATGTACAAAACTGACAATATCAGAGCAGTAAGTGACATCAAACCCAACATGGATCTTTACTTTAAATTTCCTAGATTTTCTGACCAATTTCTATTTATTTAAGGGTAATATAATGTAATAATTTGGGAAGAATTTAAGGATTTTGTAAGAATTGTGAGTTTTTCCAACAGTTTTACATTAAAAATGACTGCAATCGTGCGATAAAAGCACAGAGAAAATTGTGGCACTTGCAAAATATTGTTGAGTTTCATTTATACAATGATTGAGGTTTTTTCTGTGATTTTTACTTCCTCTTGTGGGCCAAACTGGATTTGGCCCCCAAGCCATGAGTTTGACATGTGTGCTTTAGATCATCCAACTTGTTCCTTCAGGAGAAAGTAAAAATCACAGAGAAAACATGTATCTTTGTGTAATTTACAAACTAATTCAGTTGTGAATATCTCAGTAGCTCCAAATACACAAATTCAATGAACATTTGCAGTGTCCCCATGCTTGTATACCACATGATGGCAGTCATTTTTAAAAGCATCCAATGTTTCCAAAATCCTGCAAATTTTTCACAAATTATTTTACGAAATTTCCCCATATTTAATTTTAAATTAGTTACAAAATGAAGGAACTTAAAGTGAAAATCCTGAAGAAACTGGTATCTGTCCGCTTTTGCTTTGAAATTGTTGGTACCTTCTATACGGTGTTGTTCATTTCTACGTGGAAGTGCAAACTAGGGTACAATAATCTGTCTATAATCTGCGGCCTATTTGAGATCAAACTGGTCCATATTTTTCCCCTAAACTAAAATTAATTTCACACTCTTGCTTGAAGTCAAACAATGCAGAAATCCCTTTAAGGGCTTTAAAAAAAAAAAAAAAACATGAACTGGATGATAAATGATCTTGTGCTTAATTATATTTGCACAAAACTGACTGTGGCCAAATAAAACTCAACTCTTGTACGATGATTATCATTACTATAAGTAAAAAGCCCAGACTCTAAACCCTTTAATTTATCATATAAGCACTACAATGACATTTTATTAATTTAAATTGGATACCGGCCTTCTTAAAATAACATCTTCCATGATCTGTAATTTTCTTTGTCAGTTCAGAATCGCACCGTGCTAAAGCCTTTTCCAGGACATAATGTTAATTCTTCACTAGGTTTAAGGCTTTTTATTATTACCGTACTATTATTTTGGGCTGGTTCCCAGTACAAATATATAGGACAATATGGAAAATAGAAAACTGCCATACCAGACAGGATCACAAACATAGATTTGCTCGTGAGAGTCAGAAGAAACTTAACAAGTATGTAGAAAAAACATACTTTATTCCAACAACAACTTGGCATCATAACTCATCTACATTGTACTGAATTCCATCCAATAGCAGGAAGTTTTTACGGTGTTTGGCCTGAGGTTTTACAGCTGGCTCCAGCGCCCTTCCAGGCACAAGATGATAATTAAAATCAGCCAGACTTATCTGGAACCAAATGACTGCCTCATGTACGAGGAGACGGCACCAGCCAAAGAAAAGACTAACAAGCACTAAGCAAATAACAAAACAAAGTCAGACGGCTATGTATACAAGCAGATGATCGGAACCGAGACTTGATGGATTAGATAGCGGGGATTTAAAGAGCCGTAGGAGATGTGAAGAAAAGGGCGATAAAATACAATGCAGATTGTTACAGGGAGGTGGAGAAGCAAATGGGGAAATGTAGGAATTGGAGGGGAAAAAAAAGATGTAACAATCTGGGAAAACTTCAGTTGTCAGGTTCCAGGCAGAGTGCCACAGCACAAAGTAAACGGAGTAGAAAGCAAGGCACGGACATGTGAAGAATATTAGAGTAGACAAACTCAGAGGTTTTTTTTTTTTTCAAACTTTAAGCTAAAAAAAAAATTATTTAATTTTTTTTTCTTTCGTTGGATGATTTAAAGCTGAAGTCAAACACAGATGAATTTTAAACGTAATGGGGCTGATTTTGGCAGCTTGTGGGGGGAAAACAAAATGTGCTGAGCAGGGAAGGAAAAGACGGGTTGTTGGTTGTGTGTGTGTGCGTGTGTGTGTGTGTGTGTGTGTGTGCCTGTGTGTCATATGCTAGAGTGCACCAGTGTGAGTCATACGCCTGACTCCTCCATGGAAAAGATGGATGTTATTTCCTGCCTGACAAAAAAGAATGGGCTAATGAAGTCCTTCAAGCCGCCTCTGTGAAACAAGAGAATTGTAACAGAAAATGAATATAAAGATATGGATGAAAAGCAAGTGTTGACATGTAACAAAAAAAGAGTGAAAGGAAATTAAACAGCAGTTTGTCACAGGAAATAACAATACGTGAACAAAGGTTGACATTGGGAAGAAATGACGAGAAAGAAGGAAAACAAAGCTTGAAAAAGGAAATAAAAGTCAGAACAACACAATTACACGACGGGGAATGAAAAAAGTGTGCCAAAATCAGGTGGAAAGGGAAGCAAAAATGTTGCAACTAACGATGGCTTGGCTAAAATTCAGGTGAAAAGCGCTGACGTGTGATTTTGTTTCTAGCTGTTCATTAACCTGCCTTTTTGCTAATTAGGCAACTATGAGGTCACGCTGCTCGAGCCATTGATTTAACTTCTTGTTTAGGGCAGCCAATTGTCAACAGCTGTCGGGTGGGCACCTGAATTCCTCATGATGAATGGTGTGCACGTCAGGGCCAAAGTCAAGAACGTTCACAAACATATTGTAGGCTTTTCAACATAAAACCACGTCCAACAAAATCAAGGGCCGACATGGGCAACATGTGACCCGGGGGCCAACAAAAAACCAACACAAAATAACTCCAAAACCACTCAAAATGACAGTAAAATACACAAGATGACGTAAATATACAAAACGACAAGAAAAAACAAACGACAACATAAACAGAGAATTGCTCCAAAAAAAAACAACAAAAAAAAACTAGAAAAATATATAACAAATTATACCAAAAAAATACACAACCACTAAAATACACAAAATGACAAGATAAAATAAGAGACAAATGCACAAAATGAGGATGAAAACACAGAATACCTACAAAAATACACAAACCAAACAAACATTTTCAGATTCTAAAAGTTGCCCTAAGATTCTACTTTCGATTACATTCTAAATACTGATGTGAATCCTCATAATGTGGCCCTCGGATCAGACAATTCCCCCACCCCCCACTGTGATAAAAGTTACCCATCTCTGCTCGAGGGGAAAATTAATAAACATTTAAACAAAATAGAATGAGGACGGGGAAGCAAAATAATGAGAAACATTGCGGCTCAACAAAGGTTTGCAGCCTAACTGTGACACTGAAATACTTCCAAAAAATTATAAGCAATGAGGAATTTTTATAGTACAATGTGGCAGCCATTGCAAATTGGTCCAATTTAAGACTGGTCTCCACCCACATCCTCCTTTATCCTCAGTAAGAGTCTGCTATGAGAGATTAGCTCCGAGCTAATCTGTAGGAAATGAGAAGGGACTGATGCAGTAATAAATCCAATCAAACAGCGGTGGATGGGCTCGGTGTGGCACTACGTGAACCGTCCCACAGTGCATCATCGCAGAGACACAGGGGAAGTAAAGTGAGTAAAAGAACCTGTGTGTGGGATCACGTCGGTGTATATAGGAGCGTGTAGAAATACAGTGAACGTAAGCAGTGTTTAAAGCAAGTCTAGAGACTCACCTGAAGCAGGTAATGAATCTGTCGCATCCACAGAAAAAGGGAGGTCTTTAGGGACCATGTGAGATAAGAGTCCCCACGGGGAAAGGTGTGTGTGTGTGTGTGTGTGTGTGTGTGTGTGTGTGTGTGTGTGTGTGTGTGTGTGTGTGTGTGTGTGTGTGTGTGTGTGTGTGTTAGGAGAAGCAATAACAATGGCCTACTTCCCTGAAACTCCCTCCTAATTCAGCTGCTGGTTTGGATGAAAAGCAGATGATTTCATATGGGGCAGGTGTGGACGTTTGTATGAGCATTACCCAATCACAGAATGTTGGATGTCCAGTTCAACAGATGTGGTTAAATCTTGTATAATATATAGTGTAATAATAATATTATTTGTAAATATAATAATTTTCCTTCAGTTTGAACTGTTGGACAAAGGGATTAAGAAACTCCTCATGTATTGAGATACACATCTGGTATCCTGTTTGTCTTTGTTTACTGTCAAACTTCAGTGTAAAGTGTAATAAAAGCACTGTGCTTAATTATAAAAGGAGAGTGGGTAGAACTCAATAACCTTCTGCTGCTTCCTTTCTACTCCTTCTTACGACACATAAAATGCTGAATTATAGAATTGTATATCCATGAATTGAATTGTTGTTTTAGTTTCTATTTTGTTTGTTCCGAAATCAACAAATAAATAGATAAACAGCTAGATAGATAAATAATTAAACAAACAAGCAAGCAAATAAATAAATAAATAAAACAATTCCTTGTTCTTTTCTGGCCATGGAATGTCAGAAAGTTGAATTTTCTTGTGAAAAATGTATGAACTTTACCATGACAAAATAAATAAAATAAAATAAAATAAAATAAAATAAAATAAAATAAAATAAAATATAATTGAAGGCCAATCACTTCTATTCCCACTGTTCAGAATGAGTAAAAAATGTATACTTGGCACACAGAATATGGTTATTATATTTACAGGTTTTTGGGGCCTACTATGATTTGTTTATCTTTTGATTTGATACAATAGATATTGTGAGAACATCAACTGCTAATGAAGCTGAGCATTGCATACTTCCAACACTAAAACATGTCTTGATAAGAGTTCATAATTCTCTCTCACCTCTGGAGCTATGGGGTCGAGCCCGGCGCAGTTTTCGCTGCATTTGTCGTAGACGAGGCGTAGCTTGCGGAAAAGCACGGAGAGCATGCGTAGATGCTCCTGGAGTTTCCCCAGCCGGTCCTGGTGGGTGTTTGGGTGGTAAGTGACTCCATTAGGCAGCTGCAGAGGAAAAAAGGATAAAACAAGTTAGATTTAATCAATCACAATTAAAAAAAAAAAAAAAAGCGGCTAATCCCCTGAGAGTAAAAACCCCATTAATACTGCACTGATCCCTAACCGTTAGAAGATCTCAACTAATGCACAGTAGATGCTCTTTTATTTACACACATTAATCAGAATCAGAGAGGATTTATTCACCAGGTACAGTTTAAAAAACAGTACAAGGAATTTAACTTGTTGGAGCGGAAAGAACACACATCAACACACACAGGCGACCATTTGCGGCGCCATCAAAAGGTATAACCTGATGATCGTCATGCAACGTGGTCCCCAACCACAAACTAAACCACACACTCAGCACAGCATCATCAAAAACGCACCGCTGTCACAGTTTTCTCACACTGAGGACGCATTAGTGGCTTTTAACTACAATAAGAGTTAAAGAGCACTAAGATATAGTTTTATTGAGATGATCGGCAGGCCTCTGGGACTGCAGCGTCTGATTATAAACATCCAGCATTGCATGAAACAAGTCTGCCTTCCAGGCAAACAGACTGATGGGAGAGATGAGAAAGCCGAGGAGAGTCAGAGGAGCAGAGGGGAGATAGGGAGAGACTGTGTGTGTGTGTGTGTGTGTGTGTGTGTGTGTGTGTGTGTGTGTGTGTGTGTGTGTGTGTGTGTGTGTGTGTGTGTGGGGGGGGGGGGGGGGGGGGGGGGGGGGGGGGGGGGTGTGTGTGTGTGTGTGTGTGTGTGTGTGTGTGTGTGTGTGTGTGTGTGTACAGAGAGGATACATGAAGAATTTTTATGAGCATAAACAAAGGCAGCGATGTACAACACTGTGTATTCTGCTGCTGAGGCTGATCTCAGGATGTGATTTTAACAAAAGTGCAACAACAGGACATAAATATCACTCCGACGTCATTTTCAGGACAACGAGAGAAACGGGAGTGAATGCACTAAAGAATTATAAGCCCTGCTGTCCTTAAAATATTACCAATATAACATAGATACTCAGGGTTATTTATTTGATATATTGCAATTTTTCACTGCGTGATTATCATATCGATCCCAAAAAATGTCCAAATCAATTTTTTTAATAATGTTTTTTGACAAATAAACCATTTATATGCGCTAACATATGCATAGCACGTAAAATCATGGTCACTAGGTGTCAGTGAACCACATCAGACCTTGTTAAACTACCTCACCACTCAATACATTTTAGCATAGATAGAAGATGAATCACTTCATTTACATAAAACAAATTGGGCACTTTGATAGATGTCTGTGGTTTCTTTTTTAAATGATTTAAGAACTTAACAGAATCAGAGTCTGTTGTCGAAAACAAAAGTTTAACTTTTTTGACAAATGTAATTTGACAGTTTGGTAAACATATCACTTGGTTTTGATATTGGTACTTGAATTACAGTTAATTAGTAAGGTTAATGTTAGGCTCATGCTTTTGCTAGGCTAACACTAATGCTAGGTTAGTGCTAATGTTAGGCTAATGCTATTGCTAGGTTAATGCTAAAGCTAGATAAATTTTATTGCTAGGTCAGTGCTAATGCGAGGTTAGTGCTAATGTTAAGCTAATGTTATTTCTAGGTTAATGCTAAAGCTAAGTACATTTTATTGCTAGGTTAGTGCTAATGCTAGGTAGGTTATTGCTAATGCTGGCCTAATACTATTGCTATCAGCTAATGTTAAGCTAGTGCAATTGCTAGGCTGATGCTAACACTAAGTTGATGCTAGGCTAATGCAAAAGCTATGTTAATAATATTGTTAGGTTAGTGCTAATGCTAGCCTAATGCTATTGCTAGGCTAATGCTAGGCTAGTGCAATTGTTAGGCTAATGCTAACATTAAGCTAATACTAAAACTTGATTAATGGTAAAGATAGGTTATATTTATGCTATGTTAATGCTAAGCTAATGCTAGTTAATGCCAATGCTAGCTAATTTTAATGTTAATGCTAACTAATGCTAAAGCTAATGTTAATGCTAACTTATGCTATGATAATGTTATGCTAACGCTATGCTAATGCAAATGTTAATGCTAATGCTATTTTATGCTAAGCTAATAAATAATTTTCCGGGTCAGAAGCTGGATGGATGGATGAATGGATGGATCTTCTGATTGAAGTCATGGGATGCTGAAACCTATTCCAACCCAAACAGGAACAGTCAGACAACAGTCAAACAAACTTTCCTTAGGTTTTACATAAACAAAAACTGCCTATTAGTTGTGAAACTTTTTAAATCAAATAGAATAATAAATAATGTACAATGGGCTTACCTCTGATGGCATCTACAATTACCATTTCAATACTTAACTGCACTGTCTTTGTGAGAGATATTTGGTGTATGAAAACTCACCTGCATGTTTCTGAGCAGCTGAAAGATCTCCATGGTCCTGAACACAATGTCTTGAACTGTTTCTTGACCGATGCGACAAAGCGAAGCCGTATTGACGTCCCGAGCCGCTTGAGCCTGTGGTTGCTGTTGGTGCTGCTGCGGTGGTGGTGGTTGCCCACCGAAGGGCGGCACCAGTGGAGGGGTCGTCATGGAGATGGCAGGTCAAAAAATTTGAGTGGAGGTGGCGAGGCTCGAAGGTTGAGAAAACACTCTGCCTGATTCACGTACGCACACCTTCACATGCCTGAAAAGAAAGAAGACGCACGGCATTAGTAGTGAATCCTTTTATTTAAAATGTCATTTTTTGGCTTTAAACTAGTAAAGTAGCATAAACAACATTTTGCGTGTAATGACTGCAAATAAAGCACTAATTTGCATTATTTACTTTTAAATGCATGTGTGTGAACTTCTAAAACAGCAGCAAATATTCTTTAATATGTATTCGTAAGATAAAAACACCCAGATAATAGCTATCTGGTTGTACTATTACTTATGATATCAAAAAAGAATAAATTAAAAATTGCGGGAAGTTCTTTATTTGCCAGAGATCTACTTTACTTTACAAGCTCCAATTCCTTTTCTCTGTTGTATGGAAGAAGATGTGTTTTTAGGGGTTTGTGTTGTTTTTTTTTTTAACAAAGTGCTAAACTACAACTAAACAAAACTACAATTTGCAAAGCGCTTATTAAACGCTTCTAAATTTCACTTTTTGTCATACCTAATTATTAAAGATGTCCCGATACAACTTTTTCACTTCCGATACGATGCCAATATTACAGCCTTGTGTATCGACCGATAACGATAATGATCCGATGCGATATCAGCACGAATCATACATACTTTTATTACTTATTTCGTAGTGTGGAATGTTAGAAAAGGCTTGATAAAATGATGTTACTCGAACAGAGAACAATAGTCAGCAACAGTAGGTATGAGGAAAAACTGACCCATTTATTATTAACCAATTGGTTACATACATTTTAACCTTCAATATAATATCTACAGTAATCTACAATTGAATATCGGAGATTTTAGATGCAGTCCAATAAAATCCAATATTCGTTTTCTGGCTGATATCGGATTGATATTCGATATCAATATCGGATCAAAACACCCCTACTAATTATGCTGATTATTGTTCTCTGTTTGAGTAATATCACTTGATAACATTCCACAGTACAAAATAAGTAGTAAAAGTATGTATGATGATTCTTGCTGATATTGAATCAGATCGATAGTAGTATCGTCCAATACTCAAGGTATCGTATCACTTTCAATACGATGCCTTGAGTTGTATCGGACACCCCTACAAAATACACATAATGACTCCAAATAAAAAAATATAAAGTATTACGGATAAATACGCATAAGGAGAAGAAAAATACACAAAACTACCCAAAGAAACTAGCAAAACATCTACAAATATACACAAAAGTAACAGAAAAATATACAAAAAACCAATCAAGGAAAATAACAAGCAAGAAAAATACACAATACCACCCCAAAGAACATGACAAAACACACAAAGCAATGAAAAATATACAAAATAAGACTAAAAAACGTGTTGCTTCCTGTATTAATGCTCAGATCCGTCATTATACTAAATGCTGATGTGAATGTTAATAATTAGGCAGCCATATGACTGTGTATAATATCAAGTTAGATTGACGTGCATTAATTTAGCAGTAAACACGGTCATAGCACGTCACAGACACAATTACAGTACAAAAAAAAAGTCAAAACGAATAGCAAGTACAAGTCTCTTCAGACTAAAAGAAATCCCCCTGTCACAAACTCAACTGGAGTGAGAACCAAAAACTATATAATAGTGTAAAGTGCCATTTCGAGCCATTTAACGGTCCCACCGCCTGGTGTGTGGTACATTTTCGTGGAGTCACCAAAGCAACGCACACAGACACAAAAACAACCGTCTCAGTTGGTTCTACACTTCATTTAATGTCCATAGTTGATATTCTTTCAGAAGCGAAGGTTACAGTTGTATCTAAAAGCTGTATTAATGTTACCTGTTTAGTGTTTGTTAACCTCTGTTGTTGACATCTCAACTCCTCTGCTTCGCTCGGCTGTGCTTGTTGGCGTCCAGCTGATTGAAGTATCGCGAGAGTTCGGCTTGTCTGGTAACCGTAACTCTGGTGCTAAATGAGCCGTGCGTATCATAAATCCACTACTTTAAACAGTTTCATCTGCAAATATGACTCTGTATGGTAGACCAGCTACTTAAAAAAACCTAGTTTTCACTGGTAACGGAGACATTGACTCTGTTTGATAACCCACTACGTTAATTTTTGAAGTTTGATAAAGATTTACGGTAAAACAGTGCGCAGCAAAAATGTACAGTCGGTTTTAAGGACAACAGCGCTTGTTAGTGGCTGCTCCCTGTAACTGCAACACTTCCGCAATACACAATTGATAACTGTTGATAATAATAGTAATAACTAATTTTATTTCAAGTTAGAAGCTGCTATTAAGTTTTTGCTGTCACATAAATTATTTTTTAAGAATTATAAGACATAAAATTAAATAATGGACCTCATCAAACCTTTACATTAACTTGAATATTCTTATTTTACCATTAAGGGGTTTTCACACATGTAGCTTGGTAGATTTTTCTTTTCTTTTCATTGCACACAATCCCTGATATTCCTCACATTTGGAAGACTCCTTATATTTCCTTTAGTGTTGTAGCTGTTCACTAATATTTACTAATGATAATTATCAATATACTGGGAGTCAAACCTAGAACCTTCTCAATGTGAGACAAAAGTTATAACTCTTCTATTTTTATTTTTGGTTTTTTCAGAATGCCTGGTTGGTGAGATTAAGTGTTAATCCAGCTACTCATACTTAATTCTACATTTTTAAGTAGATTTTTTTATTTATTTTTTAAATGACTACTATAAACTCGAAAGGTTACTACACTAGTACTACAAGTAACACACAATTGTCCACTTGTAGATGATTTAGTTTTACTAAAAACAACAAAACAACATTTTAGTTTACTATTAATATGACTAGTAAGCTAAAAAAAATAGTAGTACTAGTAGACTGTTTTCATGTCTCCCTATTAGAATATTAGACTTACTAGTAGTATTAATGAACATTTTTTAGTCTACAAGTATTAAGTAAGTGTACTTGTGCACTAGTAAACGTGCATGTACTCCACATTTGAGCACTAGTAGAGTTTAATTATAGTTGATGTATCACTGATATTAAAGTTATGATCCAACAGCAAATGCAAAAGGGAGAAGATTTGCCCTTTAGGCTTGAATAAAGTTGCAAACACACATTAGGATGCCATTACTTCATTTAAATCATCCACCGCATGTGCACCACTTATAGGCTGAATCTCAATTTCCATTTATCTGAAACACATGTTGGATATTAATCGCCCAGAGCTCCCTTCTCTTCTCTTCTCTTCTCTTCTCTTCTCTTCTCTTCTCTTCTCCTCATGCACTTCTTTTCCTTCTATCTGCAGATATGAAAGAGTTGGTTTCAAGTTCACTTGACTGGTCCAGTTTCCTAATTGCAGAGGAAAAGCTGGTTTACGTGTCAGAATGAATGAGCATCACGCTCACAGTCCACCAGGCCAAGTGATGCGAGTCATTTGGAAATGAGTTTCTCATCCAGCTTGTCTTTATGCTGTGTTTAATTGGAGAGAAGACAGTGACGGCTGGTTCACTGACTAAAGAAGAGATAAATAAGCCAATGTATGTGTGAGTTTTTGGGATGGAATGGTAAGAAAGATTAAAGAACGTAAATAAATGTAATGGTTGCACGTCTAGGCCTTGAGAAACGCTCTTGACAAACCTTTAAAAATAATAGAGAGTTGGATTTTTTATTTTTTAATGGGATAGGAAGAAAAAGATGAATAGTTTACTTGGTTGCTTTTGGTTTAAATATCAGATGTTCATTGGCAGAAGCAAATTGCAGAAAATCATTAAAAAATGTCCACAATCAAAACTCTCTGGTAATTGTCGATGGTAATATTTAGATAAAAGTTCAGGAAACAGCAATTTGTCTTTCAAATTAAAGCATAAAATGTCTGTAAATTCACACCAGCCTCATTGATTTGCAGGATGTTGCTGGATCTGAGATGTTCTGTGCAGATAAACTTTAAACTTTAAAATGTGATTTTTTTTTATTAACAGAAGCACTCAAAACTCCAGCATAGGTTCTTCCTTTAATCTACTATCATCTGTCATTATAGCTTTGGTCAAAGAATGTGGTAGATTTAGTCACCTGATTGAAACCAGACTATACGTGCAAATAATGACTAAATCAGGACTAAAATTCATTAAATTTTCATCAAAAAATAAAAATGAGATCATCAGCATTAATATTTAGAATAATGACCAACCCGACATTTAACACGTTTTTGTTCTGATTTTGTCATTTTCGTTGTTTTGGTTTATGTTTTGTGTAATTTGAGTAATTTTGTGGTTCTTTGGGTCATGTTTGTGTATTATTGTTATGTCTTTTTTTAAGTCACTTCTGTTTTTGTTGTGTTTAATTTTCAGTACTTTTTTGGAGTCAGTTTTGTGTTTTATTGTTGTGTATTTTTGTTTTGTTACATTTTTGTAATTTTGTGGTTTTTGGGGTCATTTTTGTATATTAATGTTGTGTATTTTTTGTAGTCACTTGTTTTGGTTTTGTTTAATTTTTAATAATTTAGTAGGTTTTGGGGTCATTTTGTGTATTATTAATGTGGATTTTTTTGTTTTGTACATTATTAATGTGGATTTTTTGTTTTGTATATTCTTGCATATTTTCCTGTATTTTAGTTGTAATTTTTCATGTTATTTTTGTGTAATTTAGGACTTGTCTTGTGTGTGTGTATAGAGTAATTGTGTGATTTTTTTTAATATTTTTTTTTAAAGGTTTTGTCGTCCTCTTGCATATTTTTCAGTAATTTTGTGTATATTTTTTGGAGTTATAATGTTTTGTTGATTTCAGCGGTTTTTATTTTTGTTGTCATTTTCTGCATTTACTTTGGGTATGGCACAAGTGTCCATGTCTGCGTTACACCATGTAATAAATTCAACCTTTATTTGTCACTTTACAGTAACACCCTGAAACTGTACTTAGTCTATTACAGGCCAAACACACACAAAAAAGAAGAAACCTAAGTGTGTGGAGCAAAGACATCGTAGAAGGGCAGATTAAGGTGATGAAGACCTTTGACACACGTGGAGGAAACAGCCATTCTTTGTGTGAGAAAGTGTAGAAACGTGTGTGAACATTAGCTAGCCACCTACTACATTACTCATGCTTTCATTAAATAGGCACTGATCTGTTCTCCCCTGAGGTCCGAGTACAATGGTTCTCTCTGACAGTAGCGTGTGTGCTAAAGTTCATTCAGACACTTCCGGCTAATTCACAAATGAATATTAGTACAGTAGAAAAGAAAGGCCTGCAGATGGAATCAATACTAATCACATGCACTGAACTTGACATTTCAATCAGCAGCTCGTTGCAAAAATGTAAAATGTTAAGGATCGTTTGTTAAAGTGATACTGAGAAGCCGAGTGTGACAAAAATGTACAGATTTTAATTCTTATTGGTTATTGTGGGTTTGTACCAGCATAAAATATATCATGACTATATCAACATATACATTATTAGTCTATATTTCCTGCTGTTCAAAATTCAAATCCAAGCTAGAATATTTGCATTTCCTGAAGAAAATGCAAGTGAGGATGCAGATGCTGGCCCACGTCGCATTGCATTAGCTTAGCATTAGTTAGCATTAGCATAAACTTGTATTAGCACTAGTATTAGCTAGTGTTAATTAGCATCAGCATTAGCATCAGCCAGCATTAGTAATAGCTAGCATTAGTATTAATTAGCTAACAATAGCATTAAGTAGCATTAGCATTAACCTTAGCATCAGCATCAGCCTAACCCAGCAAAAGCATGAACCTAGCATTAGCACTAACCTAGCATCAGTCTAGCATTAGCATTAACCTAGCTTTAGCGTCAACCTAGTGTTAGCATTAAACTAGTGTTAGCATTAACCTAGCATTAGCATTAATCCAGCATTAGCATTAGCCTAATGTTAACATTAGCCTAGCATTGGCATTAACCGAGCATTATCATCAGCCTAACCTTAGCATTAGCCTAGCAATATCATTAAACTAGAATTAGCACTAACCTAGCATAAGCATTAACCTAATGTTAGCATTAGTCTGCGTTAATATTAATCTAGCGTTGGCATTAGCCTAATGTTAACATTAACCTAGCATTAGCAATAACCCAGCATTAGCTGAAAATTAGCAATAAGGTTGAAATGTGTTGAAGGTAGTAGCTAAACATGCTAAAGGTAAAACGGTCAAAATCAGTTGAAGAATGGCTGGGGATGAATGGCTTAATATTGCCAATAGAAATGAATGGGTAACAAAACATTTAATAAGTCAAAAAGTTTAAAAGTTACGAACTATATAAAAGTGATAGCATACATTTTGGGAACTTTCTGAATTTTTTGATAGCGTAGTCGTCAAAATCGGACAAATGGTGTAGGAGGAGTTAACAGTTTCTATTCCACCCCATTTTCTCTTTTTGGAGCATTGATTGGGACTCATTATCAATCTCCATTTAAGTCAACATTAAATGTACAGTAAATGTGCTCATATTTGGCCTGGTAACTCAATGCTAGGGATGGGACGATACAATACAATAGACAAGATCATGAAATAATATTTTTAGGAAGGAAAAAAACCCAAAAAGATGACAGTTACAGTATATTAGACTTTAATTCTGGACATACTAACATTTTTTTTTTTTTTTAAATTGAATTTTGGAATTGTTAATTCATGTAACATATAACAAAAAAAGTTATTTAAAAAAACTGTTTTATTGAACAGGTAATTGCATGTTGTATGTTACAGCAGCTACAAAAGCAGAGAAAAAACATCATTTACAGCAGCATCATCATCGTGTATGCATACAGTACTGGTCAGATGTCTGCAAGCTGCACATCCAGTGTCTGATTTAACAAAATGTAACGTTCCGTGAAACTAGGCAACTTCAAACTTGGTAAAAAGAAAGATATAGTTCATACACACATTATTATTTTTTCTTTAAGTTTGATCAACAAAAAAAAAAAAAAAAGTGCATTTAAAAAGCAATACTGTGTATCTGACCAAACATCAGACATGTCACTGATGTAACAGTAAGTCAACAACCCACAAGGCCATGTTATCATCATCATCATCTCATCACATCTCAGCAACAACAGGGGCAATGTGTTCTTTGTGTTGTTGATGGGATCTGATGAAGGGGGGTGTGGGGGGGTGTGGGGGGGTTGCTTGCTACTACTTAGGGTCCACACACAGGGTGCAGTCCGGCCTCAGGTCCGCCTCCCTTTCCATCTGAATGGTGACAGAGTGGAAGTTAAAGTTGGAAAAACAGGCCTGTGTCATTTCTCTGAGGACAGTCTGAGCATCCACTGAATCATCTGTGAGAAGAGGACAGAGGGAATCGTTAAAAACCTTGGGCTAAACCAGCTATTCTCAACTGGTGGGTCGGGACCCAAAAGTGGGTCGCGGACCTGTACTCAGTGGGTCGCAAACAGCTGGTGAAAAATAAATAAATACTTAGTCTCTCATGTTGGACTTGTCTTTTATTTTCAAAAAAACTTTTCTTTTGACAGACATCCTGTGAAATTCATGCTGCACTGGAAAATACCATATATAGATTTATGTATTAAAAAGAGAATGTGTGTTTTCAACAGCTATTTTTGAAAAGCGTGGGTCATGATTAAATGGCCGTGGAAAAATGTGGGTCCCAGGGTGAGACCAGTTGTGAACCCCTGAGCTAAACATCTATAAAACAGTCTAAAACCACTCTCCTATGTGCAATATGTAAATTAAACTTAGGTGAAATTTATTTATTATTATTTTTTGTTTGTAAAAAAAAAATAAAAAATTTCAATCTGACTCTGGGACATGCACAATAATTTTGTTGTACCTGTTCTTTTTTGGCATGTGCATATGGTAATAAACTTTATTCTATTCTATTCTATGATTTATACCATCACTAATTAATTATTCATGCTTACTTCTTATGATTCTACTGTATTGTGTTAATGAACGAGTGCCAGCGTTTACCATGACGTTGACAACTAATGCCTCTGACCATTTTCAAATAATTCAGTAAAACTCGTAAACCTAAAACTCTAATATCTGGATGATTATAATATATGATGCAATGATATAATCTGTGCTCGAAATCGCATATTAACGTCAGGGTTGAGGTCATTAATAAATGTAATTGTGTCATAATCAAAATTATGGCGTAGTAAAAATCTGTTGCTGTCAATCAAATAATTAAATTGTAATTGAGTTCAGATAATTTACTTTGTAACTGTAATTGCCATGAAAATTCTAGAAAAATTGTCAACTATAATTTAACGCAAAACTGGGGAACCATGTTACAGTTCTATGTACAGTTCTACACACATGTAGTTAACAATTAATAAAATATCTTTAACATCAAGCGTTCCCACATTTTAAAAAAATAAAAATAGAGGCGTATACTGGCACATAAAAGACTCAGATGCCCACACCAAAAATATTAGGATAGAATAATAAATAGGAAATAAATTACATGATAGATATTTGTTTTTAATATGTTTTACAGCTGATTTAGGACCCGTTATCATAAGAGATGCTAACAGAAAGCTAACACAAGAGGAACGTTAACTTTTATTAGGTTATTAATTTCAGGCTCAGTAATTTAGATTAATTGTAATTTAACTTTAGTAATTCAGAACGTAATTGTGATTGACATTCTGAGGATAAAAAAAATCATCGTAATTGAATTGTAATTGGAAAAAATGCTGGTCACTGCAATCGTAATTGAATTGTGATTGAACATGGATAATTGAAAACATAATTGTAACTGAAAAATGTAATTGACCCCAACCCTACTACTCATACTAAGTTTGACGTCAAAATGAGTATGTACTGTAGTGCGTTCCAATTGGATAGTATGGAAAGATTTAGTGCGCAAAAAATACCCTGATGTATACTGTATTTGGACATTTTCCAAGTATGGACGATGGGCACACTAATCATATTCAACCGCCCCATGATGCATTGCGAGCGGCTTCAAGCTTCAAGAAATCACGGTAAGAATGACATAAAAAGGAAAACTCTTCTATGGATCTGTCTACGGGACTCCACATCCCACAATGCAATGCACAAAACTGTTTAGAGTGGAGAATGGAGATCAAAACAAAGTTTCAAGCAGCAATTTATAACTTTTACCTCTTTTTTCTAACAAATTGTCTTTGATTTATTGACCTATGAGACTTACACTGTTTTTATCTGATAAAAAAGTATCATCCCTAATGGCTTTAAAGAAAAAGGCTCTTTGTTACTGTAACCATGCAGATAAATATGACAAAATGCTCTTTAGAAATGAAAAATATATTGGAAAGACAGTAATTTCCAAGAACTCAAAACTTAGTAAATCATGCATCATTACCAAACAGTGATTTCCTTCCTCACCTATTGCTACATGTGCAGTTAACACTGCCTGGTTCATGGTGAGAGCCCAGATGTGCAGGTTATGAACAGCTGTGACTCCCTTCACAGACAACAGCTGCTCTCGCACAACGTTGTAGTTCACTCCTGCTGGTGTACCTGATGGAAACAAAATATTAAACACTTAAGGAAATCTGATGTATCTCAAAACAAGTTCCTTAATGACAGCCTCACCTTCCATCAGGACAACGAGGATGTCTCGCATGATGGTGAAGGTGGTGCAAAGAACCAGAAGTGAGAAGAGGAAGGTGCAGATGGGGTCGGCGATCTTATATTCAGGCTGGAACATTGAGAACAAGTCAGAAAAAAAGATCATCATTAGACCTGGTCGTCGTCTGTAGATGAGCTGATTTTAATTAGTTCCCCAAAAACGTTGCTAACAGCCTGATAACAAAAGAATGTGTAACTATCTAATAGTGTTGCTCACATGCTATTTGAAAGACAACGAGAATCAAGTCTATTTTATAGATGAGAGGCTGATAATGTAGGAAAAAAGAACACCCCGGGGGAAAGGTTGCACCATGTGATTGGCAATAGGGACAACAGCAGTCCTGCTGCAAATAAATCTATCTTTGTGTTGCTCCACATCGCTGAAGGGAACGTTTGTTTGGAGCAAAGCATGAGAGCAAAGGTGAAAATTAAGCCGGAAATATTTATTCTAATTCAATGATGCACTGGAAACAAGAGCACTTAAAGAGCACAAACCTAGGCCAAGCACCAGATCTCCTCTTTGTCAGATATTGGCAGTTATCTGCATCAGTTTATCCTGATCATGGTACCGTGATCATTCACACTTTAAAGGCTTGGAAGAAATGTCTATCCCCATTAATAACAATACAGAAAAATCACGATGAAATTCGCAATCCAAATCCGATTTAAATGATCCCACCTCCGTGGGGTAATTCAGGAAAGACAAAACTGACTGTAGGTTTTTGAAAAATCGGTGAATTACAAACCAAAATATGAATTTTTGAAATTTCAACAATAATGAGGGATTTTAGATGTTTCAAATTGATTTTTAAATCAGGATATTGATCTGGATCCAATTAAAAAATTAATGGAATATTCCATGGCGTAAAGTCTGTCTTTGGTTAAAATCTCGTCAAAATTCAGTAAGTACTTTTTGACGTAATCCTGCCAACAAGACAAACAAATAAACATATTTATTTATAGTCCACTTTTTGGAGCAATTTTGTGTGTATTTTTGCTGTAGTTTTATGTATTTGTGGAGTAATTTTGTGTGTATTTTTTGTGCATTTTTGATGTAAGTTTTGCATATTTTTATATCATTTTATGTATTTAGAGTCATTATGTGCATTTGGTTAAAATCTTGTCAAAATTCGCTAACAGACAAACAAACAAATAAACAAATGCCAGTAAAAGTAAGTATTTTTCAATTACACAAAACTTTGTAATTCTTTGGTTTTGTCGGTGATATTTACTTCAAAACAGGACAAACTAAATGATCCAGCATTTATATTAATTTTAAGAAAATTGTCTTCTTTTCAGTTCTACTTTTGACTTAAGTACCTTTATTTCTGTTCTTTGGTTTGTTTTCAAATTTCATCATCGATTTTTTTTAAAATTATTTAATTTGAGTTCCGGTAATGGTGGATGAGGAGTAGACACGTTTTCTCCCGCTCCTGAACTCATTGCATTATATCTCTAGAATTACCCCTTTTTAATTGGAAAACACCGTAAGCATTGATGTTTTGACACTGAAATGACTTCCAGGACAGCAAAACAACAGCAGCTTCGGAAGGATTCTCTGCCCAAGGATAGCACGATGGATGGCAGTGTTACAATGGCCGCGCTCACTGGCCTACTGGAGGAGCATAGGGCTGCCTTGTCCGTGGAATTTAGAACCACTATCTCTGCACTAGAGTCAAAGCTGGACATTGTGCAAACTACCCTGAACGCTCACGGGCAGAGCATCTCATCACTGGAAGCTAATGCGAACTTGGTGAGCGATCGTTTGGACTCGTTGGAGACTAAGTGTGCAGAGCTAACTGCTAGCAATGCTAAGCTAAAAGCCAAAGCCGCGGATTTGGAGTCACGTAGCCGGCGGAATAACATCCGCATTGTGGGGCTGCCAGAGTCAATCGAGGGCCCTCAACCAACGACCTTTTTTGCCTCCCTTCTGCACGAGCTTATGGGAAAGGATACTCTGCCAACCCCCCCTGTTTTGGATCGTGCGCATCGATCCCTGGCCCCAAAGCCGAAGCAAGGCGAAAGACCAAGGCCAGTGATAATCAGGTTTCACAGTTTTCAGACTAAGGAGAGAGTGATTCGAGAGGCCCGGAAAAGAAGATCTGACATGCAGTATCTTGGTAAGCCCATCGGACTTTATGAAGACTACACCCTCGAGGTGATGGAGCAGCGGGTCGCATACCGGGACGTCATGCAGCAGCTGTATAAGCGGGGGCTGAAACCTTCACTTTTCTACCCGGCCAAGCTTCTGATCACTACGGAGGGAGGGGAAAGACTGCGGCTGCCGTCCGTGAAGGATGCTGAAGAATACCTTGCTGCCAAGCATTCTTAGTGAGATCTGCACAGGACACACTGAAGTTTTTTTTTTTTTCCCCTCTTTTCTCTTTTCATTACTAATGCGGTGTTGACCTGCTGAGCTTTCCCACCTGGTGGCGGGAATCGGTACTGAAGCTCAGTTCATTTAATTTACTGGGTGTTGTACTTTTCCAGGTCTGCTTTGCCCAGTATATGCTTTTCACAAATATACATTTTCAGGAGGAATGTTATCTCTCTCTATATATATCTACACTATTTTACAGATTCAATGGTGAATTAATATACATATACTGATTGAATATTTCATTTTGCAGATAACCTGTTAATCCATTCATGTATAATGTTATTACCTGCACATTCCAAGTTCTACATCTTACGAACACTTTAAGCAGCTATTTTATACTAATTTTGACACGATTACCTCTTCAATTTATATATTTATTTAATTTCTATTTTATTACATTATATTTTGGATGTTATAATATTTAGTTCTTACCGTGGAAACCTTGTTGCCTTAGATGGGCTTAATTTCACACTCGCTGCTAAGCAGTTGCTATACCTTGTTCTAGGGGTTCATTCTCTGTATGTTCCCTGCTGCAATGGGAGCGGGAGTGACTGGAGCCGGAGTGACCGGAATAGGAGGAAGAGTTTTGTATCTTGTACGATACAGGAGTTTTGTTTTCCCAAGGGACTTACTTGTTTTGAATGAATGTGTGTGTATGTCTTTGGGAGTCCAGTTTTTTGTATTGTGCCCCCCCTCCCCCCCCCCCCACTTTTTTTTTCTTTTTTTTTTTTTTTTTTTTTTTTTTTTCTTTTTTTTCTTTTCTTTTTACAGCTCGTTCAGCCAACTCTGAAGGTCCATTTTGATGTCTGGTAGGACTATCCGCTTTGTTTCATGGAATGTCAAGGGAATGAACAATGTTGTCAAGGCCAACAAGGTAATATCGCACCTACAACACCTTAGGGGGGATCTGTGCTTCTTACAGGAAACTCACCTTCGCAATTCTGAAATTTCTCGTTTGAAAAGAGCTTGGATGGGTCACGTGTTTCACTCTGGTTTTACTGAGAGGGTGAGGGGTGCTGCGATTGTTATACACAGGGACATCACTTTTGAACCGTCTGTCACTATATGTGATCCTAATGGACGCTTTGTTATAGTCTCGGGCAAATTGCAGAATACTCCTGTGGTTCTGGCTTCGGTGTATGCTCCCACATGGGACGACGAAAAATTTATATCCAAATTTTTTTCCTCTCTGCCTAATCTATCAGACCATCTCATCATTATTGGGGGTGATTTTAATCTGTTGCAGGATACAACTCTTGATAAATCATCTACAAAACAGACCACACTAACAAAATCGGCTGCCACCTTGAAATTTCATACTGACCAATTGGGACTGGTGGACCCTTGGAGGACCAGGTTCCCTTCTAATAAGGAGTTCTCCTTTTTCTCTCACGTTCACCGTACCTACTCGCGAATTGATTTTTTCCTGGTGGATAATAAGCTTTTGCACAATACTGTTGCCTGTGAATATCACAGTATAGTAATTTCCGATCATGCCCCTACATCAGTTGACATTTCTTTTTCCCCCTGCAGACAGACTCACAAATTCTGGAAATTTAATTCACAGTTGCTTTCGGAAGCTAAATTCAAAGATTTTCTTACTAAAGAAATAAATTTCTTCTTTGAAATTAATGACACGCCTGATATCAGCAGTGATATACTGTGGGATTCCTTCAAGGCTTATCTACGTGGGCAGATAATTTCATTTGTATCCCATTTTAAAAAAACAGAACTCTCTAAATTAAAAGAATTATCAGATAGAATACATATTTTAGATGCTGAATATGCCACTAACCCTTCAGCCGCATTGTATAAGGAAAGGTTGCAGTTACAATCCCAACACGATTTATTGTCAACCAGTAAAGTGGAGATTCAGCTTTTACAAACAAAGCAAAGCTTCTTTGAACAAGGTGACAAACCTGGCAAACTTTTGGCATACCAAGCCCGAGCCGCCAGTGCCTCTAGACATATACCCAAAATAATGTCTCCGAATGGGTCAATCACAATGGATCCCATGGAAATATGTAATACCTTTTCTTGTTACTACTCGACACTTTACTCATCTGAGATCTCCTCTTGTATTTGGTCAAAGCATAATTCTCTGGACTGTTTACCATACCCTCAAGTAGACAATGATGTATTTAATAATCTGGGAGCCCCCATAGCAGTTGCCGAGGTCCTAGAGGCTATCAGCTCTTTACAAAGCTCCAAATCTCCTGGACCGGACGGATACTCCACAGAATTTTTTAAAACGTTTTCCAACATGCTAGCTCCTATATTGGTGAGGGTATTTAATGATGCGTTCACAAATGGGAGACTACCTTCTACATTTTCGGAAGCATCAATAACCTTGCTGCTTAAGAAGGACAAAGATCCCCTCCATTGTGGCAGTTACAGGCCCATTTCACTCCTCAATGTTGACTTTAAAATTTTATCCAAAGTACTCGCCACTCGCCTTCAGAAGGTCACTCCAACTCTAATAAACCCAGATCAGACAGGCTTCGTCTCTGGGAGACAGTCTTTTCATAATACTAGAAGGTTGTTAAACATTATATGCTCCTCATCAGACTGTAATCCAGCCGAAATCATTTTATCACTAGACGCAGAGAAAGCATTTGACCGTGTGGAATGGGGCTACCTGTTCACTATTTTACATAAATTTGGTTTCAACCCTAACTTCATATCATGGATTAAGCTTCTTTACACCTCCTCCGTGGCTAGTATTAATATTAATGGAATAAAATCAAAATCATTTTCCTTATTCCGTGGCACCCGGCAGGGATGTCCTCTTTCTCCGTCCCTGTTCGCTCTTGCAGTTGAACCCTTAGCCCTATGGCTTCGTAACGAAAGGAAATTTGAAGGGATTTCTAGATTTGGTATCTCTCACAAACTATCCCTATATGCAGATGACCTTCTGCTTTATGTCGCCAACCCAGCCTCATCCATCCCTGCTATCTTAGATATTTTAGAACAATTCAGAGGGTTGTCTGGCTATAAAATTAACCTGCACAAAAGTGAGTACCTTCCAATTAACTCCTCTGCAGAGAACCTCCCATCCTCCCTTTTTTCATTTAGAAAGGC
Source organism: Gouania willdenowi (assembly GCF_900634775.1). Taxonomy (NCBI): domain Eukaryota; kingdom Metazoa; phylum Chordata; class Actinopteri; order Blenniiformes; family Gobiesocidae; genus Gouania; species Gouania willdenowi. The sequence goes on from NC_041054.1 coordinate 5,889,219, forward strand.
GACCCAAGGATTAAAATACCTTGGCATTATTGTGACGAAATCACTCTCCGAATTATTTGCTAAAAATTTCATACCACTACTCGAACGCTGTAAATCGGACCTCGCTAGGTGGTCTACTATCCCCTTGTCTCTTGTGGGACGTGTCAATCTAATCAAGATGACAGTTCTTCCCCGTTTTCTTTATATTTTTGACCATGTCCCGGTATTCGTCCGCAAATCTTTTTTTTCCACCCTTGATCAGTTGATTAATTCATTTTTATGGTGTAACAAACGAGCTCGCATAAAGAGGTCGACTCTCCAACTTCCCAAATCCCTTGGAGGTTTGGCCTTACCGGACCTTCGTCGTTACTACTGGGCTAGCAATGTCAATAAAGTCCTTTTCTGGAACGTTAAGGTTGCTCCCAAGGAGCGTCCTCTATGGGCCGTCATGGAACTAGCCTCCTCACCTAACGCATTATGGTCAATCGTTTGCTCACAGTTACCCCTACCAACCAAACGTGTAGCACAGAACACTGTTGTTTCTGAGACCTTAAAAATTTGGAGTCAATTTAGGAAACAATTTGGTCTACATTCCTTATCGAAATTAGCCCCAGTCTTCCGAAACCCTTTATTCCTCCCATCCTGCTCCGACCTTGCATTTGAATCTTGGTCAAACAAGGGTCTACAGACCCTTGAAGACCTCTATATTGATGGTGTTTTCCCTTCATTCGCAGACTTGTCAAGAAAATTCACTCTCCCTCAGTCTCATTTATTTCGTTTTTTCCAGATCCGGCATTTTTTGCAAAACCGGTTCCCTCACTTTCCCAATTGCCCCCTTGAGACCTTGATGGATTCCCTTCTTCGTCTAAAAATAACGCAGAAGTCCCTAACTTCAATCTTATATGATTCAATTTTTAGAATGAACCCGACCTCCCTGGATTCCCTGAGAGCTGTCTGGGATCGAGATCTCCAGATAACTATATCTGATGAACAATGGAGCCGTATCCTTAATCTCGTTCACACATCCTCAATATGCGCTAGGCACAAACTCCTACAGTGCAAGATCCTGCACAGGAGCCACTTCACCAATGCAAGGTTAGCTAGGATTTATCCAGATAGAGCGGACTCCTGTAACAGATGTAAACTCGGACCAGCTGATCACATGCACATGTTTTGGTCGTGCCCCAAACTTTTAGAATTTTGGCGTGCCGTTTTCGACACGTTGGGAATGATCCTTAGCCGCACAGTAAACCCTGACCCTCTCGTCGCTCTTTTTGGATTGCCCCCATCACTTGATTGGCCTAAAACCTCACAACATATTATTGCTTTCACTACCTTGCTTGCGAGGAGGCTCATCCTCCTCAAATGGACGCATGCATCCCCACCTACACATAATAGATGGATTCAGGAGATTTTGCGATGTGTGGGACTTGAGAAAATCAGATTCTCCCTGAATGGTTCCTTACAGGTCTTTTATAAAATCTGGCGACCTGTTTTACGACATATAGATACTTTGCACATTGAAGCTGAAACACAATGAACTGAGTTGCTGATTGTCCTATTTATTTATTCATTTGATTTTCTTTTTACTCCTTGTTTTAATTTTGTTGTTGTGAAAATTTTTTTTTTTTTTTTTTATAACTGTAATTATTTAACCCCTGACTTGTGATTGTCTTGTCCACCTTGTTGTTTGTGGTGTGAATGGCCGTGATTGAATGATTTGTCTCGTTAGGGAAGGGTGACTTGTCCTTTAATGCTCCCTGGATTTATGTTGTGTTCTACTGTAACAAGTTTGATCCAATTGTGGGGTTACCACTGATGCACATCTGGTATATTGTTGCGTTGTACCTTCCCAATGTAAAAGCCAATAAAAAAATATTTGATAAAAAAATTATTTAATTTCACCACCTTTAACCTAAATAATTAGAACAAAAAGCAATTTGGCGATTTTTGAAATATTTTCAGGTTTAAAAGACATTAGTTAAATTTTTAACGTAACTGAACTTTGTATGCTTTTTGTTTAGTTTATTAAATCAATCAAATCATTTTTGACTTGTATATATAGCACTTAACATGCAAACAAATGCATTTTCACCAAACTGTAGCTGTAGATGTAGCCATAAATATGAATTTATTCCTAATACAGTGAATAAAACACTAGTGCACGTTCTGTCCAAATCCTTTTCCTCTCATCAGGTCCGTAGTTTGTGATCCGTTAACATATTTCATAACCCCTCCTTGACCTTATTTGAACTGATAATCAGGTGGGAAAAAAAGAGAAGTCACCTTGAAGAAGATAATGATGGCGCTGACGAGCACGCTGAAGCTCTGCAGCAGATCTCCGACCACGTGCACAAACGCTGCTCTCACACTCGCATTGGCCTGAGCGGACCTCCCCTCTGACACACAACAAAGTTTACTGAATAAACTGCATTATTTCATAACAGGATCAAAGATTTGTCATGATGTGAAACAGCCAAATAATGTGCATTAGCGATGACTCACTGTGATTGGTGTGGTTTTGCTCCATGTCTGCGTATTCCTCGTTTGAGTGGTCGCTGATCGGGACGTGAATCTTCTCGTTCTTCGGACCATGACTGTGTCCGTGTGAGCTGAGCCCGCCGTGGCTGTGGCCGTGACCCGACTGATGAAGGGTGAACGCCATTCTACGAAGACGAGAAGGAAGTGTGAGGACTTTGGTTGACTGATTGATTTAGGCAAGGCAAATTCATTTGTGTAGCGCATTTCATACACAAGGCAACCTAATATGCTTTACATGATCAAAAAGTGCAACAGAAAACATCCAACAGCTTAAACATCATTTTAAGAACATTAAAATCAGCAGTAAAAACTTTTAAAATGATCAGTAAAAACATTTCAAATCAGCAACAAACACATCACATCAACAACAATATGTCAGGTTCTGTTTGTTATTTAGCCCTTGGGGTCCTCTTTAAGTTATTCTGTGTCTTCGTTTATTCGGTTTGAGTCTGGTCATTTGTTTAACTCTTGTCTGTGTTTCAGGTATTCCTGCTTGTGGCTCCACCCCCCAGTGACGTCTGTGTGCTTGGTTGGTGACTGTCATGTTTTCACCCAGGTGTGGCCCATTCCCAATCAGGCCTCCTCCACTAGGCAGGGTGAACGCTATGCATCCATCCTGCCTCCATTTCTCCTTGCATTTGGGTCCACATCTCCACTCAGCCGTGACACAACGAAACAGCCAACACACTGTGACCAAGCACTCAGCTAAATAGTGGAGGAGGCCTGATTGGGAATGGGCTCCACACTGCGGACTCCTGCTCCTCGGCCTCGCCGCCTCATGGGAGGCCGCCGGAACTGTTTCGGGACTCAGGAACGCTAGCCTGACAGCTAGGGGACTCAGGAACGCTAGCTTGACAGCTAAGACAAACTGGAACGCTAGCCTGACAGCTAGAACAAACTGGGACGCTAGCCTGACAGCTAGGACAAACTGGGACGCTAGCCTGACAGCTAGGACAAACTGAGATGCTAGCCTGACAGCTAGGACAAACTGAGACGCTAGCCTGACAGCTAGGACAAACTGGGACGCTAGCCTGAGAGCTAGGACAAACAGGGACGCTAGCCTGGCAGATAGGAGAAACAGGGACGCTAGCCTGGCAGCTAGGAGAACCAGGGACGCTAGCCTGGGAGCTAGGAGAACCAGGGACGTTAGCCTGGGAGCTAGGAGAACCAGGGACGCTAGCCTGGGAGCTAGGACAAACAGGGACGCTAGCCTGGAAGCTAGGGGAAACAGGGACACTAGCCTGGAAGCTAGGGGAAACAGGGACACTAGCCTGGAAGCTAGGGGAAACAGAGACGCTAGCCTGGGAGCTAGAACAAACAGGGACACTAGCCTTTTTGTTGTTGTTGTCCATGCAGTGACAGTTAATTTTCCCTCTTAAGTTAAGTTAAGTCTCAGCACTTTCATTAAATAGTTTCTCACTATAAAACAAAATAAAATCTCAATGTGAAATACATGGTTTTTTTAAATGATAAATTCATAATAAATACATATTCTAGGTCTAGTTTTGTGTAAATATTCCCATTTTTCCGTACCAGTGGATTTTTTCTTCAAAGGATTGGATGTGATGCTAAGTATGCTAAAGCTAACTCTAATCTCATGTACAAATAATCCACTAAATCATCTGTCTGCACGTGTTTTTGACTCACATTAAATTGGCCACCACAGCACAGCTGGAGGTGATGAGCATGATGTCGCCTTCGATGGTGTAATCGTCACTGACGACCCGATCCACAGCCAGGTAGACCAGAACTCCAGTCACCAGCCAGATGGTGATAATGGACAACAGCGCCCCCAGGATCTCTGCCAAGGTCACGAGATGGAAAAGAAAACAAGAAATCCATTCAATTGCTTTAATACAAAGATTTTATAGCATTTGTAATATTGGTTGAAAAATAATTAAATCAGCAGTGGTTAAAACGTTGACAAAGGACATTTTGGGTGAATTTCTAGGTGAACTTAAGCTCTGGAATTTGGGAAATATTCCAAAATATAAAAATTACATGGGAATTACTTGTTGGAATAGCTAACTAATCGTACTATATGTTTAGCACGATTTAGGGAAGTTTACTAGCCATAAATGACAATGAATACAGAAATGAAAAAGGATAAACTGAAATTTTAAGCCTCTACATATTTAAACCAAAGGGAAAATCTTGAGTCAGAACAGCCTCAGGCTAAAGCACATCACATGCCCTGATGCCACGACTTCTTATCTAACCTCATCTCAGATGAATGGCTAGAAACAATGTGTCTTCTTAAAAAAACATCTCACCAAAGAAACAGGAAAAGCATTTTCAATATCCAAATCAGGGACTTAAAAAGGTAGTTACCAGTGTTTGGAACAACGGCGTTTAAAATAACGTTAGGTAACGGTGTTATTTTTTTCCGTAAGGGGGTAATCTCACTGATTATAACGCCGTTAACGTTACTGAACATTAAATGCGGTGCGTTGCATGCATTGATTGAATAAACTGTCACCCGAAAGCACCCCTGGCTTCATACGCAGCCGTAGTGAAGAGGTGGGTTAAAAACAAGGTGAGCGACTATGACTGGGTAAGGCGGCGCCATGTTTCATGGTAGCCAATCAGAGCCAGTGTTTTTACACACACACACACACACACACACACAACCACTACAGACTTGATGAAGCAGCAGAGATGACGAGGGTGGAGCAGTCCGATGAAAAGTTGGCATTTTTAAGGTGGCGATAAAAAGGCAAGAACGTGCATGTGAAGTGTACATTATATCCAGGAGAGAAGACTTTGTCGACATCCGTTGTAAGCAACTCAAATTTAATGAAGCACCTCACAACAACACACGCATTTAAAAAAAAAAATCGGAATTCTTTGACATATAGCAACTTTTTTTTAACAGTAACGCAAATACTTACTTTCCTTGGTAATGAGTTACTTTAATTATGGAGTAATTCAATTACTAACTCAGTTACTTTTTGGAACAAGTAGTGAATAACTATAACAAATTACTTATTTTAAAGGAACGTTCCCAACACTGGTAGTTACACAATGGGATAAAACAGTTAATAACCAGAAGTTAATCTGTTAGTTTGTTGGAAGTTTGGAAATGAGCTTCAACTACATCACCTGGCAACACGAGCCCTGATAATATTTAGACATAAAGATGAAATGTATATTTATAGACAAACAAAAGCTTCCTGGTAAAAGTTCTATTCACTTGATGGCTCAGTGGGATGGAGGTCAACAACATGTCATCACACACAGACCAAATGAAACATTAAACATGAAAGAATCCCAGCGGTGTGAACAGTGAGTACCTGCACGGTGCCATCCAAAGCTCAGTTTGTGTGTGGCAGGTCTGGAGGAGAGCCACAGAGACACCAGGCTGATGATGAAGCTCATGAAATCCACCATGAGGTGAGCCGCGTCCGTCATCACCGCCAGACTGCCAGCAAGGTATCCACCTGTGGAGAGACACGCAACTGTTATTACTATTATATTACAGAAACAGGATTCTGACCTGGAGACACATTATTAACATTCAATGAAGCAATATCACTAATATTGCTTTTATACAACAGTTCTACAAGCACATTTTAGTTGTTAACAGTAATAAGTGAGAATAAATTATGATTTGTTTGTTTATTTAATAATTTGGCTCCAACAAAACAAGTTCTGATGAAATAAGGCCGGGTCTGGGGAACGTCTTTGAGCATGAATCAATAATGCTACAGACGTCTCGCAAAATATATATATATATATATATATATATATATATTAATTTCTTGAGTTTTCTAAAGTAATTCACTTGACCTGTATTTTGTTCCTGTTTTGTAGCATAAAAACGTTAATTGTGAGCGGCAAAAGAAGTACCAATGTATGTTGTCTGAAAGTGTGCATTGTATTTTAATTATCTCACAAAATGAAAATAAAAAAAATCTTATACAAATAAATAATATATTTTAGCATCATCTAAAATATCAGCATCAGTCATTTTAAAGTTTCTCCCAATTTCCGTTTAATTCCAATACATAATTTGCAAGAAAATTAAAATTCCCGAGCTTACGTTACCATGGTAATTCCCTTTTCAACCCTATTTATTATATGGAAACGCACAAATGAAGGGCCAAAGAAGTATTCTGTTTATGATCTACACATCTATGGACTCACCGAGGATCTCTCCGATCATAAAAATCAGACAGATGACGGCGACCACGTACAACCTCCTCCTGGCAACCTTCTTTTCCATCTCCCGGTCCTCTTGTGCTCGGCTGTTGTCATGGCAATGCTTGACGAGGCCGACGCCATCTTTCTTTTCCGTCTTCTGGTTCGGGACGCTGGCAAACAACACACACATCATCTGTTGATTTATCTGGAACAATTACATTCTTAGAACTTTTCTAAGAATCTGGGATTTTTTATAGAAATAGAAAAAAAAAAACAGTTTTTGAATAATCAGGTATTCCAAAAATACAGTCAGATCATTTTCATAGATAATAAAACACTCACGGGAAATTCCCATCAAAGCAAACCTTCTGATAAACAAATATTTACATTCAAATTGCATTTATTGCAAAAGAGTCATGCTTTTTGCCATAAGCAAATATTCGTTTTTTAATTTAGAATGACTAATAAATACATGACTAACTCTACAAGTCATCACAAATGTTTCCTGAATGGTGCTGCAGGCAATATTATTTAACTCTAAACCTTGTTACAGTAAGCGCAGGGCTAGCACAAAATTAGGCTACAAACATGTGGTAATCCTGAGTTAAGTTATTACTCAAGCAACACGCAACAAATGGAGTGAATGCACTGCTGAATATCTGTTTTTCTGTCTTTCTTTTGGCATTTTGTGTCATTTTAGGAGTAATTCCGTGTCGTTTTGTGTTCCTTTAGTCTCGTTCTTTCATTTTGTGTATTTCTGTGTGTTTTTTTTGTGTATTATTGTTGTCGTTTTATGTCATTTTGTGTGTTCTTCTGCTATTTCTTTCTATTTTCCTTTTCCTTTTGTCGTGTTTTTCCACCAGTTGACATTGTCGCCTCTAACGTCACTTGCACATAATTGTTAAAAAAAAACGAGATAAGATTACCTTTAGAGCTACTGTGTGGAGATTTAGGCCAAATACATACAAAACGTAATCAAAAGTAATTGAAGTAACCATTAACGAAAATGTAATCAGTTTACCTGGAGCACAAAAACACTTTGTTCTTCAAATGTATTGAATTCATTAAAACAGAATGGCTTGGATACACATTTAAAACTTGTTGCAAATATAAATAATTTTATTTTTAAAGGTTATTTAGATCAGTGTTTCTCAAATTGGGGTACGTGTACCCATAGGGGTACGCGATGGCACTACAGGGGGTACTTGAGGGTGAAATTACAAAATTAACAAACAAAAGCATTAAAAATATGTGGTTTTATGATGTTTATTTTGAGTTTAAAAATGATAAACATAATAAAAATGATGGGAATTATCTTGATTATAACATGAACTGAAACTATAGTTACAGTTACACACCAGGAGGGAGATGACCGGAAATAATAATAAATTAAAAAAACTATAGATATAAATATTTTTGGGGAGGCACTAAATACTGTTTCATTCAACTTATTTGGAAAATAATAAATAATAAAAGTGTGTAATCATCCATTCATTCCATTATTATGCTCTAAAGTTTGAGAACCACTGAATATAAATGATACTAGGGCTGGGCGATATGGACCGTGGATATACTTTATAAATCTCAATAGTTTTATTTCAAATGAAACCTGACCAGGAAGACAATTCTGGGTTAAATTGTATGATCCAAATGCATTATATTCGTCCTTTATTATTATCAGTTTGTATTGATACCAAATATCATATTTGGATTGACACATAACATTAATTTAGTACTGTATCTCATAAGATGAAAAAAATATTTCTATGCGTAATACAGATGATTCATCATGAATAAATCTTTGGTTGAGAATGGTAGAGAAAAGTTTAGATGATGGAAAAAAATAACATTAACAATTAGAGATAACTTGCAAAACATGAATAAAATTTTGTCTGACAATGGACTAAGTAGACGTCACAATTATATAATTTCAAATTTCATCAAAGGATGTGACATTTTTATTTATGCCATATTTATTTATTTTTTGTCTGTTTTGTGTTATATATATAAATATAAATCCAGTGTACTTTTGATAACTGTCTGTGAAAATGACTTTTTGTTTGTTAATTATTGCAATAAAGGATCAAAAAAAAAAAAAAAAAAAAAAGAAGATGCATCACGCAATGAACAAAATAACTTTCAAACTGGTGTTTATTATTTGACTTTTACTGTTTAAATTAAAAGCATTCCTTCATCCCAGCTTGTAGGATCTGACTCTACCTCAGTGCATTGACCTTGTGCACACCTCCCTGTGTGTGTGTGTGTGTGTGTGTGTGTGTGTGTGTTTCTTTCCCTTCATCCTCCATCAGGACTGACCTGATGACCTGAGTGCAGACTGAGTGCAGCTTTTGGATCGTGTGGAAAAGCAGCAGGTTTGGAATCAAAAGGAATGTGTGCAAAAAAAAAAAAAAAAAAAAAAAAAAAAAAGGCTTTGAAGAAAGAGATTCTAACCATTTCTCTTTCATTATAATATTCAACACAAATAAAATAAACTGTTTTCCTAAGTTTGTCAGACAGTTTACAAGCCTAAGTCTAAATATTGGGTAAGTAAAAAAAATAATAAAAAACAGTATGTGTGATGGGAATTAGGATGGATGAATGGATGGATGAATGGATGGATGAATGGATGGATGAATGGATGAATGGATGGATGAATGCTTACCTTCCTGTCATGCTGTAAATGTTCCTCGTGTCAGTGAGCAGGTGAATCTTCTCAGGCTCCTTTTTTCTAAACATTGTTGATGTTTCCACGCCCCCTCCCCAAAAAAAAGTTTAAAACTTGCTCAAAAGCAAATACTATTTAAAACAAACACTGAAAAACATTTATTCAGATGAATGTGCTGTTATGCAGAGGGAATCCTGTAGTGAAGTCCCGCTGGCGCAAACTGCTTTAATATGAGCCGCAGACATGTGACTCTATGTTTGCACCGTGTGCAAAAAAAAAAAAAAAAAACACACACACAAGGAGGATTCATCCGTCACACACTAATAAATACTTGATTGCATTGGAAGTGAGTGACTAATAATGACACTAAATAAACGTCACGGCCGCAGATTTACGTAGAACAGGTAGGAAGAAGCTGTTGTTGTGTTAGACCCGCCCATCTCTTTAAAACAGCCGGCACGGGCTGGCTGTGAAATCGAAGTAACCGTGCCGTGCGCGGAGCCCTCGTGTGTCATCACATGTCCGTTTGTTTTAAAAAAGCCTTTAATCAGAGAATTGAGTGGAAACAGAAGGCTTCATCAATGCTTCTGTGTTGCCAGGTTGGACAGATTCGATCCGATTTGGGAATCAAGAAGAGAAGAAGAAAGATCTAGTCTGGTTTGGCATGGAGCTAGATTTGTGTCTTTATTATTTAATAATTAAAAAAAAAAAAAAAAGCGTTCAAATGCAATTATTTGGGTCTGAAATATTTATTTATTTTTGCTTTTGAACATTTTTTTTTCTTTGATTGAAAATATTTCTTTTTGATGGAGGTAAACTTTTTTTAATTGAAAAGATTTTTTTTAATTGAAAAGATTTTTTTTAATTGAAAAGATTTTTTTTAAAATTGAATAATAAAGACACAAATCTACCTCCATAGTTTGGGATATTTGTGGTGCATTCAAATCTGATCTCTCAATTTATTGGAAATGAGTTTTTTGACTAAAATATGTATTATTTTTTATTTTATTTTTCGTTTAATTATTGATTGTTAATGTTATGTATTGTTTTGATTGTGATTGTACGTGAGCTTATTGCATTTACTGAAGAAAAACTTTCGGGTTTCCTGAGTTGATGAGATAAAACTAAGTAAATAAACAAATAATGGCCCCGTTTTTCTAGGAAAAAGTGTTCTGTTTTTCTGAGTTGATGAGATTAAAATAAGTAAATAAAATAAAATTGGCCCTATTTTTTTTGTTTTTATCGGGAATATTTTTCTGAGTTGATGAGATCCTTTTTTTATATAAGAAACTTATGGTGATATACTACCTAGAAAATACAGCTCTAGCCTTATTTCATTTATCTATTTAAAAAAAAACTCATTTTTGTTGGCCAATCAGCCTGCTTTGATATTACAATGCAATCTTTGTGAGATTTATGTGTGTGTGTGTGTATGTATGTGCCATACCTACATACAGTATTTTTTTTTTTTATTATTTCATAGTATAGTATAATTCTATGTATAAATGCAAAAAGAAAACAAAGAAGAAGTTTCAATTTCATCATATTTAATATGGTCCTGATATTTTATTTATTTATTTTTTTCTACATGGTTTGACGTTCCACAACTAACTTACCACAAGATGGCGACAAAATCAAATAAAGGCAGAACCAGGACTAAGTGTTTAATTTCCAATAATAGAATAATATATATATTTACAACCTGTCAAACTCTAGTCGTACTAAAAATGAACATAATACGTTTGAACGCTACTGTGTTTTTCGGCAATAGTTTTCATTCTGACTTGTGAATGAAAACTCTCAACACTGGTCATTTACAATGAAGAATGAAGCGAAAGTGTAAAATAAATAAATAAATAAAATAAAAATATTTCAGCGGCCACTCAAAAGACACATTCCAAATAACTGTAGACATTTTGACAGCAGATATAGATCAAATTTTATATTGTTTTTTTTAAATTTTAAACCAGACTTAATCTTACAAACTCAACAGATAGAAAACCAGAGTCCTGAGCCCAATCCTGGGAAAGAAATCCCAAATATTTTTGTTTGCTTAAATGTAAAACACATGAATGCCTAACGATCTCACAATAAATATCACAAAACGTAAACGTTTGATGTGAGAAAGATCACAGATCGACATATTTAATGTTTTGAAATTAATTTCTTTAGCCTTTGTTTGGAGCAGTCGCTCAACACACAAATATCTCATCCAGGTATTTATTCATATTATTTTCTTTTCAAAGGAAGAGATTAAAAAAAATCTGGTTTAATGCCAGTCTAATGTATTTACTCTTACACATTTTAAGCTGAAATAAAATAAATGAATACATAAATTGATAAATGAATGAATGAATAAATAAATAAAGTAAAGCAAAGGCATTTATGAATTGAATGTGCTATACCCAAACCAAACTGGCAACCCTTGGACTAATAAATTATTAAATAAATGTAAAGAAAAATGACTCCAAAAAACATACAAAAATTACAGCAAAATTTTAAAAAAATGACAACTAAAATGAATAAAATGACTCCAGAAACACACAAAATTGCAATAAAATATCCAAATAAAAACATCAATATTAAACAAAATGACCCCAGAAATATACAAAATTGTGATAACACATACAAAAGAATAAGAAAAAAATATAAAAAATGACATGAAAAAAAAAACACAAATAATTACTACAAAAATATGGAGAAAGGAACAGGAAATATACAAAATGAAAACAGAATTACACAACTTTTTTCATAACACACAAAAAAATAGCAAAAATTTCACAGAATGACTTCAAAAACACACAAAATGACAACGATGTAAAATATGAAGCCAAAAAACTTACAGGATAACAGAAAACACAGAAAACAACAATAAAAACAGACAAAATAACTAAAAAACACACAAAATAAGAGCAAAAACACACAAAATAACAGCAAAAATACACTAAATGACAAAAAAAACACAGAGAATGACCCCAAAAACACACATAATCCTTTTGTTCTTTGCAGTATTCATGCTCATATTGCTCACTACTGTAAAAGCTGATAAATTTGAATGCTGTGGCAGTTATCGGTCAAGTATTGATGATACTGTTGCATGTTTCAAAACTTAAAATTAAGTGTCGTCATCAGAGCTTTTCTGTTCCTCTTCAAAAGATGCTCTAACACACAAACAATCTTTTTAAATTTTCTAAAAAAAAAAGTGACGTTTGTTTCCTTTTGAAAGCGTCCAAAGGAAGCCATAGTTGGACTCTAAAAATAGGATTACAGGCTGATTTGAGTCGGCAGTGGTACCGTCTCAGGACCCCTGAAAACAAAAACCTGTGTTTGGTTTGTTACAGTGAGCGTTGAATAGACACATGGTTGCCAGGGGCTACAGAAGGAGCAGAAGGTGGCATGAGGAGGGTTAGTTACACATGGCTGTTCACACTGAAAACCAGACACTTCATCAGGACCACGAGGGCTTCGTGGAGTGTAGGGTTCGTGTGTGCGTGTGAGTGCACACATACGTCAAAGAAAAAACGAAAAAACATCCAGGCCTTTGTGATTTCAAAAGTTCCGTCGTCATAGTAACCACCAGCCTCCCCCTCTTCCCTCCATCATCCTAATGATCTCTCTTTCTTTTTGTTTGTGTGTTTTTTTTAGTTACAAAGACCCAAAAGTGGTAAACAGCTCCAGGTCAGTCATGAGAAGAAAGCACTGACGTCTGAAGATGTGAAAAGGGGAAGAGAATCCAGAGGAAGAGGAAGATGAGGAAGATGAGGACATGAGGGTGGGCGGCTCATAAGTGATGTCCTATCGGACGACGCTGCACAGCAGAGACAGAGACATAACTCCTACCATGATGGAAGTGGTGCTGAACAGACTGAGAGACTTCAGCTGTAAGACCTACAGCTTTGATGCTGAACAGAGCGTGTGCAGCAGAGACCCCCGCAGCAGGACCACCGTGTCCCACAGAGAGGACAGCAAACTGGACTTAGAGAGCGCTCTGGCTTGGCTGCGCAGAGAACTGGTGAGAATGAGCAGCTCATCTTCATTTCATACATTCAGCATCAGAGCTTCATTATTTTTTCAGTTTCTCATCTCTTCTTCATCTCTTTGCATCTTCACATCTTGTTTTCCCTCGTCTTTTTGGTCTTTCCCACCTGAATTTTTGTGTTTTCCCACTAGCTTTCTTGTCTTTTTTCCTTTTGTTTTGATTTGTCTCATCGTTTTGGACATATTCTGTCTAATTTTGATTTATCTTGTTCTTTTTCTTTCTTAATTTGTCTGATCTGAGGGCCACATTATCAACATTGTCAGTATTTAGAATAATGAGCAATCTGAGCATAGAGTTGTGTTTTTTGTTTTGTATTTTTCATTTTTGTACATACAGGTACATCTAAAAAAAAAATTAAAATATCGTGAAAAAGTTTCATATTTTTGGTCACTCATTTCAGAAAGTCAAACCCATATATGATATAGACTCATGACACATTGAGTGAAATATTTTAAGCCTTTAATTCTTGAAATGTTGATGATTATGGTTTACAAATAATGAAAACCCAAAATTCAGTGTCTGTGTGTCATGAGCCAAGATCATGAAATGAAAAAATATTAAACTCTTTAAGGGTTTTCTAATTTTTTGAGATGTACCCGTTTATATTGTTTTGTGGGTTTTTGTAGTTATGTTGGGTATTTTGGGAGTAATTTTTGTACTTTTTAAAAAAAAATTATATTGATGTGTTTTAATGTATTTTTTTTTTTTGTTTTCATTTTGGTGTTTTTGCCATTTTGTTTGTTTTGGATTTATTTTGTATATTTTTGTTGTACTTTTTTGTATTTTTATTGAAGTTTTGTGTGTTATTGGAGTCTTTTTTGTGTGTGTTTTTGTGGTCATTTTGTGTACATTTATTGTAGTTTTGTTTGCCATTGGAGTCTTTTCTTGTGTTTTTGTAGTAATTCTGTGTATTTTACTGTCATCTTGTGCGTACTTTTGATGCCACACAAGATTAGAGTGGGGGGGCCAGTGGCCCCCGGGCCACATGTTGCAAACATACGTCTGTCTTACATGACCTTGTCTCGTCTCGTTGTCTCACAGGACTGCGTTCAGTTAGAAATGTATGAGCCTTGACCTGCAAACAGAACAATTACACATGTTTAATGGATGAGTCTTAACACACTTAATAAAGTTATTCATATAAAGGTGAAACTTATGTACAATAATAATATTTGACCTGTTTGATCATCAGTGAAGCAAAAGGTCAAGTCGTTCCCCTCCAAGTTACGCTGTTTTTTTGTTTCCCAGCTGTGTCGTAGTCATGCAGCTACAATGTCAGTCCTTATAAAACAAGTGTTTCTATTGAAAGGGGCTGAGCATGTGTGCTTTGTTTGCACCTCAGTGAATAAAGGCACGAGGGTTCAAGCACAATAAATCAGCTGGGATTCAGAGCATTTATCCACACGATTCGTCATGGCAACAGAGCAAACACACACACAGAATAAAGCAGGAGTCAACGTAGAAACACAGACAACCTGTACTTGAGATAAAGAAAGCTGAAGTTAGACTTTCATGAACTAGTTCATGAAACATGAATCCATGAATTAATGATTTCATGAATGATGATAATGTCATGTACCACTTGCTCCTGCGCACCTAAAAACATAATAATGTAATGTCATATACAGTGTATTTTACCTCTCCTGTTGAGGAATAATATATAATTTCAAAAAAAGGGGAGTCAGCAAAACATCTTATTCTGATTTATCACTTCATTTATTTAATTATTCGCCCACTGTCATTTTCAGTAATAAACCAATCTCTTTTATTTTAAAAAAAAAAAAAAAAAACATCTACCAAACACTTGTTGATTGAACAAATATTTGAAGGTTCATCAAGCTACAGTATGTGTGTATGTACAGACACAGTGTGTGTATCCCCGTCTGTCTCTGTGTGTGCTTCTCACTGCTGTGTGTGTCTTTTCCTGGTTTATGTGTGTGTGAGGTGGTGTTCTGGGGCTCATAGCGGGAGTAGAGCAGGGACTGGTTGTGAGTGAAATAGTGTCTGTGGGGCTGCGTGTAGCGTGCGGCCTGTCACTGCCAGCACTGAACAGCTGCCTGAGTGGGCGTGTCTTACTGCTTCAAGGGTAACGCCCATAATCAAGGCACTTTTTGAAGTGGCAGTGGCAGGTCAGCAGAAGTTACTCTCCACGCAGAAGTCTAGAGGGTAGTCTTACATAGGTCAATGTGTAATTTGTGACAATGCATGGAGGCTCCTGACTACTGACCTATTTATATTCTAGCCTCTAATGTTTTCACGCTGTTTTGAACTTTTTTTTCACGTACCCCCTGTATGTCAATTTGCGTACCCCACTTTGGGAAATCTGGGATCTCAATGATAGAATCCTCAATTCGCACAAATCCTCTTTTGAAACGAGACGTTTTCTGTTCCGTACTAAGAAGTTCACAGTGTTCTTCCCATAATATAAAAAGCGACTCAAAGCAAATGTCCGTGTGTTTTCTCCTAATCCTGTGTGGACATAGACAATGGAAGCAGCAGGTCTGACGCAGTGCCCACATTCAGCCTGCTGCTGTAATTGCTTAAGAAAAGAAATGCAGATCAACTCCAAGGGTTTTTTTTTTTTTTTTGGGGGGGGGGTTGCATTCCTGAGCCCTTAGGAAAAACTTGGACTCTTGGAATTCTGAATATCTTATTTTACAAAGCCTGTAATTAGAGCCTCTCTGAAAAAAAAAGGGGAAAAGAATGACACATGCATTAGCATTTAAATGAAAGCAGCGCTGAAATAAAGTATCCCACTGAGGGTGGACACTTGTTGGTTTTCAATGTGAGGTTTGATTTTCGTGTCCAGCTTAACAGGATAATTATCCACCTACAGATGGAGATGCGTTCCCAGGACCAAGCACTGATCCGACAACTGATGGAGCTTCACTCAGGCATCCAGGAACTCAAGTTGGAGCTTTCCGAGGAGGACACTGATGATGATGATGAGGAGGAGGATGAGGAGGAGGAGAGCAGCGACTGGGACTCTGACAGTGAAGAAGGAAGTGGCAGTGCAGCCTACTCCAGCTCAGGAGAAACCATCTTCTCCTCCTCCAGTGTCAAACAACCACCGTGTTGCCATCCCAAACGTGTTTCAAGAAGAGGATTCAGCAGGAGAAGATCTGTGCCATGAAGACACACAACATAAGTGATGAGACAAGTTCAGCTTTTGAACGCTCATTTAAAACGAATAAAAAAAATTAAAAAAAAGTGTTAAAAACAGACTTCATACCTACAAAGGTTGAAATATTGTTGTAACCAGAGCAGATACTGTAGTAATATTATTATAATAAAGCGTGACAAAAATGGAAAATATTTGCTAAGAGCAATCGACAGAGCATTACAATGGTGCCAACACAATATTTGTATTATAGATAGGATGTATAAATGTAACCTTTGTAACTACCATATAAAACCCTGATAAAGGACTAAATATGGAGGAAATCATTATTTTGGCAATAGTTATGCTGTCCTTATGAATGAGGTGCCATGGAGGCTGTTATGAAGCTGTCATTAAGTGTCGTTCCTAAATTATGACAACTTTGGAGCTATGTTGGCATTTTTTGGGTTAGGTGGAGGGATCTAGTGGGGTTAGGGTAACAAATGGCATTTAATGACAGCCTTAATGACACTTTATTCATGCTAATAATGACAGCGTAATGTCAGTCTTATGTATAAAACTTCAAATAAAGTGTTACCGTTAATTCTAATACAAGGTTTATAAATATGGATTATTGTTTTTCTGTATTTTTATGTTGTTGTCAGTATTTTGTATCACAATGACTGATGTTTGATGAAAAATTGTTTAAAAATGTGTACAAAAGATTCCACCGTGCCAATGCTACGCTAGTTGTACATTGTGGAACAAATAAAGGCATTGTTTTTGTATCTTTATATAAGTATCGCTTTAAGGTTTGCTTTTTATGATCAAATTGGTTAACTGCATACAGAATAATGGTATAGAGAGAAGAACCTGTAAATAATCACATATTAGCGTAAATATTGTGAATATTCTTGCAAAAAACATCCAAAAAGAGGTTTTACAAACACTAGCCTACAAATTTCTAGGCTACATTTATTTATTTTTGTAAAAATCTTTTTTCTACGTACATAAAAATCTTGTCAAAAATGTAAAGCTTGTAAAAAAAAATCTAAAGATTTTCTACATGTGGTTACATTGCTAGCTAAACTATCCCACTGCTAACTGTCGCTTCTCAGTTAGCATTTTTAAAAGAAGCCATTTGCTCTTTCATAGTTAACTAAAACTTTGCAGTCAGTTTACTTAAATGATGCTAAAAACATCATACAGAAGTAACATTGTAAATATTAATCACAAAATTAAAGTTTCCAATACCTTGATTTTAGCGCTCAATGCTAAAACAACCCAATGCTAACTGTAGCTTCTCTTTAAGAAACACCAGGAGTTAGCAATACTTTCCACCTTATTCTTTGGGGCACAGCTTCATAAAACAACAAAGTTTTTAAAAAAAAATGAAATCTATTTTATTTTTAAGTAAGTTCTGGTAATTTAAATTTCAAAAATTGACACTTTGCTTGCGGTTCCCAACCACTGAACTGTATTTGCTCAACAAAAGGGATGTAGCTTATATTTTAAAACAGCATTGTGTCATTACTATAATAATCTATTACTGTATTTGTCCATTATTAAACTTTGAGTCTTTATTAGTAATATCGTGCAGCTCTGCAGTTAAACCTAACCATACATCAGCTCAATAAAGGCATAAAAAAAAGTTTGATTTCATGCATATTTTTTAATTCACTTCATTTCTACATTCATGATGCTTGTCTGCCTGAACAGTCAAACAAAATATAAACATTTGAGTAAAACTCAGTCTTTCCATGTGCATCAGTCACAGGATTCAGTTTGAAGCTTTGGTTGAAGCATTACTGTGGCTCCTCCCCTTCAACATCCACACCTCCAAAACTTTCCCTCCTCAGTCTTTGGATTTCTGTGTTGAGTCCCAGCAGCGTCTGAGCCAGTTGCAGGTCCTGCGAGCGCATTTCCATCTGCAGGACAAAAACAAAAAAATGAGTTTGTTTGGTCGAAGGGCCACATGATCAACATTCATGTCAGCATTTAGAATAATGACCAATCTGAGCGTCAACACAGGAATGAACAACATATTTATGCTAATTTTGTGTGTTTTTCTGTCATTCGTTGTTGTCTTGCTCGTTGTGATAGCATTTTGTGCATTTCTGTTGTCCTTTTGTGTATTTTTTGGTGTCGTATTGTATGTTGTCATTTTACATTTTTTTGTAGTAATTTTTGATTATTTCTTTGTTTGTTAGTACTGTGGGTTGGAGGAGTCATTTTATCCATTTTTATTTTCTTTTTGCTTACTTTTTCTGTAATTTTTTATATTTCTAGTCATTTAGTGCATTTTCTTGACTTTTACTGTGTTTTTCTGCAATGTTTCAATTATTTGTATTTTCATTTGTTTTTGTCTTGCTTGTTATGATTGCATTTGTGCATTTCTGTTGTCCTTTTGTGTATTTATGTTATTTTGCTTTTTTTTGTAGTAATTTTTGTGTATTTCTTGTTTGTTATTACTGTGGGTTTGCGGAGTCATTTTTCTTGTCTTTTTGCTTACTTTATCTGTCAATTTGTATACTTGTAATTTTGTGTATTTTTCTTGTCATTGTGTGTTATTTGGAGTAATTTTGTGTATTACAGTTGTCAGTTTGTTCATTTTTGTAGTAGTTTTGGGAGTATTTTAGTTTTTTTTTTCTTGTCTTTTTCTGCCATGTTGTAATTCTTTGTTTTTATTTTGCATGTATTCTTGCTTTTATTTTGTGTATTTTTCTGTCATTTATTACGTTTACTTTGGGGGCCACATAAAATTAGACCTGTTGAAAACAAAAGCTCTATCTGTGTGTAAGATCTATAATCTTGTGTCATTTAAATCTTACCAGTTCAGACCTCAACCATGTGATGGCTCCATCGATCTGTGCGCGACGCAGTTCCTCGTTTGCTTGGTAGTTCCTGCTGATGCTCACTGGTCGGATGCTGGAGACGTCGGTCACCTCGGCATCCTCTCTGGATTCTCCTGTAGCTTTGAATGCATGAATCAACTTATTCTTGATGTTCTCCAGAACCATGGTGGAGAGGGTGTCTTCACTCTGACTGTCACGGTCCATGGTGGAAAAATCACCTCCCAGGATGCTCTGTGATCAGATCCAGGTTGGCGTGCTCTCCCTTCACCAGCTCCAGTCCTTCATATGCCTGCCTGGAGTTGCACTGCCTTGTTTTGTGACTGTAACTATGGAGAAACGCCCTCCTCTTGCTCACTCCTCCTCTTTTTCACTAACCTTAATAAGAATGGTGGTCGAACTCAGACAAAGACTATTGTTGCCCCCAAAAAAAAGAAACTGAAAAGGCCCTTCCACCCACCACACCCTCCCCCATTTCTCAGCAAATCCTGCCTTACCATACAAATCCAGTGTGAGAAAAGTGCAGTGGGTGAGCTTTCATTCGGAGCCCATGTGAAAACCTGTACTTGCGCTCTCAGCCAACCACCCCCCTTCCCCTCCCAAGTGGACTTTTCATTAAATAAGACCTGATTGTGAGCTTAGAAGGCAGACAGGTTGGACGAGGAGCAGCTTCAATGGCACAAAAGGCCATCCTACAGTGAAATATAACCAGGCCCTTTGTGCCCAGGGCAGATCCAATCCCTGTGGGGTTTGTGGGATGGTTTTCTGGCAGCACTTGGCTGTTTATTCTCCTGTCTTCTGTATACAGACGAGACAGTGTTCCAGTGTGTGTTCCTGACTTATGAGCCTTGATGTGGAAGAAGAAGAAAGGGGGTTTGGAAGTAACATCAGATTGGATCAGTGATTTCAGCTTCATCCCAAAATATCTTTACCCTCATGTGTCTGTGGACGTGTTGTCAAGGGCATGTGAGTGCCAACATCAGGATTTTTAAACAGTCAGATGTTCTTACAAAACTGAAAACCATTTTTTGGGTTAGGTGGAGGAATCGAGTGGGGTTAGGGTTAAGGTTAGGGGTTACGGTAATGGAGGGTTAGGGTAACAAAGGGTTAGGCTTAATGAAGGGTTAGGGTAACAAAGGGTTAGGCTTAATGAAGGTTTAGGGTAACAAAGGGTTAGGCTTAATGAAGGGTTAGGGTAACAAAGGGTTAGGCTTAATGAAGGTTTAGGGTAACAAAGGGTTAGGCTTAATGAAGGGTTAGGGTAACAAAGGGTTAGGCTTAATGAAGGTTTAGGGTAACAAAGGGTTAGGCTTAATGAAGGTTTAGGGTAACAAAGGGTTAGGCTTAACAAAGGGTTAGGCTTAATGAAGGGTTAGGGTAACAAATGGTTAGGCTTAACAAAGGGTTAGGCTTAATGAAGGGTTAGGGCAACAAATGGTTAGGGTAACAAAGGGTTAGGCTTAACAAAGGGTTAGGGTAATGAAGGGTTAGGGTAACAAAAAGTTAGAGTAACAAAGGGTTAGGCTTAATGAAAGGTTAGGGTAACGAAGGGTTAGGGTAACGAAATGTTAGGGTAATGAAGGGTTAGGGTAACGGTAATGAAGGGTTAGGCTTAATGAAGGGTTAGGGTAATGAAGTGTTAGGGTAACGAAGGGTTAGGGTAACGAAATGTTAGGGTAATGAAGGGTTGGGGTAACGAAGGATTAGGCTTAACGAAGGGTTAGGGTAACAAAATGTTAGGGTAATGAATGGTTAGGGTAATGAAGGGTTAGGGTAACAAAATGTTAGGGTAATGAATGGTTAGGGTAATGAAGGGTTAGGGTAACAAAATGTTAGGGTAATGAATGGTTAGGGTAATGAATGGTTAGGGTAATGAAGGGTTAGGGTAATGAAATGTTAGGGTAATGAAATGTTAGGGTAATGAAGGATTAGGCTTAACGAAGGGTTAGGCTTAATGAAGGGTTAGGGTAACAAAATGTTAGGGTAATGAATGGTTAGGGTAACGGTAATGAAGGGTTAGGCTTAATGAAGGGTTAGGGTAACAAAATGTTAGGATAATGAACATTTCATGACACCTGACTCATGCTAATGACAGGTGTCATGTCATAATAATGACAGAGTGATGTCAGCCTTTATGTGTAAAACTTCAAGTAAAGAGTTTCTTGGTGACTGTACGTATTACTGAAAGATGCTGGGGCCGATAAATAACATTTTAAAAGTTGTTCTCATCCACTACTGATGTGTAACACCAAATACTTGGCAAAAGAGATATTTCTGCTGTTTTGGTGAATTGAACGTTGTTGACAAAACATTGGTGGCTGTTGCTATTTTAGCTAACACGGACACACCCGAATCATCGGAGTTTCATCAAATCACTGGGTACACAATAAACAACAAATTATGGCATCAATGAAAACATCATCTTCTTTGTCCGGCGATGAAACACAATAAATCACCATAACAACGAAGTAAAAACACTTCTTAGAGAAACTTTTCCGCTTCGCCGCCATCTTTGGATTCTTCTACGGGATTCCAAAACCCACAATGCAATGTTTCAAACTTCTCCAAAGTTCAAATCACATGACCATTTGCCAACAAACCCATTGTATATGGCGGAGTCGATAAACTTGCGAGAGGCAGTTTTAAATCAAAAAGTGTGAAAAGAAATGTTTGCGTTACTTAAAAAATAAAAAAAAAGTGCCTTAGTTAGAGCATTAGTTCAGGAAGACTGAACTCCTCTGGTTTAATGATAACATATTTAGAGATTAGAGAAACTTATTTGCCACCAAGTTGCTTGTGCACTGAAATCATACAATGTGTTGCTCTTCTAGGTTTAATATTTAACTCAAATTTGCATACGAAGTAATTTACTTTCATTCACTTTTCATGCCACGGAACTTAATGTTTTTTCTGAAGAGAAAAAATTAATTTTAAACAAGTTAAGATGAGTTTCCTGTGCTGTGTGCATGTTCTTGCGTGGCATCTTTCCACAATCTCACAAATGTAAGTTTTCAGCTTGTTCATCTACGATGGAATGGTAAGTTTCTCACCTCACACCAATCATATGCCAATAGGTAAAAGATGACACACTCTCCTCCAGTGACGTATGAGGTAAATCTCTGCTGCCATCTGCTGTCCCAGGAAAAAAAAACACACAATGTCTACCTAACGCTTTGATTTCTGACTTTGGAGAAATATTCATTAATCATAAGATCACAAAAACAACCTGAAACCAAATATTTAAACATTCTACATGCATCTACTGTACACATTAGGGCTGGGACTATATGATTTTGTCCCAATACTTGGATGCTGATTCATATATATATGCAATTTTGTTTCATTGTGATTCTACAAGCAAATCAATAGTAACAATTATTGCATTTTTAATTTCTTTATTTTCCTCATCCAAAACCAAAATTGTAATCATACACTTCTAAAAACATAATACTAGTAGTGCTCTGACATTTATTTCAACTGCACATTGTGTACACTATAGTGTTAACCTGTGATCACATATGCTGAGATGGTAAAAATGAAATAAATAAATAAAAACCCTCAATTCTGGGGATGTCGATTTTGAATGAAGTCACAAAATAAAAAATACATTTTAAAAATCGCAATATAACGTAATATAAAAAACTTTTCACCGGTTACCAAGGGTCTTTTAACCTTCGGATTTATCATAAGGCAAGAGTAAGGAAATGTGTGTGTACTAGTGTGTGTTTAATGCAAAGACAATCGTAGCAGCTCAGGTCGAGCCACTACTCTGATCTTTAATTTACGTTTATTTATCGTACACTGACCAAAAAAAAAGGCACCTTAATATTTTTAATACACAAAATCAACAGCCTTCCAACATAAAGGGGCAGACGAAGGGGCGTGTTGCAAGCATTGAGTTTTAGCCTGTTTCCAATTGTTGTGAGCAGTTGTAAAATCGGCGCAACTGTTAGCTGGAAAAATACACTGGTTATCACTAGTGTATATTTTGTGTGTTTTATGTACAACACAAGCACATCCATCATTACGACACATTCCAAAAACTAATGCTCAAAGGAATCCTGTACTTACGCAACAATTATCCGCTGAATGGATGAAGAAACAAGAAGACAGTCATCAACATCCCCGCCAAAAAAAAAAATGGAACAAGGGCAATAACTCCCGAAAAAATAATTGCACACTTCTCATTTTCGAACTCCATCAAGGTATCGATACCCTGAAGCCACACACTGAATTTGGTTATCCTATCTTAAACAGTTTGAGAAAAGCTGTCCCCTTTAACTCAGACGGACGGAGCTCAAACCTATATCCCCCTTCTACACTTTGTGGCGGGGGATAAAAATACCACTATACAAAAAGTCAGCTAGCTTCATGCTAACGTCTATGAGAAAACCCATGTATATGCTCATTCTAACATTTACCGCATTCGACGGTGATTCATATAACACACCGTTTATGCTTAACTTTCACAAACACATTCTTAGGAGTGTTATCAAACAGTACACTTAAATATACTCACAAGCTAATGTTTTTTCAAGCCAAAAATACAAGAACTTAGTTAGTACAGACCAGTAGGCCATGGGCTTTCAAGATGGAGATTTCCGACTAATACAGTAACAGTAGCAGGTCAAAACACACAAACTTACCCAGAGTCAAGAAAAACAGAACAAGGGCAATAACTCCAGAAAAAATAATTTTACACTTCTCATTTTCGAACTCCATCAAGGTATCGATACCCTGAAGCTACACACCGAATTTGGTTATCCTATCTTAAACAGTGTCTGAGAAAAGCTGTCTCCTTTAACTCAGTCGGACGAAGCCCAAACCTTGATCCCCCTTCCACTTTGTGGCGCGGGATAATAAAGTAAATAAAGACAGACAAAAGTCACCATGTATTCACTTTTATTGCTTTTGCAAAGACCTGCCACAATGTAGAAGTCATCATTTAAAACAACATAAGGTATATTAAGTGCTTAGGAGGTCAGGACTCTCCGTAAAACATTATAAACCATATGAGATGAGAGCTGATGTCGACAAGAACAGACTTTGGACAAATGGTACATTAAATCTTGGACTTGTGAAAGTCAAACACACACAGACACGACAAGTGTGTAGGGTTTGGAATTGGCAGGTAGTTTTAAAACGTCAAAGATGTCGGTGGTGCCGACTTTGCAAACAGGTGCGAGAACAGAGTTACTAGGAAATAATGGCAGTCTGTCTTTGGCATTGGTGTGCCACTGTGTGTACATCTACATCCGTTCTCAACACTTCAAAATGATCCGTATGAGACTAAAAGAGATTCAACAAGGCACGTAATAAGCACATGTCCGTCTAATGTTGACACAGACACCAAAAAATGATTTCACAAATAGATCTTTGACTGAATAATATTACCCTCTCAGTCCATCGGGCTGCACAGTATGGAATACTTATTGCTAAACTGGATTCCACCTTTTCAAAATAAGACCAAAAATACTAGAATATTATAGTTCTTACATATACAGTAGAAATATTTGCATAAAATGATTTGCAACAATAAACAATCTTTATACCACACACACACACGCACAATTTCAACAACAAATAGTACAAAACCAAGTGCAGCTACCAATTATTACTCTTTCCTATCCTGCACCTTTGGTGCATTTTATGATTGACAGCTTCTATTAAAATAGTTTTGACGCCAGCGACGAGACGATCGCAGCGACTCCTCGCTTGACTTGTGACAAAGTGACCGCAGTCAGAAATCCCTGCAGACTTCTGAGTTATTTTATAGACTTTTCTATTTTTATTTTTGAACGAGAGCTCTATAAATACTATAGCAGGAGAACCAACAACGCTATTGTTAACTTTAGTAAGAAACTATAATGGCAAAGTGCTTACTGTACAGTACAGACGTCCTATGGCCTCTGAAGTTGGGTTATATTTAAAAATAAAAACAAAAATAATTAAGAGCACGTTACACTCACGTAGACAAATAGAATAATATTTCTTTAAGATCGCTTTTGTAACGAAGCGTTTACAGTGAAAGCAACGAACCAGCTTTTGAGCAGCAACGTCAACACTGACAGGGAGAAATGATTCACAGACGAAGGAAGGTGTGTTTCAGTATGTTTTACACTGCTGACGGTACCTGAATGGCTTTCATCTGATGTGGTTGGTTGGAAGCTGGTGTAGTTTGAGCATTGGCGCTGATATTCAGCACAACAGTTAGAATCAAACACTTAAAAATAAAAGGAGACACTATTAGAAATGAAAACTCTCAGTGAGCCCCCCACCCCACCACTGCCCCGCCCCTCCCTTCCGTTGGCATCTGTCTTCATGGATGACAGGAAAATGAATCGATGGAGAGAATTCCCAGGGCAGTAACAGCAAAGTTGTGCTCTAACAGATCGTCGTGTCAGCTGCTCGTTTTTGTTTTGTTTTAAAAGTCAAAATGGACTCACAGCTTTTTTTTTGGGGGGGGGGGCTTGCCTGTTCTCCTTCGGTTTGAGATCAACCTCATGATGGCTCATCAGTGATGTGACGGAGGAGGAGGAGGAGGAGAGGAGAGTCAAAGGAAGGTCTCAGCAGTGGAGCTTCCTCCAGGCGTGTCCGGGCTGATGTCCACTCTAACGCAGGCTACTTTCTCCTGGCTTTGCAACAGAAAACAGGCTGCAGGTGAGTACCGGTACTTAGGAGTGATTAAGGAGAAGCAGGATGGGTTAGTGTTGAACGTCAATACAAAAGAAAACAGGCTTTTTAGCAAAAGCACTCACTTGGTTATGAGAAAACTGTGAGAAGTAATGGCTGTGTGATTAGTTCAATGTGTTTTTTTAACACTCCATTCTTGCCTTAAAGCTTTTAATTTTGAATTGTTGTTTTTAGATGTGTGCTGTGAAGTCAGGCACTTCTGTGAAACATGACAAGGCATTTGACTTTTTGAAAGAACCTGAAGTTTGAATATTTAATATACTAGTTCAATATTCGACAGTGAAAAGCCGTTCTATCTTTTAATTTCAGCTTTCAACTTACTCTGGTATCCAAAGCAGAACATAATGGTGACGTCATGTGTACTTCCGGTTTCTTCAAAATACAACGTCATGTCGTGTTTCTTGGCCTGAGGTGGTTTTATTTGAGGCCGATGACAGTTATTTTGAAGCCTGAGGCCGTTTCTTATGATGGCGTTTGGTTTGACAAATGAGTCAGTTTGTTGACAGAGGTTTTCCTGATACCAGATACCTCACTCTGAGACCTGAGGATGTCCTAAAATGTACACCGTACTCCTGTACATTTTAGGCAGGTGTTTGAAGATGCAGAAAACTCCCTCTATTGGTTACATTCGTTATTGTTCAACAGGGACAGTCCCTGTTTTTTCACTTGTTTTCCAAAAGGCAGACTTGTGGGTCAGAAACAGGACCGTTTCCAAGAGTTTATAACCTGAGGTTGCAGGGAGAGTGAGCCCTTTCTTTAGTTATGCTGCAATATATTTAGGCTTCTGTGGACATTTCTTTCCTTCACCTATGGCCTGTAGTCGACTATAAAAACACCTCCTTTCAAACTGAAGCTCAGTGCTGTGCGTTGGAATTTAAAATGCTCTGGAAATTAGCTTGAATATATATTTTTAGTCTAAGGTTTCCAATGCAAAAATTAAAAACAAAGCAAGCCATTTGATTAACTGAAACCATTTTGGGCACATGATTTACCGACCGCAACCTGAGCAGCGTTTAGTGACAGTTTAAAGGCCACACATGCTTATATTCCAGCAGCATCCTTAAACATGCTGAAGTTAAAAACAAAAAAAACCCTGGTGTATCATATCATCATGAGGCTCAGGAAAAAAGCTTGAGCGATGTACACAGCTACCTTCAACTACACATGACACTGCACTCGAGTTCATTGCCATGAGGGTCGTTTTCAGAACAAACACACCCACGCACTCATAAATACACAAAGAGAAAGAATAGACATGCACGTTAACGTCAGGACACAAAACTACGGAGAAATTAGATTTAAAAACGCAAACAAACTGCACAAATTTGCACAAACGTTCAGACAAGCCACAAACCTAAGATCTTAAATGTAGAAGTATCAGAAATATTGTCTATTTAAGAGAATTGTGCTCATATCTTTAGTTAACTGGACAGAAATGAACTTTTTACAAGCTCCATTCCATCAAAAAAGAAATGAATAATTTGAAGCAGTGTGTTTTAAACGCTGTGTTTCATTCTGCTGATACAGACAGTCCTGGCCATGCACCGACTGTCACATGATCAGTGAGCAGAGTTAATATGCGACTCAGATGGTTCACATCAGACACGCACCCTACTGCTACCTCATCTTCCATTGGGAGGCTTTGGGTCACTATTCCTATTGTGTATGATCTGTTCGAGATAATAAGACATCATAACAACAACAACAACAACAACAAACAACTGACCACCAAAGAAGAAGCGACGGGAGCATTTTAAGGAGAACAACATGATACATGCTAAGCTACAGCTGTGCTTTCATGACAGGGCAGTGTGGACGTCTTATAAAGACTAAAACATCATTTCAGAGAATAGAAGTCACACCTCGCTAACCATTAGCCATATTATTTTGCCTTCTATCCCACAGGTTGATATTAGAAATGCACCAAAATGAAAATTATTGGCCAAAAATTAAAAAAATGATTACACCAATTATTAACACTGTTGCATTTATGGCTCCGACTATGTACTAACCTCACTAAAATCAAGACATTGCAATTACATAAATTAATATTAATGCACACAATGTAAACAATGTACAATATAAAATAAAATACAAGTTAAACATAAGTACATTAAAAAAATAACGTAATAACTGAGTTGGCTTCTGAAAAAGAGTTAAATTAAATATGTTTTCCAATGAAAACACACAGTGCATGCACATTTTAAGCAGCTTTATCAGTCTTCTCGTTGCTCTACTTGTCCTGCTCCGTGCACGTCTCCATCTCTCTCCATGCAAGCTGCTTTATTTCCACATCCAAGTAATAATCTTAATAATGCGGATCAAGATCTCGGTGAAAAGTTTTCTGACAGACTCTAAAACCTAATTTATGCTTATGACACGTAGTTCGGCCTGACGTGCGCACAGCACCTTCAAATAACCCACAGTGTGACACACAAACATAAATTGCACTTATGTGTGAACTTTTAATTGTTTACACTCTGTGCTCTGTCTCAACCTCTGCTTACGAAGTGCTTTAGGACTCAGATCAGATGTACTGAAATACGTTCACACCACATACACGTTGGCTCGCGTCACAAAAAACATCCTGTTTCGGCCGGGTTGTTTTGGTGAAAAAAGTGGGTGAATTTTCCCTCCCTATAGTTGATTTCCCAGTCAGCTTCATTGGAACAACACTCACCTCCCTGAGAGCGTTTTCACTGGCATGTTGAGTCGATCGGAACCCTCGAAGCTAACGCTGATTCCCAGTTCTTCTTCCTCTTGCAGTCGTGACTCTTCCTCCTGAAGGAAAACAGATTCCAAACTAGTGTGACGCTACTTGCAGGTATTTTACTTTGAAATACTTTTTAACTCAGTTTGACTCCATAATAAAGAGTTGGTCATTTTGAAAGCTCTCTGCTTTCTCAGTTTCGGCATTATGAAGAGGAAGTTCATCATCCAACCTTAAAATAAATATCAATAACATGATTATTTTTTACACATCATAAAAACGTATCTTTACCAGCTTTTCACGAGCTTTCTTTTTCTTGTCGTCCTCTTTTTTCTTCTTGCTTTCTGGCATCAGGTCATCCAACCAGCTCAGCTCTCTCTTGGTGAAGAAGAGGTCGAGAAGCTTCCGGATAAAGACCAGCGCCAGAACCTGGACACGCACAACACAAACACACAGCAGGATTTTTCTACTTAATTTTTTTTTTTTGCCACCATGATCCTCTCAGGATTTTTTATGAGCGTGGACTAATGGTTTACCATCATGGGGAACACAACTGCAGCTGCGGAGGCTTTGATGACCCAGAGAAGAACCAAACAGGTGAGTTGCACTAAGGTGAAGACGTGAACCTTCCACAGTGGCACGTAGCGCAGGTAGATCAGGTCGGGCTGGTGCTTGGAGGGCATACCAAACAGTTTGATTCTGTCAAAGAACTTCAGAGGAGAAACAAATGGGAGATCACTCATTTATCCATTCATCAGAGGAAACATGGCAGGACATTTGCAAAGAGGAAAAGAAAAATGGGATTTTACCTGAATGCCCTTGAGAGAGGAAACACCCATGTAGAGAAAAACTCCATACAGGACGGGCATTGGAATAAACTGTAAAAGGCAAATTATAAAACAAAAACTTAATAACTCCCCTTATTGGGCCTTAAAAACATCAAACATCTCCTCTGTACCTTGAGTACTGACGTCATGAAAACAGAACAACCCATGAGGACGAAGATCATAAACCCAGTGACCCGTTGCTCCCGGATTCCCAGAAACTTGGGTTGCTCTCCTGGTGCGGAGCAACCCGACTCCACCTTCAGGCTGTTGACGTGTGAGATGGAGAGAACGGTCGCAGCCACAAACCACGGCAGACCCATGATGGAGCAAATTCCCAGCATTACTGAGACAACCAGAAGGTCCAGGTGATAGCCACAGCCTTTCTGTGGGACAAACAAGGAGCAAAAGAGGCGTGGCTTGGATTATACACAAAGAATTGGCTAATTAGCTAGCCTTCTGCTTTGTTTTAGTGCTGACCTTAAGTTTGTGCTCTTTGCGGTTGATGATGACTGCAGTGATCTGCTGGTCCATGAAGATGAGGATGGTGCAGAGCAGAGCAGGAAGGGCTGAAACGAGCAGCGTCCACCATGGATTATCTCCTAACGGGTCCATCAGCCAGCCTCGGTTTTTAGACGTTGGCTGTGGAAAACAGTTTGGACTGTATTTACTGCATGAAGCATATAGTCATTTGATAGAAATATTTAAATCTCACATGTCAGATATAAGGCCAAATAAATGGCACCGATGATAAACAACCTTAGACATACTTTTAATAGATGATATCCACCTTTTAAATGGATTACATGTAAATAAACCTCAATTCAAGTCCAGTAGATATTTACAAATTTACACTGTGTGTGTGTGTGTGTGTGTGTGTGTGCGCGTTAAAAAGAGCCACTGTGCAGTAGACACTGTTTTATGTGAAATTGATTGACAATGTTTTGTTATTCCTGTGAAATGGATTCAGTGCAGTCAATAAATTCAGAATTTCTTCAATGACATAGATATCGTAATGTATCGTAGATGAAATTTCCCACAATATATATCGATTATCGCAAAATCGCTGAATCGTGAAAAAATTGTTATCGTGGGGAAAAAAATTATTGTGATGTATCATATCGTATGGTACCTGGCGATACCCAGCTCTGGTTTTTAACATGTATGTGTAGCCGTATCATCATGAATAAAGGAAGGACACCTTTGATCACTTTACACTTTGAACATCAAAGAGACAAACATGGGGCGTGAGCCTACCTCAAAGCGGTCAGGAACGTTTAGTTTAGGGGACGGGATCCCCATGAGATAGTCCACCATCACCATGATCATGATGGTGATGAACACAGCAAAGTCACTGATAGTGGAACGCACCTACATAGAACACACACACACACACGCACACAAAGAGGGAGGAACAACTGCGTCAGTTATTCTGCACTAACAATAATCCCTAAAGTCACATCACTTTTGATCAACATTGGAAACCGTAGCTATTTAGAGTGACTCAGCTGTTTATGATGAGGAATAAACACAATTATCCCTCATGAAATCACATGGGAAGCTTTGGTTCAATCTGTTTCCGATGTGTTTCACACATATGACTACCTCACACAAAAAACTTTTACTCATTTTTCCCCCATCGGGTGTTTTCCCCCTAATCATTAATACAAATCTAAGCTGAAAATGACCTATTTAGAATTAAACATAAATATTGATCGAATTACTAATACAGATATATCTATAATAAAGATAATATGGAGAAAAAAAAAAAGAAATCAATGCATCTGTAATCTTTAGTTTTTAAGATAAATTTCTGACATTCAGGGTGGGAATCTGTAATGTACTTAAATAGAAAGATTTACTGAAATGCTAAAGCAGTTTTTTTTCAACATTGAGGTCGTGACCCCATGTGGGGTCGCCTTGAATTAAAATGGGGTCACCTTAAATGTCTAGTTTTTTAAAAATTATTATTCATTTTCAAATTAACACATCACACACAATATCAAACAGCTGTATTCTACACTTAAACTTTCTCAAATATAAATCTAGTTAAAATAAAATGCAGTATAAAAATATCTGAGGTGGTGCTTCGTGCCACTTTGTGCACTAATCCTGGCTACTCTGTATTTTTAACACACTATAACAAACATGACTAAAAACTAAATCTTGAAGAAATATCTTTGGGGTCAGCAGAAATGTCTGATATCAAAATGGGGTCACGACCCCAAAAAGATTGTGAACCTCTCTGCTAAAGGGACTCTTGATTCAAATACCATATTAACTAGTGCATCAGATTTCCTATCACACCTGAACTCATCACTGGCTGTGTATATAAATGATGATTTCCTGCTTAGATTAAATTCTTTATTCTTCTTTTATGACTAATAACAAAATGCTGACGGTTCCTTCATAGATACACAAGTAAACTCAGGTCTGACCTTTGTGGGAAAGTATCTCTCTGTCTTAAACTGCTTAAGGAATGAAGACAAGAAGAAGGTGGTGAAGAAGAGGATGATGGACCAGAAGAGAACATCAGGGATGTAAGGCCCATGGTGGCCACAGGCAGCACCTATGAATTCCCCATGGAGCGATTTACACATCTGTAGAAGAAGAAGAGCCACAAATCACAATTTACACAAGAATATTTGAACTTGAGTTGTTTAATTCATTCATTAATTAGATGGTTTACTGAAACACAAAATCCTGCATTGCATGTGCTTGTGTTTACTGTGGGCAACACTAGAGGTCAGTGTAAGTCCGCCTCACCGATACATTGAGATCATCCCACGGGATGGACTCGGGGGTGTAGCCTGTGCTGTTCCAGTGCTGCAGGAGCTTCTCTGAAGCGTTGAATGGTGGGGAACACTGGCACCTGTTATTTTATTTATCAGACACACAATCAAAAGACAACACTTCAATCCTGCTGCAACACAACTGAACATGTAGTCTGCTGAGAATCCTTTGAAATCTGTTCCTAAAATGGCAGATTTTCACCAAAAATGATGAACACTGGAGACATTACCAGATATATTACTTTGCTTAAAGTCATATACCACACCTTCAAACACTGGAAATTGTAACTAAATGGGAATCATAAATGTTGGAGAAACTGTGGCACACAAATAGGCAACACTGCTCACATTTACAATTTTCTGAGGCATGTAAAAAACAAAGACAATTTTGGGACGAGGTTTTTGAAGCTCTTGAAAATATATTCCATCAAAATCTAGCTAGAGTGGGAATTCTGGGCCTAAAACCAGCAGGAATTATAATAATACATTTTATTTAGTGCTTTTCAAAAGACTCAGACACTTCACAAGTTAAAGTCTTTTTAACTTTTCTTTATACGCTGTAATTGTTTTCAAGGAGTGGCACTCTAAATAAGTATTATCTGGGGACCCCATGTAATAAATAAATGACCCCCCAATGTCTGCTTTTTATGTGGCGCATTCGCACGGGATAACCGAAGCCTGAGATTTTGCTGAAATTTACAGACATCTCCCGGATATGATGTCAACGCGCTGCGTATTGCGTAACATTTGTTCACATTATTTTCAACACGGCGGGCGCTAAGAAGAAAAGTAGACATTGGATGCGACAAGAAACCTTAAAATTAATAAAAAATAAAAATACATGCATCCCAGAAACAAAACAACGCGTAATCACGCATCAGATCCCGCCCATTTCTGTTCAAATCACAGAGCGGCCTATTCCCATTAGATTAGTATTATCACAGGACCTCGGAGTTCAGCAAAATATAGTAGGTAATTTGCGGGGGAATTTTTAATTTACAAATTACTGACATGGCCGATTCGCACGGGATTAACATCACAGACATTCTCTGCAATTATTACAAATCACATGTGGTCCCAAAGTAAAACTAATCCCGTGCGAATAGGGCACAACAGTGTGTTAATAGTTAGCCCATAGTAAATTTTGTCAAATTCTTGCGTAAATGTTAGTATTTATCAATATTGTTGTTTAAAGCTTTTTCTTTTTGCACTCTAAAATGTTCACATATTGTTTGTTAAAAAGTAGTCAAATGAAATTACATATGTTTTCCCTAAAATGATAAATAATCATGATTAAAATATTGATCCACGTAATTGTGATATTCATTTTAGCCATAATCGAGCAGCCCTACGCCAATCACAACACAGTATGGATACAGCTGTAAAAATTAAAAAAAATAATAAGTTAGAAACTTGTTGTTTGTAAATGTACCAGTTGTCTATTTCAAAATAAAAAAAATTAGTTGTCATAAAGTGAATGAATGTTCAATTGTTTACTCACGAATACAGAGTCAGGTTATCCAAGTTGTTGTTCATGTTGACGGGAAAGTATTCCCCGAGGTGAAAGAGCTTCTCCAGCGCCTCGTAGATGAAGATGATGCAGATGAGCGCTGCGAACGCCTCCTCCGTGAAGCGTGTGATGTAGCACACTAACGAGCTAGCATCGGTGGCTACCAAGATGAGACACAAAAAGGCCGTCCAAAGACCAATGCTGGTCCGAAGAGAAAGGTAGGACAGGTGGTAGTCACTGAGAGGAAGGAAAAGGTCAACGTGAGAGTGAGCGGAAGAAATACAAGTACCATTATCATCCATTGGAGCCATCTCACCTGCAGAACTTAAAGAGGATCTTCTCAAACACGAGGACAGGCCCGGTGCTGCCCAGGATAGTGAGAGGCTGGCCTGCGAATAGAGAGTACGCCACTCCCGTCAGCGACGCCCCAAACAGAGACTCTATTGCACTCTGTGGACAGAGAGGGGACGGAGTGAGGGAGCGAGAAAGGGAGAACTGGGAGTTCACACAAAGGAGAACAGAGAAGGAAAAGCTGACAGAGAAAAGAGACAAATGAGAACTTTAAGCTACAACTTGGAGAGTTTTGATTAAATAGACGTATTGAGGTTATCATTGACATATTCTTGACATATTTCCACCCTATTAAACACTTTGGAATGTGCAGTTTACTCAGATATTATACACAGTACACCAGCCTATAGTTGCTTTAACTTCATCTGGATAAACGAAGCAAAGACGCAGCACACAAGCATCACATACCGTATCTACTAAGAGTAAGGAAAAAAAATTTATTCATGATATGGCACTTTTTTTTTTTCTCCTTCTTTTTTAGGTGAAAAAAAATAAATAAAATCAAAATGAATATTTTTCCCCAAAATCATTTTTATTTTGTTTTGTTGTTTAAAATAGATTTTTTGTTGCTTTTGAATAGAGAAAATATGGAAATGAAAATTTCAATAATCATTACAATCAAATTGCAATACTTATAGAATCACAATGGGCACCCAAGTATCGTGATAAACTTATATCGGGACAAAATTATATCATCCCAGCCCTAATGTGTCAATTATCAATTTTCTTTGATATCATATTTGCATCTTCTTACTGAATAAATGCATGGAATTAGATAAAAACAAAGACACAGCAGGGCTTTCTTAAGTAAAACAGCTCAAGTTTCAGTCAAGTGCAGCACAAACAAGTATTATTATCCTTAGATCTTTACATTTAAAGTTGAAAATTGGCTACACACTAGTAATCAGGGCTTGACAACTTCTTTTTTTTTGTTGCTTACAAGCAATTATTAGTGTTTTTTTCCCCTAGCTAAAATAACTACCTGGTAATTAATAGGGGTTGGGCGAAACACTGATTTTACAATACGATATGACAGAAAATAATGTTCATAATAATGTGGCTCGTGTTTAACAATGCGATACAAGATTTTTGGGAAGAAAAAGACAAAAAAATAAATAAATAATTGCAGTTGGAGGAAAGGTTTAAAGATTACCTCTGGATCACGTAGAGTGGCTAACTGGTTAGCGTCATAAGAAGTGGATGTTGATGCTGTATTTCTAGTATTTTATGAGGACTCACTATGTTGCCTTTCGTTGCCTCCCCCAGTAAACCTCCAAACGTGATGACGGGGGACATGCAGGCGCAGTACAGGAAGAGGATTGAAGCCAGACACTGCAGGCTGAATGAGTCCCTAATGTCACTCCAGTAGAACGGCGCCTTACGCTTGATATCCATGATCAGACCTCCGAATATCCTGAAGGGAAAGAGTGGAAAGTTAAATCAAAAAGATAATATTTGTGATTGTTTGAGATAAATAAAAATCAAAACAATGTTAAAAAAAAGTGTGCTAGAGTAATACGAGCGGCTGAAGAACATCTGTTTGGATGGTCATTGTCCTTTCTTATCCCTCTGCACAGGGAAAAGAAACTGACTTTGTTTTTGTACTAAACGATAATGTCTGGTAAACAAAAATGCATGTTCGACAGCGAAAGTCCTCGAAATTTGTTCAAACTTCCTAAAGAAGAGTCTACTCGCCAGAAGTGGTTGGAATTTATCTCTGGGAGCACGTGACACACCATCCAGCATCCGTTAGTCTGTGACCGTCACTTTACAGAAGACTGCTTGGTCAAACTTGGCCAGTTCCAAAGTGGATTGTCCAGTAAATTATGTCTTCAAACCGGAGCGATTCCCACAATAAACCCCACTGATGAAGACGCCACAGCCATAAGTAAAATAAACCTCTAGCCAAATGTTAGCCATACTCACTTCTTTGTCTTTATATTTGAAATACATTCTCTGGAACTGATTACAAAGTGTGGTGGGCGTGAATGTTGCCCATGCTGCCGGGGCTCTAGGGCTACGTCATGAAAAAGGAGGCACTCACACGGGGAGAGGCGGCGCTCCGAGAAACCGTGTGTCTCAACTTCCGGGTTGAAAGAAAATAAGTAATATATCTTAATAAATTAGTATGTTATTTTGCAAAATGTAAAATATTACCCATACTTAGCTGGAGTTGATTTTGGAAGGTCTTAATATAGCAATGATACAGGACCTTTAAATCGCAATTGCAATAATGAGGAAAAAAAATCGCAATTAGATTATTTTCCAAAATCCTTCAGCCCTATTTCAAAGTAACTTCCGAGCCTGTTTTTTGAATCCACACTGAACCAGTGAACAGTGCACTGCTCACCGTCCAGTCCTCTGCAGCTCAGGCCCTGCACAATGTTCCTCTTCTTTTTCCAGCTCGCCAGCAGGTGACGCCGTGCCATTAGGCTGGGAGGGTCTCTTCCTCTTTGACTGTGGGTCAAATAGCCTTTTAAACACATTTCACTAAAGGTCTTTTTTATTATTGTTGACATTAGCTGTGAAAACGGGCTCCTGCCATTGTGATGACAATGTGGAGATAAACATAAAAACCTCGAGATCATTGTTATATTGTGTCATTTGTTGCTTGGCATTGGTAACTCTGCATTCACAAGTACTGACCTGAGATGGAACATTCTTGGGGGGCTCGATCCGGATGGTGGGGTCCCATTCTCCAGGAGGGAGGACCGTCACCTGATCGAGGAACTCATCGATCCCAGAGAGTAGATCAGTGCGGTCTTTGGCCTTGTAAGCCACGTCGTGGAAAATCTATTCAAAAATATTCAGGTGTTAAGACTTCATAATAAGCGAGATGTAGAGCGGGCTGATAATCCCTCTGTTCTTTGTGGCACACAGTGTAACACAATGCAACGGTGGGTGGTTCGTTCATTTATAAAACCAGGGCTTTTCACAAGTGGATCACAAGCTGAAAAAATGGTTATAAAAGGCTCAGCGAAAGTGTGATTTTGGTCTAATCATTATTTGTCAATAAAATACACAATCTATCTTATTTGTAACCACAGTTGTAAGTCTGGGACAGAGACAGACATTATCATTATTCATGTCAGTATTTAGAATAAAAAACAATCTAAGCATTAATAGAGGAAAAAAACAAAGGATTTTAGTTGGTTTATGATGCCGTTTTGTAGTTACCATCTTTTTGTATACGTATATTGCGTTATTGTGTCTATTTAGAACCATTTAGTATATCTAACCCATGTTGTTTTTTTTCTATTTTTGATCAATCATTGTGTTTTTTGTTGTTTCCTTTTGTGTATTTTCGTTATCGTTATTATTCTTGTGCACCTTACTTGTCATTTTGTGTATTTTGGTTGTATTTTTGTGTCTTCTTCCGTCACTTTGTGTACTTTCGGTTGTCTTTTTGTGAATCTTTGTTGTCTTTCGGCTATTTTGTTAACCTTTCTTGTCATTTTATTTTTGTGTTCCTATGTATGTATGTAGGTTCTATGTATTTTTGTTGTCCTTTTGATTACTTTCCTATCATTTTGTGTATTTATGTTGACCTTTTGTGTATTTTCCTGTCATTTTGTATATTTCTGGAGTCATTTTGGTGGATTTTTGTTGTCTTTCTGCTATTTTTGTTAACCTTTAGTGTCATTCTATATATTTTTGTGGTCCTTTTGCTTCTTCCCTATCATTTTGAGCATTTGTGTTTTTTTTTGATTATTTTCCCATTTTCATTGTCCTTTTTTTTGTTTCATTTTTCTGTCATTTTGTGTGTTTCTAGAGTTAAGTTTGTGTATTTTTTGCTGTTTTGTGTATTTTTCTGTCATTTTGTGCATTTTCTTCTAGGGCCACACAAAATTAGACTGATGGCCGCATATGGCCACTGGGCCACTCGTTGACCATGTCTGTTCTAGGAAAACACAATAAATATAAGTGGATCAAAGTCATCTCACCTCATCTGTCATCAGGGTGGCCATGGATCTACCAATTTCATGGTACTGTGGTCCATTACCATGTGGACCCAATAGCAGGAAAAGAAACCTTGGAACATAACACACATCTTTACAATCATTAAACACACTCACACTCTAGATCCTGTGTCTTTACTGGGAAACAGGATTATAAAAACTGCCACAATTTAGCAGGTTGTTGTTTTATTAACACCACATGATCAGGGAATTATGGTTTAAGCTTTGGTAAACCATCTCCTACAGACCCAGATTCATGAATCACCTGGTGGGCACAGGTACCTCCGTGAGACCTGTGATCAGCACGGCTGGTGACAACCGTACGAAAGCGATGATGGGCTTCTCCAGGAAGTCCACTTCTCCCACCAGCACGTTGGACGCCTCGGCCCCTGGAGGAATCTTCTTCATGAAATTCATGTCCACCTGAAAGCAGTGATAGGGAAAGTTTACACTTCAACATGCAGAAGAACACTAACGATTGGATCACACCAGGGTTGGGGTCAATTACATTTTTCAATTACAATTATGTCTTCAATTATTTATCTTTTATCTGTTTTCCTCCTGAAAGTCAAATACAATGACGTTCTCAATTACTGAAGTGGAAGTACATTTAATCACAATTACTGAGCCTCTAATAAATAAGCCCATAAAACGTAATCTTCCTCTTGTGTTAGCTTTCTGTTAGCATCTTTTATGATAACGGGTTAGTTTGAAACATGTCTTAAAGTCATCTAATTTGTTTCTCATCTCTTGGTCACCTCGTTAGGCTTCCTAATCAATTAAAATATTGGTAATAATATTTTTGGTGTAGTTTTTACCCCTTGATTTCAATTTTTTTTTAAAATGGTAAAATGATCCTTAAGATTCACAGACAGGTAGTGGAAAAAGTTGATATTATAATGTATTTTAATTACAAATACATCATAATTGTAATTAATTATCAATTAAAACTAGAATGTTTGCATTTCCTGAAGAAAATGCAAGTGAGGATGCAGGTGCTGGCCCGCATCGCACTGCATTAGCTTAGCATCAGCTAGCATTAACCTAGCTTTAGCCTAGCATTCGCCCAGCATTAGCTCAGCATTCACATTGACCTAGTATTAGCCTAGCATTCGCCTGGCATTAGCATTAACCTAGCATTAGCATAGCCTAGCAATAGCCCAACATTAGCACTAACCTAGCATTAACTGAACATTAGCCATAAGGTTGAAAAATGTTTAAATGAGTTGAAAAGGTTGGAAAAACTTTTAAAAAGTTGAAATGGGTTGAAGGTGGTAGCTGAACATGTTAAAGGTTGAAAGGTCAAAATCAGTTGAAGAATGGCTGGGGATGAAGGGGTTAAAAGTTGAAAAAACTCAAATTTCTAATAGAAATGAATGGGAAAGAAAACATTTAATAAGTCAAAAAGTTTAAAAGTTACTAATCACAAAAGCGATAGCATACATTTTGAGAACTTTCTGAATTTTTTGATAGCTTATTTGTCAAAATGGGACAAACGGTGTAGGAGGAGTTAACACATAATAATAGTGAGGATGCCTCCTGCATCATAAATGACCCCAGCCCTGGATCACACACAGCAGATGAGCACATGGGAACATGGGAATGGCAGCAGGTCGCTAATGAATGGAAGGTGGAAGCCACGTTAAGTACTGAGCAAAGGTTGTCCATGTTTTGTGAGCCATTATCTTTTTTTTTGCTTTGAAATGAATAAATATGTTCTGTGGTTTTATTTGAATGATTCAAAGCATGGCGACAATCTTTTGCTCTCTGAAAAGAGAAGACTGTTGTTTCCATTCCTTTCTTGGTAAACCATGACTCATATAAACACAGCGTCGCGTGTCTTTGGCTGTGGTTACGTGTGATTTTATAACAGCGACTACTCGCAGCACTCTGCCATTTCATTTCATGGATGAGGGAGAGTGGATGACTGCCATGCGACGAAGGCGGAATTTAAAAAACTAAACAGTTACATAACAGGAAGTCTTTCATTTGGATGATGGAGATTAAAAAGATGCTCGGCACTGGAGCTTGAGATGTGATGTTTGGGCAGTGATGAGACACTGACAGACTCATGGGTCAGTGGGTCGATTCCACCGTGATGGACTGGTTTCTGTGCTCAGTACTGGGAGCGGGTTACCTTGCTGAAGTCGACACTGCTGCCTTCTCTACTGACCCCTACTTTAGATGGCCTCCTCTCCACCATCTTGTTTCCATCCAGGTTGACTGGGACTGAGTGTTGAGACACCAGTGGTCCTGGGAGTGAGAGGGAAAAGGAGGAAGATTTACACTGAGTTTAGGATTTCAGAGGCAATGCCTGAAGGCCACAATGTCAACTTTAAAGTCCAGTGCAGGGGTGTCACACTCATTTTAGTTCAGGACCAGTTAGATCTCAAGAGGGATTATAGGCAGAAGTCACTTCAACAGTATTAGTGGCCCAAGTTTGCACTTCCACTAATAAATAATATATAATGTATGTAAAGCAAAGACAATATCCAAGCAATAAGTGACACATATCAGTCCCTGCAACATCTTCACTTCATTTTCCCTGATTTTTGAGACAAATTCTTATTTAATTTGGACATATTTTGTGGAATAATTGCAAGACTTTTTGAATTGGAGACTGTGATGTAAGCATGGAAAAACTAAGCACTGGAAATTGATGTGGAGTTTCATTGAATTTGCGTATTTGGAGGGAACTGAGAAATCTATAACTGAATTAGTTGGTAATTTACACAATGATTTAGGCCACATTGGATTCTCTAAGACCTGGATTTAGTCCACGGGCCTCGAGTTTAAAGCATTTCCTTGAATTTTTTGTGTGCCAAACAGGGTTGGGCTGAATTACATTTTTCAGTCACAATTAAATTTTCAATTACCCATGTTCAAAAATAATTCATTTACAAATACAGTGACCAGCATTTTTTCCCAATTACAAGTAAACTACAATTATGTTTTATCCTTAAAGTCAATTCTCGCGTTCTCAATTACTAAACTTCAGTTACAATTAATCACAATTACTGAGCCTGAAATAAAAATCCTAACCTGGTAATAACCTTCCTCTTGTGTTAGCTTTCTGTTTGCATCTCTTATGATAATGCGTCCAAAATCAGCTGTAAAATACACTAAAAACTAATAGATATCATCTAATTACTTTCCTATCCATACCCCTCGATTTATATATATATATGTATTTTTTTTTTCCATTATATGAAACAAATTTGTTGTTAACTCCATATGTGTAGAACTGTACATAGAACTGTAACATGGTTCCTGAGTTTTGTGTTAAATTTTAATTGACAATATTTATAGAATTGCCATGGCAAGTACACTTAGCAAATCAATTATTTGAACTCAATTACAATTTAATTACGATTATGACAGCAACCGATTTAAAAAAAAAAAAATTACAATTGCAATTATACTTGCATCATAATTGTAATTAATTATCAATTACAATTATAATTAATCCCAACCCTGGTGCCAAAAGTAGGCGATAAATTCATGTTATTATTAATGTTTTTCATACATTTATATGTATTGTAATCATTTTTCTCATGGAGATGCTTTAGTTCATAAAGTGTATTCTATTTAATTAAACCCATAAACAAATAGCACTGCTTCTATATAACAACCTCTAGATCATATTCAATCACAATCCATCAAAAGAGATTTCATATTTCCAAAAAACATTAATTCCGACATGATTTCCTGTCATTTTTGGCCAATGGTTGAAGGACATGCTTGTGCTCCTACCAGTTCACTTTCCTCCCACTTCTCCCCTTGGCAGTGTCAACATTTCCGGCTACACACTTGAACACTTGGTATGGCATAATATCATACCAGATACAGAACAAGCTAGCACTCAGAGTGACATGAGAGGGGGAGGTGGAATGATGGACCGACGTATCCGTTTCAAAGGATAGAAACTCAACACTGTCCCCTGACATCAAACCCTTTTTAAACCACATTTTCTCTTCTTTTTTCTTTCAATCAAACAAACACACCAGCCATTGTTTAGCAGTCAAACAAACATGAAAAGAAGTGCATCTAAACATGCTTTTCCTTTCATTTTTATGGATGATGATCCTCTTAATGTTGTACACATTCTGATTCCATTGATCTGCCTTAGAGAGTGACCCTGTTTGGGGTAGTGGGGGGTAACTGTGAGTACTGAACAGCAGCCTGATTGCTCATATCCCCGCTAAAGCCTTTAGGAATATAGGAGGGATTATATTAGGTTATGTCTGCCAACACACTTCATTCAGTAGGGCTAAACATTGGAATGCTGCCCCATACCAGCCTTTGGAACGGTGGTGTCAGAGCACTGCAGGATTTGTATGCAAAAAAAGTCTCACAAGGAACTGAAAGTAAACAAAGCATTGTATACTGGACGTGCGTCACTAGATTATTAAAAAGAATATCATAAATCAGTGGTTCTCGAACTTTTTTGGTTCAAGTACCCCCTTTCTCTAACTTTTGAATCCACGTTCCCCCTTATGCCCGACTGACACATTTTGTTCAGAATTCTGTAACATATAGAACATAATGATGGAATGAACGAGTGATAACACACATTATAAAGAATCTATGTAAATAAGTGGAATGAAACAGTATTTAGAGCCTCCTGATAAGAGTTATTTGTATAGTTTTTAT
This sequence comes from Gouania willdenowi, assembly GCF_900634775.1. Taxonomy (NCBI): domain Eukaryota; kingdom Metazoa; phylum Chordata; class Actinopteri; order Blenniiformes; family Gobiesocidae; genus Gouania; species Gouania willdenowi. Next base: position 5,932,030 of record NC_041054.1, read on the forward strand.
CATTAGGGTCATCTCCCCCCTGATGTGGGATCAACACTGAACTTCGTATTTTCAGTTCATGTTCTACTCAAGATCATTTGTGTTTTTTCTGTCATTTTGTGTATTTTCTTGATGTTTTTGTGTGTTGTTGGTCCTAATTGAATTATTCTCTCTCAGTGTGTGTGTGTTTTTGGTGTCGTTTTGTATGTTTCTCTGTTATTTTTGTGTATTTTGTATTGATATTATGTACTTTTCTCTCAATAATTGTCTTTTTTATTATTATTCAGTATATTTTTATCGTATTTTGTGCGTTTTTCTTGTTGTTTTGTAAGTTGCTGGTAATATTTAGTACGGTTATCATTTTTAACTGAAAATAAACCCCCATATTTTTGATGTTTTCATTTGTAATTTTCTGAACTCTCTCTATGTCAAGTAACCCCTGTAGTGCCGTCGCATACACGTACCCCCATTTGAGAAACACTGTCATAGATGGTCTCATTTTGTGTGCGTGTTTTTTTTTTAGTAATTTCAGTTCTGACAACATTTACAGTGATTAGTTAGACGTGAGGTTAAAGGAGAAATGCTTGAGGCTGGAATTTGAGAAGCTCATAAAGAAATGACAATAAATGAGAATCTTTTAAATTGTGAAGCGGCTGCGTCTGCAATATTTTAATAGAAACCCAAAGTTGGTTCTGGCATCCTCTGTTTTATGACATTAATACCATGTAAACATTATATAATGACTACTATTATAAAGTCCTGAAACATTTATCCTAATAACTATGTATTGTTGCATTAAAATATTAATTTAGAACACAAATGGGAACTAAATTAGAGTCTGAATATTAGGAATTTGTAAATAAAGCACAACATTCAACTCAAACTACACAAATAAGCATACTGTATCTAAAAAATGTACTCAGAAATCTAAACATACAAGCTAAACGTTGTCTAATGCAGTGGTTATCTAACTTTTTTGGCTCAAGTTTCTCTTTTTTCTGAATCCAAGTGTCCAGTTAAAACATTCTAATCAAGATTATTTCTATTATCATTTTGTGTTTTTTTTTAGTATTCAGTATATTTTTTCTCTTCTTTTGTGTGTTTTTGTTGTCGTCGTGTGTTGATGGTATTATTTAAATGATTTTCTGTCAGTGTGTGTGTGTGTGTTTGTGTGTTTTTGGTGTCGTTTGCTTGTTTCTTTCTCTGTTATTTTTGTGTAATTTGTATGAGCATGAGTATTTTTCTCTCATTTAGTGCATCTTTGTTGTCGTTTTGTGTGTTGCTGGTAATAGTAAGTATTCTTCTCTCGTAGTGCGTGTGTTTTTGTGTATTTTGTTGTTGTTTGTCTGGTTTTTTTTTCATTAATCAGTATTTTCTTCTCTTATTTTGTAAGTTTTTGTTGTCATTTTGTGAGCTGCTGGTAATATTTTGTATGAGTATCAGTTTTAACTGAAAATAAACATTATAAAACCCCATTCTATTAATGTTTTCTTTTGTTAATTTTCCTCTCTCTCTTAAGTACCCCTTGTACCGCCCATTTGAGACACACTGGTCTAGTGCAAATAAATAAACCAGTGAAACATAATAAGGCCACCTAAACCTCTTCCATCCAGCTCCTAAAGGTGAGCACTGATAATAGCCATCCACGCTGTGAGATGGAGCCTTCCCCAGAGTGAAACAAACACAGTCGCACTTAGCTTCTAATAATAAACCCCCATGGCTTGATTTGGTAGGAACAAAAACTCAGTGTTGGTGGCAGTGTGACAGCACATATAGTACCAATGAACGCACCAGTGCGGGTCTCAGATTTATTTTTTGCACATGCTGCTCTTGCACATTGCCCTCAATACACTCTTGATCGGGTAAAAGAATGTTTATTCTTAGGATATGATGAAGGGGACGAGAATGAGAGCCAAGTGATGCATGGGGGGAAAGCACGAGTTGCATGGGATTGGCATCTGCGTGATTTCAGAATGAAGGTGTCCCCTCAGGGTAAACTATAGAGGAATTAGGATTTATTGTAAATCATACACTACATTTAAAAAATAAATAAAATCTAGAGCTTATCGGCTGAGAATATCCCAGGGCTTTTTCCCCAAAAAATTTGCATCTTAATCAACTTTGACTCTCAAAACAATTCTTAAAAAAAACCTTCATATTTAAATAACTGATGTTTCTATTAGCAGACGTAACCAGGAAGCTTTTTCCTGCGGCCAATACTTCCTTGGTGACCAATTCAGGTAAACAAGTAAACATTAAGACATTTAATGAAAGCATAATCACAAGCTAATCTATTTTAGAATAGAATGCCGATTATCAAATGATTATCTAATTGCCAACTGCTCCATTTGCTCTACAGGAATCTGGTCTGCACTACAGTATCGTCTGGATTGATTGCGATGATGCACATAATAGTTTAGACGAGCAATGGGCAACGGGTGGTCCGAGGGCTGCATCCTAATTTGTGCAGCCCAACAATAACATACAAAATGGCACTGAAAATGGAAACAAAAATAATGCAAAACCAACAATACGGTCAAAAGAACAATAGAAATAAGAGAAAATATACTAAAAATGACAGAAAAATAGACTAACGGCCAATGAAATGCAAAAGCAATTTTAAAAAACACAAATTGACTCCAAAAATAGAAAAAACAACAAAACAAGTAAAAAATGACACACAAAGTACACAAAATGGCACAAAATAATAAATGAAAATTATCCAAAAATTCAATAAACACACCAGACAAGAGAGCATATTTCTCCAGTATTGGCTTCTCTTCATTGGCTTCCTGTAAAATCTAAAATAGAGTTTAAAATCCTCCTGTTAGCCTACAAAGCTCTACATGATCAATCTCCAGTGTATCTTAAAGACATGTTAGTGCCCTATCGTCCAGGCAGAACACTCCGCTCTCAGTTTGCTGGAAGTTCCTAAAGTTTTCACAAGTAGAACAGGAGGCAGAGTATTCAGCTACCAGGCTCCTCGCCTTTGGAACCAGCTCCCAGTCTTAGTACGGGAGGATGCTACCCTCTCACCTTTAAGGCTAAACTCAAAACCTACCTATATGCTAAAGCATATACCAGATAGTAGCATTAACCTAACCAATAGGAACAAAGCCCTAAACCTAAAAATAGGAACTAAAAACTAAGATTATATAGTAGAACAACATTATATTTAAACATGATCCAGCATCTACACATAGCTCTAATGGGCTGCAATGGGATGATGATGTGCCAGGTTGTCGACAAGCCCCCACTTCTGTCCCTTGTTGCATAACCCATCATACTGCTCACACTGCTTCACACCATTTACACTGATGTCCACCCCATATATCATTACGTGCGACCAGTATAAGATGAAACCTTGTCTGTAGTGGTAATATTTCCATGCATAGAGGATGCCGCAGACATTTAATGTTAACCCAACCACTAGGAACGAGTGTATCATGTTTTCCCCCATGTCTAACCTCTCTTTTCTGTTTCGGGTGTCTTGATGATGGAGCTGGCGGTTCCTGATCAATGGTTCATGGCCTGGGACACTCAGATGGACTATCCTTCCATCCTATTCTGTTTGCCCTTCTGTTCACTAACCCCAACCAGTGGAAGCGGATGGCTGCCACCTCTGAACCTGTTTCTGTTGGAGATTTCTTCCTATAAAAAAGAGGGAGTTTTTTTTCCCCACTGTCGCTAAATGCTTGTTCATGTGGACCTTGTTGGGTTCTTTCTTCCTTACTATGGACTCTCTCTCTTTTTTTTAAAGATTACTTTGTTGTCATTTGCTGTATATAAATAAAGCTGAATTGAACAAAAATACAAAGGACTAAAGAAAAATACACAAAATGACTTAAAAACACATGGAAAATATGGAAAACAAATGCAAAACCAGGAAAATACAAAAATAATTTTGTACAAATTTACCTCCACCCAAAACGAAACGACAATTAAATCACAAAAACCCTTTGTTTGTTTCTGGGTTAACGCTCGGATTAGTAATTACTCCAAATGCTGACGTCAATGTTGATAATGTGGTTCAAGGATCAGATACGATCACAGTTTCGTGAGCCGTGCTGTGACAAAAGTTGCCCATCTTTGGTTTAGACAGTACTAGCTCATTAAAGAATAAAATACGTGAATATTTGTGGGCCAACAAAGATGTTCAATGTTTCAAGTTTCACATGAAGCACAAAAGAAAATGTGTGGAGGACAGCCATGCAACTGCTACTGTGGGGGTGTGAAAAGGCCATGGCCAAGCAAAGGCATTAATGCTGAGGAGGGGCTTAAAAAACGTGGACAGAATTTCAAAGGATTTCAGGAAAGACAGAAGAGGGAGGGAACGAGGGAAGAGAGTCATGAGGCAAAGAAAGGAGAAGTGTCAAAAACTCTGCAGATAAATAAAGTTCTGCAGCCAGTGAGCATTGCTGTGTGTTATTGATGAGATGGCTGCAGGGTCAGAGGTTTTACTGGGAGAAGAGACTTCATGCTAGTGCTAGTGTTCTCTGTTCAAGCTGTGACTCACACTGGCAGGCTACACAGATATTTGCCTTCTAAGGGCAGCTGCTCAAGGGTCTGGGATCCCAGGGATGCGCGCCGGCCTAGTGGATGTGGTGCTGCTGCCTCTGCTGCAGGAGCCAGGAAGTCATCCTCGGGAGGAGATACCACCACCTCTGGGATGTCTTGAGGATTCAGACCTCCGCCTTTGAATCGTGGCGGGCTGTCAGTGGTTCGGCGAACCGACACTGGGGTGTTTTGAGGGGTGCTGAGAAAGGAGGAGCCTGAAGAGATCGCAGGGGTGGAGGAGGAGGGCAGGAGGTGGCTGAGCAGGAGGGAGACCCGTGACTCGCGTCTCTGGGACCGTTGGGAGTCAGAGGACGTTTCCCCTGCCTTGTGGAGAGAGAGATGAGAAGAGGAAAGTCCCTCTCCTAACAGAGGAGACAAGAGCAAAGAAAAGAAGAGGAGAAGGAAGAGAAGAGAAGATAGGTGGAGGAAAAACAGACATGGGATGTAGCAGAGATCATCACTATGGTACATCACAGACTGCAGGAAGAGGAGCGGACAGAGCTGTTATTAGAGAGACTTGTGTTTGTGTAAACTTCAGGAAACTGCATGCCAGTGGTGCACTGAAAGCAAGGTGAGGGTTAAACGAGGGGTTCGCCAGAGACAAACAATGTCGAGCTTTCATCGCCAAACAAACCAATCGCATTCCATGACTGAATAAAGGCAAAAGTTAACAGAGGCTGCAGCATGCAGTGGATGCGGTGGCAAGGTATACGCACTCTCCAAACTAAAACCAGTCACAAAGCCCACACGACACAGATACTCACTGATACACACCGCTCTCTACCTTTAATGTGGCAGATAAAACTCAGCCCAGCAAGAACCACGAGCAAGGAAGTGGAAAACGTGATTTTTTTTCATTCATTATTCAAATCTCAGTGCTGCTCACCCAGGATTTAAAAACGCACACCATACGTGAATACCACTGTGGCCATGCCGAGTCAGAACAAACACAATGTTCACTCAAATTGCATTAAATAAATAAATAAATTAATCATTATTTCAAGTACGTCAAACAATCAACAATTCAAACCCCAAAGCCAGGCCAGCCATACAGGTTAGAATGTAATTTATAATAGCACCCAAATTTCTTTTTTTTTTTTTTTTTCAAAAAAGGTGGACCAGATATACTCTTAATAATTCTACTCACATTTACCATCCACCTTCTACGCTGGCATTGGGGGATTTGAACAATGGATTTTTTAAAAAAGCTTCCCCCAGAAGTGAAGAGTTCAGAAGAATATAAAAAAAAGAAATGTGAGTGCAATGTAAGAGCTCACCGTTTCTTTCAAGCAAGAATGGGTCAGAATGTTTCTTGCCTATGTCAGCAATAGAGCGCACCAGGGGGATGCGATTGCTAAGCTTTCTCTCGTTCTGATGATGGTGTTTCTTCAGCATTGCTTCTCGCACCTTGTTGTACAGATCCTCCTTCAGCTGACCAGACGCCACCATGCTGTCAATCACCATGTCTGGATCGGATCAAACACGGTAAAAAAAAAAAAAAACAATAAATATCCACCTCATTCCTGGCCAATAGTTGACAATACTTGTGCTGCAATAAAATGACTACAAATGAAAGACAGTGCAGAGACAATTGGGGAATTTGTTATTTTATGCAGAGGCGAATAATCTAAATAATTGAAATATTGATTACGGATGCGTTCACCTGCAATCTCCTCAATGCTATTGGCCCTCATATCCAGCAGAACAGTGCCATTGGTTATGCACCTTCGCAACTCAAACAGGCTGTGAAGGGACAGCGTGGCCACATAGGGCTTACTCCACCTCTCCCCGCCATCTTCCACATCTTCTTCAAACTTCAGCCACCTGTGGATGATTAAAAGGAAACAGTTATAATAAATAACAAAACAGATACAAGATCAGTTTTCCGAGGGTCTGTACTACGAAGCTGGATAAGTATACCCTTGATATCTCTCCGTTAGCAGGATTTACCTAACCAAACATTCTCCGTCACAGAGCAGCTGTACTACAAAGCTGGATATAAACATGTCCACTTAACCCAGGTGATTTCAGCCTGGCAACGTGAGCGCTCACATAAAAGGGGCGGAGATTGCCGAGACTGAGTCTGTTACAACTTCTTTTAAAATAATATAAAATAAATGACCTGTTATTTCAGCCACTGCTTGTTGCAGAAAAACTTAATATTGTCACAAAATTCTGAAAACATTTTGCAAATATCTCAAGTCATTGTCAATCTTTACTTCATACAAAACTACGGTACATCAGTTAAGTCAATTCAAGTCACGGTGAGTAAAAACACTATAAGAAATCTAACTTCTACAAACGTGCGAAGAGTTCACCAATCCCACAATGCAACGCACACATTTATTTCTGGAGTTCAAGTCAGATGATCTGCGTTAAAAAAAAATTAGATTTTGTATCTACTTCTGTTTCTTTTTCTGACCTGGCAGTCTCTTTCCATTCAGTGGCGCAGCCGGCTCTGAAAGATAGTTCGTCCATCTCAGTGAAGAGGTCATGGGGGACGTGCTCGAGATCGTCATCCTCTGTACCAAGGATGAACTGGACCCTCTGAGAAGGTGTGTCTGGACATAGAGAGAGCATTTACAATAACACAAACTTTGGTTTGGTTACAATTCAACTATATTGTGCAGTAAAAACACTTAGTATGCTAACGGTGGTCTGATGTTGCCATTTTTAGCACTGAGATTCTTCTTGTTAAAAGGGAGTTGTTTCTTCCCACTGTCACTAAATGCTTGTTCACGTGGATCTTGTTGGGTTTTTTCTTATTATAAATTTTATATTTTGATAAGCACATTGAGATGACTTTGTTGTAAATTGCACTATACAAATAAAGTTGAATTTAATTGAATTGTAATAGTCAAAGTGTGTGACTAAAAGCTATATAATATATAATATTTGCTGATTTTAAACAATAGGAATTACAATACCTAATCAGTGAATGAGTTCACTGAACTAATAGGCTGCGTTTTTAGAAATGCATTTGAGGTGATAGTAGAACTACAACAAAAACACACACAAAGCTAAAAAATATCCAAGCTACTCGTTCATTGTGCTTTTTGTAGCTATCATTTTAGCTGTATAAAAAAGGAGCATCAAAAGAGCTACAAAGTGCACTAAACTGCAACACTTCAGACCAGAGAAAAGCAACTTCTATCAGAGCGGGGCCACAAAAATGTGATCCGAGGGCCACATTATCAAAATTCATGTTAGCATTTAGAATAATGACCAATTAACACATGAAAGAACAAAGAGTTTTGTGTGGATTTTCCTGGTATTTGTGAGATTTTACACATTTTGTGTTTTTGAATTCATTTTGTCAATTTTCTCGTCAATAAGGCAAATTTTTGTTGCCTTTTTGTGCATTTGTCGAGTGTGCTTTTGTTATATTTTTGTGTTATTGTCATATTGTGTATTTTTCTGTCATTTTGTGCAATTTCGTTAACATTTTGTGTGTCTTTGAAGTCTTTTTGTGTTTGTTGCATTTTGCTTTTGTTTTCTGCATTTGTGGAGTTTTGTGTGCCATGTTGAGCTTCACATAACTTCCAACTTCATGAATTACTATATAGTTTTGGGGCTGGACAAAATTAGATCGAGGGTCTCATGTGGCCCCCGGGCCTCCAGTTGCCTACATCTTCTTTAGACCCAATTAGACCTTGAGTGACTTCAGCTGGAAGTTTGAGGAGGAAACAAACGTAATGTTGTCCACCATTATTTAATGTTCTGCATTAGCACAAAACTCAACATAATAAACTCAAGGCCTGGGGGCCAAATCTGACGATCCAATTTCGCCGGTAGGTGGAAGTAAAAAAAAAAAGATATCTACAAATGAATTTTTTGGTGATTTACACAATAATTACTTTTTTCTATCTCAGCCCTTCTAAATACAATAATTCACTTTCACATAATTACCCCCAATTACCCCGTGCATACTTTACGTATCATTTATATGTTGACGTGCAAACACGAGGACATTAGTGTGGAAATTGCTCGTTTTCCCGCCAAAAATCTGTGGCACACTTAAAATCAAACTACTTTGCAATTGGCCCCCGTACTAAACTGAGTTGGACACCCCTGTGCAATATGTTCTATCTTCTTCATATTTATCTTTTTTTTAATCCCTATACAGTTAATAAACTTGCAATCTTTTAAAGGAATGTATTTGTAGTAGTTTGTATTCTTTTAACACATTCTGCACTGTAAACAGGAGAAAATCTCATTATACTTTGTGTAACGACAATAAAGGCATTGAATTGAAATGGAGAAAGCATCTTAGGGCAGTTTTTTGTGTCTCCATTATCAACCTTGATATGTTTAATAAAGGATTTAACGTAAAGTGAAATACAGTGTATGAATGCTCTGTGTGAAAATCACGATAAATGCATGACTACAACATGTGTTCTTTAAACTAAACTACAACAGTTGTCTTTTAAAATAACAATGATGACACCAAGATGACATTTACTGTGGCTATTGATTTAAGCGTTCAAAGCAAAGCCCAACCGTAGGTGGGGGATTCCCTGCCATCGTCCTTCCCCTCGTCACAATCTTTCTCTTTCTTCTTCCGGTGATGCCTGTGGCCTCTGTGGCGATGCCTCCGCCTGCTCTCTCTTCCCAGGGGAACATGGACGCCTACGTACACAGCTCTGTGGCCTGAGACGAGACAGGTGCAGTATTGATTCAGACAGTTCTTTCATCCAATCTATTTTAAACAACCTAGTAAGAAAAAAAAAAACCTCATCAACAAAAATCAAGTCAATATTCAATCATTTAAATCCACAGGGGCATTATTTTTTAAATATGTTTTAAACGACTTAAAAAATTGCCGCATTGATTTTGTGTTTTTTATCTGTCTTGTGATTTATTCTTGTCTTAAAAGCCTAAAATGACTGAGAAGGCTTACATAGTAGAACATTGCAGGGGTTTTTATCTAAGTGCTGTGGAAAATCTAATTGAAGTAAACCAGACATGTTTTTGAACGGTTTTTCCACCCCGTAGTATTTTTATTTCCTTTGATTGTATGGACACAAGAAAGTGCTCATCAAATTAAAGTGGTCTGCCATGCACACAGATCAGATATTCCTCTTTGATTTTTAATCATCAGATATGAATCAGTAGGAAAGAGTTCAAAGTTCAATAAGGAGAAAAAAAAACCAGCTGGCTAAACTACAAAGGAGTCGGCAAGCAATAAGAAATAGTTTAACTATATCTTAAAAATGTATGTTTAGCCTCAGTAAATTTTCTTTGACTGAGTTTTTACTCATCTCGACAAAACTAAAGCTTAATCATTCTAGACACTGTATTTCATTGTTCAGCTTATGACTGTTAAAGGAGATTAAATAAATAGCCATGGTAATGGATTAAATAAGATGCATTTTCCTATGTCGTCACACATGAGGCCTAATAATTAAAAATGTAAGCTTCCCGTGTTCCCATGACCTATAGCTGACCATGGCTCAAGCTAATAACGATACATTAACTCATTTAGTGCCAGCCATTTTTGAGCATTTTGACTGATTTTTAAAAACCCACAGAATATTTTGAGACCGGGCTTTTGACGGCAAAATTATTATTATTTTGCTATCTGGGTCCGAGTTGAATGGATTTCTTACTGTATTTTATTTTTTTCTGTCTCATAAACTCTTTTCCTCTTCCTCTGGAGGGTCATTGTCATCAATTGGCTAAAAACTGTTTTTACCACCTGAGAAATCTCTCTAAAGTGAGGCATCTATTATCAAAATCCGATCTCAAACTGGTTATACACGCATTTATATCATCATGTATTGACTATTGTAATTCTGTTTTTACTTGTTTTAATAAGTCGAAACTAAACAGACTCCAGATCGTTCAGAACGCTGCTGCCAGATTTTTAACTGGTGCTCCCAGAACATCCCACATTACCCCCATTCTTTCTACTCTGCACTGGCTTCCAGTTAAGTTTCAAATAGAGTACAAAATATTAGTTGTTACGTTCCGAGCTTTACATGGTCAGGCCACTAAATATATCAAGGATTCGTTGTGCCCCTACACATCAGGGCGAAGCCTTTGGTCTTCAGGTCAAGGTCTCCTAAACACCCCAAAAACAAATTTTAAAACCCGAGGAGACCTGGCGTTCCAGACTGTGGCTCCCAGACTCTGGAATAATCTGCATTATCAATAATCCACTCAGGTCCACACGTGTTCTGTTAGTATGTGGTGCTGTGAGCTGCTGGATACTTCACAAAACACACTTCACTTCATAGCGCCATAATCTCCCTCATCCCTGTTTCTTCCTCCTGAGCTAATGGTAGCATCAGTGGTTAATCACTCATCCACCTTGCTGCCACCTGCAGGGCACAATTGGTCACTACATCAACAGAGAATCCTGATATTCACAGTAGAACTCCATCACAGTGTATCCTAGCAACTTCCGTGAAAAAACATAATATTATGTTTTGGCACAGAGCATTTGGATTTTAAATGACGTAATACTACGTCAATGGCACTGAGTGACTTAATGAGTCTTCTAAACTTACTAACTTTGATGGATTTTTGACACAAACTATTCCAAAGTACAAATTGGAAAATATTTCTTGCTTTAAAGAAAAGAAGAAAATAGAACTTTGGGATTATCCAATCCCATTATGTCCAATCTTAACTAAGAAATACTGACATAATGAAGCAGATCCATATTTAAAGATGGCAGTTTTCCTGTTTTTATTGGTTGTTTGACAATGCACATAGAAGACAAAAAGCAAAGGTTATAAACTTACTTTCCAAATCGTCCCTCTCATAGTTTGTTTGTGTTGTGAAGCTGGATTTTCCATGGTCCACTAAAGCCTCCTCATCAAGTCCCTGGGAAAATATGCAGGAGAAAAAGAAAAATACTGAACACACAAAACAAAGCATTTGATCAGATAATATAATCAAAGACATTTGACAGACTGTAGATAGCTGGTAAACTCTGCCTTCCTTTGATCAATTATGACTTTTTTGGTAAACTACACTGTAGCTTTGTGCTCAAAGTTGCAACAAGCTTTCAGTTGTGCAAAGACCATCAGCCCATTTAAATGCTACTTAGCTAAGACAGCCAAAAGCAATGACATAGCCCATTAGCCTGGCAATAAAAGTAATTAAGCAAACCTAATGACTCGTGAACTGTGATGATATATTACATTTCAAGAATATCATTTTGAAATCAAAACATAGAAAACAACAACTGTCTGCACCGTTTGAAAGTACATAGTAAAATACTGCATCATTTAGAAAGGTTTATGAGGTTTAAACCAAACAATATGTTCCATAAACTAAATTGGTTGGCAAGGAACGCTCGCTGCATGTTACGGAGAACGTCTTAAAGGTCAAGTTTCTTAGCAACATCAAGAGCATGGAGTCAATCATTTAGGTCAGAGCTCATGTCCTTAGTGCTAAAATATTGGTGTCTGTAATTAAGTTATGGCTGTAACTGTGAGTCTGTGACCAAAACTAAAAAGTAACACTCTGTTAACGGTATAGCTGTTGCTAGCGGCGATGAAAAAGTCATAAAAACTTTAAGTGTGGGGTTTCAAACCTTAAAAGGGTTTGGGAGATAAGGCAAGGCAAGACAATTTTTTGTAGAGCACATTTCATACACAAAGAAATTCAATGTGCTTTACATGATCAAAAAGTGCAACAGAAAACATTCAACAGCATTTAATAAACAATATTAAAAACATATCAGTAATAAAATGATTAAAAACATGCTCTCAGTCATTGGCAGTAGAGAAAAGAAGAGATTTTGACTTTTAAAATCTTCACATTGGATGCTGACTTCAGTTTTGCTGGTAGTTTGTTCCACTTCTTTGCAGCATAACAACTAAAAGCTGCCTCACCATGTTCGCTGAGAACTCTGAGCTCCACTAGTAGGGCCCTATAATTTCTACATTAATGGAATCACGGACGGAATCATGGAATCGACCAATGAAAGCGTAATCCACTGTTGAACGTGGAAATTGACAGAATGCGAATGAAACGCCATCATCGTGAAGCAAAGGACGTTTGTTATGTGGAAATGATTCTGGGGACTGGTTATTCGTTGCACCACCCGCCTCCCTTCCGTCCTGGCCGCTTCAGCATGTGGAAGCGTCCACCCAAAACACCATCTAAACTGCCAAAAAAAACTACACAACTCATCACTCACTCCTAAATACAGAGCTGACCAGTGTGTATAGCTCCGCCCATTTATTGTGAAGCGTTGGGGCTCTCCCTGAAAACATAAAAAGCCTTTGTCAGCTTCACCTGCTCAGTGTTAAACACATCTCATCAGTGCTACAAAAGATCAATTGGAACAAGAGATAGTAGAGTCTTTGTAGGTTCATGATAACTTGATAGCTTCTAATACTGTCCAATATTCTGGCCCCTAGTGGTGAAATAACTGAATTAATTTTGTCTAATCATTACGGTCTGGGAAGTGTGTCATCAGGGTCATTTAAATTATGATAATTTAAATTAAGTTGTTCAAAACTTCATCAATAAACCTGCTCAGATTCAGTAAACCATTAATCCCTGAGGGGACACTGGGTGACATTAATGCTGCTCTCATACATCTTTATATGACAAATAATTAAAAAGGAACAGTCAGAATAATCCACATCAGCACAACTTATATCTACATTTTTACTTCTGACATACGTTTTTGCTTAATTATACCTTTCTTTCTTTATTTACTATTATTTATTTTGTTTCCTCACAAGAGTTAAAAACAAATATTTTTCTGAAAAAAATGTATAAATACTTCTGAATCAAGGGAATTAAAAAAAATAATAATATGGATTATCAGACCCATGTCCAAATGTCTGAGACACCCGACTTACATCTCACTGATGGATTCTGAACCTAACCCATTCAGAGATGTATACACCAGTAGCAGAACTTTAAAGTCTATTCTGAGGCTGACTGAGAGTCAGTCAGTGTAAAAAACCCTAGGCCTTAACACCAGAGCTACTTTCAACAGCATAATATATTGTAAACAGGAAGGAAACGCTATGTTTGACTGACTTTAATATAGATTGAATAAATACCTCAACCAGATCCTGTGTCAACAGGTTGAATTAGGTCATGACTCATGATGGCGATTTTACGACAGTGGTTCTTACACCTCCTCAGAAGGAGAACATTTTCTTGGAAATCTACTTCCATCAAGACTTTGAAAAAAACATACAATTTGGTTTCCTCGTATAGCAACTTTACAAATTAATGTTTAATCAAATTTAAGTCATTACCATAATATCACATCGGATAAAAGATGTTGGGATTGGAGGTTTTACATTACGATAGTTTGTGGCAGTTTTAGGAGAACTAATAAACCAGTTCCAGATAAAAATAACAGTTACTTCTGTCGTTTCATGTCATACACCTTGAAAATATCAACATTAGCCTTTGAACTGTAGCAAATTAAAACGTAGTAGAGAATGGATGTGAGGCATACCAATAGATTAAAGAGATTTTTAAAATTTCTTGTTTTTTCTCATGACAGAAATCTAACCCTGTGGGCTCCTCCAGGGTAAACTGGGAATTTCGATTAAACCTCTTTCAAACATTACCTACATTCATTAGGACTCACATGAACTAATGTTTACAAGCAAGCTGCGCAAAGCTGCTGGGAACCCATTCCTGCTTCATGAGTATCGCCTGATCATTAAGCTTCTTAAAATGCCAGCGAACAAAAGCTTTCAATTTAAACAACCGATTGTGGACAAACATGCATTAGCATGTATTGTGTTGTGTTTGGTGAAGCATGAGATTGAGCACATGTGAATGGCGGCTGTGCCCTTTATTTTAAGTAGCTCAAACACATGATGCAACTTGTTGCATAGCAATAACAAAAATAAACCACGGTCGGTCCGTCCACCACAGTCCTCAGGCCGAAGGACGATTGCAAACACTCCCCTAACTCAAGCACAGCTGTGCTTTGTGGCTGTAATGTCCAGTGTCAGCGGGGAAGGGTTGGTAGGCAGAACAAAACACAGCTGGGAAAGAAAAGCTGCACAGGATGTTGACAGAATGCTGAGGTGTTTCTGAATGCAGAGAAAAACACACAAGGTTTATGAGCTTTCTTTTCCTTAGACATTCAATGTTACAGTATGTCCCTGTAGGTAGGAGACAACTGTGGAATAATACACCACCAAGTCTGTTGAATTTGCTTAGAAAAAAATGTGAAAAGTAGGGATGTCCTGATACAAATTGATTATTTATTTATTTTATTTTTTTTACTTCCGATGCGATACCGATATTGCAGCCTTGAGTATTGGCCAATATCGACAGGATACGATATCAACACGAATCATTCATACTTTTATTACTTATTTTGTAGTGTGGAATGTTAGAAAAGACTTCATCAAGTGATGTCACTCAAACAGAGAACAATATTCAGCAACAGTAAGTATGAGAAAAACTGACCAATTTATTATTAACCAACTGGTTACATACATTTTAACCTTCAACATAATATCTACTGTATTCTACAACTGAATAAATATCAGATAATATAGATCGAAGATTTTAGATGCAGACCGATAAAATTCAATATCCGTTTTCTGGCTGATATCGGATCGATATTGGATATCAATATTGGATCGGGACACCCCTAGTTAAAAGCAGATCTGGATATGAAAGTTCTTAATGATACCTGTAGTGATAATTAATATAACATCAAATCTGTTTAACATATTACCAATAAACACACTTTTTGAGTGATTTAATACCTTAAAACACAAGCCATGAATAGCAGCCAATTTCAGTCGGATGTGACGAAAAGTCCTTGATTCTAGTGCAGTGTTGACATTTTCTTCAATTTTTCTCTTCATTTAGGTTCTTTGTAGTGCTTTTTACCCCCACCTTTCTTGAGCTTGCAATTACAATCAACTACAGGTGCCCTTTAAGAACACAAATGACGGATTAGTGTAACCAAGAGATAGAGCCTTGGGATACGATCATTAGCACCTTTAACGAGGGCCTCCGATTTTCCATGGTCACGGAAAACGGAAGGAAATTGCGGAATTATTTTTCATTCATTCATTATCACATTGTGTATGCTACATACTTGCAGGTATTGAGGTATATCACATATAAAAAGACACCAGTATTTGCTAGTATTAACCGGTATAGCGGCCGTTACTACTTCTTAGAATTGATTACCACTAGGGATGAGCGATATGGACTTAAAAAAAAATGATCCCGATAATTTCTGGTATTTATCACGATAATGATAAACATCACGATAAATAAAAAAAAAACTATAAATAAATAAAACAATTACCAACTTGTAAACAGGTTCCTTACAAACACAAATACATTTGAAAACATCAACAATAGACACATTAAAAAAGGCTACAATATCTGCTGACTCAAAGAGGTCATGAGCTGATATTTAATGGAATATATTAGTGCATGTGGGTTAATCTATTAGTGTTATTGTATGTAATTTATTTATTTTCTCACTTAAAATGTTCTTAAAAAAGCACAAATAACTTCAGTGTTTTTTCTGCTGCTGAATCTTGTTACATTTATCTGATAATGAGTTACATAAAATTATGGTTGATTGTCAAGCTTGATGACAGCGTGGTCTTGTGAACACATGAAATGTAATTAAAAAATAGTGAATAGTGACATTTATTTAACACAACGTGTGACATGTTAGCTTTTATCCTTGTGTTAAATCTGACCATAAACAAATCAGTGGCTCTCTGTGGTTTTATGACAGTAAGACGTGTTCTTTTAATCTTTTTACTTGGTCTATTCCTTATATGGAGTGGTTAGCATTAGCTCTTAGCCCAGTCTGTGTATCGGTGTGTTAGCTTAGCATAGATAGCTTTAGTTGAGTTTCAGTACATAATCGTTGCTACAGGTTCATCTCTGTCCCCGTGTTTGTGGAACTTTGAGTGGATCTGATGGAGGAACTTGGATTGGTTCACTTTGTTGGATGGTTGTCTGGTTTTAACCAAGTAGCGGTCCATGATGTATCGCAGCACGGCAGCTCGCAGCCATGACGAGTACCGCCATCTGTATGTGGTGTGAGGCCTGGGGCGGGAGCGGCGGTGGTGCACACCATGGAGGCTCCGCTGCGGAACTGCCGTGAATAGCACTCCGTTCCAGAGAATAATAAGTTGTTGACAACAAACTTGTGGGCAATTTTGGCCCCTGGAACAAGGTTTTTAGGGGCATCCTTGGCTAAATTGAGGGACAAATGGCCCGTGGCCCTCGCGAATTTCTGACATGGGCAATTATCGTTTCTATCGTGGGATGACATTCTTATCGGTGAGAATGTTTTTGACGATACATCGTGGACGACGATATATCGCACATTCTTAATTACCACTCGCCAAAGTAAAATACAACCAGAATTGGTCTCTGGTCTTTCTTATATGATGTGGAGCAAGACAATCACAGGCACACACACACACACATCAGGAATTTGACACAATGAAGATGCAAATAGTGTTTATTTAACCAGAAAGAGGGCAAATAAATTACTGTGGCCATTGAAGCCCCTAACAACAGAAGGTTTAAGCTGATGTTTTGAAGTGGCTGAATAACACTTTTGTAAAACTCCCTGTGGAGAGCAACTCCCATAAATAATTTATATTTCTATATTATACAAAGTGGCATGTTGTGTGATCCTTAATAAGACAAAAAAAAACTCAAATAGCATTTGTTTTAAAAAAAATAATTAAAGAATTTGGAGATGGAACATTAATTCCACTCAATTCTACTCAATTTCAACAGAACCATGACATTTATTTCAAACATATTGTGATCTTACTGGGCTTTAAATTAGTATTTTAAAGTGGTATATTTAGCATTTTATTTAAAAAGTATTATAGTAGTAGTATCAGTTTGCAAATTGATAGAAAGCACAGACAACCAGCAGAAAATAAATGTGGTATCACGCTTCATAAGTATATCTTTATTAAGCAATCTTTTGTATACATATTCCCATTTTAAACTGAAACTGCACTACCTTAACACTGCCTTTATTAATAATACTAACTCACTAATAAACACTAATGAAAATATTTGTTTTATCTAAATAGATATAGAAGAAGCAAATGATTGTACTGGCCTTTTAGTTTAGAATAATTCTACTTTATATTATCTAGAATGTTATATAAATACATGTATCTCATTATTCCTTTGCTTGGCATGAAATCACAGCATAGCTCCCAAAATAATTCAGGTGCTAACCAGCCGCGCGTCACCCTTTAATCTCAGCTGTATACCAGCCTTGTTGCCCTGGGATTCGCTCCAATCAATAGGGTGACGTAAAAGAGGTGTTACATACCGAGAGCCCCGCCCCTTCATAATAAAACAATATAATAATCCTTCTGCCAATAGAAGACCAACAATCAGCTCTTTATGTCAAGCTATGACCTAATTTAGGAAAAATGCATTCCTAGACTTTCCACAGAAAAGTTGGTGCTTTGAACCCAAGAGCATCATTAAAAACATGTTTCTTATTACTATTATTATCATTACCATTGTTTTTTATATTATTATTAGTGTTTTATAAATACTAATGCAATACAATTTCTGTTTGTATGTTAAATTTCTTATTGTTTTTATTTGTTATATATCAACATAAAGCATTATGTTTAGAAATGTATGAAATTACAAGAGGGTACATGTGGTTCTTTGCCTCGGAGCCAAATAAAGGTGAACGGCCCCTGGTTAAATTAACTTGTCACATGAGGCAGCTCAACCTGAAAAAAGTCAATTTACTTATGGTCCCTTTTGTTTTAATTTGGAAAATTAATTGACAAATTTACAGTAGATTAACTGTTGTTTTCATATAAATTACACATGCTGTACATCTCTGGCTTCATTTAGAGTAAATATGTTTTGCAGTGAAAATAAACCCGACTCGTTGGTAAAATCTGCTCCCAATGGATGCTTCCTGTTTAGGTGCTGCTATGAGAAGCTAACGCTAACTAGCAATGAACACACTGCACAGTAAATGTTCGTAATGTTGGTCATAGACATTAGACATTTGCAGCCTTTTTCTTTTCGGTAAAATTTTCACCGGTAATTTTACCAGATGACTTCTCCATGTTTCTTTGGGTAACTAGGCAACATAGCGACAAACAGCAACAATCAGACCCAATGGCTGTGGTAACTACTTAAACAATACATTGAGTAAACTCAGATAACTTGACTCATTTTTAAAATCGGTTTAGTCAATTTAAGTGACAAATCGTTTAAGGCCTGAAAAGCAGTTAATCTAAAAAAATAAAATCTGGATTGACTAGTCTCCAAATAAACTAAAGATAGAGTATTTAATAATATGGACAAGAATTAGGGCTGGGCCATATAGACCAAAGCTTATATCTCAATATTTTCTTGCAAAATGGCGAAAATCACGATAGTTTTATTTCAAATGAAGTATGACCAGAAAGACAATTCAGGGTTAAATTTGCCACACAGGCACATTATTAACAAAAAAGCTGCACAATGTGTGTCGCTTTTGGCATTTTCTCCTCTAAGGGACAGCACGTGTGAGTGAGTTCATAGTGTGGCAAACAGCAATCCATCTAACTGTGCTTTTCATGCTGTTCTCAGAAGAGAAAGCAGCAACTCCTAAAATTAGTACTATGATACAATATAAGCTATAAAAATGAGGGATGTCCCGATACAACTTTTTCACTTTCGATACAATACCGATATTACAGCCTTGAGTCATCCTATGCGAAATCAGCACAAATCATACATACTTTTATTACTAAGGGTGGCCTGATCCGATATCGATATTGGATAGCGGCCCGATATTAGCCTGAAAACGAATATCGAATTCAAATTTCCGGATTTACCAAAATATTTTTATTTTTTAATTTTTTTCCCCCCCAATTCATTTTTTTATTTATTTTATTCAATTGTAGAATACTGCAGATATTATGTTGAAGATTAACATTTATGTAACCAATTGGTTAATAATAAATGGGTCAGTTTTTCTTTTTTTTATTAAAATAATAATAATTTATAATTCATGCTGATATCGGATCAATATTGGTATCGGCCGATACGCAAGGCTGCAATATCGGTATCATATCACAAATGAAAGAGTTGTATCGGGACATCAATTATTTATTGCTTATTTTGTAGAGTGGACTGTTAGAAAAGGCTTGATTATTAAAAACACAGACCCATTTATTAGAAACCAATGGATTACACATAATTAACCTTTTAGAATAAGAATATTCTATGCTTGAATAAAATAAATTTAAAAACAAAATGGAAGATATTGAAAAATCCAAAGAAAACAATTTTGGATTTTAGATGCAGTCCGATAAAATCCGATATTCATTTTCTGGCTGATATCAGACCGATATCAATATTGGATCGGGACACCCCTAATAAAAATACATATATCGATATAGGCAATATTGGAATTTTCTATATCGCCAAAATATAAAACTCAATATATCTTGCATCCCAATATATTGCCCAGCTCTAACAAGAATACAATTAAATATGACTGGAGGTTGTTCAAAAACCATCAGGCTTTATTCAAAGCTGATGCACATCGACGATTGTGTGATGAATTGAAATAGAAGTGTTTTCTTGTTTTTTTATAATCTATGCATGTTTAAGATCTTAAATACGTAACAAAGTCAAACTTGGCCCTCAGAAAGCAAAGAAAAGTCTGCTTATTCTCACCTCTTCACTGACTCAGGCCTATGTTAAAACGTGCCTGCTTATCCTCATCAGTGTCACGAGTGTGGTGGTGACCTTATCAAAGGGGTCAGAATTTACCCTCAACTTTCTAAAGAATAATCCTCACACACAGAACAGATTACATGTTACACATGTAACAATGAATCAACCAACTAAACATTAAAATGCTTTGAATTATAAGCTAAATCTCTACATTATGATGTAAACATAAAGCCTTGCATTAAATTGTATTTCCCCTTGACACCAAAATAGCCTTAGCTGACCTCTGACTGAGCCCTGTGGTATCTGTCACTGAGGCCTTCCCAGCAGGTCTTCATGTTTTGGGAATCTCAAGCATGTGCTGCCTGCTCACAATTCCCAACACCTTAACTTTCTTATTCTCACATCAAACTGTTTGTAAAAACAGTTTGATGTTTGATACAGTTTGATATATATATATATATATATATATATATATATATTTTTTTTTTTTTTTTTTTTTTTTTTCCAACCAGTTTTTTCGGACTTTTTCGAGTTCCGTCCTTGTGGGTTACCGTAGCGCGATGTGAGCCAGCCCCCTCTGTTTACATCTGATCATTGCTTCATGGCTCAACTAGTCTGGGACACTCGAATGGTCTATTCTTCTATCCTATCCTGTTTGTCCTTCTGTTCACTAACCCAACCAGTATAAGTAGATGGCTGCCACCTCTGACCCTGGTTCTGCTGGAGATTTCTTCCTATAAAATAGAGGGAGTTTTTTTGCTAAATGCTTGTTCATGTGGATCTTGTTGGGTTCTTTTTCTTACTATGGACTTTATATTTTGTTAAAGCACACTGAGATGACTGTTTTTAAAGTTAAGTTAAGTTACCCTTTGAGTAGGCTATACATATGTGTGGCACAGGCATGTTTAATTTTTTATTTGAACTATGCTCAAATGCTATGGGAAGAGTTTTATTTATTTATTTATTATTATTTGTAATGTTATAACATATGTAGTTATCTGACTTCTTAGTCAGAACATTTTAGCTACTGTGAAGTTGCTGTTGTGCTTTTGCTTAAAAGTGGGTTAAAGCTTGAAATTGTTGAATGACAGACCCTCATTTACTTTTTATTTTGGGATTGTTCTATACATTTTAACTTCTGAGGAAAATCGAATCAAAACTCAAATTTTTCTTGAAAAAATCTGAGATTTTTTTGTGGACAAAATCGTCCAGCCCTAGTAAAAACCCAACATTGTTCTCCTTTTTGATTTCCATGATGTGTTTAGAAGGTCTTTTGTGCCACATGTAATTAAATCAGGCAGATGTGGGATATTGAGTTTACAGGAGGATCAATCGAATTACTTTGATTCCCAGGAGGTATACGGCAAGTAAATGATCTTTCCATCTACTTGCTTTAAGATAGGTGATAAAACTCTGATTTAAATGGGTACATGCAGATATGCTAGCACATTTGTGCTAAAATTAACTGAAATTTCCAATAAAGTGCTTTTCCTTCTCTATTGACAGCATTTCCCCCCTTTTATTCCACAGTTCTTTAGTCAGTCCATCCTTTTCTCCTTGTCCCACTCCTTCAAGCAGCCATAATTGTCTTTGGTGTTTGTCTCCCCTTCCTGCGGCTCAAGGACGTAAAAGATCGCAAAGAAAAAAACGTTTCCATTTCAAGAAGCATTTTCCACTGAGACTGCAGCCTCCTCACCCCCTCCTTTCACTTTCATCACTCTGGACAAAACACAGCGACCACCTGCACTATTCATTAATGTGGACTATAGTTCTCACTTCACGGAGGAGAAACGTAAGCGGATATTGCGAAAATAAAGGAAACACACACACGATCGGCACTGCGAGCTATTCAAATGCAGATCAGGACACACAACAGAATCATACATGGTGAGGAAGCAGACGTACCGTGAGCTCATGTTCCCCCTTGCGCTGTCCATCCATTGAGACTAAAACATCCACGAAGAGCAAACAGGAGGGTCAATAATCAGCGTTGTCTACCTGATGCAGGATGTGTGTGTGTGTGAGCTAAGCGTTAACAGAGACAGTGTCGCACCAGTCTCTTCCCTCTACCTCCCTGCATCTCTTTATAGTGAGCGAGGAAGAAAGAGAGAGAGAGAGAAAGAGAGAGAGAGAGAGACAGAGAGAGAGAGGGCTGTTTGAGAAGACAGTGCTCTGCTCTACCCAACCATCCTGCTCTTTACACACAAGCCAATCCCACCATGCCTCCATGAATATTTTATTTGCCTAGGCCAAGAGCTTAAAAACAAACACGCACACACCACTGCATGGTGGACGCACACACAGTAGACATTTGGAGGACATACAAATGATCACCCGCTGAGGTATTCAGGTCACAAATGGAGAGCCACCCCCTTCAGATAAATAGAAACAAGCCCACGTGTGTGTGCTCGGCATTCCTCACGGGGCTGTAGTGAATTGAAAAGGAACATATAGCTAAGCTATAGTATGTATTCATTTATGCTAATAGAAGTGCACCAATCCCTTTGACATTCCTGGTACTACTGTTGCTCCAATGTTAGGTCCGTCACTCAACAACAGGTAATTACACAATAGCGGCTCATGTGCTTCCCCGATGCATCAGGAGGATTTGTAGTATGGGCTAGGGTGACATATTTCTGAAACCCGAGCAGTGATCAAAGGGTTTATTTTCTAATCTGGCCACAAAATGTGTGGACGATGCATCTTAAACCTGTGACGCAGAGTTCCGAGTGCTCCGAACACTTAAATGTTAAAGACAAAATTAAAACCAAACCTTAAATTAGGATTCATCTTAATAAGGACTGCAATTTAAAGCATAGATGAACAGAAAGAGTGACATCTAATGGCTACAACTGCCTTGAGCCAAAGCACCAGGTTAATTCAGATCAACAGGGTGAGCTTTCTTTATCAAAATACATAATAAACAACACATGACTGACCAAACAAAACCCACGACTATTTGCCTCAGCCCTATTAAAATCAAGAGCTCCACATTAAGTAAAAAACTAATTCAGGTACGGTCAAGACCATCACTTGTTCCAATTGGCATCAGTTAAATCAAATATGAAAAAACTATGAAAGCCATTTGATTATATGTTTGAAATCAGTGATATCAACCATAATTAAGCTCTATTGTGTACTATATTTTGGTTTACTTGTGCGTGAGTAGACTTTACTAGTGAAGCAAAGTGTCACTAGAAGTACATAAAAGCATCATATGCCAAAAAGGGGCGGGGACTTAGTTCTGAAGCACTAAGATCTTTTTTTTTGCGTCTGCATTTCCTGGTTTTTGAAGCTGAAGTGATCTTACCTACGCACAGTTTTATAAATGAGGCGGAGAGAAAATCTGTGTGAATTTGTGAGAGCTTGTGATTTCCGCTCAATTAGCTGCCGGTATGCAGCACTTTCACTTTAAGATAATGCTTAACATCTTTGGGGTTTAACATATTTTAAACATTAAAATAAAATAGGCTATATTTCCAAAACAGTTTGAATATTCCATGACTTTTCAAGACTGGAAAATCTTTTTTTTTTTTTTTCAAATTCCATAACTTTTCCAGAAATTTCATGACAGTGGGGACCCTGACTAGTACTACTCGTGAGATTTTGTATAACAATCATAATAATAATGCATCAATTTTATAAAGCGCTTTTTTGGACACTCAAAGACACTTTTTACAGAATTAAGGGATTATTCTTTTACTCCACACTTAGTGGTGGTAAACTACTATTGTAGCCACAGCTGCCCTGGGGCAGACTGACGGAGGCGAGGCTGCCAAAGTGCGCCATCGGCCCATCCGACCACCACCAACACTCACTCATGCACGACAATCATACTAGGCAATGTGGGTGAAGTGCCTTGCCCAGGGACACAATGACAGATACCACTGAGGGGACTGCCACCCCACTAACCAGGCTCAGACCTGCTTAGCTTCCGAGATCTAACGGGATCGGGCAATGACAGGCTGGTATGTAAAGTAAAGGCTTTTGGCATACTAGTGCGCAGGTAGTCCATACTAATAAAGCAAAATCGTACTGGCAAAAACTCAAAGCTTCAGTAGTACTACAATTAACACAAAACTGTCTATGAGTAGTTGATTTTTAGTAAGGTCTACTCGCGAGTTGATCCGTCAAAACATATACTAGTAAAAACTAAAATGTTCTTTACAAGTACACTCAAAAACTCATTAGTAGTATTAGTAGACTGTTTTTAGTTTACTAGTAGTAATAGTCAAGCCAAAAGAATTGCTTGTATATTATAACCAAATTCAGCACCCTGATTGGTTGTAATATCTTCAAAAGCCAATGGCAAGCCTGGATATGCTTTTCCCCGCCCCTTATAAGCATATAATGCTTGCTACAGAGCTCACAGTAAACATGGTGATGCTGCTTTTAGTTGTTATTCTGCAAAGAAGTGGAACAAACTGCCAGCAGAGCTGAAGTCAGCATCCAATGTGAACATTTTTAAATCAAAGTTAATGGAACTTTTTTTTCTCTACTGCGTATGATTGAGAGGGAGATTTTTGGTCATGTTGTTGATATAATGTGTTTGTTGATGATTTTAATTGATTTTATTGATGATTTTAAAGGTTCTTTTTGTTTTTAAGCTGTTGAATGTTTTGTATGAAATGCGTATGAAATGCGCTATACAAATAAATTTGCCTTGCCTTGCCTAGTAAACCAAAGTTGGGTGCATCTATTTCAAATGTGAGTACTGGTAGAGCTTAACTATAGCTGATATCACTGATATTTTTGCTCATGATGTTAATTCAAACTCGTCTGATTTGAGCTTTTCTTAAAGGATATTCTTCTCTTTTTTATCGAAAAAAAAACAACATTTGGCCTTCGGTTTTGTAAGTTAAAAGCAAGGCCGAGTAGATACTGTGTGACGCAATGACGCAATCAAACAACGCGCAGTGAACTAAGGGTGGGAACCTCTGGGTACCTCGTAATACGATACGCAATACAAAGCTCACGATAACGATTATCTCACAATATGACGATACTGTGATTATCGATATGTTTTTATTTTACATCTCTGAAAGACAATAAATTGAAAAAGTGTCCTATGAACAGTGACACTATTTTAATGCAACATTTCTGTAAATAAGTGTCAACATAACAATGTAAATGAATAAGTATCTCCATTAGTGCTTTCTGTAAACAAAAAACAGCTGATGTGTGTAAACAATGGCCGTGGCTCCAAGCAGTGACTCCCAACATGATCAGCAGCAGAAAAAGTAGTGGTCTGCATTTACATATATGGCAATAAAGTATAATATACATTCTATATTAAACCGCAGCATTGTTTTAGCTGTTAGATAGTTGGAGAGGGAGGAGCTCAGATTCTAGGAGGCGTGTTAGGTGACGTCACCTACCAACGTGGGCAAAATCCAACTCGCCCGTTTAAAGCTGACTTTTTACAAAATGTGGAAGAACTTTTTCAACTTTGGGCCTCTGAATGAGGCTAAAGGGATGTATATCACTGTAGCAAAACCATTATAACGTGATTTTTTCATCATACCTCCCCTTTAATGAACTTTAGCTTTTTTTTGGATGCATGTTTTGTTTTATTTGAAGGCCTAGTATAAATGAAAAACTTTGCTGTGCTTTTTATGAAAAGCAAAGGCTACTGGAATATTCAGAAAAGAAATTCTGACCCAGTCTCTTATTGACCTTATTATGGGATAAGAGGAACCAAATAAAAATCTATGGAATGATCTAGAATAAAAGGAAAGTATCAAAATGTATTCATCAGCAAATAATAAAACATTCCCTAATAGCTCAAACACATTCATTTCATCATTCAGACTTCTTTTTTTATGAACAATCTACGAATGGTTTAAAAAATGCTAGGTGGTTGTGCTTATCAGCGTTCAGTAAACTACTGCGACATCATCTTTCAACAGTGTAAGGGAGAGTGAATTTCTACACACTGGAAAGAGGATTAGAGGGCAAAGGTCAAATTCTTAATGCCTGTGATACGTTACTGATCCCCATGTTTTTTGGCTTTTATTCAAAAACCAAGCTCCTGGTTTCACGATCACCTTCCAGACCCACCATTGATAGCATTTAATATTGGAGACTTTGATTACATTTTCTAAATCGTTTACCCACACACTTCTAAGTGAAATTATGTTCAACTGTTACTACTTACCAAATCCCCTCAAAATCATCAATAGCGGAAGAAAATGAAAAGCTCCCCTTATCTTCACTGATAATGATGATGTAGTTAATGATTGCACCAGTAGCTAACAAAAACCTGCCACACCACCTGGTCTCGGATACTATTAATTGAATTCAACAACGTACTGAAATATATCAAGCAGTGGATGGATTATTGTTAATTTTATCAACCATCAGCTTTAAAGGTAGGGTAGGCGATTTTCAAAAGCTAGCATGATTTTGAATGTAGCCTTCCTGATGGCTCCGGCTTTACCCCCCTCGCCCCTTTGCTCCGTCTCACTCACATGCACGTGCACCGCTGCTGCAGAAGAGGAGCTCAGCTCATCGCTCGTATTGTGTAGAAACTTTGTTGTCTCATGTCATATTCAGCAGTATGTAAACAATAAACTTTATGTCAGCGGTGACGCGCTTTCAGTGTGAGCTTGTGCATGCGAGGGGTCGAGAACGAGCAGGGGGACGTGATTGGTTAAAAAAAACGGTTAGTTTTTTTCCATTGGTCGAAGTTATTACAGGTTTACAGCTGCTAAAGTAGATGGATTTTCTTCATTCCTTTTTCAGAGCACATAAAATCTTAATTTCTGTCAGGACATAAAGACAATTTCAACCAAAAACTTAAAAAATGTATCTGGAGGAAATCGCCTACCCGAGCTTCAATTGTAATTTTCTTTATTAAAATTTTTAACCTAACTAAAACTGAAGTAAGAATAAAACTAACCTGAAGTTGAATAATCAAAACTATGAAAACGTGACCTGGTAATAGAACCGATTTTGAATCAAATCATGACCCTAAGAATCGGAATCAAATCGTGAGACACCCAAAGATTAGGACCGCTGTAGAATTGACGGACCGTACTGCCCACGTCTATCCAGCCAGTTCCTGGTAAAAATGCATCGCCGCCTTTTCTTTTTTTTAAAGCTCTTTTTGCTGAGTTTTACGAGTGTCTCTCCACTTCCGAGTTCTTGTTTTGCTTCTGTTTTAATGGCAACGCTTCAGAGTTCTTCTAAATTGTACGTTGCATTTCCAGAAACAAAACCCTGACGTGTCGTGTATGGAAGTACAGTTTGAGCAGTCAGATTGTGTCAGAGTGTTGGTCCGTATAGTGTGAGAACATGAATCGTGAGCTGCGAACATTCAGACTCTGCAATTGAGCCGCACAGTTTGAGCTGGAGCCGAGTACAACAATTGAAACATTTGCGCAGTGTCTGCCCGCACTAAACCACCTGCTTTACAACAAAAAATATTTTGGAAATGCGTATTATTCTCAAAAAACATGCATGTGAAGATATGTTCTTTCTGCATCATATTGCAATTTCTGCTTGATAGAGTAGTGGTTACTAGTACGCCTGCCTCACAGCAAGAAGGTCCTGGGTTCAAGCCCTGGCGTCCAACCAGGGTCTACCCCCGCCTTGCTCCCAATGACAAATGGAGATAGAGCCATAGATAGAAGGATAATATTCATTCAAATATTGTCGTTTCTGTTTCAGTAAGTGAGTTCTGTAATTACAGTCTTTTTTCTGCAATGACTGATAATCAAAGGCTCTAAACGTCATGGATTAAACACAAATTAAGCCGTTTGGTCTTTTGTGACTTTTCTGACTTGTATCTGTCTTTTTAAACTTTTTGCTATAAGTTTTAGATTACACAACACAATGAATTATAAAACCCATGGAGTTATGATGATTTTTATACTGCCACTACGATTAAAAATGTTTTAATAACAAATTTTTAAAAATTACCCAGTAGGACAGGAGTTTACGCAAGATTCCTAAAGATGGTATTTACTGTAGCTGTATTTGACACAATCACTGACTAAAATGATTAAGCCACACCTTCTTTGTACGACTCAAACAGTTTCACTTTGACAGAAAGTTATTTAAATCTTTCCTAGTAACACTGTAGTAAACCAGAAGGTTGAATATAACAATAGTTTCTTGTTTAAAACGACATTATGTAAACAGTAGCTGAATGGCTAACTCAAAATTAACAATGGTTTGCTTTCTGGTATTTTCATTCCATATGTAAACATATGATAAACACATTTATTTGGCATCAGACGGCTGAATTACGGCCTGTGAGGCCAGATTCATGGGGGGAGAGTGAAAGGAGTAAACTGTTCTAACTGTCATCTGCGATGGAGTTGAGTTTCCTCACAAGCATTTACAATTTCATGCTTGCGTAGGCGCATACATAACACCAACATAGTAGTGGACAACCCTACACCAGCACTGATGTCAGGCACAGAGTGCATTTTAAACTTGGCCCTGCAGTCAGTTTCTTTTTTGGGGGGATGTGGTGTTTAATGCTCTAAAGCAGTGATTCTCAACTGGTGGGTCAGGACCCAAAAGTGGGTCGCAGACCTGTACTGGGTGGGTCGCGGACAGATGGTCAAAAACTTTACAAATATTTAATGTCTCTCACGATGGACTTGTCTTTTATTTTGAAAGCAACTTTTCTTTTGACGGGCATGCTGTAAAATGTATGTTGCAAGGAAAAAAATATATAGATTTGTTTTAAAAATATTATATATGTGTGTGTGTGTGTGTTTTCAACAGCTTTTTTTGAAAAATTTAATTTGGTTGGTTGAATTCTAAAAAAAAAAAAAAAAAAAAAAAAGTGGGAAGTGATTTAACGACCGTGGAAAAATGTGGGTCCCAGGGTGAGACCAGTTGAAAACCCCTACTCTAATGCAGTGTACCCCAGGGGTACGTGATGGCACTACAGGGGTACTTGAGAAAGAGAGGAAAATTAACAAATTAAAGCATTATTTTTAGTTAAAAATTATAAACACACTAAATATTACCAGCAACTCACAACATGATCACACAATAACACAATAATTGAGAGAAAAATATACTGAATAATGAAAAGAACAGACAAACAACAACAAAATGACACCAAAAACACATGCACCAAAACAGTAAAATACTTTAGAGCGGCTGAGCAACTGAATAGTTTGGTATGTTAAACATGATTATTGTTTCTTTTTCCTTTTTTATTTTTATTTTCTCCTGGCAGGCCAAACTGGATTTTCCATTAGACCTGAGTGAAAAACTTGATTTAATCGTTCTTGAAATGATTTCAATGAAATTTTGAAATCGATTCATAGGTGCTGAATTTGATTCTTTTTTTTTTTTTTTACCCTAACCCCAGTAGACTCTCACAATATTCTGGTGTTACCAAATTCGACTACTACTGTGCCTGCTCAATGCGAGAGTACATTCAATTCTAGTGATAGACCGATACATCGGTCGGACGATATTATCGGCCGATTTTTGCGTTTCTTAAGTGTATCAGCATCATCGATCCGCATTATTTACAGAGAGCAGAAATATTTCTTACTTGTTCTTGTTCTACATTGCCTGTTTTTAATATTGGCAGTAGCTATCCATACGGTTGCAGAATCAATATACCGATATTCTATTTGTATGCAGCGCCCCCCATTGGCTAGTTTAGGACACGTGATAGGTCAGTCATTGGCCAGTTTAGGTCACGTGACCCTAACCCTAAATCTAACCCTTCGGTAAACGTTCCAACAGCACACTTTTAATATTTGTTAAATATTTTATACTTGTTCTACATCACCTGCTATTAATATTTGTTAAATGTTTTTTTACTTGCTCTACATCACCTGTTTTTAATATTTGTTAAATATTTTTTTTACATCACCTATTTTTAATATTTGTTAAATATTTTATACTTGTTCTACATCACCTGTTTTTAACATTTGTTAAATATTTTTTACTTGTTCTACATCACCTGTTTTTAATATTTGTTAAATATTTTATACTTGTTCTACATCACCTGTTTTTAATATTTGTTAAATATTTCATACTTGTTCTACATCACCTGTTTTTAACATTTGTTAAATATTTTTTACTTGTTCTACATCACCTGTTTTTAATATTTGTTAAATATTTTTTTACTTTTTCTACATCACCTGTTTTTAATATTTGTTAAATATTTTATACTTGTTCTGAATCACCTGTTTTTAATATTTGTTAAATATTTTATACTTGTTCTACGTCACCTGTTTTTAATGTTTGTTAAATATTTTTTACTTGTTCTGAATCACCTGTTTTTAATGTTTGTTAAATATTTTTTACTTTTTCTACATCACCTGTTTTTAATATTTGTTAAATATTTTTTACTTGTTCTACATCACCTGTTTTTAATATTTGTTAAATATTTTTTTTACATCACCTATTTTTAATATTTGTTAAATATTTTATACTTGTTCTACATCACCTGTTTTTAACATTTGTTAAATATTTTTTACTTGTTCTACATCACCTGTTTTTAATATTTGTTAAATATTTTTTTACTTTTTCTACATCACCTGTTTTTAATATTTGTTAAATATTTTATACTTGTTCTGAATCACCTGTTTTTAATATTTGTTAAATATTTTATACTTGTTCTACGTCACCTGTTTTTAATGTTTGTTAAATATTTTTTACTTGTTCTGAATCACCTGTTTTTAATGTTTGTTAAATATTTTTTACTTTTCTACATCACCTGTTTTTAATATTTGTTAAATATTTTTTACTTGTTCTACATCACCTGTTTTTAATATTTGTTAAATATTTTTTTTACATCACCTATTTTTAATATTTGTTAAATATTTTATACTTGTTCTACATCACCTGTTTTTAACATTTGTTAAATATTTTTTACTTGTTCTACATCACCTGTTTTTAATATTTGTTAAATATTTTTTTACTTTTTCTACATCACCTGTTTTTAATATTTGTTAAATATTTTATACTTGTTCTGAATCACCTGTTTTTAATATTTGTTAAATATTTTATACTTGTTCTACGTCACCTGTTTTTAATGTTTGTTAAATATTTTTTACTTGTTCTACATCACCTGTTTTTAATATTTGTTAAATATTTTTTACTTGTTCTACGTCACCTGTTTTTAATGTTTGTTAAATATTTTTTACTTGTCATTCTACCTCAACTTTGTTAATTTCAATAAATGTTCCTTTTTAAAAAAAAAAATTAAAAAAAATGAGACTTGTACCATTTGTTATCATCATTATGTATTTTTTATGATGTAAATTGAGGGAGCAAAAGTAGTATCGGCTCCAAATATCGGCTTAAGAAAATCGGCAGTCCATATCGGTCATCGGCTAAGGCTGATGGGAAAAAAACTGGCATCGGCCCTAAAAAATCCATATCGGTCTATCCCTATTCAATTCAGTGTAAACATTGAAGACGAAGCTCCGCAGGGTAAGCCGTCCAAACTTAAGTCAAAAGTTTGGAACCATCTTATTAATATTCAAGTTAAATTTGAAAGATCATTACTAAATCGAATCGTGAATAATATATTCATTTCATTTTTCATTTCATTTTATTTATTCTTTTTTCATGGTAATGCAACATAAATTGGTACAACAATCCAGCAAACACAACAATAATACATTCCATGAAAAGAAGAACAGGAGTAGGATGAAGAAAAAAATCTTATAAACTCCTACCCCATTCTTAACAAAAACGTTATAAATTAGATGGCCTCACCAATGCCAAAAGATAACAATAGCCCAGAACAGATATAATCAACTTTCGATTTTAACAATTTTCACTTTTTTTTATTATTTTTTATATTTTATTTCTCAATTATTATAAATGATTTTGCTAAAACAACAGTTGTTGTAAATTTAACAATTTTCACATTCATCTTTATACAAGTTAAGTATGTGCTGTTTATACTTATTTTTGAATTAAAGAATATTTGAACAACATTTTAGATCATTTTCTAGAGAGTTCCATTGTATCACACCAGATACTGAGACACATTTTTTTGAGGGTATTTCCTGCAAAAGGTTGTTTTAAGTCATTATTTCTTCTGCTTGTCTCACTGTTTACAGTAAAAAGGGTTTGAAGTCCATGCGGTAACAGACAGTGTTTTGCTTTATGAACAACTAATAAAGTTTGTAAAGCAACCAAGTCCATCAGTTTGAGTAGTCCTGACCTCAGAAACAGTCCTGTGGTATGCTCTCTTGGAGCAACTCCATTCATTATTCTTATAGCCCTTTTTTGCAAAATAAATAAGGGCGTTAAATTAGTGATATAAGAATTACCCCATATCTCCAAACAATACATTAAATATGGCAAAATAAAGGAGCAATATAGAATTCTCATTGCCTTGTAATTCAACATAAACTTTACTTTACTCAAAAATCTTATTAATCAAAATCGAATTGTTTCAGGAAATTGGCCATGATACCCAGCTCTATTCTCCATAGGACCAGATTTGGCCCCAGGGCCTTAGGTTTGACACATTTCAAAATCATCACGTGACATGTGCTATATAGACATGACAAATGACATTTAATCAAGTAAAAATGGATATTTATTTCAGATTAAAGACAAACTACGATCAAATAAATAAAAGAATAGAAGACATTGATTGACTTTCATATATCTGAGAGTGCTTGATTTATTCTGATCAGTCCTTGTAGTGAACACGTGACATTCTCATTTGTAATGGATAAAGTATTTTTTTTAACTGAAACTGATGATTAGAGGCTGTAATAATTAAGATGGTATAACTGTTATATTATTACATTAATGAATCAGACCTAACGAGGGGAAAATGAGATAAGTGTTGCCAGCTAAAACACATCTCCCAAACTTAGCTACAGTAACAATAAGTGAAGTCGGTTAATTCATTAGTAAAAAGCTGTGAGAAACTTAGAAACCAGTAAACCAGCTGCAACCAGTACACGAGGCATGTTTCCGGGGATTTCACGATGTATAAACTACACTTTACGAAGTTAGGACCAAGTTGAAGCCCTAACACGTGTCAGGAGGGGGAAGCCGGCTAACAATAGCGGTGTCCGGATGGTGAACGTGAATCTGACTCCCAAGCATCCCTGACTTTATAACAGCTACAACAAGGTGCAAACAGACAAAGAGCTGTTACTATGTCACTGAGCCGGGGGGGAACGCTCGGCTGTTGTACTCACTGTTCTTAACAGAGGTCTCATTTGTTCCGTGTGTTCGTCCATGTTTCCCCGCACGGCAGCCTCGCAGCTTCCGTTGTTGAGCTCGTTCTGCCGGTGGTGGATGTTCACTGTACAGTAAAAGCCGGTTAGTTATGGGTGACACTTCTGTTTAACGGTGGGGGCAGACTCTGATTTTCCAAAGCGACACACTCAAAACTCCGCCCCTAAAAAATGATTGACAACACGTTTCAGCCAATCCACGTTCAATACCGGCGAAAATCGGCCAATAGAATGCGCCTACGTAACAAAAAGGTGGGAACCTTTTCATTCTTATTCCAAAACGCCTTTTTTTGAACATTTGTATCTAATTAACCCTTTTTTATTCGAGCTCCTTCACCCTGTTATATCATGGGTGAGGGTGACGAATGTAAAAACTCAGTCACTGTTTTATTGCTCACTTTCCTCACATTTAGTTAATTGTTCTTTTATTTCAGGCAAATTCATGTAAAACAGCATGTTCTGTATCAGCGTTTCTCAGATGGGGGTACGTGTACCCCTAGGGGAGAGAGAGCAGACAAATATGGGGTTTTATAATGTTATTTTAAGTTAAAATCGATATTCATAATAATGATGATGAAATGACGTTAATTAGAACAGGAACTTAAAACACAAGGGTCAGTTTTGGTCCCAAACCAAATGAGAGATGACTGTAAATGATAAAAACTATAACAAATAAATCAATTCATGTGACACTAAATACTGTTTCATTCCACTTACTTACAAAATAAGACTCTTTAAAATCTGAGTTATCACTCATTCATTCCATCGTTTTGCTTGTATAGTAGTTTTTTCATTGAATTCTGTGCAAAATGTTGTAGTTGGACAAAGCTGGTACATATATTCAGAAAGAAGAGAAAGGGGTATTTGAGCAAAACAAGTTTGAGAACCACTGTTCTATATCATTGTTAAAAATGTGTAAACAAGAAAAATGAATATGAAGGTTAAATATAAATTTGAAACGTAAATCTGAATGTCAAATGTAAATCTATATGTTTAATCTAAATCTAAATGTTACATCCAAATGTTAAATCTAAATGTTGAATATGCATTTTAAATGTAAATCTGAATGTTCAATGTAAATCTAAATGTAAATGTTACATCTAAATGTTAAATCTAAATCTAAATGTTACATCCAAATGTTAAATCTAAATGTTAAATATGCATTTTAAATGCAAATCTGAATGTTAAATGTAAATCTAAATGTAAATATTAAATCTAAATGTACATGTTAAATCTAAATGTTAAATATACATTTTAAATGTAAATCTGAATGTTAAATGTAAATATTAAATCTAAATGTACATGTTAAATCTAAATGTTACATCTAAATGGTGAATCTTAATCTAAAGGTTAAATCTAAACCTAAATGTTAAATCTATATCTAATTGTTACATCTTAATGTTAAATCTAAATGTTAATGCTCAACTGAATGCTCAGTTAGTGATGGGGTGTGTGGAGTGTAGGCGGGGCCTCGTGATGGACAGGCGCTGACCTGCCCATTTTGTATAATTTCTAAACATTTAGCTTTACACTTGGTGACCGATTTAACATTTAGATATAAATTTAATCATTTAAATATAAACTTAACATTTAGATTTACATTTAACATTATTTAGATTTACATTTAACATTTAGATTTAATAGATTTATTTTTCAGGTGTACACATTTCTAACAATGAAATAGAACACGCTGTTTTACACAATTTTCTGTCTCAAATTAAAGAAAAATTAGCTAAATGTGAGGAAAACAAGCTAAAGATTCAAAATATTTTGGCTATAAAAGTGACCAAGTTTTTACATTGGGCACCTCCTACCCAGGGGCCAAATGGGGCCCTCTGTCTCAAAAGTAAAGACACAAAATGACTCCAAAAACCCACAAAATGACAAAAATATTAAACCAAAAAGATGGCTACAAAAATACAACAAAATAAAAGAGAAATAGACAAAACCAAACCAAAAACACACAGACTGAAT
This sequence comes from Gouania willdenowi, assembly GCF_900634775.1. Classification (NCBI taxonomy): domain Eukaryota; kingdom Metazoa; phylum Chordata; class Actinopteri; order Blenniiformes; family Gobiesocidae; genus Gouania; species Gouania willdenowi. The sequence goes on from NC_041054.1 coordinate 5,967,402, forward strand.
GACACCAAAAACACTTAAAACGACAACAAAAACAAACATAAAAAGGGATTTTTTTTTCCCCCAGACTAAATACGCAAACAAAACAAATACATAAAAGGACAACAAAAACACACATAATGAGAGAAAAATACTCACAATGATACCAAAAACACACTAAATGACAGTATCAAACAGTTAGAAAAGAAAAAAAGAAAAATTAATAAAAATGTTCAGTTTACTGGTTTTTCTAAATGCTGACTTGAAGTCTTATATTCACATTCATTTCTGTGAACCCCACTGTGATTAGAGTGAGCCGTCTATGCATTTAACAAACCTCCTGCATAGAAAAATAGCCCCAACATAAATCTGTATCAACCCATTAACTTGTCATTAGCTCATTATGCAACACATTACAATCACCTGTTTTGTGTACATTTTAAGTAAAGTAAATTCCTTCTTTTTCCTAAATATGGTCACACAAATTGAGTTCCTAAGTACCATGATTGTGTAATACATGTATATGACCAGCAGATGGCAATAGTGCACCAATATAAAACCATCCAACAGTCAAAGAAAGCCTTCAAAAGGTACACAATTTGTTAAATATTGGACCTTTTTGACACTGTTGCAATACTACCTTAACATATCTCAATATACAGCTAGTCATATCCTAATATGTAAAACTTAAAAAATATCAGTAGTTTGGCATTTTAAGTAGCTAAATATGTTTTGTTTTGTTTCCGTTCTTGGACCTGGAGGGCCACAATCCTGCAGTTAGAGATATTTCCCTGCTTCAACACATCTGATTAATAAAAGGGTTTTTTTGGGCACCCTGGCTATAGGCCAATCTATAATCTGATTGGTATGTCTTGGGATAATTGTGCTTCTTAACTACACATTGGAATAACATTCACTAAAACTATGTGGCATCAGCCTGTCAGGTGCAATGTTACATAATCATCAGGATTTCACTGACTTTTTCTCCATACATTAAATGCAGATGATCCTAAAGGTGCTATCGCAAGAATAAAAAAAGTAGCCTACTCTGTTCCTTAGAGTTTGTGGTTTTTCTGCCTTTAAATAGGCTCTGTTTCTCACCCACCCGTCAACCTCTACATCACAAGGCAGCTCTGAAATAGACGTGCGAGGTGGGAGATCAAACTATCACCTCTTAATTGTACCCAGAGTCTTAAAGATGCTGAGAGCCCATTAGCGCGCAAAGAAGTGTTGTGTGTACTGCTCCTGAAACATGCATTGGTATGATGCAGCTGGGAGATGAGTCAGAAGTTAGACAAGTGAAATCCATCGGGGGCTCACGTACAGAGATGCAGATGCAAGGTGTGGTGATGATGAGGATAAAGAAAGTTTACTGTGCAAAAGCTTTGGAAAAGAAAACAGAAAGAAGAATAAAGCTTAGTGTGAGTACAGATCAGGGGTGTCAAACTCATTTTATGTTCAGGGGCCAAATACAAAGCAGTTTGATCTCAAGTGGGCCACAAAAACGAGTCATTTCAACATTATTGTGCCATAGTTTGCACTTAAACATATACAAAAAAAACAACATATGTAAGAAATCGACCATATCCAAGCAGTAAGTGATAGATATCAGTCCCAACAGGGTCTTCACTTTACATTTCCTAGATTTTGTGACCAATTTCTATTTAATTAAGGGTAAACTTATGTCATAATTTGAAGAAAGTTGAATTATTCTGTAAGAATTTAAAGTTAAAGCCTGTTTGAACAAACGGATGACAACAGTGTGAAGCACCTATGTACAGTATGGGGTGCCGAATGTAAAAAGTCGGTCACTCCTTCATAACCGATATATTTTGAACATTCAGCTCACTTTTATTTCATTTGAGACAGAAATTCATGTAAAACAGCTAAATGTTCTAAATATGTTTGAAATGTATATATCAAATCTAAATGTTAAATAAAGGTAAATGTTAAATGTAATGCTGCATTCACACCGGACACAGAACAAATTTTGGAGACGCGGGCCCCGCACGAAAGCTTCCTCAGGATCCAAAAAAGTTTTCCCCATATTTGCTTCATATGCACGTCTGAAGCGAATATAAAAGTGCCGCCGACCAGACTCCCTTTCTTTTTAACATCAACTGTGGAGGACCTCAATAAAATCTATGCTTTACCTTCTGTGGAAACTGAAGACGCCGGCGTTCCTGGATTCTCCGGAAAAACGGTGAGCTTCTGCAAATATGTTTCATGTTTTCTCTGTCATTTTTACTTTCTCCTGTGGTCCAAATTGGATGCTCCAAAGGGTCGGATTTGGCCCCCGGGCCATGAGTTTGACACGTGGTATAGTTTGAGTTACGCAGATATTCGCATTTTGGATGTAAGCGATGGGATTGAGCTAAGAACATGTCAGGCCCAAAATGAATATTGATCTTGTCCCAGATGACGTTGAAATGAAGAGTCGCTCTTTCCCTGAAGGCTTGGTCAATGTTGTTTTTCTACTGGTGAGGCCATCTGAAGGGGCCTGGAGAGAATTCCCAAATCTGTTGCAGTGCTCCATCAAGGTGCAGATGCATTGATTTTGGCCCACGTATCTTTTCCAGTCGGCTGCCCCTGGTCGCCCGATCAAAAACACTGCTTTCAAAACCACAATTGACCCTTTGTGCCCCTGGAACCTGCTCAGTTCTTTAGAGATATGAAAAGAAGGGAGCTGAGAGAAGAGTACTGACCTATCCTACTCAAGTTAAAGTATTGTTACTTGATCAAAACTCAAGTACAAATAAATCATACATAAAATACTCAAGTACAAGTAAAACGTAGCACAATTTAATAGTACTTAAAGTAAAAGTTACAAGTTACTTTCACCCCCCACGCTTATTTTTTGGTAATAAATCTGACCACGGTTCCCTTGCATACAGTAAACATCTCATGTATGAACTTAAAACTACAAAATCTTACACAATTGGAACTTAATTTATTTTCCCCAAAGGCATCTGTATAAAATAAAAGGTTTGTCAAAATTCTTTTTTTTCACCTTTTTTTTTAATGAAATAAAACCAATGAATTCAATTCAAAATTCAAAAAATTCCAGGCTACATAGCTACAATTATAATCCATTAGTTTAACCTCTGGTAACCAGGATGGAGATGGGCAGAGCCATGCTGTTCATGGGGCTGATGATCAAAAAGAGGGAAAGGAGGAGGATGGAGGGTGGGGGGGGTCTGGCTTGTTGAGGTTCGTTCCACTGCCCTCGAGAGGGAACACAAGGGTTTGAAATCAATGTGCTGTTAAGTGCAGCTTAGCTGCGGGATGCTCTCTCCAACATTACTCATGCACTGGTGGATGGACGCCCTGAAGACACGCTGCTCATGCCGTCTGAGGGCACCCACACCAGGCCCAGTGCCTGCGGTACCCCTCACCTCTGAGCTCCCTGACAACACCCCACACACGTCTCTGCAAAACAGTTGTGGCCTCGATGACTCGAGACTCATCATCTAACACGGGCGTTATGCACCTCAACTGTAGTCAACCAACCGTTTCAAATCTGTGCTGGTGACAAAACCAGTGTTTTTGGTTCCATTACTGAGTAACTGAACCCCAAATGTATTTGGTAGTAAGTGGTGCTGTTGATTGATCCTTGTTCATCTCTCAACATTGGCATATTTAGTTGTAAAATGTCAGAGTGACTGCCCTCTATGGGTTGAAACCCAGCTATTACAAATGATTTTTCCTATTGGCTGAGAACAAGGTCATGTGATGTGATCATAGCTGTTCCCGCTCATCGTTCTTAAAGCCAAAATACAGCACTTAGGGGCGCCGCGCTTCCATCTTGCAATTTTGGTTCCAGAGTCTGTGCAGTAGGGTGTGGCGGGTGGAGCCCTGGTAACACGCCCCGCCCATTTAGCATACTGTCCTGCTGACATACGCAGCCACAAACATAAGTATCTTTCCCGTCTGGAAATTTTATCAACATCTTGTTCAGATCATAAAGGTTAGTACGAAACCACGATATACTTCAACTCACATCTAGTTAAATGGCGTCTCGGCTTTCCTTCACGACGTAGCTGCTATTCACAAAGAGAGCTACGCAAGACCCGCGGCTGTCAATCATCGTCATATATGACGTCAGGTCACGTTTTTCAACCTCAAATAAGTTATTTAAAACAAACTTCACAGAAAAATGAGCACTTGAACAATAATGTAGGGTGATACGAACTCATGAACACAGCAGAGTTTAGGTTTAGAAAAAAATTATGTGATGAGTATTTTAACTTTACAGTTTGACCCACATCCCAGTTTGTCCCATCCATTCTTTTTACAGTCTACGCTTGCATCACAAACAAGCATTGTTAGCCCCGCCCCTTATACAAAAACATTTCAAGCCCACTTCCTTAACGTTACACCACTACTGTATTTAATAAGATTAAAGGTATTGGGCTCGCGGTAACAATACAACACAATATTTTGGGGGAAAAGACCAAAAAGAAATACAGTTGAATTTATTTCACTTAAACTCACAACATACTCACAAACCACATAGTTTGACCTTTTCAACTCAGTAAGAAAATAAAAAATTAACAAAAACCAAAACAATTTGCTCTGCCATAGATTATTTGGATGAAGCATCGACGATAGACATTGCAACACTCTCGTATCACAATATATCTCTATCTATCTTTAATAACCCCCATTAATTGACTTTAAGATCATTTTAAATAAAATCATCCTCTATCACCCCTATGATCTAGATCAGGGGTGCTCAACTGCTCTCGCCCTGGGACCCACATTTTGCAAATGGTCATTAAATTGCGACCCACAAATGACAACGCAACAAATGCACCTGCGCAACATGCAATTTACAGCATACAGTATATGTCAAAAGAAAAAGTTTCTTTCAAAATAAAAGACAAGTCCAACATGAGAGACATTAAGTGTTTGTTTATTTTTGACCAGCTGTCCACGACCCACCCAGTACAGGTCCTTGACTCACATTTTGGGTCCCGACCCACCAGTTGAGAATCACTGATCTAGATGTTCTATGGATGCTCAGGTAAAACAAACGCATTGGAGAACCACGTACGCAAAGTCATGACTGTGGTGACGTGTTGGGGTTTTTATCCACTTTGAACTAAAACAGCTTTATATTCAGTGTTTATCATCACTTTAAATACAAAACTATAGATAATTACTGCTGTCTCCGTCATGGCTGAGTGTATAGGGGCGTATAAAAATGTTGACCCAGACACATGTTTGCCTGTGGCTACATGTTTGCCAGTGAGAGCACGTAATAGTGTGTGACTGAAGGTGAGGAACCGCCTCAGGCCTTCATCTGTGTTTAGATGTCAGCCCTCCTCGCTCTACAACATCTCAGTCGCTTTCTTGGTCTTTCTTTCATGAACTCCCATCGTGGTCAGCAGCAGCCAGAAGGAGGACGACCGTGGGGGAAGGACACCCACCCACCACCCACCCACATCATGGAACAAACCAAAAGAATAAAGTGAGAAGTCAAAGGAAGGGTGTGTGTGGTAGTGTAGTGTAGTGTAGTGTAGTGCACGGACATTCTGCTGCTTATTCTGTGACATTGTATGGCTGACACTTGAACACAACTCAGTCGATTACTGGGAATGTAGAGGGCAATGTGAACAAGCTGGAGCACAGTAGTCAATTGTTTTGGTCTTATCCCAATGTGTGTATATCCTTTAAGTTAACATGGGGCTGAATTTGTGGAAGCGTGCTGCAGAGGTGTCTATTGATTGTTGCACTTCTTGCTATGAACGGTGTGAAAGGCACGAGTTATCGACTTGTTGCTGCGTCTTTAGAGCGTTCACAATTCATATTTTTCGAGAGTCCTGTGCTCTTTGGAAATCTCTTACAGTCGTGTTTATTCACGTTCGGGGGACCCTCTGGTGTCCGTCAGGACCAAATAAAGTGTCATTCTTTCAAGATTTCAAGTTTATGTGTTTAAACAGATGGAGTTATTTATACATAGAAAAAAATGCCATATACCAATATCCATATGCATGTGTCAATATCAATATCTGGAAATAGAAGCTTTACTTGCTGGAATAATCTTCTTCTTTTCCATGCATTGTCAAGATATATATATATATTACTGTATATATATATATATATATATATATATATATATACTGTATATATATATATATATATATAAAAACAGGGAGAACCAAGAAGAGACTGTCTATTAAGTTTTACTGTTGTATTTTAAATATAACACTCCCACACCCCAAAAGAAAGTGGTCTTCAAAAATATGAAGTATTAATATTGATTTTAAACTGGGCTATTGGATCATATGTTTTATTTGTTTGTTTTCTGCCATCTCTGTAATGTGTAGAGCAGACATGTGCCAAATGCCGCCCCCCAAAGTAAACGTAATAAATGACAGAAAAATACATCATACACTACAGCAAAAAAAATAAAAAAATGACTCCCAAAAACGTACAAAACACAGAACATTTAAAACGATAACAGAAATACACAAAAGTGACTCCAGAATTACAATAAAACTTCCAAAAAACTAAACAAATAAATACAAATACAAAATTATAACAGAATACACGTAAAATACACAAAAGGACTCCAAAAAAACATGCAAAATTTGAAAATGAGGCTTGAATTCACAATTTCCGGCACAAGAAACGATGCTTTTGGTCACTAGAGCTCATTATAGGAATTCTGCAGCTGCAATAATTAGTCAAAAAAACCAAGAACTCAACACATAATTCATCTTTAAACTATTTAAACTATGTCACTGAGCTAATAAGCACATGGAAAAGATCACCTGTAGCTTCACTAATTAACTAAGCCAGTCACCTGTGTGCAAAACAGCAGCTGTTAGCGTTTAAAGGCTGCCAAAAATCCAGTTATAAGGACAAAAATAAAAACAAAAAAAACAAACAACAACATGCAAATTGCACAGAGATAGCATATAAATGTGGGTCTTTTGTTTTAACATGATCTTTGTGCTACAAGGGTGAAAACTGATGTTTTAAAAAATGCCGGCGGTTTTGCATTTTATTCGAAATTAAAAATTGTATTCATTCATCTTATGACATATTTGATAACATTGAACATGTATTCAGCAAGAATTTGCGAGTATCTCTTTACATTACCATTTCTGTAGAAGAAGAGAAGAAGAAGAAGAAGAAGAAGAAGAAGAAGAAGAGAAGAAGAGAAGAAGAAGAAGAAGAAGAAGAAGAAGAGAAGAAGAAGAGAAGAAGAGAGAAGAAGAAGAAGAAGAAGAAGAAGAAGAAGAAGAAGAAGAAGAAGAAGAAAGAAGAAGAAGAAGAAGAAGAAGACCCCGTCACCATAGCATTCTGGCCCCTGATGACAACAAAAACACTTCAAATGAGGAGAAAATACCAAATACAGTAAAAAAAAAAGGCCCATGTTCAGATTTGTTATTATTCTAAATGCTTACATGGATGTTGATAATGTGGATGTTGCCTCAGACAATCACATTTTTGTGTCCTTGCTATAATCAAAGTTGCCCATCATGGTGTGGAGCGTGTAAAGGTAAATCTGATCTGTTTAGGTTTCATTTAAATTTGAGGATCTCTACATTAAAGCTGCCAGTCCGGAGTTCTGAGGAAACATCTCGATGCCCCGCCCTCAACAGCTCTACTCTTCCTCCCCTGCCTCTGTCAATCTACCAGAAGCCACGCCTCTACGTTTGTGCACGCGCATTGCAAAACATAACAAAGTGGCATAACTACAAAAACTACACATTTATTGTTAGAGTGCCATAACTTTTGATTAAAACGTGTTTATTACCAGTCCATGAGAAATGTCGCCAAATCCTGGTCCGTTCAGAATCCTTTTAAAAGCAACAAGTCCCTCCCCCTTTGAATAGCAGCTCCGAGATAATGTCTGTTGTGGTCACGAAGACGTTTATCCACAAAATTTGTACCTGGACTTTTCTTTTCTTTTTTAGTAGAAGTTTTATACGTTGCTAATCGTGGAATGGTGAAATGAGTTTTGGAGCGTTCCTCCATGACGCTACGCTGCTCAGTGTTTGCTGTAGTGACGGCGCACGAGCATATTCACTTTGATTGACAGGAAGTCGAAGCCCATTGGCTGGGTGAAGTATGAGCTTTGTTACATTTGTATAGGGGTCTGTAAAGGGGGGACTTGTAGGGCGACCGTGGCTCCGTTGTAGTGGCATTTTACCCACATTGCCTTGTTTGAATTGTGTATGAATGTTGGTGGTGGTCAGAGGGGCTGTAGGCACGAAATGGCAGCCACAACTCTCTCAGTCTGCTCCAGGGCAGCTGTGGCTACATTGTAGCTTACCACCACCGGTATGACTGTGAGTGAATAATGGTTTCTGTAATGTGCTTTGAATCTCGTCGAAAAAAAGCGCTCTATAAATCCAAGCCATTATTATTATTATTACTTATATACATTAATGTATATGAATAGTAGACCATAAAAGACTAGTTAGGTATTTTTTCGCGTTTCAAAAGAATGATATAAAAACATAGATTTCTCAGAAACTCCAGATTTCAGCTTTAATGTATATTTTAACCAATCTCTGTTTGTTGCGTACCCATGACTTCAGCTAACACTGAAGACATTTCCTAAGACATTTTCTCTGCTATACTTCACAACATCTATTAAACCGAGGTCACGGAAAGCACAAAAACACCATGAAAAACATCATTAAACACTAAAATATAATTCGCTGACGTTCTCATCCTCTAGGCCTGAAAACCCCTCCCTGAATATCTTTTTTTTTTTTTTTTTTTTTTTACAGCTTTCCTGAGAGGCCGGGGCAATCAAGCCCTCTACCTTGTTAGGAGGTGTTAATTGGAGTTAGACTCCTCACTTTGTCAAGGAGTCTGACAACAGAATCAATTAAAATTTGAGTATGTAAATCAATTCAAATTGGGGTCTTTATGCGGGGAGGACATGATGTATTTTCACCGAAGGAAAAACAGGTGCCGAGAACACGAGCCAAGCCATCTGTGTGAATATTATGACTTCTCGAGAATTTCGTCTTCACTCATCCACTTTTGGAGAGGCCACAGAAGTACCGTATAAATAGAGGTGTTGGGCTCAACGTTGCCCCGTTTGATGCTTGATGGACCACTTTTTCATTTAGCCTTTTTACCCCTATTTAGTCTACATGTCTCGCATGTAGCTATAATACTTAGATAAATGATAAAACGTGTGAAAACACAGGGGCAATAGCGGAGTCATTTGTAGGCCTGTCTTCTTTATTTTAATATTTAAATCACACGCTGATTATTTGGAGCGTGAACTGTTACTTTATCGATTAAATCAGAACTTCAATCAGTGCGAATTTTGTCGACTAGAAAGTTTTGTCATATTATTCATCAACTACATTTATTTAAGTGACAATAACTAGACTGTGGCAGATTTAAAAAAATAAAAATAAAAAAAATACATGTTAACAAAAACTGTCGAAATATATCTATATTTTTGTGGACTAATAAAAACTAAATGGGATTAAATCTAATCAGAACTGATGTGATCAAGTGGCTTTAGCCATTGATCACATCAAATCTGTTTGTGTCCCATATCAGGTTAATCAATGGTAATTGAATCTTTAAAAAAAAAAAAAAAAAGCATAAAATCTGAATTGTGTATATTTTAGTCGACTATTTCTGTATTTAACATAAAATATTAATGTAATTTAGTTGAGGAAAATGAGACAATAACTGAAATAGTCCTGATGACTACATTTTAACTAAAATTACATTGTAACTTAGTCAAAATTGACACTGAATTTAATACATCTTGGATGTACATCTTGAGTATTAAAGTCATTGAAAAATGATGACAAATCGATTTTTCAAAAACTATACACATTAAACAAAAAGCCGCACATTTTTTAAAGTCTGTTATCCCAAAATACACTGTATTTTGTATGAGATTTTGTACGACAGTGACATTTTGTATTTGGAGTAAACCCAACAACTATGTTACAAAAAATATTTCCATTTGCAATTATTGACAGGATGAAGAACTAAAGTATCCAGTACTCATTCTGGCAATATATATATATATATATATATAATATATATATAAGAAAAACATTAAATGTCATTAAATTGCTTGTTTTGAAGGATTAGGGTACGTGAGTGAGGGGAATAAGCAATAAAAACATATTTAGACATAGAGGAGGACATGGGAAATGTAATTAAAAAGGCCTAAAGTATATTGAGCCAATCTAACCAATGAGGATTTTTGTATTTTAAGGCTGTTCTGATGATAATATTAATAACAGTTTCAATTTGCTGGAAGCAAATGTTCGAAGGTGTCGAAGAAGCCCAGAATGAAAGTCACCCTAATAATATGTGAATATATCAGATTTAATTCACAGCACAAGGGAAACACAATTGTAGTCAATGGAAATAATCGACATATTCCATGTTAGTCATGTTTTCTTTTTGACAGCAGAATTTCTTGAACTATGGAGGAGAACATGTTGATGGACTCATGGCATTAACCCAACTAATCGTTTTTTTTCATCTGGAATAATTAAAATTATCAAGAGATCTCTAAATTTGCTAAGACAGTAATTAAATACATAAACACGAGTACGTTAGGCTTAGCGTCGCTTGTTTGGAATTTTATCTCGAGCATCATGAGGAAAAACAATATTTTGAGTCGTGTATTTTATTGCTATAGTGGCAAATAATATAACTGTGAAATGATATACCATAACTTTGCAAATTATATCATTGGTCCCCAACTAATTGGTTGAAGACCCCCAAAAGTCCCCAGACCGTAGTTTAAAATAACTTGTTCTGGTACAAATACTGTACAGAAAATGGTCCCGCAAGTAAAACGCACTCAAAGACAAATGGACAATGCTTTAGGAAAAGCACTTTTTTATTATCCATTTAATAACACCTCCATGACAATTTGTACAAGATACATCACATCCTAAAGTGCACAAATACTGTACAACAAAAATGACTTAAATACGCAGAGAGGAAGAGGAGGGGGAAAGAAAAAAATCACATCTCTGAGTTCAAACGGTGCTATTTAGAAAATTAGAATGGGACATGCTTTTGTTTTACTTTCTCCAAAAACAACAACCACTATGTATGTTTCTGCTCAGGTATGTGTGAGGGGGGGGGGGGGGGGGGGGGGGGGTGGTGGGGGGGGGGGGGGGGGGGTCTGGGAAAATAACCTTGTGCAGCTTGCTTGGGGGGGAACACTAAGCTTTGGCACCTTTAGAGAAAAGAGAAAAAAAAGACATTATCAAGGAATGGAGAGCACTCATGATCAACCAAAGAATTACTGTAGATTGAGCTTGAATAGTAAAGTCTTAGGGGCTTGTGTAGAATGCATAATAGCCCATGCCTTTTGGGTTGTCTTTGTTGTACTCCTCCGTGGTCAAGTCCTCACACTTGATGGTTGGGGAGTTCTCTGTGCTCGAGGCTCCAGGAGGAGACATCCTGCGCCTCTTGCAAACCATGGAGTAGACGCCAACAGATCTGTAGAGTCCACCGTTTTCAGTGTGTGCGACGTTTCGATCCACGTCGATGGCGGCGGCAGGACCGTCTCCTCGGGCAGCTTTTCTTTAGAAGCTCCGAGTTGGTCCTCGGGGAAGGCTGGGGGGCTTGGACGTGGTGACCAGGGCAGGCCGGTGGTCATTTTGCGTTGGTAGGAGCTTCTAGTGCCCCATCCTGCAGCCATGGAGGCAAAGGCAGAGTCTGGGTAGTAGCCGAGGGCGTGGGACGTCTGCAGGGACAGGGGTTTGATGCCGTAGGAAAGTAGGCTACTGGTGGAATAGTCGTTCTCGTAGGACAGAACCAGCTTGTTGGAGCCCGGCTGTTGGACGGGGGGGACGAACCAGCGTTGGGCGGAGGCCGCCGCGCTGGCGTCCTCGCCCTGCGGGGACAGTAGGCTGTTGGTTTGGGGGACGGCCCGCTCGCTGGCGTAGAACCGGTTCTGAGGCAGATTGTTGACGAACTGATCCTGGAAGAAAGGCTGCATGGCGTAGCGGGCACCGGGCACGATTTGGGTGGAGCGAGGGGAGTCTGTGGGGGACGGGGTGAGCCTGTCACCCTCTGGGGCCGTGTATCCTGTTGAGCACAAAAACACCAGTCACTAAGAAGAGAGCAGAAACTAAGGCTTGGCAATATATTGAGATTCAAGGAATATCGAGTTTTCAATTTTTGCTATGTAGAAAATATGGCCTATCATATATATTAAAGTTCATTTTGTATAAAAATACTCATTTTAGGAGTCGCTGCTTTCTCTAGTTCTCAACAGCATGAAAAGCACAGTTAAATGGATTTCTGAGTGCGTCCTAAGACCTTCCCTAAACAAGCCATGCTGCAGAACGGGTGACCATAGGCTCAGTGTATAGTGGGTGGTCCAATAACTGAAGGGTGGGGGTTTGAATCCCACTCTATCCAAGTCATCGTTGTTGTCTCCTTGGGCAAGGCACTGTACTTGTATGAATTGCGCATGTGAATGTTTTCTGTAACGTGCTTATAGTCTCCTTGAAAACACGTATAAATCCAATCATTTGACTATTATTTATTATTATAACTCACTCACACATGCTGTCCCTTTATAGGAGAAATAGAAAGGGTGGCACATATTGTGCATTTGTTTGTGACTAATCGTGCCTGTGTGGCATTTTGCATCAGCAAATTTAGCCCCGGAATTGTTTTTTCTGGTCTGACTTGATGTGAATTAAAAATATAGAGCTGTATATTGTATATCGCCATTTTGAGAAAAAAGATCAAGATATGACTTTTGGTCCATATCGTCCAGCCCTAACTATAAATGCATTAATGTGTGTGAACAAGAACTTACGAATCATAGTTGTCTCGAAAGCCTTTTGCAAAAGGGTTATGGTCTATCTTCAGCTGTGTAATCTGGAACAAAAAGAAGCACATTTTTGATTAAGTCAAACTACACACCGTTGCATTTTCATCCACAAATTAAAAAAAACAAATTCAAAAACGTTTCCAACCAAAGCGAACAAACTGCTTACATCTGTGTTCTGATAGGCTGTGACAGCTATAAACTGGTTCTCGGGGAAAGTGAAGGTTTGAGTCCGAGCCTCGTTGCTCATGTCCTCCACTCCGTCCTCCGTCACTTCCACAATGTGCAACCGTGGCTGGTATTTATGAAGCGACTGCAACACTATCATCTGAAAGGAATGGGAAAAGGTTGCTAAGTGACACTCAGAATGTGTGTCAGACCTTGTACTTTGAAATCAATTTAAATAATGATAAAATAAAGATTCCTCTGTAAAATGTTTTCACCAAATTGAAAATAATGTAAAAATTGTACATTTTATTCCAGAATGTACCTGTGTGTTATTATTGTTGGCCCCTTTGTTGTTGGTCAGCTTTAGTTTTCCAAAAGAGATTTCTTGTCTCATCCAGTGAGCTCCGGTGTTTGGGGATTCAGGGTGAACATACATTTTGTTACCTGAAATTACAATAAATCATATTCGTCAAACCATTTTTATATAATTTAAGAAAACCAGTAGAGGTCTAAACTGTATTAAAAAATGTACTCAAGGAAACATTTATTTTGTATTTCTTTTAGAAGTTCAATATGTTTTCCTCTCCTTATTTTATAATAATGTCTATCAACCAGATTATTTTACAATGCTTTTCTTTTTTAATAATTTGATTTTAGCAAATAGGTTTAAAACATATATTTAATGAATTTTGTCTCCTTTGGATTTCATAAATTGACATACAAAAATATTGTTTTTTTTATTTATTGTTTTTAGAATTTTGATTAAAATGTACTTTCTAGTATCAAATGTTGATAAGAATTCTAGAATAAAAATAATTATTTACAAAAAAATTGAAATTTGAGCAATCAACTTTCACTTGTCAGGTTGCTGGAATTATTTTTGCAAAATCAATTTAAAAAAACACAGATACAGCTTGAAAATAAGGCTTTAAAAACCTGTCAATTTTATATCGGCTTTCCTCGTCTTATTGTCAGTGATATATTGAATTATTTCACATTAAAAACACACATTCAGTCGATCTATTTGTAAATATCTATGGGCAAACGCTGTCTGCAGCATAATCTGAGCACAGTTTATTAATTTTTCCATTTATATGAAGTGTGCATTGAGGTTGTTTTGTAATCCTGTTACTTCTTACCTTGCATATTATTGTCTGCTTTTCCACATGTGACCCATTTCCCCCCCTGAAAGCGCCAGTGATTGGGGTCGGCCAGAATAACCTCCACAAACACGTTGTAATGGGCCGTGAGGTTGAGCCCGGTGATGTTGAAACTGAGGAACGGAAACATCCGTCTGAGGAGGAAACACAAATCAGGTTAAAAAAAAAATTTGAAGCATAAATTTAACTGTTTACCTTGGATTAGATATTGTGATTGGAATTTTACAAAAACGAAACTATAGTGCACAAGTAAAAAACAAAACAAAAAAACAACTAGAAGTTGTGCGTAAAATGGTGGTCTTGGATTCTGCGCGCAAGTTACGTATCCTACAATTTACTACGCAGTCGTTTTTGCTTTTTTTTTTTTTTTTTTTTTTTTTTAAATTAAAAAACGAATTATAAAAGCTAAATAATTAAAAGCCCACTATGCAGGAGTGTGTATAGGTTTAAAGCACACACTGTTTAACTTGGTTTAAATATTGTGATTGGAATTTTAGAAAAACGAAACAAAGAATCCACAAGTTTAAAAAACAAAAAAACAAAAAACAAAAACAAAAACAAAAAAAATAGAAGTTGTGCGTAAAATGATGGTCTTGGATTCTGCGCGCACGCATTCTATAATTTATTATGCAGTCTTATTTTTCCTTTTGTTTAAAAATCACACTACAAAAGGTGAATATAAGTGAAAGATGCAAGACTGTGTATGTTTTTTTGATTTTGTTTTCTGGATGTGTGTTTGTAAGTTGACAAAAAACGAAAGTAAGAGTGCAGAAGTCTAAAAAAAAAAAAAAAAAAACTACAAGTTGTGAGTAAAATGATTATTTTGGATTATGGGCGCATGCTTCCTATTACGCACTCTTGTTTTTACTATATTAAAAATTAAATTATAAAAAGGTGAATAAAAGTTTAAGATGCATGAGTGTGTAGGTCTTTTTATTTTTCTGGATGTGTGATTGCAAGTTTACAAAAACGAAACTAAGAGTGCAGAAGTCTTAAAACTAGGAGTTGTGCGTAAAATGATGATTTTAGATTTTGGGCGCACGGCACGGTTCCTAAAATTTATTAACAATAAATTATAAAAGGTATATAAAAGTCCAAGATGCATAAGTGTTTAGGGTTTTGAGTTTTTTGAATGTGTGATTGCAAGTTTACAAAAACGAAAAAGAGTGCAGAAGTCTAAAAAACTAGACGTTAATGTGCGTAAAATTATGATTTTGGATTCTGGGCACACGCTTCTGTTATTGCTTTATCAAAAAATAAATTATAAAAGGTAAATCAAAGTGAAATATGCATGACTGTGTAGTATTCTGGATGTGTGTGTGTAGTGAGGCCCGTATCATGCACTCACCGGCCCTGCTTGGTGATGATCATCTCCGTCTGGTGCCGGTGGAACTTGAGCCACAGAGGCCGGTTGCACAGGTAGACCTGTGCCCGGGCTCCGGCAGCAGACCCGGGCAGCGACATGGACCCGATCCCCGTGCCTGTCCCCGGATAGGATGGGTACAAACATCCGGGCCCCTGGCTGAACTGGTACCCGCCGCTGCTGAACTGGCTCCGGCCGGTGCACACGGAGGTAGAGGAGAAGCCCGTGGGCGGCAGGACGGATCCGTAGTGAAGCGAGGCCGGGTACCGGGAGCTGCTGGAGCCGGTGTACACCGAGCTTGTCTGTCCTGCGTAGGGGAAGAGGGAACACGGGTTCGCCATGTCGGAACTGGTCTGGGACGAGGAGAGGAAGTATCTGTCAGCGCCAAGATCGTCAATGTTGTACCGGCGACCACTGGCCAGGTCGTCGTCGCCCAGCACCGGGGACCCTTTCCTTCCGTCCGGCCCGGCCTTAGTGAAGCTGTCCCCCGCCTCTCCCTCGCCCAGCATCCCGCTGCCCCCCACTGAACTCTGCAGGTACTTCTTCGGAGCTCCGCTGGACTCTGACTCCGTCCGATCCACCTCTGGGTACCCGAGCTGCGAGGACGGCCTCGGGCTGTTATTGGCGCTGTCCGACGTGGACAGGTTGTAGAAGGTTTTGGGCAAACTGATACTGGAGCTGGGTAGGATGTTCTCCAACTGCATTGTTTTTTTAAAAAAAGATCTTATACAATAAATAAATAGAGGAGTGTGACCAGTTCCAGTGAAAGTGGTGCCACTGTGCTGCCTGCCCTCCCTCAGCTATCCTCTCCTCACCTACAGATGATGATGGTGATGATGATGATGATGATGGGATGGATGGAGTGGGATGATGAGCAGCAGAAGCAGCAGCTCTTATAGGATGGACTTCACCAACACACCCAGGTCTGACATGCAGGGGATGGGCTTTAGGAGAGGCATGCGGGGGCACCACCAGCCCCCCCAGTCCTCACCCCTCCTCCATAGCATAGCCAATAGCTGCTCTGTTTGATTCAATTAGACAATTTATGATCATGGCAACTAAAATTACAAATAAATTCAGAGAGAACAGGTTTTGAGGAGGAAAAAAAATCACAGTTTGAAGTAGAAATAGAAAAATATCAAAAAACGCATGAGAAAAACCACACTTTCTCCAACTCATTTAACCTGGTTTGTGTTTGCTTGTCCACATACACGCACTACAACCACATTCTTCTCTCGTGCTCAAAGCAATGCAGGATTAAAGCATATATAGATGTGGCTTCATTGAAAGAATCTCACCTTCTCAGACACTTAGTCTTTTCCTCTGCGCCGTCACACGTGACCTGTTGATGAAATTGCGCTCCAAGCAACAGTAAGTCAAATAAAAAATAAAAGACTAAAATAAAATGAAATGAAATAAAATGCATTTACAAAAATCTACTTTTTGTTTTACAGGGAAAAAAAACGACATTTCACACAGTCCGTTTTTGTAAACCAGCGTTTTTTTTTTTTATTTTATTTTATTTTTTCAAATATAGGCCTTTAAAAAATCAAAATATAAAATAAAATTAGACAACTGACAACATTATTATGGCTGTTTATTAGGGTTTAAAGGTAGTTTGTATGTGTTTAAAAGCCATACAAATAAACAAATAATATGACATTGTAAATAAATAACAATGATATCCACAGTGGCTCAAACACATGCTATTGTAAAAACATTCCTCATTTATTTATAGTTTTCATTTTTTTAAGAGAATATCGAAATTGCTTGAAATTTCTGGTGAAAAATTTATTTTTTTTTCCTCTTGCAAATTAGTTATAGTCATTAAATAATCCACACAATGGTATTTGTATTATTTTGTTTCTAATAAAACTGAACCCTGATTTAAAGATGATTAATGATATTTGTATATCAGGTAAGTCAAATCATATTATTTTGCTGTTCAATTAAAGCAGAGAGATGAAAAAAAAATGTGCACAATTAGCACAAAAAATAAGTCCATCAGTTCATGTAAAAAAAAAAAACTAAAAACAAGTAGATTAAAATATGACTGTATGTGTGCTGTTTTCAGGCCTTAATTATAAGACTCACAGGTTAGCGCCCTCTAGTGAAGGATCTGAGCACTGCTATTCAAAGTAACTCGACACCAACATGTAGTTAATTCTCTCTCTCTCTCTGTGTGTGTGTGTGTGTGTGTGTGTGTGTGTGTGTGTGTGTGTGTGTGTGTGGCTGAGAGGGGACTTGTGCATTTGTGGGTTTCAAAGGGAAGCTGGGGTGGGAGGGTGGGGGGATGAGATGAATTTGGGGAAAATGGGGATACAAATCTGTGAAAAGCTGAGGGAGCATCTCTGCTGGAGGCAGATTGGCTCGTGTCATAAATGGGACAGTGAGGCTGGCTCTAGGGCCACAAAGGGTCTGCAGTAACACACACACTGCTCACTAACTGTCAGTCAACTTTGAGATCCTGTTTGGACCACTGCACACATGCACATGGGTTTTTAGATGTTCTTTAAAAAGATCCTCCACTGTTTTTTTTTTTTTTTTTACAAAGGCCGAGGCTATTGATACGGAGACGTACCAATAGACTTCCAGTCTATTCATACGCAGCGCCCCTCATTGGCCAGGTTAGGTGATGTGATAGGTGCACAACGTGACTTAAAGTTCTGTCAGTTTTATTTGAGCTCATATTTGCTTTTAGCTACTCCGCTAACCCTTTTATTTTAGCCCTAACCATAAACCTAACCCAGGAAATACCCTATAATGTTCATTAATTTTTTTGTATATGTATTTTTAAAGGTGAAATTTGTCGTGTTAAATATGTTAAAATGAAAAAAAACAATATATATGTCAAAAGTGGGACTCAAACCCACGGTTGAGTGGCACCTTAGACCACTCAACCATCCTGATACGGTGAAAACACAGGCACATTACGCTTATGTAGAAAAGGTCTGGAAACCGTACTCATAGTCCCGGGGGCTATTGATACGTTTCCCTATCAATAGACACTTCCTTTTACAAATGTGGCCTAAAACCTTTGAAATGTCCTCATTAGAAGCTCTATGCCGAACAAAAGGCACGTTTTTTGCACCATATTCATTTTAATAACTATTTAAAATGGGACTACTTTACCATTTTTGAGTCTGTGCACCGCCATATTGAAACAACGTCATCGATGAAGCAAATTACCCCTTCAGTTCATTGAGTTCTATAGGAGTGAAGCATTCAGGATCATTTAGTAGCTTTTTCACTCAAAATGACAACTTGTGCTGCTTTGGGTTGCTCTAAAACTCCGTAAAAGTTAAAAAAGTAAAAATTTGATAAACATAATCTGTGAGCCGAAAAAAAATCTGTGAAAGTAGGGGGCGACAGTTCCATCCCAGCTGTTTTGTAGACGTCATGAAAAAGAGAAGAAGAGCTCTGGTTGTATGTAAATACAGGCAACCAGGATCAAACTGCCGCTCTGAACAGCAGTTTGATTCTGGTTGCCTGTTGCTCATTGATGGTGACACAGTGTCATTTTATAAATACAAGGTGTTGCAAATGTTCAGTCTGTAGTTGAAGAGTATAAGGTAATGGTTCAGACTAAACACAAATTTTAAGCATGTTTCATTTTCATGTATTTCAAACTCTAAGCAAAATAAGGCCTTTCTGAGGATGAAATCCATACCAGGGGACGATATTGCCTGAATTAAAAAAAACAAAACAAAAAAGCTACAAATTTGTAGATAGATTAATTTTACACTCAGCAAGACCCTTTAAGGATTTTCTTTCGTAGATGTATTAATGTTTGGGACAATAACTAACATTTTTTAAACTGTATTTCATCAAAAAGTTGTTCTCATCCACTACGGATGCCAGTGTGACCCCAAAAACTCAAACCCAAGTGACATTTTTACTTATTGAATGTTGTTGACAATACAATGGCTGATGTTGATATTTTGGCTTTCCATATTGCCATTCCGTGATGTCATATCATGGGGAACAAAAGCAGAACAAATATGACATCGAGCCAATCATTGTGGTCTTTTTTCTGCAGAGAAACTAAAGAAATTATGGCAAGAAGAAAGTCAAAAAACTTCTTAGAGAAACTTTTTTTGCTTCGGCGCCATCTTTGATTTTTCTACGGGACATTAAATCCTGCTATGCAACTGTACAAAGCTTTTCAGAACTTCAGGTCACGTGACCATTTGTCCATAAACCCATTGTTTATAATGGAGTCGACAACAAAACTTGCGAGCGGCAACTTCAACCTTTGGGCCAAAATTGTAAATTGTTTTTCAGAAGAAATACTTCAGATTTATTGATCTGTGAGGTTTGCATTGTGTCTTTATTGGTGTGTGGGCAAGAATTGAACCTTCGCCAAAGAGGTCAAATATTCACTGGTGTTTATTTCTTTTTGTTTGTCTGATTACGTCACAAGTACTAACGAACTTTGACAATATACTGTAGGCCTTACACCACGGGAGATTCTAATACATTTTGTAAGGGATCCAGATCAATAAACTGATTCTAGATCAGTTTCAAAAATAAAAAAAAATTCTTATCTCTCATTATTGACAAATTTTAAAATTCATATCTCGGTTTGTGATTTGCCAATCTTTATGATATTGGTTTTGAGTTTAGGTTGGTTCCTCGTTTACTCCATCGAGTTTCATCTGGATTGGATACGATTGCACATTTATTCAACCGACTGTATGGTTATTAATGGGGATATACATTTTTCTTCAAGTCTTCAAAGTGTGAATAATCATGGCACCATGATCAGGATCACTGATCCACAACTGCAAATATTTGGCAAATATCTTTTTTTGGGGCTCTTGTTTACATATAGTTCTAATCATTTTTCATTCAGTTTAGTGTCATTTTTGAATATTAATTGCTTTTGCTTTAAGAGTTTTAAAATTGCTTTCAGATTTCATAATAAGTGAAACAGTTTTTGCATTCAAAAGATTTCCAAAGCCATAAAGAAACTTCATTCACAGATGATTACAAGCCCAACTAGAGACAATTCTCACATCAGATACCCGTTGTGGTTAAAGCATGCTGCTTTACTTAAAGGACTCTATAAAAAGTCCTCGCTTGATATTTTAAGTGCAGAAAACAAACTTAACATGATTTACTGGCCAACTATAAAAAGAAAAACTGCAAATGAGGTGGATGTGTAGGTCTGACTCATAAAGGAGATCCTGCTCGTGACCCTGTCAGCGTGTTCCTTGACCACCTATAAAAGTCCAGTGTGTCTGAGATGACCCTGTGTGGCCCCGGGCCCCGGGTCTGCACGACAGGGGAAGGGAAGTCCCGCCATATTGTCGTCAGAATAGATCGTCAACGTTGCACATGAAAGGAAAACATTCCAGCTTTTATGGCTTAATGTGGCCACTGAAGCCTTCGCACTGGACTGAATTCATGCACTCCTTCACGAGGATTAATAACGCAAGTCTCATTAGAGATGCTCGCCACCGAGACCCCTGGAGGGAGGGGTGCTGGAAAAAGAAGTGAGTGCAGTGCACGGCGTGCCAGCACAGCGCTCCTCCGCAAATCATCATCATCCTGACGAACATTTTTATTGGAAAGACTCTATTTCACAAGTTTATCAGAGATACCCCCACTTGTGTATTTTCCAGTTTGTGGAAACGACTAACATTTAATCAAAGCAGTTGTTTTTTTACACAGGGGTGGGTAAGGTGTCTCGTCTTACAGACATGCTGCTGTCTTCAAAGATACAAAGGTGACAGATTCATGAATTTCCATTTGCTGGAATATTGCCCACATCAATTACCATGCTTACTTTATATTTCCTTCTGTCCAACGTTGTGCTTGTGATTTAAACAGCACAGGTTGTAGCTTCCCTTTCCTTGTTGTGCCTCATCCAAACAACGTTTGATTGAATATGTAAAGCCTATTCATGTTTTGTTTTTTATCTCATGCAGGACATTTCATGTGTCATTCCACAAATGATCATGAAATGGGAAATTTCTCCATCTGCATCCATTGAGTGAGTGCATGGGACCCGTGGGAGCTTTCCCTCCACACAGGCAGTGCATTTGAATTCCCTCCTCAAAAATACATTCAAATAGATTACATTAACTTCTGTATGAATCTCTGTGTCAGAACAACAGATCACTCCCATGGTAAGCACATTGCCGTGTGTGGCTGGTATAGAAGTAACAGTGGATTATTGCAGCGATGCATCTGGGGATACGTATGTGAGTCCAATACAGGTTTTTCATGGAGCAATGCTTACTCCACTGTGTTAAGACAATCTTGGAAAAAAAAATAAATAAGGCGTATTGGCTGCATTCAAGGAAATAGGATCGACACCGCTCGGCTATGTTTGATTCCCCATGGCATGATAACATGATTTCTGGATTACAGCGTTATGGAAAGTGTCACCAGGTCGTGGGGGGGAAAGCAGTGGGTAGGTCTGACTACGGAGGAAAGTATGAAATTTCGCACCGTGGGCTTCTTTAACTGAACACATCTTCTCAAACGATTAAAGTTCTGGCATTCATGAAATCAAAATATTAAAACAGATTTTAGTAAGTACAGACACAAACAACACTCTATTGTGTAATTCTACAGCTGAAAGGCCGTAGGTCTATGTAAGCGTATACACACCTACCCCATCACAACAAAACAAAACAAGGTTCTCGACATAATATCACACACAAAAAAATATTCAACTTATATTACTCATATCATACATTCAATAAATAATCTGCACAAGTTTTATATATACGTTCATACATTCACATCAAATATTTTTACATACGTACACACTGGGCTGGGATAAACAATTATTAAGCGATTAATCTGGCAAATTATTTTTCCAGTTCGATTCGATTTGATTATCTCCCCATTAATTGACTAAAAGTAAATTTATACATGTTGATTTATATATCTAAATGAAAAAAAAGAAAAAAAACATGAATTCCTTAACATTGCAATATATGTTAATTGCTTTTTAACTCAAAATTCCAAAATAAGTGGGAGCCGGCAGCCTGTCATGGTGTCCTTCCTCAACCACATAATTTAAGATTTATGTTGAAATCACGGCCTAGCTTAGTGACAAAAAGTGCATCACAACTTAAAGTTATACACTCTGCTACTCACTTTTTTCTTAAACTCAAAATTCCAATTACAGGAAGTGCTTTTCCAACAACAACAAGAGAGATCCATCTTTGTTTTGGTCAGGACGACGCATCGGCGCACACATTTTGCATTGACATATTTTTTTGTCCCGGCCCTAATATACATACATCAACATGAATGTATATGACATGTACATAATATTAATATTATATTAATTTTATATTTATCACACAAATTTCATTAATTAAATTTAGAGTAGCAATATATAAATTAACAAAAACCTTTTATTATATATTAATGTCTTTTATTCCATTATATACATATTATATATTATTGCTGTCTGAGGCCAACTGTTGCTCTTCTTTCTTATACTTACTAACGATACATGATTTAAAAAGCTTTTTAAAATGGTTTATGTTGGTGATGGGGTATAAGTGTGAGATTAAGTCACACCAAAAATAACACATACATTTTTTTTTTAAATATTTCAAGATACCAGCAAACACACAGTAAACTGACACCGTAGACTGGTCCTTTTATTTCCAGATAGTGAACTGGTTGTGGGCAATGCTAATAAAGTTTGCTAATTTCTTTAAAGAGTTACAATATGTCATTTTACTGTTTTTAGATTTTTCATTTGGGAAATAACGTGACAGAAATCTTCATCAATTTATGCATCAATGTACCATATTTAACAAAAATATATTTTATTCTTCAGGAATACCAGTTGTAAATATAACATGTTTAAATACAAAACTGTGGTAAAACTGGTATTTGATGTGTAATACTAAATAAATAAAGTTTATGTTTTAAATGGAATAAATACCGGTAGTTTGTTTCTGCTAACAACGCTAACTGGTGTAAATCTACACACTATCTACTGTACACCAGATTGCAATGGTTTGTTTTTTTTATCTCTATATATTCCCATTGAGCAGAAAAGGTCATAACTAGATAAAGTATTTAAGTACATCTGAATAAAAGCATGGTTATTCTTCTTTTCGTCCCAAAAATAATATTTCATTATTGTGAGTTCCACATTTTTATATTTAATCTGTTTTCACTCTCTCTCTTTTTTTTTTTTTGACAAAAACAATTATAATGCTTTTATTTTTAAAGCTATTTCATACGAATCTAAAACACTGCTGTTTTGTGTGTGTAGCACTTGACTGTGTGTAAAGTAATGGAGATAGTTTAACCTAAACTAAATTGTTAAAGCCCAACTTCTTGTTTACATTGTATTTATTCGACAAACAGGAAGTCTCACCTCCGTCAGAAAAGCGGCAGCCTCAGGAAAGTGTAAGACACGTGTCAAACTCAAGGCCCGGGGTCCAAATCCGGCCTTTGGGAGCAATCAGTTTGGCCCGCAATATTTGCAGGGGCTCACAGTTTTCCCTGTGCTTATCGCGTGATTACAGTCATTTTTAATGTTGAACTGTTGAAAAAACTCAAAATTCTTACAAAATCCTTGGATTTTCCTCAAATTATTACATAATATTTCCCTTAATAAAATACAAATTGGTTAGGAAATCTAGAAAATGTAAAGTGAAGATCCTGTTGATACTGATATCTATCACTATCACATATTTTATGTATACAGAAGCATAAAGTAGTGCACAATAATGTTGAAAATACTTTTCTTGCATAAAATCTGTGGCCCACTTGAGATTAAACTGCTACATATTTGGCCCCTGAACCAAAATGAATTTAGGTGAATCAAGTAAATAAATGCAGGAAGCACTCATTTGACTTTAAATCACTCGAGTGCATTTGACACATCTGCTTTTTTTTTTTTTTTTTTTTTTACTTTCACTCACAAGACTATTGGCCTGAAAAGTGAACGGCATGCAGGCTGTTAGCCCTGCCTCACCCTCATCCCCACTTTGGCGTCAACCTTTGCTGACCCACTTCAGCGAGCAATCCCCCTGAAACACCAGAGGAATTGACATAAGGGACCGAAGCAAAAGAGCAGGTGCTAAAAGTTTGACAGCGTAGACGAATATTTGTGTTCCCTGGAACGTGAGGTGTAAGGGAGGGTGGTGGACGTGTATCGACTCCAAGACCAAAGCTCCGTCTCTGATAGGCGTATACTAGCTGGAGTTAGGGCACTGCTGGGCTAGGGTGGGGATAACTCTCCAAACCCCCCACCCCCACCCCCGTATGTTGGAGCTCATCAACCAACCAAGCATTGCTATGAAGACACAGCTATCCTACCCCCTGCACCCCTGCTTCTCTGTCCTTTCCCAAAGCACTATTACTGCCAAACAAGCTGGGCTTTTATCACATTTCAAACCCTGACTCAAAAACTGCATTTCACTAGAACCTGTTTTTTTTTTTTTTTTTTTTAACTTTTTTGTCCATCTTGCCTTTTATTATTATTTTTTTGGACAGTGAAAGCAAACAGATTTACACCACAGGAGTGTTCTGCTGCTGCTCCCGACTCAATGTGGTTAAATCAGTGAGTCAGAAGTGAGAATGTAGAATTTTAACACTTCTCTCTCCTGGTATGAAAGCTTCTAGAACAACACAGAGGAAAGCCCTAACTGACTTACTGTCTACCAACCACAGGCATATGTCAGAGGAAGTGAGGTTGTGTAGACATGAAGAATTGTTTAAGTTTGACCCCCCCCACACCAGAGATGTTGGTTTGGCATCTTCAGTTTTCTCTGGGGACCAGAAGCTACAATGACAGAGTTAGGGAGCCTTTAATCCCATATTCTGCCAAACACAGGAACTAAAATTGGCTTATTAACAATCATTTTACTTTCCTTTATATTGGCCACGTTTACATGGGAACTTTAATTCCCCTTTAATTCAGAATAAAAGTTAAATCATCTTTAAAATGACATTGTAAACCAGAGGTAGTCAACTTTTATCACAGCAGGACCACAAAAATGTGTTTATGTGATCTGAGGGCCACGTGATCAACATTCATGTCAGCATTTAGAATAATGAGCGATCTGAGCATTAATACAGGAAATAACAAAACGTTTGTGTCATTCTGTTTATGTTGTCGTCTGGCTCGTTGTGAGGCCTTTCTGTTGTCCTTTTGTGCTTTTTTCCTGTAAAACATTTGTTTTTTTTTTTAGTCATATTGTGTATTTGTGCTGCCATTTTGCCTTTTCCGGAGTGTTTGTTAGTACTGTGATTTTGCGGAATAATTTTTCGTGTTTTTTCTTGTCTTTTTATGTATTTTTGTTGTCATTTTCTCTAATTTTGTAAATTTGTGTATTACTGTTGTCGTATTGTTCATTTTTGTTGTAGTTTTGTTCATTTTTGTTGTAGTTTTGTGTGTTTCTGGAGTATTTTCTGTGTTTTTATCTTGTCTTTTACTGTATTTTGTTGTAATTCTTTGTATTTTTTAATGTATTCTTGCTTGTATTTTGTGTATTTTTATGTCATTTTGTACATTTACTTTGGGGGCCGCATACAATAAGACTGAGGGCTGCATGTGGCCCCCGGGCCGCTAGTTGGCTATGTCTGTTGTAAACACCTGCATTTCTTATGATAACGGCTCAGTTTGAACCATGTCTTAAATCAGCTGTAAAATACACGAAGAAATTATTATCATCTTTCATTCAATTTGTTTCTGTTTTTGGTAACCTTGTTAGGCTTCTTAATCAATGACAATATTAGTATTAGTACTCAAGAGAACTGAAACTAAGTGGGAATACGTGATATGAAACATTTTAATAGTTATTATACATACGCGTAAGCCATAGAACTCTAACATGGTTCACCAAGTTTGTGTTTTCATTGAATTGTAGTTTTTAAATCATTTCCATGCCAATTACAATTACAAAGTCAACTGTCGGAACACAAATACAATTAAATTATAATTACAACAGCAACAGATGTTTTCAATTACAATAATAATCACGCCATAATTTTAATTCATTATCAATTATGCAATTACATTTATAATTTACCCCAAACCTGGCTGGTTTATTCCGATTTTAATTCCAAATGAAATGAATTCTCGGTTGTTCTGCGCATGTTTGTCCTGTCGTGATGACGCAATGGTGACAACATTATCCAAGATGGCCGCCCAGACTAGAGACTAGACTAATAATTTAATAAGAGCCTTAGAAAACATGGATATACTGAAAATAGTGGATGAACGGACGTACAAACATGCAGACATTCACACAGACTTATTACACCCACACATTCGCCCCCTGTCCAATCAGAACCCTTTCCAACCTCCAGACCTAAAGTGGAATTGAATAAAAGCCAAATAAACCTGTTTTCTATGTAAACCTCAATTCAGAATGACTATTTCCATGTAAACACGAAGCAGAACACTTTAATTTAATTTGGAATCATTAATTCCGAATTAAAAAACATAATTTAACCATGGCCAATGTCACTGACATACTTTTACGGATTAAACTGAGGGAGTGCCAAACATATTAATTGAAAAGGCCTGGTTTCTCTGCTCTGGAGAAATGCATCCAGCAGCCATTAGAAATAATTACAGACCACAGAACGGCCTTGTATTAAAACATTTGCAGCAATTTGGCAGCTGTATAATTTAGACGTACTCAATCATGCCATGCACATACATGAAAACACACGTGCATGCTTACACACACGCTCATATATGCACACACAGAGGACCCTCGGTGCAGCGGACACCTTCAATATTGAACCCAGACCCAGGCCCGGGCTCTGTATTTACATGTAAATGGTCTACAACAATCTGCGGCCTCTCCTCGTCTGCGCTGTCCCTCCAAGCCTTCTGGGCCCCGGGAAGAGAGTGGCTTGTCAGATGGGGGGTGGGGGGGTGGGCGGGGGGGTGACCACATCAGATGGGCTCCCGTGGTTCTGGAGCCAAAAGCTGCAGAAAGAGAGGGAAGAGGCTGCTTGCCTGGCAGCCACTGAAACAGCAGGGACTCCCACATAGCATGGAAACAATCCATGGACTGGTCTCCGTTCCCCTGACTAGAACGAAGGAGAGTCGTTTAAAAGATGAAACCTTCTTGTCAGTGAACTAACGACCAAAGCAGATGTCTTTCATATCCCTGATAGGCTGCCTATCAAAATAGTCAAGACCAAGTCGTTGAGACGGGTTAAGGAAGCGTGTCCCAGAAGTCCACTTAGAACCTGATTCTCCTCCTTGTGTGTAGAGGTGTCACATTTGACAAGTGTATATGTGGATGTGGAGGGGTGGGTGTCAATAATAAGAAATTACGAACAGCAGTGTGCATGCATATCCAAGTCACATGGTGGTGGGAAGGAAGGAGCCTGTCTGTATTTGTTCCCCATGATCGTCTGTCGAGTGTTTGCGTGTCCTTCTGTGCTGGCGGGTCAGAAAATGTGGAGGTTCTCATCCACACGGACCAAACATTCTGTCCGACAGGAAGCGCTTCTTTGGATGGTTCGTCTGATGGCTAGTGTAGACCAGCCGAGACAGCCTGGACCCATCCCCGGTGTTAATAGTCCAGACTTCATCAGGGAAAATCGGATGTCCGTGGAGCTGCTCCGCCTCGGCACCGTCTGAGATGAATAGCTGTCAAACTGTTTGGATGAGTTAAAGATCTGTCATCTTGAACAATTGAGAAACAAGGTGTTTTTTTAACTTGGTTTGCAAATATCACACACAAGGGGAAAAAAACCCAGAAGGGATTCTTCATTTGCAGACGCTCAGATGTGGTTTTACTCTCTTCGACATTAAAACAAACTTTTTTTGTAACTCCTTTGGAAAACCAGAATGATTGGATTTCTCCCAAACAAGAAAAAGTTTGCTTGGCTCTTGTGTTTTAGCAATTTACACACAGAAGCTGCTGTTGGAGAGAGAAAACTAAAGTAGAAATCGGGATTAAAGGAGACACAGCAAGATTAAGCTGAGTCTGAATTTGTTTCAAGAAACCACAAAAAGGAATGTCACCATAGGCGGAGTTTGAGATTCTTGCCGTGGGGGCAGCAAAAAAAAAAAAAACAAAGAATTAAATATATGGAGCGTCTCGAGTTTCGCTTCACAAATAATTAATGAAAACAAGAATGTAAACAAATGTACCAATCTACCTGTTTTTATTATTATCATTTCTGTAACATTAGTTTTGAAAGCTGTATTAATGGCCTGCCAAAATAAATCCAAAATATAGCTTGAAATGTTCAACACCTCCTGTAACATAAAGAATGAGAGAGTAAAGTTGCTCAAATTAAGCAGTGTTATTATTTATGACGTTCTACATGATATATGATACAACACTTGATACATGTGCTTTAATATGGGAGATACACTTTAACATGGAGGGATAGACTTGCTGGCAGTTGTAAAAGGATGAAAAGCATTTTAAAGTCCAACAATGTATATTATGGCTACGGCTAACAACGTAACTCTAACTTTGCTGAATGTCTACGTACTCCCGATGCCGGCGGATGCCAATTTTGTCGCGGGGGAGCCGAGCGAGTAGATTGGCACAACGACCGCTCAATCCACCGCTTTATATCCAGACAAGCGAGCACTGAGCGCAGGGTTTTCTCGTTCACTGTTCCAGACGGCTTGTTTTCTCGGTGCATCACTACAAACAGCATACTTTTGAGTCTACGGAGAACCCGCGGTGTCCTCCATGTTGTAAACAAAGCTCTGAGCTGCTACGGGAAGTAGGAGGGTCAAATATCATCGGCTGCTAAAACGTTTTTGCTTGATTTAATTTTGTGAACCTCATTTCCTAGTCACTGTTTTTGGCACTTAAAATATTTGTATATTATGTACATTATATTAAGAATTGTATTTTTTCAAATGAATTTAGGAAAACCTAAATGAAAACTTTTGATCACTAGGTGGGGGCAATGCCCCCCCTGCCCCCGCAAACTTCGTGTATGAATGTCACCATCCGCACTTTGGGACTCGGATTTCTACAGAAAAATCCCCGTCGTAACTCAACTCATTTAGATTACTATGGTTGTGTGAAAAACGATTGCCTCAAAATGTTTAAAGTTGATATCCGGAATTTTTGAGAAACATCTCAATGTCCCGCCCTAAACAGCCTCACTTCCTCCTACTGCCTCTGCCAATCTACAAGAAGCCACGCCTCTACTTTTTGCACGTGCATCGCGGAACATAACAAGGTCGCATTGGGTCACACTGATATAGGTCTATGGGTCAGCTAAGAGCCAAAATCATATTTACCTGTTTGCTGTTGTGACGCACGGCCTTGTTTCCGTGCACAGTTCCGCATTCACTTTGATTGACAGTCTCAAAAACAGGAAGTCAAAGCCTATTGGCTGGGCCATCGTTTCCAATTGTATAGTGGTCTATAGGACAAAGGAGGGACTTATATACATTAATGTATATGAATGACCACCGGCAGTAGACCGGAGTAAAAAACTAGTTAGGTATTTTTTCGCATTTCATAACAATCATACATAAACCTAGATTTCTCAGAAACTCTGGATATCAGCTTTAAGTTTTAAACATGGTAAACACCAGCAATGATTAGTTTAGTCAACTAAAACTCTTAAGTTTAAGCAGCTGACAGAAGACACTTGAATTAGTATTCTTAACTTGAATTTCAATGGTCATGGAATACACTGCATGAGCGTGCACAAGATATGAAATGAAAGAAATGGTGGCTCCCCTGCTTGTTTTGCGCTTATATACATGATTTCCACTCTGTAATCATACAAATGTAGAATCTTAATATAATATTTAAAACATATAGGCTACAGTCAAAATACACTTAAGTGTTTAGTATAGTGAGCCAGTGGCCCACAAACTCAACTTACCTCAGAGCTACCATTTTGACTTTATTAGTCCCCACAGCTAAACTGGTGCACTTTTATGCTAGGTTTATTACCTCATGTTGTAGCCCAGAGATACCACAATTGATGTATAAAACAAATTTAAAATGATCTATTTTAATCTAAACAAAATTCTCATGAAAGTTATGACTGGTTAAATTCACTTTCAACAGTGAAAAATGCTTTTTTGGAAATAAATGTCTAACCACTTTACCCATGTGGTTCTGACCTTCATAGACTCCGTGACATAATGCCTTCATCCTAAATATGTGGTCAGATGATCAATGTTTATTGCTGTTTCTGTTCAACAAGGGGTGGCTCATCTTTAATTTGATATATATTGTCTGTTTATTGAAGAAAAGTTTTAAAAACTTATTTATTCATTGACTTGGGTCAGTCCCAGCTTAAAGAAATATTTTAAATTTTCTGTCCAAGATAAAAGATTTTTTTTAATATGAAAGTTATGATTGTTTTATGGCTAACACATGGCTTAAAACATGACTTGGCAGATGATCTTGACTAATATCTTCCAAGTCTTGTTCAAATAACGCCCCCCCAACCTCCTCCTCACCAGCACAAAGAGAGATCACACCTCCAGTGCAGCGGTTGTAAAAAGGGGAGCCCCAGGCTCATGTGGTCGTCTTAGAATTGGGCAAGCGTGTGCATATGTGGGTCCCGGTGCATCTCTTAAGTGTTTGAAGTGCCCGTGTGTGTATGTGAATAGCTGTGTGGGGGACAATGCGACACGTTAAAGCAACGTGGGAGGTGTGAAAACAGGGGATCTGCTGCAGTCAAAATGAACAAAGACAAAAGTGTGCTTGTTATGTTGCAATTAATTTGGTTTGGTGTTGGGCCTTTTGGTTGTCTACACCTATAAAGTATATTAAATCAAAGGAAATGCACATACAACCTTAAATAAATGAACAGCTGCTGGAATAAATTGCATGGCACCTTTATGCAGGCAAGCATTTTACACATGAACTATGAACCACAATTAAGAGAAGCTGAAAGCGAAAGTGAAAGCAAAAAGGCAGGATGTTTTCACATTTATCTCTGAACAAAAACAACTGGTATTGGGTACAAAACTATGATTTTTTTTAACCATTTTCAAGCCAACCTTGAATTTAAGCCTTTTTTTCCTTTCATTCGTTTCTGATGTTTTGGCAATTTTAGATTCTTAATTTCACCTTTTAACGTATTTTTAAAGAGTTCTGCCATAATTTATCATTGATAAATGAGTTTGTGTGTCAGTAAAAATGTATCTAACAATGTTAGGAAGTAAATTGACAAATGTTTGAAAGTAAGCCCTCAGATGTGTTGAAGTACCCCTAAAAATACACGTACCGTACCCTGGGTTGGAAGGACAGTGATTGGCTTGACACCACTTTTGTTGTAGTTCATTCCCAGTATTCCCCGTGATATCACCTCACTCTGCGAGACATTCAGTTTCAGCAGGATTTGGATCTTTCCGTGTAAACCCCAAAATAAATATCCACCATTGCTTTGCCACACTTTCAATCTGTGAAAATATCCGAAATGTGTTGGGAAGTCACTTTAACAGAGTTTTTGGGGCAAAAGCAAGAAATCATGGTAAGAATAAAGTAAAAATATTTCTCTGCATCTGTCTACGGGACTTCACATCCCACAATGCAATGCGCAAAACTTTTGTGACGATGTCAATAAACGCGTTAAAGTGTTTACAGTGGTGATCAAAACAAACATTGGAATTTTTCGAGCATATGAACTTCGATTATGGATCTATGATGTTTTTAACCGTCTTCAAAGTGAACATTTTGGAATCATCCATTGCAAAATCTCTACTGCCAAAGGGTGGTGGATGTGACCTCAGAAAGAAATGATAAAGGTGTAAAGAGTACTGAGATATCTTACTGAAGTTGAAGTACTTTTACTTGACTGAAATTGTACTCAAGTACAAATATGTCATACATAAAATACTCAAGTATTCGTAAAAAGTACCTCAATTACATAGGAGTCAAAGTAAAAGTTACGTTTATTTTTGGTAATAAATCAGGCCACAGTTGCCTTGCATACAGTAAACATCTCATGTAAAAACTTAAAAAGGAAGAGACCAATTGAAACACAATTTATTTTCACAACTACATTGGTTACCCAGATGTATTGTATTGAGTGTTAGCACATGTTCTGATTGACAACACCTGTACACAGGAGGATTGTAAAAAGGTTAAAAGTAACATAAATAATAAGAAAGTAGGGAGTAAATATGCACTGCAAATAATATTACAAAAAGAAAAGCAATATTCAAAGTTATGATGTGATGCATTTGATTGTTGTCTGGTTTATTTTTTGAGCATTTTAAAACAAAAAACGGTTGGGTGTAAAAGATATGTAACAAATGACTTTTTTTAAAATGTACTTAAGTACAAGTCAAATTACTGATTTAGAAATGCACTCAAAATGTACAAGAACCCATAAACGCAACTCAATTACAGCAACTTAAGTAATTGTAATATGTTACTTTCGACTCTGGAGATGACCTTATGATGCACTTTTGCCAGTGTTCACCTATCGCACTGAGTCATGTTAGATCATTAAGAACAAGTAGCTTGGTTTGTACTTGGTGAATACTGCAAACGTGCAGATGAACAGCTTGCTGGTCACGTCATTGATGCACTGGCAAATCAGAAACCTCAATGTTTCACTTTGAGTAATGAAAGCTATGTATGGTGTGATTTGAGATTTATATCCCAACATTAGCAGTGTGACTTCAAAATGGCGTGGTAGTTGTTTGCTGCTTGTTTTTCTTCCCCAATAGGTTTCATTTTCAGAGTGTATTAAAATGTGTTTTAAGCAACAGCAGTCACAATGTTGGATGTGTATAATGTGCAAAAAAAGAAGAGGCTGCACTTATGCTTTTCTTTTTCACTCATTCGGACATACAGTACACAATGACTAAGTGCTAAAAGCTTTTAGGCACACACAGTCAAAAAGAGATGCAATGATGTGGATTTCATTACCCAATACTTTAAGGCAAGATAGGAAACTATTATATCATGTCAAAACTTTTTAGATGCCATTTAGACGCCTTTCTTCTCCATTCTTTACTGTATATGTGCAGGAGGACACAGAATATTACTGTGCTACTACTTGAGAGAGAGAGAGAGAGAGAGAGAGAGAGAGAGAGAGAGAGAGAGAGAGAGAGAGAGAGAGAGAGAGAGAGAGAGAGAGAGAGAGAGAGTGGGAATTTCCCAAATAATGTGTCAAGTCTTGGTCCCACCACAGGCGTGAAATGATCGGAAATTACAATTAAAAACAAAACTGTAGAAATAAATCTATTCAGGAGCCACTAAATCAGTGTTTTTCAACCTTGGGGTCGGGGTCACCTGAAATTTCTGAAAAATGTAAATAGATTTTTGTAAATGTAATTGTTTTAATTATTCTTAAAAAGAAAATAATATATATATCTGAGTCCAAACACAATAAAAAAAAACTAATTTCAGATGGGGTCACGATTCAAAAAAAGTTGGTGAACCACTGCTAGTAAATACTGTTTCTTTCCACTTATTTACAAAATGAGATTCTTCAAAATGTGTGTTATCACACTATAGTTGTTTTCAAATGTTTTTTTTTTTTAATTTTAATTTTTTAATGTATGTAATCAGACAAAGGGGGTACTTGGATTCAGAAATAAGAGAAAGGGGGGTACTTGAGCCCAACAAAATTAATCAGACAAAATGTTTGTTGATTGCAACCTTTGTAAACTATCGGGCAGAGCAGATATACCCACATATTACAGAGGGAAAGAGATAAATTGAACCCATGTGTCCTTATTTTAACTTGTGTGTCTGTGTGTGGTAGACGGGGTTTGTGCAGTGGGTGTATTTTTAACTATGTAAAAGCACTTTGAACAGCATTTGTTTGTATGAAAAATGCTTTTTATAAATAAAGAATGATTGATTGATTGATTGATATCCAATCACACTTTAGTGGTCCCAACCACCAAGAAGGTCATGTTTTCACTGGTGTTTATATGTTTGTTTGTCTAGATCTTACACCATGGAAGATTCCATTAATTTTTGTATGAGATCTGGATAAATAGACTGGTTCTGGATCAGTTTCTCCATCTCTCATCATTGGCAAAGTTTTCAAAAATGTACATCTTGGTTCGCAATTGGTTGATATTTATGAAATTTGACTCAATTATGTCAAGTTGATTCTTCAATTACCTCAACAGCTTTCATCGGGATCTACCCCCATTTCTAAAATACCATACTTTTGGACCTACTGTATCATTATTAATAGGGATAGAAATCTCTTTCAAGTCATTACAGTGTGAGTCATGGTACCATGATCAGGATAAGCTGATTCAGAAAACTGCCAATATCTAACAAAAAGGATTTTTGGCTCTAGCCGGAAGTTTGTGCTCTGAGTGCTCTTGTTTACATAAAGTTCAAGTCATTTTTTATTCAGTTTAGTGTCATTTTTGTTAGATAGATACAACTCAGAGAGACTTGACCTCCAGCCCATTTCAATTTGCACCATTCACTTGTGACATTCTGCCAGTCTTGGCAAGGCCTTCACGTATCAGGGCTCAACACAAGATACGTTTGTTTGTATCTCCTGCCAATTCATACTGCTCCACTCCCCACTCCGTGTATCTCCAACCATCAGCAGGGTCAGCAGCCGTCGCCACCACCACCGCCTCCACCCACCTCTGACTCTTTCACCAACATATCTGTGACTCCTACTGTAGGACAAAATGTGCGTATGTGCCTAGTTCATGTGTGTAACGCTGCAGCCTGCTGGCCCTGTTCCCTGCCGAGGCCAGAAGGCATGATCCCCGAGTCCTGCCAGCTTCTCCACAGTTTAGGGCCACTGATGTCAGAATGGCAGGAGCTTGTGGGCGGCTGATAATAGTGAGTCCTCCTCACGCCAAAATTCTGGAGATCCATCAGCTGGTTGTGTAACTTGTTTTAGGGTGGGTGGGGGTTGACTCATTGTGAGGAGTTGGGGTCTAACTTTTGCTGTGAGTGTCTGGCTGCTCCTGAGCTCGCTTCTTAGTTATTTCACGTCTTGATGAAACCAAGTATGGAGAACTGAACGACAATGCTAGATTGCGATAAGCACACCTCTGAACAGCTGTCCACCCCTTCCGCTGTGCGCGTGGTTCAGTCCGGTCCCCTGTACAGAGCAGCAGCAGGGGCGAACCATCACATTTGGTGCCCAGCGTGGGGGCGGTTGGTGAGCTGTCGAGCTCCAACTATCCCATGGAGCTTTTCTTCCCATCTCTTCAGTACAATTTTGACTAACCTCATTTGCATCTGCTAATTAGATCCTGTTAGCATAATTCATACACATGACACCCTTTTGAAGCTAATGAATAGATACATCTCCAGACAACTCACAAAGAGCATTTAATGAGGATCAACTCACTCATGAGTGCTTCTAACTGGGAGAACCAAACTAGAGCCATTACATTATAGTTAGAGGTGAAAGGAACTGATTACAAGTACTCACGTTACTGTAATTGAGTTGCTTTTGTGGGTGCTTGAGTATATTTCTAAATCAGTGATCTTACTTGTACTTAAGTAGGTTTTAAAAGGAGTAAAGTCATTCGTTACATTTCTACACCCAACCGTTACTGAGTAAATTATATTTTTTTGTGATCATTCTTTTATTTCCGTTTCAGATCATTGTTTTAGAGTTCAGAAATGTATCTATTTCGTCTCTTACTTTTAAACTTATACATTAGATGTTTACTGTGTGCAAGGGAAACGTGGAAAGATTTATTACCAATAATAAACGTGTTGGGGGGATGGGGTACTTTGAGTACTGTTTCATTGAGCTACTTTTTTTTTTTTTTACTTGTATTTACTTCTCCCTAAAAATATTCAGAAACTATTTCTTGAAAAAGCTGAGACTTACAACTTAAGAGACAAAATGAACTTTCGGTCACTGCACGCACAGACAGCAACAAAAAAAAAAGCTTTTGTGTGTCAGTAAGGAGTACCAGGTTGTGGAACAGTTTGTATGTTGAAATAAAAAAAAAATGTCTGAATTTAAACATATATATATACTTGTATATATACTTGCATATGTGTGGACAGATGAATGTTTACTGGATCACATGAATTGTAGGATTATATAGATATATATCAATGAACTATGTTTGTGTACTTATGTATATTTAAAGTGTAAATAGGTGTATATTATAAGAACATTATATGTATAGTACTCGATATTATAAGGGGGAGGATCATATATAGAAGTATATACTTCCTCTTACTACTTTTTGAACATTGAACATGTACAAACTTCATGAGCAGGATTTTGTACCATTTTTTCTCTCTTTGCTTCATTTCATTTTTTTCATTTTATTATTATCATCATTATCTTTTAATGGTGAGATACACTGCTGTTGTCTTCATGTTTAAAATAAATTTAAATCAAATCAAATACTTGAGTATTTTATGACTTACTTGTACTTGAGTACAATTTCAATTAAGTAACAGTATTTCTACTTGAGTAGGAAGTAATAGTACTCTTTTCACCTCTGCATTAAGTATGTAACAGTCAGGTCTGAGTAGGCTATTAAAACTTGATAATGCAATGCAACATAATACATTCAATAACCTGCTGTTCAAACAGTTCATATACAAAACATATTCAGTGTTGCCGGCGCACCTAATTATGATGTGTGCTTTTATTTTTAATTTTTTTACTATGAATAAAAAGTTTTTTGCTTTTTAAAAAAAAACAAAAAAAAAAAACATTGTCCGTCAACAGACAGGACACCACAGATGGTAGAATATAGATCATCTATAGCTGTGATTCTTATACCACCTACCATCTGATTTTTAAATTTAGATCATCTATATGCAAACATTTCTCCATGAATATTCATCAGTGAAAAGGGTAAATATGATTCATCGTATACAGCTGCGTATTATTCACAGAGGTATAATATGTAGAATAGAACACAGTCTTCCTGTCAGGTTGTCAAACCTGAAAAAAAAAAAAAAAAAAAACAGGAGCTCATCATGTACTTTTGAAGACGTTCTAAACTGCGGATCTCTTTATTAGGCTACAGTACCAAAGCCTTTGTGTGAGAAGAGTTCACAGTTTTCTGCTTCAGAGCCACAGGATATAACACACCTGGCACACATTTCATCTTTCAGCACAAACTTCTTCACTCATTAAATTTCCAAATTTTTGCTGTTTTTCAAGCTCCTCCGAAGCAGTAGTCCTATGTTTCTTTTTCTTTTTTTTTTTTTTACATTAAATCAATCACTGAATAACACATTTCAGCTGGAAATTTATACTCTTACGATCATTGCCTATAATGGGCACTGTTTATACAGGGTAAAAAAAAAAAGATGTTTGGATTGTATAATTATTGTCATTCATAGTGGTTGACCTTGGTTTAAAAATAATCATTTGAACTTTTTTTTTTTTTTTTTTTAAATAAGAGTTTTTGATCTTATTCTAAGGTATTAAGTAACTCAGCAGTTGCTTTTATTCCGCTTGCAGTATTTATTTATTTTTTTATATTTCAAATTAAAGTAGCAACATACCACTGTTTACAATACTGTTCCGCAATCTTGGCTAAGATATCAGTGTACGGATACCGTTATTACCCAGCAGAATTCTCCCACTTTGTTGAAATAATATGTTAAGGTTTCACTTATTCAGGAAAATTACTTTGATCTCCTGATCAAAGTCAATTTGATCTACAGTCGAAACATGTCAGGAAATCAAAGTCAATATCAAAGCACATGTGTGGAAAAAAGTTGTCTGAATAAATTAAACCTTAACATATCACTCGATAACAGTTTTTCTTTGCACTTGTTCAAGTGTGCATGTTCCTGGCCATGTATATTATGGTTTCCTACGGACAGATGTCCGCCAGCCGTTAATGTCACATTGCAGATGGCGGATTGCAGACTAAAATATTGCGAAATTCAAAAGACTTGCATTGCTCTAATCTAATCAACAACCACCACTACACAACTAAACAATAAATACAAAAAATATCAATCTCTCAAAGCGTCTTAATATACTATTATAATCTTAGGACATTGATACATTGCTGTTGACCTAATACATTTCTATGGAAATGTGGTAAGAATTAAAGTTATTCTTCATTTTATTCCCATTCTAATGTGGTTTCTATATGGCAGTGGCTATCCGTAAGGTTGCTGTATCAATATACCAACATTCCCCCCTATTTGGCCTGTTTAGGTCACATGATAGATCAGTCATTGGTCAGTTTAGGTCA
Source organism: Gouania willdenowi (assembly GCF_900634775.1). Taxonomy (NCBI): domain Eukaryota; kingdom Metazoa; phylum Chordata; class Actinopteri; order Blenniiformes; family Gobiesocidae; genus Gouania; species Gouania willdenowi. Next base: position 6,005,984 of record NC_041054.1, read on the forward strand.
CGTGACTAAGACTAAACCTAACCCTAACCCTAAAAATTGCTGCAATATTGGGTGATAACCTAAACCTAACCCTACATACGTCACATGTACTTCAGTAACCGTACCAATAGCACTGGAGGTTGTCCGTACAGCAACCGTACAAATAGATACTTTTTTTCTATATTGCTATGTAATGGTAACTTCAGAGTGAACGATACAATGAGGTGACACTAAATTTTACACTTTTGAATCAACTCAAGGTTTGCCTTGAAACATTGTATCTTGGTCTATTTCTATGAACATCAAAAGGTGCATATATCAAAGAAACATATAACATTTTTATCATAGTCTGATGGTATAAGTTTGTTTCCACGTTGAGTGGAAGTTGCAGGAAGTGTTGGAGTTGGGCTGTCATTCTGCTGTTGAGCTCCACCTGGCTGATGGAGTGCAGACCCAGCAGGGAGCCTTGAATCATCTGAGCTGAGGCCTCATTGCTTGGCCTGGCTGGAGCCCTCATGATGTGATACCATGTTGAGCCAGGCCTGAGTGTGTTTGTGTCGGAGTGTGGGTGCGTGTGTGTGTGTGTGTGTGTGTCTGTGCTCCCGTCTGCTCCCTCCAACCGGTTGATCTTTCACATTTTGCACGGGCAGGAGGGACAGGAGGCTGCCAGGCTGCGCCCGGAGCCTGGGTACAGTACAGTTAGCAATGCCCGGCATTCATTAGCACCTCCCAAGCTGTCTGCACTTTTTACCAAACGCTCAAGCTTAGCTAACATGCACTGGCTCCCTGCACCCTGCTCTTGTCACCCTAGCAAAGGCCTTCACCATGCGTTGGCTCCACTCAGGCACAGCTGAGGCCTCCAGTCTTGGCTTGGCCCACTTCAACTTTGTTACAGTTCAGCAGTGACACAATGGAAAGCCAGGACGCTTTGTCAACTTCATTAAAACTTTTTTAGCAAGAAAACTATTTTCTCTGTTTGTCAATGAGGAACAGACAATAGAAATGCTATTTATTGGTTTTGGCAGGTTGGTCAAGTTTAGCCACAAACGGTACCTCTGACTAGAGTAGGGGTCAATTATAATTGTAATCATGTAATTGATAATTAACTACAATTATGGCTTCATTATAATTGTGATTGTAAATAAAAAAATATGTTGCTGTCATAATGATAATTAAATTGTAATTGAGTTTAGATAATTCACTTTGTTATTGCCATGAAAATTCTAGAAAAAATGTCAAGTATAATTTTACGCAAAATTGGGGAACCATGTTACAGTTCAGTTCCACACATACTATATATAGTTAACAATTATTAAAATATATTTCATATCAAGCTTTCCCACATTTTACCATTTAAAAAAAATTAATTAAGGGGTTTACCGACACAAAAAAGGCTCAGACGCCCACACCAAAAATATTGAAACTTATATTTTCATTGATTAAGAAGCCTAACAAGGCAACCAATAGATAGGAAAAAAATTAGAAGATTGATATTTGTTTTTAGTGTATTTTACAGCTGATTTAGGACCTGTTATCATTAGAGATGCTCGGAAGGTAAAGTTTTGTGGGGTTATTTATTTCAGACTCAGTAATTGTGATTGTCATTGAACTTTAGTAATTGGGAATGTAATTGTAATGGAATTTCCGGGAATAAAAAACTATTGTAATTTAATTGTAATTGGAAAAAAATGCTGGTCACTCTAATTGTAATTAAATTGTTATTGAACATGGATAATTCAAGACGTAATTATAACCTCATAATGTAATTGACCCCAACCCTGCCTTTGACAGGTAAATCTCTCGATCACACCATTCGTTGTGTTTAAACCTGTATTTGATCTTTTATATTACATATTGTTATGGCACACGAAATAAAAAAAAAAACAACACAAACACAATCAACGTTCTTGAGTCACAAATACTGGAATAAAACCTAATTTTTTTTACTGTATTAGAATTAAAAGTTATTATATCTCAACATCAAACAAAATATCCCACATTACTTTAACAACATAACAGCCCATTACATAGGAAAAATAACCATAATCTAAAACAAGCTTATTTGAGGAAACTGCCACCCTGATTTCTCTGCATGTGTAAAACTAATTTGTGTCCTGAAGAAATGACAAATGTGTTTCAAAGAAAAAGCATTAAAAGGATTAATCTGTAAGAAATTGTAATTGTAAACAAATTATTATTTATTGTTCCTATAAAGCAGTGGTTTCCAACCTTTTTCGGATCGTGACCCCACTTTTTAAATCAGAAAAGACCATTTTTTATTTCTAGAATTAGTTTTTTTTAATTTGTATTTGAGAAAATGTAGGTATAGGATATAGATATTTGATATTTATTGCGTGTGATGTGTATTTGAAAAATATTAACAATTCAAAAACGTCCCGACCCCAAGGTTGTAAAAAAAACTAAAGTAACAAAATCTATGATTGATAATACATCAAATTTTTATTGCGCTTTTTAGACAGTCAATGACGCTTTACATGGGGAATAAAACAAAAAAAGGGCTTTTATGGAAAAGCCACTTTGAACAAGTACGTTTTTAGTAATGATTTGAAAATGAAATGAACTCCACATCTAGGATTCGATCCTAGTAGAACTGTTCTTGGGCCTCAAAAGTTTAGCCCAACATGGCCCGAGCACGAAAGAATACGACCCAAACCCGCTGTAACCCAAATAAAGCAGTTTTTTTTTTTTTTAAGCCCGTACCTGTTACAGCCCAACACCATTCAAATCTGTGCACACACACGGCTCAAGAACAATGAGTCAATTATGCAATTGGCAACCCTGGATCAATCTGTCACTGAGAATGTTCATGTACATACTATTTAATTGAAATGTTCTCCTGCACTACTCATCACTGCACTACTGCACTATTATCTTATTATTATTATATTTTATTATGTTTATTTTTTTAATACTATTATTATTATTATCTTATTTTATTTAGTTTTGCACATTCTAGTCTAAGTACTGTTTATATTTATTATTATTTTTTCTAGTTGATTGTTATTATTTAATGTTTACACTATTAGAGAGAGCACAGTTCACCAAGTCAAATTCCTTGTGTGTATAACATACATTCTTGGTCAATAAAGTTGATTCAGATTCTGATTCTTATTTTAAACATAATTTATTCATTTTCCAGAAGCCAACCTTCGATTTACCTCCTTAGCATTCATTCGTGCATTCTCACATGTATCAAAACACATCACCTGACTGTCATCTATCGCGCAGCACCTGAGCCCATTTAAAATATAGAATTTATAAGTGAACCCGACCCAAACTAATTCTTATTCCCAGGTTAAAGAGCATGAGTTACTGTATATCCTATTACCTAAATGTGAGCGCAGGTTTAACACGCGGTAGAAGTCCAGTGACTATGCAATTAAAATCCTTTAAGGACACAATATGTCTTAAATGCTCTTCACGTCAGAGAAAATATTACATAATCTCCCAGGTACTGACATAACGTGGATGTGAAAACCTCCAAAGAAATGTATGACTACTACCACACACCAACAGTGTGCTGAGAGGGTCACTTTACACTCGACACAATTATATGACTTATTGACATTTTTCAAAAAAGAAGAGAAAAAGATGAGCAGAAAAAGAGGGGAACAGACCCCCAAACCAAAGAGCTGAAGGCTGCAGCACACGTCCTTGAAGGTGTGTCTCTCCTTCATCACTCGTCTCTTTGTTTTACACTTCCAATCCTTCCATTTCTCTCATAAACCCACTCTCTCTCACAGATCATATGTTTTCTCTCTCTCCTCCTTTTCCTCTCATGCGGTCCTCTCTCGCTCCCTCACGAGCTCAACAGGCTGGGAATACCTCTGAGAGGTGTGACCGGGGTGCAAAGAACACAGCAGGAGTGGTATTTGCCTGTCTTGGCACTTTCCCAGGCAGATCCATTAAAACCCAGATCCACTCATTCTAAATTGCTTCAGAAAAAACTCTGTAAACTAAACTTCTAGATTATTTCATTGCTCCTAAAATGTCTCATACATTTATTTACTTATTTTTTTGGGGGAGTGATGGTTAACGGAGCAGTTGGCAAGTGGCTAATTCGGAACAGCAGCAATTCTTTCAAAAAGGGTTTAGTTATTGGGGAGTTTGCGTCTGCCTTGTTTTGACTATCTTTGGTCAATCACAATTACTAGCTCCGGCAATGATTACCTCTTATAATAACACAGATAAAGACACAGTGTAGAACTCATAGATCAATAAATCAAAGGTATTTCTTCCTCACACACAAATGTCAAAGTTCGCAAGATTGTTTTTTAATCCATCACAAACATTGGGTTTGTTGACAAATGGTCCTGTGCCTTGAACTTCTGAAAAGTTTTGCCAATTGCCTTTGGAATCCCATTGAAAAACACAAAAATGGCTTTAAAGTGGAAAAGTTTCACAACAGATTCAGCAAGAATAGGCTAAATCTCTGCTGACCCAGAGAAGGTAGAATCAATTGTTTTACGTGGTTTCACCGCAAATTATAGAAAGTGTCTATTCATACGATTGCCTTACGGACAACCAAAGTACACATACGTAGCATCTTAGGGTTAGGGTTAGGTTTCACGTAATATGACGTCACTCTACAAGACAGTACATTTTGGCCGTTCATGGGTGTTGTCGCAGAAAACCACAAAATCTACATTAGCCATTGTTTTGGCACAACTTTCAATCTGCAAAAACATCAGAAATGTCACTTTGGCAGTGTAGACGAGTAGTAGATGAGAACATTCTTTGGATGAAGTACAAATAAAGTTTTAAAAACATTACCTTTTTCTTTTTTTTTTTGCCTCGTCTGCATATGCTGTCGAAGGTCAACACTACATGAAGCGCAGTCTTTTTATTAAATGAATGAATTTATTTTATTGCATTGATGTGACCATCACCAGCCCTCCCTAGAGAATATAAAAAGAGAGGGCAGTGTTACACCTAGCTAGGTGGGAGGGAAGGGAATAGGGAAGAGGGAGTCAGGGTAGGAAAATGGAAGGGTTGGGGAAGAGTTGACTGTTTTAAGGTGAGAGTGCAATGTGATTTTATAGTTGTGCATATGTTGTGCTTACTGTGTTGTAAAATCAGTTCAGCCAGTCTGGTGAAGAGGAAAAAAAAAGTTAGTTATCGTGCCTAACAGCTTTAAGTTAAAAGCCTTTTAAAGCAGCTGTCCCCAATAACCTTATCATTAGATTAAATCATAGTGTATGCCTCAATTAATGGAACATCATTTACTTTAAAAAGAAAGGAAAAAGGGTCAAAATTGTTAAGAAACTTTCCCGCATCTTATTGCTAATTGTTTAGCACTGGGGTTGGTGTTCTGCTGTGAATGGTTTGTTACAGAGCTGGTTGAAAACCACATCCATTAGGTTATATTGTGTCCAAACAGAGAAACATTTAAAACATGTAGGATTCAAACTACCTTGAGGTTGTTGAGTTATTGCTCTTTGAACCATGACCCTTGTAATTCTTCAATACTTTTGGTTAATTGTCATGTTGTCCAGCAGTATAGACGCGGCACCATAATGCGTGCCTGCAGGCCAGTCATAAATGATGTTTTTCTTCTTTAAAGACTACATTAATGCACACTGAAGGTTTCTGGGTGCCGATCATGATTAGCGTGTTCCTCCATGAGCAACTCCATCTGTTACTCAGATTTGCAGAAGTACGCTACACTCACCCTGACAAACACATTTGAAATGTAGGTTCAGGCCAATCATCTTGATAGAGGACAACTCGAGAAAAGCTTCCACCACATCCTACGGTGCAAAAGGGGGGGTAATGACATGTGAGGAGAAATGTATTTAACTACTGAGCCCCGTCATTCTCAATACACTCATGAGCAATATAGATGGGGAGGGAGCGGAGGATACAAAAACTAATTAACACTTAAGTGCACGACAAGACTGTCATGTCTTCTGCGTTGGGGAGTTTAACAGTTCTGTCTCGACTCTATTTTCTAATTTGTATCCCTTTTGACGTTTACACATGCGTCATATGCTACTTGACTTTCTGACTTATTCAATTTACTGTATAATTTGTTAGAAATTGCACACGTTGTGGACCTTTTTCTCTGTGAATTTTCCACCGAGGAAGAAAAAACATAAAAGGACGAAACTAAAACGAAAACCCGACTTGTCACAAACATGGGAAACAAGTGAGACAAGGGGTGTTTTTTTTGGACCCGATAACATCCGCTGTGGCAAAGCTGCAAAAAGGCCACCGCTGACTTGAACTAAATTTAGGCGATGCCATGCGCAAAGGACAACCTGCTGGGCCCAAACCGGGCCTTCGCCATGCCATGACAAACAAGAAGTGGGCGACAAGAGAAAGGGAAAATTGATAAATGCAGCAGCCCACGCCAGATTTCTTTTCCAAGTGAACAATACCAACATTGTTCAGCAGGGGCTCTGGCACGGCTTCCACGCTGGTGGTTGATTGTTTTGTAAAAAATCAACAACTTAGAAAATAGATTTTAAAGATTTCTGGCTTCGGTTTCCAATGTGGGAAGTCTACATATATATCTTTTAAAGAATGATATCACCTTACCACGCATGCTGAATGCAGAGAACAAATTCCGTGTTGAGAAAAGGTGATAATTATTTACATTAGGTGATATGTTTTTTAAATTAATTGTTTTCTTCATTGTATCTGACTGGCCTTCAGCAATCTGTGCCTTCCCTGTGCAGGCTGCATCAGTCCAAGCCTTTTCTCCACACTCTCTATGAGCTGTTTAGGCAGATGCTATGTGCAAAAAGAGTAGCCTCTGCTCTGCAGATCCACATTCAGAACTCTGGCCTTTGTCTGCTCCATCGGGGCCCCCCTTCTGCTCCATTTATCACCCCGTTTAATACTTATTGAAACTGAGCAAGTGCTGGAGGTTAAATACATCTTAATGCACTGTGTTAATCCTTTCATTTAAAGAAATGTAAGGCTGGTTGAAAGCGGCAAGATTGCCTCCATTAATTAGGGGTCTCTCTGCCCCACAGCGCTGCCCCACAGCCAAGCCGTGTGTCACCGCTTTGAATGGTGGGAGAGGGCTGCAGGAATAAGGGACGCCAGTTGCACTAATACAACTGTGCAGAAAGGGATAATAAGGCAGCCAGTTTTATTTAGCAAGGAATGAGAAGGACAATTCAGCAAATTCAGATTTACAGACAAGCCAAGGTGTTTCTGGATTTTTAGCAAAGGTGAAGACGCATGTGTTAGATTCTGATGTTTTCACGTAGACTCGAGACTTTTGAAAAGCGTGTAAGATTCAGTTACAGACTGCTTTTGTAATATTCTGTTCTGCACAAAAAAAACAGCTGCAATTCAATTTAGCATCACTATTAGTATAAACTGTCAAATTGGAGATGTTTTCAAGTTGTCTAGTTATTGTTTGTTTTTTCCCCAAACACAAGCCTTTTAATCCCTCCCATTTGATACTTCAATTATTGCTCCTTGGACTACTCTTTCAATATGTGCATAAAAAATGCATACATTTTTGGTTGTCTTCATATATATACATTTTACTTCAGGGGGGTTCAAATCCCTCTCGCCAAGTCATTGTCATTGTGTCCGTGAGCAAGGCACTTTACCCACATTGCCTTGTATGAATGCAGTGAGTGTTGGTGGTGGTGTTCGGAGGAACCGATGGCGCGCTGTCTATGATAAAGCACTATATAGAACCCAATGCATTATCACATATCTACATACATATATAATCCATTTAATTTATTCACAACTATAAAACTCTTATCCTTTGATTATTCTTTGTCTCGATCTGACCCACACGTGTTGATGTTGAGCGAACTGTCAATATTTACATGACTTCATAACATTGCATTGATTAGAGATGTGGGTGAAAATATAGCATTTCTTTTTTACCTGTTACTATGTGTTTAACGTTGTTTACTTTTACATTGGATTACACCAGCTGGGATGTGTAGTTTGTCCCTCATGCTGCTGTTCCTGACCCCTGCACATTATTACCCACTCTGTGTCTGTAGTGTTGCAGGAAGGTGACTGGGCTCAACGCCACACTCTACGGGTGAGGCCGTGTGCTCACAGCATCCCACCACCTCACATTTCCTCCCATTTTTCTGCATTCACCAAAAAACCCAGAGCTATCCCTTTTTCAACCCCTTATTAACGTACTTTTCCAGCTTTGTTACTACTGTACTTACCAGGGTTGGGGTAAATTATAATTGTAAAAAATCTGTTGCTGTTTTAATCGTAATTAAATTGTAATTAAGTTCTAAAATTCTATAGAAGTTGTCAATCATAATTTAACGCAAAACTGGGGAACCATGTTGCATTTCTATGTACAGTTCTACACATGTAGTTAACAATTATTAAAAATATTTTTCGTATCAAGTTTTCCCACATTTTACCATTTAAATTTTTTTTAATAGAGTACATTTTAATTGATTGGGAAGCCTAACAAGGTAACCAAAAAGATAAAAAAATAAATTAGATGATCGATATTTGTTTTTAGTGTATTTTACAGCTGATTTAGGACCGTTATCATAAGAGATGCTAACAGAAAGCTAACACAAAAGGTATGTTGACTTTTATTATTAATTAGAGGCTCAGTAATTGTGATCAATTGTAAATTAACTTTAGTAATTGAGAATGTAATTGTAATTGACATTCTGAGGATGAAAAAATTATTGTAATTTAATCATAATTGGAAAAAATGCTGGTCACTGTAATTGTAATTAAAATGCAATTGAACATGGGTAATTAAAAATGTAATTGTAACTGAAAAATGTTAATTAATTGGTAATTTTCAGTAATTATATAATGGATCATTAATTACAATTATGATGTATTTATAATTATAATGATGATATGATAGATCATATTTTTTTTAGTGTATTCTACAGCTGACTTCTATCATAAGATATGATAACAGAATGGGAACACAAGAGGAAGGTTAGGTTTTATGAGTTAATTTATTAAATACTCAGAAATTGTGATTAATTTCAATTTAACTTTAGTAACTGAGAACCTAATTGTAATTGACTTTTAGGGGGAAAACAGTAATTTTAATTGGAAACAATGTTAGTCATCGTAATTGAGGTGTAATAAATAAGCATAATTGTAATTGAAAAATGTAATTGACCCCAACCCTGCTACTTACATAGAAGCTCAGCAAAAGCAAGTATGATTAACTGACAACAGATGTACAGCAGTGTGTAATTTAGACTGGGAAAAAGAAAAAAACATCACACCTGTGAGATACTGCAGACAGTATGTTCTCAATGATGCAGGCGAAGTCTGAGGCCTCTCAGGACAACTCCTCGCTGGAGTCAGATAAGCAGATTGCAGTCATCTTGAGCACAGCTCTACCACCACCCACCGACAAATACCCCCCCACCCTCCACCCTCGTCCCCCGCCCTGCTGCTGCTGCACTCCGCTTTAATTTCCCCGGCACTTTGAAAGCTTTTCTCACTGTATATTTTATCACTTTTTCTTAAGACTTGCGCTCAGCTACGCCTCAGCTCCTTTTAAAATACAGAGCCAAAAAACAAGACAACTCGCTTCTTGGATTCTCTGTGTCCGTCTCCCTCTCTCTCTCTCTCTCTCTTTCTCTGCCATTCCATTGTGAACAGGCTTATTGGAAAGAGCGCACCTAACAGAAGAATTTCACACTGTATCAGAAAAATGCATCTTTTCACACCTGTAAATATCTTGTCTGATCTGCTCGCTAACCAGCTCTGCTGACGGAGGGCCACATGCTGTAGAGCAGAGGGGCGATGGAGGAATTTGCTTTGCCTGCCAGAGTGAGAAAATTATCTTGTTATTATGTGCCTAAATTATAAAGAATACTTTCAGATTAACGTATATAAAAATTCAGCTTGAATTTCAGTTGTTCGACTATTGCATACGAGAATATTCATTCATCAATTCCTGAAGGAACAGTCGAACAAAATCGCTGCGAACACCATCTAATAATTCCAAGCATGCGGTCGGGTAATGTTATGTGATTGAAGTGTGACAAAAAGTTGTGAGGTTTATTTTTTTTTTGTTGCCATTGCAATGAAGCTGGTAAGATTCTGTGGGCGTGTAATCGCACCGAGGTAGAGACATTGCGTCTTGTCGTGCCAACAAGTTCAGGAGTGAAATCCTGTGGATGCGAGCACATGTAAAGTCATCATAACATTGGAACTAGGTTATCTGAGAAATGGCAGTTTATGTGGCAGTTTATGTCTTACCTTCATGAATAGAAAATATGCTCATAATAGGGGGAGGCTTATGCACATGCGTGTGAAAGTGAGCTTAACACAATTTTTTTTCCCTTTTTTTTACGAGCACATGACTGAGAATACACTCTGACACACCCCCACACAAGGCACATCCCAACAGAGAAGCCCTCGATATTATTACAAATGTAACACAGTCACACCTCAATAGAACTGCCAGTATCACCATGGTTGCTTTTTCCATTATTGCCATTGAGTGTTGACTTTTCTGATGTTCATCATCACAAGCCGAGACTTGAAACTATTGATCACTGCTCTGATCAATCCATAGATTAGCTAGCTGTTGATGAACAGGTGAAATCTCAAGCGGACAAGTGTCAGCATGTCCAGAGTGGAAGGTTCAGGCTCCACACTAGTCGCATCTTCATTAACCTCTGCCTCTTAAAGGCTCCCACAAATCTCTAATTGACCACATACTACTCACCCCTCCACTTCCCCACCCCCCTCAAAAACCTTTTTCCTTGCCCCTGGCCAGAGCAGGGCCAGAGTGGTGGTTGGTGGACCTTGGGAGAGAGTGGGGCCCCTTTGGTAACACTCAGCCTAACGTGTTAATAGATCCAATGCCATCTTACTTTCGCACTTCTGTAAGACGGCAAAGGGCGGCCAGGCGGGATCGGCACGCTGCCTCAGTGAAAGAGCAAGAACAAGGGGAGGAGGATATGTGGGGGTGAGGGGTGTATGGAGGGTTCAAAGCACTCTGTCAAGAAGGTCAACAAGAAGGCAAGGAGCGCAAGTTCAAGCAAGAATAGGTCAAGGAAAAAAGGGATGGATGGATGGATCATTAAAATGTTGAAGGAAAACGTTGTTAGGTTGTCGCCTTTTAATAAGAATAATAATGTATTGAATTTACATTGATGTGCATTATTCTTTCACTCCACACACAGTGGTGGTCAGCTTACAACTGTAGCCGCAGCTGCCCTGGAGCTGATTGACAGAAGCAAGGCTGCCATATTGCGCCATCGGCCCCTCCGACCAAGGCAATGTGGGTAAAGAGCCTTGCCCATGGACACAACGACAATAGCTTGGCTAAAGCAAGATTCTAACCCCCAACCCTTAAGTTATTGGACAATCCATTCTACCACTGAGCCACGGTCATCCTGATGGTCGTCTTAGGGTATCCATTGCCTTCTTTAAGCTTAATCTGCACTGTACAATTGACTTGTGAGTAGAAACTCTAATTTCAAACTAGAAAAAAAACACCTTCAATGGGGCATCTTTCTCCCTCAAGTCTTGTGATACTGCTTTCCCATCAACGTCTATGTCCCAAATATCTTTCAAAAACTGTGGTGTGCAACCTGTTTTTCTTTATGTAGGGTGCTGAAACAAAGAAAAAAAAAGTAATTTACGAAACTCAAGAGGAGCATTAAAGGTGTTCCATTTTGGTATTGGGTTTTCTGTTGACAAAATAATTGGTGTGTGGACGTCTCAGTGCATTGCTAAGCAACCTGACAAAAAATAGACACCCTAATACATACAGCTTAATGACAAAATATATTCTTACAATGACAATTCCATCGTCTAATAAAAACGATGAGTCAAATTGAAGTGGTTTGGCATTTGAGGGGTGATAAAAATTAGCATATCAGAGGAAATCTGGAAACTAGACATGGGGCTTGGTGGATCTTGGTGGAATTGACCCCAACAAAGACAATATTTTCTTAAGTTTAGCTCCTAAACCAGTTGTTTTATTTAACTTTTTTTTTACTATTTTTGAGTCCAAGCTTGATCCTAGCATGTAAAGGTTACAAAAATCATGAAGTATAAAAGTTTACATTAAATCATGGAGGTGTCATGAGGGAGGAGGTTTAAAAAGAAAGGAGGATGGGGGGCATCTAAAAGTGAAAGAGGGGTAGAATTTGGCTCTAAGCCAAGTGTGTCTGAAGCATTTTGGGTCCTCACCTTGCGCTGCCCCTGTCAGCCTGGTCATGCTCGCCCTCTCTGGGAGTCAGAGATGAAAAGTGACAGCCAGGGTGGCTTCCATGTCAGCGAGGTGAGACTAGGCTCTTCGGCAAGATGCCCTGACCAGGACCACCCCTTTGGGTCTGCCTCGTGTGAAAACAGAAAAAATCTTCACGCTACAATGTCTCAGCATGATTAGATTGTCAGTGCCCCCTCCTAACCTGTAAGATATCCCCTCCTCCTCCGCCCGCTTTCCTGCAGCTTCTCCTCCATCAAACAGAAGCAGATCGAGATGCTGTCATCAAAGTGGCAGAGTGCTAAAACGTCCATTAAGCTTTTAATTGAAGAGACAGTCCAATGAGGGGCGGGGGAAGGAGCGTGTGATGTTTGTGTGCATTGGTATGACAGAGCTTGTCTTGCAGAGGTGAGAAGTGACAGAGACTTGTCAAAGGTCACAGCCGGCCAGAGGCCAGCCCCACCACACTGTCTATCCTCACCGCTTTTTTGTGATGGTGCTCGCTGACACATCAAAACACATCAAAAGTCAGACGATGCTCAGAATCTTACGCCCAGTTCATATGAGACGGTTTTCTAGTAAAGTAGTTCTGTTGCGTTTTGGCGGTCCATTTACACGACAACAGCGTTTGGTGATTTAAAACTGAACTTTTTAAAAACGGGCTCCAGAGTGGAAGTTTTTTAAAACGCTTCCCCCTCCGTCTGCGTGTAAACAGGGAAACGATACTTTCTGTGTCACGGGCATGTGCACTACTGCTGCAGAGCCTCAGAGGATAGCTTTCATCTGACCTACAAAGTTAGACTCAACCTGGCCCGCAGTTGCCAGAATATGGCCCAAACTCGAAAAAAGCTAACTTCTTTAATCCTGAACCCATTGCTGCCGACACTATTCACATAACTCAGCTTACTTTAAATGCCACTCCTTCTGCAAACAACTGTAAACATGACAAGCAGCTTCATGTTGCTATGTACTGGTTTAATGCTGCAACACACACAATTCAGCTACCTGCTTCTAGATATGAATTTATGATAAAAATTAAAAGAATATTGGTAACCAATTCTTTTTTTTTTTAACTTATTTAGATTTTGTTCCCAAAAATCTACCTCGTTTGATTTCAAATTAAACCTGTTATAGCTCAGCAACCTGCTTCTACATACGACTTAGACAGCAACACGACGAGTCAAGAACGATTCATTTATGCATTTTACAACATCTTCTCATGTACCAGAGAACAGCCGCCATTCACCTCCTCAGCATGCCAATTGGGCGTCATCTCGTGCTTATTGAAACACATCACTTCACCGTTCATTTACCGCGCAGCCTCGCATTCACCGAGTCCACGTTACAAAGATAGATATTTAGGCCGACACCGCGCTTGTTTTGGTTCATTGCAAAATCATACCACCATCTATTGGTCTGGCATGTAAACAGACATCATTTGAAAATTAATGAATTTTTGGGAAACAAAAATGGAAACGGAAGCAAAACGATGTCGTGTAATCAGGGCCTTATACTTATACATCACACATACGGTAATATATAGTAATCCACTCAAAGCAAACGTTGCACAAAGCACAGTTTGTGATCACTGTACCCAGGTGGATGTTTTTGTTCCACTGTCCTATTGGAAGCACACAAATGCACATCTAATGTGTTTTGAAGTTCACTCTGCAGTTTGTACACTGAAAGCTGTGGCGGGCAACAAGCTTTTGTGAATGCATGCTGTGAGTGTGCAGAAGTGGTAGATCTCTTTGGCAAACTACCAAAAACACTCCAGTCAGAGCTCTTTGAAGACATCAAGGTTCCTTTTAATAACGAGAGCTGGTAAACTGGGAGTCTTGTTTATTTTTGGCCCATGCCACTAATTATTTTTGCTTGGTATTAGAATAACAGCAGTGATTTTGTATTTATTCTCCTCTAATATGTTTGTAATTATGAAACAGCCTCAACATTCTGGTTGAAGCAGTTGATGCTAGAGGCTGCTATGCATTGATTCAGGAAAATAATTAGTTGTTGTGTTTGCATATAATATTTAAAGAGCAATAACATGTTAGGGTTATGGAAGTATTTAAGAAGCTGTGGGTTAGGTTAACGGTCAGTTGTCAATCGATTTAACAAAAAGAAAAAAATGGACCAACTCTCAATTCTTTATTTCAACAGTGGACAACATTCCTTTTTTCTATTTTTGCAATTTATGAAAAGCCATGACCCTAACTGAATTATTATTTTTTCTATTAAAAATGTTAAATAATTTCACATTTATGCTTGCAACTTGTCCATTTTCCAAATAAGAAGGGTTTGATGTCCCAATAAAACCTTTTCACTTCCGATACAATACTGATATTTCACCCCTGACTATTTGCCAATATGGATACGATATCAGCACAAAGCATACATACTTTTATTACTTATTATTTAGGGTGAAATGTTAAAGTAGATAAAGAAATATTTACTCAGAGAACAACAGTCTGCAACAGCAGTCATTTATTATTAACCAACAATAGGTTACATACATGTCAACTTTAAACATAAAAATATTCTACATTTGAATAAAATAGATCCTAATATGTCCAATAAAGACAAAATATTGTATTATTGATTTTATATGCAGGCTTTTATAATACAAGACACCCGTTTTTACTGTCAGTGGGTCGATATCAAATATAGATATTGGATCTGGACCCCTCCAGTTTGAATTTCTGCATTGCGATGTAAAATAGAACATAGCAAATAATATGACCCAATGCATCTGCTCACAGTGAAGTTAAAAAAAAAAAATTATTGCTGATTAAACCTACAGCTAATTTGCTAAACTAACTTAAAATCATGCTTTGCATCCTCCGTTTCTTCTGTTTTTATAAATTCTTTGGGGATTGTGCATGGAGTAATTTAAGTTGGAAACTATGGTTAACCAAACATAAATTACAGCGTTTTTCCATGTAAACACGGTAATTGTAGGATATAACAGCGGATGTAACATCCCTCTCTGTGATTTCTGATTCATCTTCATATGCATGATTCACGTAACCCACACGTTGCATTTCAGAGTTTGGTCTCCCTGCTGAGAGGGAGTAATGTCACTGTTTGTGTTGGTCAGCGGGGTCTCTGTACACACAGTCAGTGGGGTCAGCAGCCCCACAGCAGGTCTTGGATACTGGGGAAAAACACAGCAAGGCAGTCAGACTTCAGAGAGGGTCCATTCCTCTTAAAACCGAAGCCAAGGTCTCTGATGCCAAGCCAGTCTGTCAGCCCCCTCTGACTGGAGCTCTGGCCTTAACACCCTGCAGTTAGGAAAGCATAAACTGGCATAAACCAGCATAAGCTTCCTCGTGGCGCTGCATATGATTAACTGGACCATTGGGCAACTTGGCCCGGTTCAGGTCCTGGGCAAAAGTCCATAGGACACGGACAAGGGCAAGAAAGGTTTTGCCAGGGCGAAGGCAGACGTCTACTCTTATTTACATCCCGTGAGAATATTTTTGCTGACTTTGAGCAAAAAAAAAACACTTATTGTCAATTGCAGCAGATGAACCAGTCTGCCAATATCATGTCTCACACTCTGTGAGTCTTATGTATGTATGTGTAAAATTCCTCAGATGCTATAGCAAGTCAGGTTTTAACAAGTATAGAAGGTGCCAGTGAGTAAGTAAAATGTGCCTTGAATGATGGTAAAGGTGTCTCATGCTCAAGGTGTATGCAATATTCAGATTTGCAAAAAGCTACAAAGAAAGATTCACTCCTCAGGAATGTTAAGTTGTTTCATTTATTCAGACGAGGTTTTTTCACCTTGTCTGAATAAACAAAATCTCAATTTAACATACTGTTTAAAAAGAAGACAAAATTAATCTCCCTGGAACCACTACTAAGGAAGTTTCTTGTCATACACACAGCTCAGTAAATTACATTGAGTAAGATATATACAGTATTAGATGTGAAGGGGTTTTACTGTATTTTGCTGTTGTCATGTCTACCCAAATCAAAGCACTATTTCATTCGCATTGCACTAAAAAAAAGAAAAGTTTAGAAAAGTGTGCTATAGAATACACAAAAAAAGGAATTGCATCTCATAAAAAAAGTGAAAATTGTTAAAATCGAAAGTTGATTACATCTGTTCTGGGCTATTGTTATCTTTTGGCATCGGTGAGGCCATCTAATTTGTAACGTTTTTGTTAAGAATGGGGTAGGAGTTTATAAGATTTTTTCTTCATCCTACTCCTGTTCTTTTCATGTATTATTGTTGTATTTGCTGGATTGTTGTACCAATTTATGTTGCATTACCATGAAAAAAGGATAAATAAAATGAAATGAAATGAAATAATTAAGCAGCACATTTCCAGATTTTAAACAGTAGTTTTAAAAAGCTTCCTTTAAACACAGTTTTTTTTTCCCTCACACCCTTAACATAGCAAGTGTGACTTCCGTCTGCTGCATCTTTTTTCCTATTTTTTCCTCCAACAATCCCACCCCCCTCCTTCTCTTCTCCATTTGCAAATGTTAAGTGTAATATAATCATACCTATACTTTAATTGGGATGACCATATTATGATTTTTTCTTTTATTTATTTATTTTTTAAAGGGGACATCCTTAAAGTACTCAACATTTACCAGTTCATAAATGTGCCTTGTAAAAGAAATCGACAATATTGAGTAAGAGTAAAACAATATTCAATCAAGTCAATCACTCTATTATGCATTAAATTAAAATCTCAAATATACCAAAAATCTTTCAATCTTTTAAAAAGTATTAGCGATATTTCCTCCTGGGAATTAAAAATAATACAAGGCTCAAGGATTACAGGACAATGATTTACAGTATATCACGTGGTAAACATATGGCCCGGGTGTCAATTTTGGTATCCAATTCGGCCCCCAGGAGAAAGTAAAAATCACAAAGAAAACATGAATCATTGTGAAAATTAAACTCAACCATATTTGTTATAATATCAGTTTTGCCAGTGCTTATATTGCATGATTGCAGCCATTTTAATGTTAAACTGTTGAAAAAACTCAAAACTCTTACAAAATCCTTCAATTTGAGACATAATTTTTCCCTTAATTAAATAGAAATTGGTCACAAAATCTAGGAAATTTAAAGTGAAGATCCTCTTAGGACTGACATCTCTCACTTGGATATAATTGATATAGTTGATTTCTTACATATTTAGTATTTTATGTATACATAAAAGGGCAACTAGGGCACAATGTTGAAATTACTCATTTTCCCCCATAAAATCTGTGGCCCACTTGGGATCAAACTACTCCATATTTGGCCCCTGAAATATAAATAGTTTGACACCCCTGATTTATATAATTAAAAAAAGCTTTAATCTGTCAGTTTCGTGTGGAGACGGAGTTATTGAGGTTTCAACCCAATGAAGGAAAACTGAATTTCTTCCAGTCTTCTGGTGGGACTTGTCCATTCTCAGTGTACTTGAAGAGAAAGCATCCATTTACACATTAATCAATTTATGCAAACTAAAGATTAGCTACAGAAAAGCCTGACGCCATTTATTCATCCAGAATTTGAACTTATTTTACCATATTTTTTTTATTTTCTTCTTCCATGACTCCTTCTCTGAGCCATCATGGAGGTTTTATTGCATGGATACGGTCTTTCCACTAATTCACCCTGTTTTTGTCACTCTTGCTCTCTTTTCTCTCTGCCTCGCGTGCGATGCTCTCGTCAAACAAAGCAGCCAAATCAACAGATTCCCTCACATGTGAGTAAAATTACCATAATGACACCATATTGGCTTTAAAGAGCAAAATCATAGCTTCCAGAAACGGTTAGATTTTTTTCCAATAGAGCAAATACTGGCGGAGTTATCGTCATTTAAACATGTTCCCTATGACACGTTCAGGGTCGGTGGGTAGTAGTAGTAGGATTACATTAAAACTTTGTATAACTCTAAATCCAAGTGCTTGATTCTATACTCGAAGAAACATGCCGCAGGTACTGAGGAAAAGTGATTTATCTTATCACAGAGTGTTGATTAGTCCTGCAGAGCAACTCTAAAAACAACCAGAGAACAAAGTCATGGAAAAAACTTCAAAGCTTTGTTGTGGCAGGTTAGAACCCGATATGTAACAATACCCAAATTGTTACAATACATTTTTAAAATAAAACTCGAAATGTAATAACTGGTCATTGATATAACAAAATGCTGAACCGAAAACACCTTTATACCCAAATAGTGTAATAATGTTATATCATCGTGTAGTCAATGATTCAGGGCTTATTGCATCAGTGTACTATCATATACAAATGCAGAAATGTGTATATATATATGTATTGTATATGATTAAAGCCTTTTGGAGAACTCTGACATTTACATAATCTTGACATTTTTGATCACTTTTGTTCCCTTACTGTTAATACATATAGTACAGGCCAACTAATACTTTTCCCCTAATAGTGTAATAGTTTTATTACACTATACACACATACTTCTTGTTATTGACCAGTTCTAACATTTTGGGTTTTATTACTTATTTTAACTTACATTTCGGGCTCAGGGCTTGTGTTACATTATTGACCAGTTCTTTTTTTTTTTTTTTATAAAACCCAAAATGTAATGTTTTATAACAATTGGGGTATTGTTGCATTTCGGGTTGTTGTTAAATATCGGGTTCTAACATGGCAGAAACTTTTCCGTTTTACACAATTTTGATATTTGAGAAACAAATGAAAAAGTAACCGAAGTTTTGTGGATAGCTCAACAGGATCAAGAAGTCTCCGGTCTGTGTTGTTTTGGACGCAGACTTGAACCCCCACTTGTATCCCTACTCCCTTCCCCCTCAATTCAAACCCTTCTGGTCCCTCTCACTCTTGCCCTTCCTCCTCCTCCACCTCCTCCTCTCCCTCAGGGCGATGTGGCATTTCTTCCCTCAGCCTTGGTCCTGTGCTGTCACTCTGGATGGCTCCTAGCATGCTGTGCCCTGCTGTGATTGAGCATTACGAGGTGTTTCACGCCTCCGTGCATTAGGCGAGACAGCAGGGAGGGCAGTGGGTAAATGATACGTATGGATCGCAAAAGGCGGGCAGAGTTCATTGATGGGTCAGGTCAGGCGGAGCAACGTGACAGCCGCCGATCCTGTGACAATCCATGCATACACACATATGCACACACCTTAGGCTCAGCAGAAAAAACAGTACAGGTGCTTGAGTCAGGGGTGGGAGGGAGGGAGAGAGCAACATCTGGGATGGATCATTAAAAAGAAAACCCATTGGCCACATTTACATGACAGCATTAATTCCCCTTTAATTCAGAATAAAAATTCAATCATCTTTAAACTGACCTTGTAAACACCCAAAACGGCCATTCTGAATTAAGCGAATGGTTTATTCTGGTTTTAATTCAGTATTAAATAACTCCTCAAGCTTGTATACGTTTAATTCCGCTTTAAATTAATTCCAGTCGTTCTGCGCATGCTCGTCCTGTCACAATGATGTGCTGGTGATGACAAACCAAGATGGCCGCCCGGACTTGAGCCAAGACTATTTATTTAATAAAAGCCTTAGCAGACATGGATATAATGAAAAGAGTGGATGAACCGAAGCAGAAACATGCAAACACACACACACACGCACGCACACGCAAATGGAAAAAAAGGGTTCTTCAGGGACATAAAGCCCTGCACCAGGACACAGAGCTTCACAAATGACGCACAGGTCATCTGAAAGGTACACCAGCAGTTGCATTAACTGCTGGCTTTCATTGGCCAAAGTACCGACTTCTGCCTCCCTATCTCTCTTCTCCTGCTCTAGCTGACGAAAGTGAAACCGTATGTTATTGTCGAGCTGCTGCTTCAAAACTACAATCAAAATAAAAGTGAAAATAGTCATGTGGTATTCAATGTTGTAGCCAAAAGGAAAAAGTTTGTTGTGTGTGTTTTTCCCGATAAACGTGACACATCACGTTCCCCCCTTTCCAATCAGAACCCTTCCCAACCCCCAGACCTAAAGCAGAAACTAAAGCCGAATGACCCTGTTTTCCATGTAAACCTCAATTTGAAATCACAATTTCCATGTAAACACGAGGCAGAACACTATAATTCAGATAATTTAACTCGGAATAATTAATTCCAAATTTAAGAAACATCAAGTAACCATGGCTAATGACATTCCCTTTAGTCCTCAAGGTGAAAAGTTAATTTGAATTTAGTCTTTCTTCTGTCAAATATTAAGACTAATAATGATAATTTAGTTTCAGTATTATTTTAGTGATATAAACAGTTTGTATTTATGGACAAGATCCCACAAATTAAATTTGTTGAGTAGTTAGTTCACTTTGAAAGTTTGTTTTTTATATCCATTGCATTGTGGGATGTGCAGAGTCGTGGAGATATTTGTGTAGAAGTGTTTTTTACTTCATTCTGATACCACGAGGAATTGTGGGATCAAACTAGAATAAAAATGATGTGAAAAGAATCATTGTCCTCATTGTTTGGCAAAAAAAATAAATAAAGTAAAAGCACATCTATGCATCTGTTCATGGGACTCCGGTTCCCACAATGCAATGAAATGAAAATGTCAACAAACGTAATATTTACGGTGAAGATTAAAACTAACTTTCTGGAGGCTAATTTCGACCTTTTTTCTGTATCTTTTTGGAGTAAAGGATGTTCGATTCATTGATCTATGAGGCATGCACTCTGAATTTATCTATTAAAAAAATTAGCCGGGGTAGTAGCGTTAACATGTGCTCAATAGTTTGTCTCTACTTCAAATTTTGCACTAATATGAATTAATTGATAGTTATTATTAATAATACCAGTGTTTATTTTTTTTAACAAAAAATGATCCACTTTAATCAATAGTTTGCGGTCTTAGTCCAAATATTATCAGATTAAAGAGGACAGCTGATGAAAATCATGACAACAACACACTTTTCTACTCATGGATGAACAGGCGATGCTGTTGTTGAAGCTGGTGAGAGTGTAATTAATGTGCTGTGATGAGGGGCTTCTGCCCAGTGACAGAGAAAGACCACCTACTGGCTTTTAATACTGCCTGTCAATGTCGGCACAGGACACTCGATACCGGCCTGTTCCACTCAGGAGACTGAGTGGGTGAGAGCTGTGCACAGGAACAAAGAGAAAACTAAAAAAATCACATTGCATTAATGATTATTTTGTGAAAATAAATGTTAAAAAGATTTCTTTGTCAACATGTAAAAATAAAACATAACATGAGAATGCCAAATTATTAAAAAAAGAAAAAAAAATACAAATGTAGATTATAACATTTACACAACTAAAAAGCCATCTCAGACTTTACTCCACATAAACTCTTTAAACAAATATGTTAGCAATAATGCTGCCATCTCTCCTGCTTTGCCTACCTGTCAGCAGTGTATTCACATTCACTCACACATACACAGATTCACACACAGACCCAGATACACACGTGACTATTAGTACAAATATGATTGAGCACTTATGCAAATAATCACACTTCACGTTCACATCATATCAAATCATATCAGACATGAGATATGTATCTTTTTATATGTATAAATAAACTACAATGCGGTCTTAATTGAAGTCCTTCGATGAAATTTGAATTTCTCTCATTAAATTAAAAAAAAAAAAAAAAACAAAACTCAGCCCTGTCCTGTGGAAGACTTTTATTCAACTTGTTTAAATTACGTCTATTTTTTTTTTTTTGTCAAATAAGAAAAACATATATTTGATTAAAAACTACGACCAAAAATGTTAGTCAAGGGGCGTTTCTGGCTATAGGCGGTCTATGGAATCGCATTGGGCCCCATCAGAAATAAATGTAGTATTAAATAAAATCATTTAAAAAAAACTGCTATCATAAGCAGTGGTGAGTCAAGCTGTATGTGAGGTCAGCCACCAGGTGTTATAAGAATGATTGACAGGTGCACATCATTCAGCAGTTTGTAGACCATTTAATGCAGGTGTGTTAAACTCAAGGCCCGCAAGACAAATTTTGCCCACCAGAGCATCTTCTACGATTTTGTTCAAAATAAAAATAATCATTTAAGTTGTAGATATCTCACTTAAAATCTCCAAACCCTACATTTAATAAAACACCACCAAAATACAATTGGGCTTCCAGGACTACATTATTTGCATAAACATTGAATTGCATTTTTTTCTAAAATGCAGAAAATTCACACAAATTATCCCTCAGAATTCGATCTAGTAAATTAGTTGCTAAGTCAAGGGATATTGTAAATGACTTACAATATGTCTTACAAGTAAAAGTTTTTTCCCTTCACAAGACCATGAAATGTTCTGGTCCGGCCCACTTGAGATATACTGGGTCACATGCTGCCCTTGAACTAATATGAGTTTGACACCCATGATTCAATGGAATATAGGGATCTCTAGTTCTTGGAGTCTCATAAACAGCATCTTGCATTGGGTCCCAACCAAGCTAGAAACAGGGATTTAAACACTGTACCAAATTGTCCTCTGTGCACAGTTTCATAGTGCACGAGCCTGTTGTACTCTTCCATTGAGCTGCTCTTCATTAGATCCACCTTTTGTTTTTTGGTCTCTACATACTTTTAACACAGCTCTTTCAGCATGAGTAGACAAACAGCTCACGTGTACATTGAACTCCCACACCTGTTATAAAAAAGCCTGAGAGTAAGCTTCATGTACACGTAGCGCTGTGGAGAAACATCATCCCTCTCTCCGAATCAATACGGTCATCGCAAAGTTGTGTCCTGCCTTTCCGGCTGATGGTTAGTCCCAGTCTCTGGAGTCTTTTGAAAGATTTGAGTCTCTTGATATACTGATATAATAAGTGCTATCTTTTTATGGACGCTCTCCTTGCCAGATTCTTTCTGTCTCACTCTTTTTTATTTTTTCTTTCCCTACCTTCCTCTGCCACTCTTGTCCCCCGCTCCCTCGAAGCTTGCAACCCCGGGGCTTGACAAGCTGGCCAGTCCACCGCATCTGCCAGCACATCTTTAGCAGCTTGGCAGTGAAGAGCGTCCGTCACAGGTTGTAATCAAACCTGCCTGGAAACCAAGGAGGGGAGGGAGGGGGGAAGCGCAAGCAAAAGGGAGGGCCCCTCCTTCTGCCTGATTAATCATAATGTAATTTTAATTAAAAAGCACAGTGTCAAAGGGTTTAGCGGCCTGAGAAGTGAGCCCAGATTGCCACGCAGCAGCAGCCTCCTCAGTCTGCGGGCAGGAAATGCGTCCTGACAAATCAGGCGCCCGGGCCAAGAAAAACAAAGGCCACCATTACCAGGATATTGTCACCGAAGGAAGAGCAGGGACATGCGGGGGGAAAAGCCAGTGGGAGGGGGGGGGGGTGACACAGATGACGAGAGGACAACGGCGAAAAATAGGGAAAAGGGAGGGGATATGATGTGAGGAAGGGAAAAAAAAAAAAAGGTTGAGGGGTCACACTGTCATGCCAATTGGTGCTCAGCGCAAACGGCCATGTCAAGCAAAAAGAAGAGTACGAGCAAGAAGTGAGGTGCGAAAAGATTCCAGCTTCCTCCCTTGTCACGGGTGGATATCAACGTGAGCTTTTGTGAGCAATGCTGTAGGCGGCGTCGGTTTGATGCTTAAGTGTATCTACGTCTCAGGTGCACTCTGCGCTCGCTTGGTGTCAGGCCCAAAATGTGTTTATGCTACCTGAGTCAGGGTGGCTGGCCACTGTGGTGTGTGCTCCAGGCCAATGTGTGCCTGAGACAATGTAGCTGCTTAAGACAGGACATAAGGAGCTGTGAGTATCACAGAGGGTCGGCCAGAGGGCTGGACACCGAGCCAACAAGAGTTTTCTAAGGAGATGTGTAGTGTCGGCACGGCTGAGAAAAACACGGCATTACCCTGGGTCATGGTGACACCTTAGGAGGATTACAGACAAGGGGGATCTGACTCTGTGCAGGGGGGTCCCAAAGAACATCCTGGTTATTGTGGTGGTTTTTTCTGTGCAATGCGCCATAGATGTGCTTCTTCCAAAAAGGTAATATTTTCACCGACATTTATTTGTTTGTTAGCAGGATTACGTCAAAAGTCTTTAGAAATGTGTGACATTATCCCAACACATTATTTCTGAAACCTTTAATTACGTCATCCGTCGAACCCCCCTCACGTTTCACACGAAATCCCACGAAACCATGTGATTGGCTTCTGCTGTGACGTGTCACCAGGTAAAATGATCACTAGTCCAGCCAATACACCATCAGCTGAGCCTGTCTTTGTACCAGAGCCGTTTTTGATTTGAATGCATTTAATAACACATTAAAAACACACTTCAGATGAAGCGCTGCATGCAGGATAACATGATCACGAGACAAACCGTGACAAGTAACGCAAGATTTTTAAATGGGATTATGGTCAGAATTGGACATATTTGTCCATTTGTCACACTTTGTAAACATTCATTCAAAATAGTGTGCAAGTGTGAGATATTGTCACAAAACATATATGTTTACAGAAGAGGATTAGGGCCACTGGGAAACAGCCACTTTTTTTTTTTAGTCTTGATTCTTTTTTTGTCTTGATTTATTTTATTTTTGTTGCGACTGACCAAATTGAGAAGACATTCCTCAGGAATCACTCAGGCAGAATATCTGAAAATTCAGTCATTTTCACACTTGCAGACATTGCTTTAGCACACAGAATGGAGGGTATATGAGCCAATTCTAGAAGGTCCAACGCGTCACGAAAATATGTTCCGGAACTTCCGGTTTTGACAGGAAATGACCGATATTGAAAGGTCAAGGCGGAAAACCCAAACAATGTTATTTTCCACCACTAGTAAGCACTGTAAACAAGTAAGGTCCGTAATACAAAGCTTGAACAGAACAACAGAGCATATCAGTTTATCAATATCAGTGGAAAAACAGATACCGATGTTGACCGAAATGACATTTTATGGCAAATATTACAGATTCATTATAATAAACTGATACAATCGCCGATAATATAATATGGCCAGTAATATCAAGTGGCCATTAATATTACATTTTCATCTCTAGGAAAAACCTTCATTTGCAGCTGACTATGTGGTAAAATTGTGTGGTAACCTTAAGGATAAATAAATAGAGTGAGAATGATTTGTACAGATTGCCCAAAGTAAAAGACAGTGATATATCTCTAGAGATGAACAAGGTCTAAAAGCTCTGAGCTCATGGCCTACCCTCTGTGATTTTGGGGGTGTTGGCCAGCAATGAATGACCTTTGAAGATGTATGAAGAAGGAGGGGTTGGTTAGGTTGGATGTGTGTGTGTGCGTGTGTGTGTTTATAGGGGCATCCTGTGTTGAGATTTTGGAGGTGAGAGACCATGAAGCACCCTCCACTCAGCCCTAACAAGCATTCTCCCTCTAGGTGTTGTATGCATTACACTATTCGGCCAGACGATCTCTCAGTATTGTGATATTCTCTGAGGCTGTCCCACTCTGATGTCTGAGCATCAAGCAACAATAATTTTATTGTGAGGTAAATATGAAGTTTTGTTAAACTTTAAAAACACATTGAGATAAATTGATTACTTTTTTTTATGGAGATAATACAAATATTATTATTGCTAAATGTATTTTTTCTACGACTTATCAGCCTTTACACCGTATGAGATGAACACTTTATTTTTTGAGACTTTTTTAAATTTTCTCTTGATAGTGAAAAAAGAATATAATTTAGTTAATGAAATGTTGATACCAACATGTCCTCTTTTCACGTCTAGTCCAGGCTGTCCGGGGATATTTTACAAACTAATGAAATTGTCTGGGTTTTCCCAGGGATTATAAAAGTGACTCCACTAATATTTGCTCTATCTTAGAAATTCCACCAGTTTCTGAAAGCCAAGGAGTTGCTCTTTAAAGTCATTATGGTAATTTTATACACACGTGACGGAATCATTAAAGATGCTGCTCTTGTTTTGACTAAATCGTCACACGAAGAAAAGAGAAAGAGTACCAATGCCCAAGCGAAAGAGATCTAAACTGACCAAATAGCGTTGAATTTAATTGAAAAGGTTATTTATTGAAGTGAATATGTAATGATTATTTACTGTTCTGTAAGCAATGAGTTTTTTGTTATAGTTTTCATTTGTAGATGTTTCTCATATTGTTTCAATGATTGAGAGATTTTAAGAAGGCTTATGAGAGCTTTTTTCAAGGACAGATTGTTATCATGCATGATAAAGGTGACTGAAGTATTTGTTGAGAGAGAAACTGTTTTTTTAAACCTTATTGACAACAACAAGTATTTATTATATTGTATTTTACCGTTACAAGGTAGATTAAAAAAAAAGTGGAATACTTTAAGTATGACGAGGTTGACCCAAGTGTCCTCTTTTTTGGAAATCAAAATATGGTCACCCTATACTAACATGTTAATGTAAGAATCCAATCTGAAAAGAAGGCAATTTTACCCAATATTGATACTGAATGAGTGTACAAAAATGCATGCAGAAAATATCTGTATTCTTTGTTTAATTTAGGGGTTAGTCTTCCTATTGATGCTTCCATATGTCTGAGCCAACAATCCACTTGCGGCCTTTGTTTGCTAAATCCACTCAATTGAGGCCAATTGACATGCAAAAGCTAACAAGTGTTGAGGAGAGCTTGAAGTGCAAAGAGAATAATGAGGTCTCTGGATGATCTGATGTGCTCCATATTGTCCTGTGATCTAGAGACGCGTGCTCCAGCCGTGCACACACACCGACATGCTCAAACACACAGACGTGGACACACACACACACACACACGCTCTGAGACACTAACGAGGATTCAAAGAACCTCCTTAGACACCTGGGGCTCGGGACACAAAGCGTGCCACCGGCCACTGAATGGAGAGGCAAAATGAGACAGATGACATCTTAAACAAGCATTAACACGCAGGTAGCTAACAAAGCCTTCCTGATCTCATTTCCATGTCAAAAGACACG
Source organism: Gouania willdenowi (assembly GCF_900634775.1). Taxonomy (NCBI): domain Eukaryota; kingdom Metazoa; phylum Chordata; class Actinopteri; order Blenniiformes; family Gobiesocidae; genus Gouania; species Gouania willdenowi. The sequence goes on from NC_041054.1 coordinate 6,033,028, forward strand.
CACATGGTTCAGGGTGAGGCATATGTACGAAAAACGTACCATTGCAAAGCATGAATGCATTAGCAGGACTGCACATATGTGTGGGTGTGACAGTCGCAGACAAAGTGACAGAGACAAGCGAGCTCAGTCCTACATGTTGGGACCATTTTGAGAAAAAAAAAGAGAGAATTAAACCATTGCTTCAACGACTGATGTCTCTCGTTTCCCCATCAGCCTCCTCTTTAGCTATTGGCGCTCCAGTTCTTGGTTTACCTCTCACAAGCCACCCACTGGCTGCCTTAACCACCCTCTAATAAATCCATCTGTTAGGTCATTATAACGTCCGCTGCCATCTGAACAGGGGAGCAACCCTGCAAAGCAAAGGGCCGAGTGCGTGCAGAGCGAGAAAGGAAAAGAAAAGGCAGCCAGGGAGGCATTCGTGTTTCTCTGCTCATTTACAAAGTCATCCAACAAAGTGGGAACTTTTGGGAGGAAATCATAAGCACTTTCACTCTGAAACACAACAATGTTTCATTTAAAGCATTTCTATTATTTGTATGTCAAAGACGAAAGAATAAAAAATAAAAAAAAACAGAGCTGCCTTTAAATATGGATGGAGTTTAAAATATCCAAAGTTTGGTAACTCTTGGCACCTATATTTATAGAAATATTGAGTTAATTTGGTTTTAATTTCTGCGATGGACTGGCGCTCTGTCCAGGGTGTATGCCCATTGAGAGCTGGAGATAGGCACCAGCAGATACCCGCGACCCTGAAAGAAGGAGCAAGCAGGTCTTGAAAGGGATGGATGAAGGGTTTCTTTTAATTTGAAATCACATTTCAATTCTCTGTTATGATCAAATTTGATTTAGTTTCGGTTTTTTTCCCCCTTTTTACATATAAAGCTGCTACCCTCAATATTTTTTTATTAGATAAAATCATAGTTTAGGCTTCATAGATCAATGAATCAAATATATACTACAAAAAGAAAGAGAAAATGTCAAAATTGTCGCTTGAAAGTTATTCATCTCCACTGTAAATATGTTTGTTGACATTATCGTGCATTGTATTGTGGGATGTGGAGTCCCGTAAATGGCTGCATACAAGTGATTTTACTTCATTCTGTTTCTTTGCAAAGTGATTGTCTTGACACCATTTTTGTTCTAGTTAGTTTATGGTTTCCTCATTATATCAAAAATAAAGTAAAAAAAAAATGCTTCTATTCACCCGTCTCCACGACTGTACATTGCATCGTAGGATGTGCAAACATTTCAACAGTTCACGGTAGAGATAAAAACAAAACTTTAGGCAGAAAAAAATTGACTTTTTTCTTTTCTTGGATTCATTGAGCTCGGCCATATTACGATTTTGTCTAATTAAAAAAAATTATCGGAGGTAGCCACTATGTTGTCCGGTAATATGTATGTATCATTTCATTACAAATATGCAATTTTTAACTTACACATTATACCTTGGGAGTCGGGACAATAAAACACCATTGGGATTTGCTGGCATGTAGATGTGCTTTTGGTGCAACTGTACGTCTTATGTGCAGGTTAGCATGGCCATATGCACCTGCGTTGTTGTACAGGGATGGGCAGCCAGGGAGAGCTGGTGAGGTTTTAACTTTGCTAAGCTTTTCCTGCCAGTGTCCCAGGGAGTTTCCACTGTTTGCTTATATTGAACTTTGTAGGCTGCAGGCTCTGCCAGGCTCCCCTGCTAACGGCTGTAATATAAGAGCTGCTGGAGACGTGCACAGCCACAGACCTGGAGAGAGGGACACAGATCAGATAACACTGGCCCCATGGTTATTACATTTACCGGCGTGTGCGTGTGTGTGAAAGAGACAGTTTCTCTGTAGTTTTTTTTTTTTTTACAGTCTAGGTGTAATATCTGCCCATTCAGACATGTTTGCTTGTGTAAATTTTGTTTTTACAATATGAATAATTGCAAGTCAAAAACAGTTTTTGTTGTCCTTTGCTCACTTGAATCTGAGTGTGTGTGTGTGTGTGTGTGTGTGTGTATAGGCACATTGGGCTGGCATTGCTCCACTGCGTCCTCTCCTCTCCAGCTCACACAGCCTCTGTCATAAACAGCCACAGCCTCTGGCAGGTGTTGCGCTGCAGTGCATAGACACAAGCACGTAAACAAGCATGCACACACACATGTATGCACCATTGGGAATCCCCACAGGTGAGCCTTGGAGAGCCAAGTCAACACCTTATTATTAAAAGGCACAGACACCCATCTGCGCGCACACACGTGCACGCATACACAGTGACAGCTGTTTAGAGTGTCACACACTCCTGAGGTTTTAGGGTTTACCAGTTTGAGCTCAGATACACATTTCATTGTCCGAAACTTCTGTAGCATGAAAACACTTGTGACTCTTACATTGAAAGGTTATGTGTATTATTTTTCAATGTAAATCTAATTATAAAAAAATCCGATGTTGGCATTCAATGTCAACTTTTAAATAAAGTAAAATACAAAGCATTAACGAACATACTGTATGTAATGATATTGTGTGCTTCCTGTTTGTTCTCCCACATGGGTAGTTTCCTTGTAAGCAGCGCAAAGCATAGACATAATATATGTAGACACACCGCTCTAGTGGGTGGCAGCAGTCAATGCGACATCTACGTACACATGTTTACTTCTACTACTACTTCTGTAGCAACTACAAGCGCTAAAATGCCAAAAATAACAATAAGCGGCAGCATATTTATGTTTTTCTTTCAGCGAAGTTTCGGGAAAGTTGCGGGCTTTTGAAAAAATTGCATTGCCGCACTGATTTTGCCGAGTTTGCGTTAATAGTTGCGATCGCAACATCATGAAATCCTGGAGGGGCTGACTTTAGACCTACATGACATTTAATTAAATATTTTTTGCAAACTAATCATGGAGTTTATTCATTCTTTGCAGCAATTAGAGTTTAAAGAGTCACTAAAACCTAAGTTTTTGGTTGATGTACTACTCGGGGGAAAATTTTAAAAATGTTTTGATTATGGGCGGGGCTCCTGAAGCTGGTAAGACAAACCCAGTCAATACTATATAATCTCCAAAGGACAATCTTTGTTAGGCCAACTACCTTCTCAATACTCACTATACCCCTCTATTTGCAATTCTCGGACATACTCGCTACAGATTGCAGAGTTGACAGGTGCTATTTTTTACACAAGGGGCGGGGCCAATAGTGCTGGTTTTTAATGTAAGAAACTACCAAAATGTGACAAACCACCATTGTCAACCAATAGCAAAGTTCAATTGTAATAGCTAGGTTACAACCCAAAGAGGGCAGTCACTCTTAGAACTAAATATGCCAAATTGAAATACTTGATCAAGAATCCATCAACAACACCACTTAATGTCAAATTACATTTGTTTTCAGCAGAAAAAAAAACGTTTGGGGGTTTATTTCATTTTTAAATCCAAGAACTGTTCCCTTAACATCAGGAGCAAGAAATTGTGCACATTTTTGAATGCTGAACCATTAAAATAACCTCTCGTAATGTATAATGCCAAGCCCAGCCTGTGGAAAAACAAACCAATGCCATCATTCTCTTCTATTCTATTTTAGACTTGCAATGCATTCAAGCATGTGCAGTTATCTTGGCAGTTACTGCATTCCGGACTCATCTATAGGATTTTAATGCAGAGTCCAGCAAACATGAATTAATTCACACCTCAATTCATGAAATATATTTAACTACATTACTGGATGTGATATTTCAATATATTCCCTTGCATTAGAAAAAAATGCAAAATTATATAATACAGTATGTATATAAGGCAAATTGAAGCCATTAGATAGGTGAAATGAGTGAAAATGGAGTGTTTTTGTCTCCGTTATGAAAAATGAAAAAACAAATTACTTCAAAATGCACCTGTGGAATAAGTAAGAGCTGGTATTTTTTAAATCAGAGGTGAGTATACAAGTACGAGTCGAAGGCACATTATTTAACTCATTGATGTATATGGGAACCATCCAATCACTAGTAAACACAACAATCTGATGTTGACATGCAACATTCTACATATCAATCGCTGTCATTAGAAAAACCATGGCTTTCTTGACTACTAATTCACATGGACCAAGACTGAACAAAGACTTTTTAAAAATCTCAGACCAGCACAACACAGATTGGAGCAAAAATGCCGACAAAGCAGTGTGTTTATCCCTAGTTCAGAAATAGCAATTCATCAGTGACCCTATAGTGCTATTCTCTGTCTGGACCCAGCAAGACAGCACTAAATGTTCAGGCGGAGGTAAGTGCCAGCATGTCCTTTGACAATACAAGCATGGTTTCAGGAACCCGCTCAATACGGCTCCGCTCCTGGGAGAGACTAAGGTGGAGAAGTTGGTTAGGGGAGTTGGGAGTACAAGAATCTTTGGGTGGAGGGGTTGGAGAGTAATTGCCCAGGGATTGTGTCCGTGTGCATCTGTATGGAGGCTCCTCTGTGACATGGGTCAGTGAACCCTAAAGCACGACATAGCAAAGGGCTAACCAGACGGAAGACCTTCATACAACAAAATACAAACCAAACTCTTTTAGATTTGCTCAAATTGGCTCCAGCTTCAACAACACGGTGAACACTATCTGTACTCCATGACTCACCACAAACAAGAGAATCAAACCTAAAGACTCAGATTCTCCATGTCATATCTGCATCAGTTTACCCATTTCTATTTCATCAACTTTTCTTAGACGTTCTCACTGGTTATTGAATTTTGCAAAATCATGCCAAATGCCACATGCTTATTACGGTTACTTGAGTTACTTAACTATTGTTATTAATTTCCTATTTCTATTTTTAAAAAGTACACCAAAAACACTGAAGCACTGCGCTGAAACCACACAAGATTACTTAGCCCGAGGTTTTGGGCAAAAATTTGACATGTCATTTTACAGCATAAATAAATAAATAAAAACATTTCGTGATACTGTAGAAGAGGGTTTATTCTGTGTCATATAACTATTTCCATTTTAGGACGTAAAGTCCGTCATGTCCCAAGTTTAATAGCTAGCTTTTTCATGTCCTTCTCTTTGCCCGATTGTTGCATGTAAATGCTTGATATTGACCCAAAACAGTATATGAGGGCATATGTTTACAAAGTTATAACATGCAATACTTTTGATAATTGCTTGTATAGATTTGTGTTTTTCTATTTTAGTGATATAATTATAAAGAGGCTTAACAGGAGACTTGGATATGCAATTTTGTTCTGTACATGTTCACATAAGCACGAATGATAAATAAAAATCATTCCTAGAACAAAAAAAAAAAAATATTGCCATTTTCATTTTTTTTGTTATTTAGAGTTGTTGTGGTAGGAACTCTATTTCTGACTGAATGTACTTCATTTGAATGTGAAAAAATATAATTTGACCAAATTTGAATCAAACTCTTTCAACACTTTCAACTAAATCTTGAATGTAGCAATCAAATGGCTAGATAATGTCTTTTTGTCTTGAATCTCTTGCTATCATCAATATCCACACAATGGTAAAAGTTAACTTTGCTTCCAGCTAGTGATAATGCACAACTTGCTGCATCCCAACTTCTAGATTAGTCCAGTCACATGTGAGATGACACACAGATGGAACAAAGACAACTAGTTGAGCATCACGTCTGCGCCAGATTCCTCAACACCTCTTCCCTGTTCTGCTTGAAGGCTTCTCACAGGTACGATTTCTTGCTCTTGCTTTGGAAGCTGAAAATGAGAATCTCTAAATTAGAAGTCAGGGAGTCATGTCAGAGCCTGACCCAGGATTCTCACCTCTTAACCAGCTGGACCTGTGAATACTTGATCAGATCTATGTGGCTCAGCTGTGCCTCTGCTCGCAAGTCATTTAACTTACTTTGACTTGTATATCATTTGCTACATTTAAGCCATGTCCTTTATACTTCTTCAGAGCTAATAGTGCAACTTCAAGATATTGGGCTTTCACAATACTTTATACTTTGAATATAATGGGTTTTACTCGTATTATGCATCCAGAGGATTCAAGATAAATCAGGGATCTGCATCCCATCTTCACTCTGTAAACATGTGACTTGGGTTTTAGGTAACGTATTGATTTTTATGGCAGATGGGATTCAGGCACATGTGAGTGCACCATGCAGGGTTCCATGGCAACAGTTCTGGGACCTCACAGCCCATTACCACAAATGTCCTGTCAGGGGGCAACCAGTAGCAATCGCAGAGGTTCCAACTCTGCGACTCTCCAGTCGGATTTGAACGGCGCTGCTTAGGGACTGGACGAAACATGCTCTGTCTTCTCACCCTTAGTGCTGTGGGATCATCTCCATCCACAAAGGCCTGGTGAGGGAGGAGGAGGAAGGCAGGTATTGAAGGGGTTTTTTGATGGGGTTTTCTTCTTCCTGGAGTGGCGAGGTGGGTGTGGCAAGGGTTGGTAAAGCATTATTGAGTGCTGCTGGTGTACTGGCCGTTGTGAATCAAGCAGTGAATGAGGAATAGTGCCTGGGGCTAAGCATGGCACCTTTGACAGTGTCAGGGTGGCACTATAGAGGCAGGCCAGCGAGATGCTTCTGCTACATTAGACACCAAATGGTTATTGGTGGCTATACTCATGCTGACATGAATTGAGGGATTAAGAGGGACGACAGCCGTGGCATATGGCTGAGAATAAAGAAAGACTAAAGAACAGAGTTTATTCTTCACTTTAAAAAAAAAAAAAAAAAACACCAAAAAAATGCAAAAATATTTTTTCTTAGATCAGGTTTGATTACTAAAACGCTAGTCTGTGATTCTAAATGTGTGGGGCGTATCCCCTTGATGGGCAAAAAAATATTGCGGAAGGCAATTCCTCTCATCTCACATTGTTTTATTTCCTCTGCCAAGACGGTACCAGTGTTTATTTGTTTGTTAGAAGGATTTGATTAAAAGTACTTAAAGTTTAAAAGAGATGGACCTTTAGCCATGAAAAATTAAATTCGGTTTTTGAAGGGAACTGAACCAATAGATTGATCACTTTCAGGAATCGTAAAATCCCTATCTCTCATCATTGGCAAAATTAAAAAAAAAAAATAAATAATATCTTGGTTCGTAATAGACTGATCTTTATGAAATTTGAGTTTTATCTGGACCAGATCCGGACTACATATACTGTGACAGACTTAAAAATAAATATAAATATAATTAAACAGGTAGTCTAAGATTTATTACCTATATCTTCTTTTAAAAAGACACCAAAAAACTATTTGTCTGTGTGTTTATTTAGTGTCAAAGTCGATAATACACACCTCTACACAAAACATAGACAAGACCCACACAGTGCACAAAAATGGTATGATTTCGACATGTACAGCAGCTCAAACTGAATGTGAATGTGGTGTAGTGTAAATTATACAGAGCAGTAGAGAAATGTAACTGCTGTCGTCGGAGCCACGTGAGAAATGCGACTTCACGCAAAACACAGGTTAGCGTTAGGTTCATGTTCCATGTTGGTGGGCTGCGTTCTTGGATGTCTTCTATCCGATGCACATGTGCCTGCTTCAATCTCTACTCCAAGCTGTCCGCTACACACAAAGCAAACTGGCACCTTCTTTTGCAAACACACACGATACTCAATGACAGACTTCTCTCATCACATCTGAAAAAAAATAAAAAAATACGCCGCTAATAGGGAAATGAGGGACATGAAATCACTTTCAGCGTCACATAAAAGATGCATTGTGCAATGGCCTGCTGATAATTACTCCACATAGACCTATTTTCAAAGGAAGCTATTTAGCGGTGCGGCCCTGGCCTGGGCCTCTGCTGCTGATCTCATTTGGCTGCATTAATTATCCTGCTCCAGTGTTGTTGCTTCAGCCCACTGCTTGGCTGGGTGGCAGGATGGTTGGTTTAGTATATGGCTGACTAACACAGCAGTCTGTTATGTCTTGTTGTAAACCTACAGGCCTCCTGAACTTTCTTACACCTCCTCACGCCCCCTCTTTTCTCATCCTCCTCTTCCTTGAATCTATCAGTCAAAGACAGCTGGGGCTGCACAGAGGTCACGACTGCTCTCTATTCACTGCTTTTACCACAATAGGCTCTGCAGATTATTGAGCTTCAATGGCTAATAGAGCGATGTTGTTTTGTTTGTGTGTTAAATGAGGTGAAATCGCGAGGATCAGTTTGTAAAAACTTTGATTTTGAAGGTGTAGAAATATCAATATTGTAATGTTAGATAATCAGAGGCATGAATATAAATACCAGGTAGATGGAACAACCTACGACAAGATCTCAAGTTGTTACACTTATGCATTTTAAGCAACTGTTTTGATCTTTTAGAAATTCACTGTGAACCTGTTCCTGTTTTTATTATTTGTACCTGCTCTGCTATGAACTTGATGTTGTATACATCCTTTGCTGCACTTAACATGTCTGTCTGTTTCTCTTATCCATTGTCCAAAAATGATCCCTCTTGTAAAAGGAACCTTGTTTTCTCAATGGGATTATACATGGATAAATCCTGGTTATATAATGAAAAAATAAAATAATGAGACCAAAAGAAACTGATATGAAAGTTCTGAAAAAACCAAAAAAGAACATCTTGAAACTAAAAGTATAAAACTTTTTTACATTTCTACTCTAAAAAATATATAATTAGCCTCTGACTATGAAGACATTGTATATTAGGAGGGCAAAATAGCCTTTCCTGATAACAGGATTTGAAGAAAGAAAACAGAAGACTGCCAGTTTACGAGCCAAAAACATTTGTTAAAACAAGGAAATAAAACACACTCAGCCACTCGTGCACCGTACTCACGCTCTCTTACAAACAAACAGACGATTTCAGGAGCACCCAAATATTCAGGCATGGAGTAACTGTGTTTTTCTGGCTTCGAAATATAATTGACGAAATTTCAGGAATGACAACATTACCTCTCAGGATATGAAATAAAAAAGAAATGAGAAATCAGTGCTTTCTTTACAACTCTACCTGACTTAACCCTCGTCTTTATCCTCCTTGTGCTGCCCATCCTTACAAATACTTACAGTCCCAGAAGCTCCTTTTCACACAGAAGCTTTTAACAAGCAGGTTTTTTTTTTTTTTTTACAACCAGATGTTTCAAGCATTTACCTTGACATTTTTGCAATCTTATTTTACTGATTAATTTACTTTATCCACAGTTATAAAGGTCTAAACCATTTTATTATTAAGAGTTTCCCTGTCCCAGTAAGTGGAAAAAGTGCCATATTTGTCTATACTATGATGTCCCAAACAACAGTTTTTCAATCTCTGTGGAAAAACTGATTCCGATATTGACAAATATCACATTTTATGGCTAATATCGGTGGGCCAATAATATCACCAATCTCTAGTTTTAAGTTGCTCTTAAATGAGAAAATAAATCTATATATAACAATGTTTGGGAAACATTTGTCTTACTACTGTTGTACTGTTTCTGAACAAAAATGTCTGTCATGATAAAGTATTTCATAGTCACCTGTAAACTTTGCCCATATCTTAAATAATAAATAAAGGGGAAAAAAAAACACCTATTGGTCAGCAGTTTGATAATACATCCACCTTAGATATTTAAAAGTTTCAGTATTGATGATACTGGCCCTGTATTTACTCTGTATCAGATTGATACCAATTTTTTCAGTATCCAACACCGCTCCTGTTAACTGTAGCTGTTGTCTGGGGGTTTCCAATGTGAAGAAATGTCAGAAATATCTGATACCATTGATAAACCCTTAAGGGGCCGACACAGAGGCCAGGCTGTGACTGCACATGCTGAAGGTGAGCCATGCTTGTCAGCTAGGTCAGGCAGCAGTTGGTCACTTCCATGAGGTGCCAATGGAGCAGGTGATGGGAAGGTGCTGGCTGGCGTTGGCGGGACAGAGGCATTGGGGCAGATGGACCTGTCTTGCACTGAACATGTATTCCTGCTCCCTGCTGTGGCCCCAGCAGGGGGGCGAGCAGGCTCCCAGAAAGGAGTGTGTCCCACTGACACGCTGGCATTAAGCCCTGCTCAGCCTCGGCCTGCACCCATCCATCTAGCATCCACCCACTCTCACCATTCCACCCTGAAAAACACCCTAAAAACTCTTAGGGCTCAGGCCAGCTCCCCGGGCCATTGGCCACGGCTACATTATGTTTTTTCATTCCGAATTAATTATTTCGAAATAAAGTTTTCCGAATTAAATGCTCTGCTTCGTTTTTACATGAACATAGTAATTCCAAATTGAGGTTTAGCATTACCTGTCCGATGAAGCCCGTTTCGTTTGCCGATATTTGTGTGTGTAATAAGTCCATGCGTCTGTGTGAATGTCGGCATGTTTATGCTTCCGTCTATCCAGTCTTCATTATATCCATGTCTTCTAAGGCTCTTATTAAATAGTCTCGGTTCGAGTCCGGGCGGCCATCTTTGATTATGTTGTAAGCAGTGCATCATCGCAACTGGGCGAGCATGCGCAGAACCGCCGGAATTATCTTAAAGCGAAATTTACCAGACAGAATTATTTACTTCATAATTAAAATCTAAATAAACCAGCTACCTAATTCGAACTTAGGTGTTTCAAAGGTCAGTTTAAAGAGGATTTAACTTTATTTCTGAATTAAAGAGGAATTAAAGCTCTCATGTAGACTTGGCCAATGGCCACAGATGAGCTGGGCCTTGGGTGGATGGTACAAAATCACTCAACAAAAGATAGCAATCAAATAAAGTTATAAAAATCATGCTTCATGTAATTCAAACCTGAATGAAATCATACTGCACGGCAAGACTTTGTTTAAAAAACCTGTGCAAAATGTCTAAATATGTATTTGTTGTTGATGCTGGAGAGTAATCTGTTCATGCAGATGTAACTTCTCATCTTTTTATCTGCTTCTTTGGAGGTCCAGTCATTTTCTGTTATGTGGCAAACACACTCAGCTTGAGCTGTGAATTTTCTTTGCAAGGTGACATTTCCTGGTTATGTGCAAATAAAGCACACGCAGGATTTCTGTCACAGACAAAGACAGAGGTATAACTGTGAAAAATAAATGCCATTATTCCCTAATTGATTTATACTCTCTATGAAGAACGCATGGAAAAGTATAAGATACAGGAGCAGGGTATAATATTTCCTCAAAGGTGGCAAATGTACAGTACGAGTCTAGTGAAAGGATTGAAGTTGCTCTCGTACTTGAGTAAAAGTTAAAAATTACATGCTACTAAATGTACTTAAGTAAAAAATTAAAACAAATGTCCCTTTAAAAATAAACAATAAGCAAATTCCATATCTTTTTTTTTAAGAACTTCTAGAAAACTGGTATATGGAAATTAAATCTGTTACCCTTTATCAACACCTGGAAAATTTAGCACTCATTATAGATTCAATTTTTAAACAAAATGTTTTAAGCTTTTCCTCCAGCTTTGCAATTGTTGGTTTGCGTCTTTTTGACGTCATCGTCGAAGGTCTTAAATGTAACAAACTCATTTTTAAAAGGCGGTGGCTATCCGTATGGTTGCTGTATCAATATACCAACATTCTATCCGTGCGCAGTGCCCCTCATTGACCAGTTTAGGTCATGTGACTAAGACTAAACCTAACCATAGACCTAACCCTAAAAATTGTTGCGACATAGGGTTATAACCTAACCCTAAACCTAACCCTAGGACACAACGTACGTGTACCAATCGCACCAGGAGTTGTCCGTATGGCAACCGTATGAATAGACACTATGTTTTTAAAATGTAAGGAGTAGAATGTACAGATATTTTTTTTGAAAAAGTAAGGAGTAAAAAAAGAAGTCACCAAAAAAAAACAAATACTCAACTAAACTACAGGTACAAAAAAACTACTTAACTACAGTAACAAAGTATTTGTACTTTGTTACTCGTCACCCCTGTATTTCCTAGCTGAGCATTGTTGGAAAAGCTGTTTTAGGTGCCTTTGACAGCGGGGGTAGGGAGGGGGCAGGAATGTCATGTAATCACTTCAAACTATTTATTCTTCAATAAAAACTCAATTCACACCACACCGGTGCACACGCAGTCTTTATCGACCTGCGGTGCCGGTCTGCAGCAGCATGAAGCTTGCTTCAGTCATGAGGGAGAAGGCGGGTAGGGGGTTGCGGAGCAGTAGATTGGCGATAATTGGTTGAAGGACAATATACAGTAATAAAGGGTCTAAGTAGCCGAGCGTGTTCCTGTCATGTTTCACCACTTTTATTTCCATACCAATTAAATCTTGCTGAAGCTGCCATAGTGAGAAAAGGAAGGTGCAAAAAAAAAAAAAAAAAAAAAAGACAGAAGATGAAGCACATCAAACTCGTGCTTTAGTTTTTATTTATTTCACTTCCTTTATTTAAATTTTCTTTTTTTTGGTTAAATGTCACTTGCAAACAAAAACTTTATCCCAGCATCTCTTAGCTGTTACAAACACAAAATCCAATGACAGAATATTCATTTAAAATCATATACCTTTGAATAAAACAGGGATTATTCTACATTGTTCACCGGCTTCGTGCTCATCCAAACACAGATGGAATGAGAATGGAATGGAACAACTGAAAGATTGCGTGGTAGGCTGCTTGATAAAATGGAGATCAAGAAGAATTGGACGGAAATGGATCCCTGGAGACGTCCACGTGGACTGCCATACCGTGATGAGCTACCTATAATCCATGAGGGTGACTAGATCTCATTTCAAAGTAAGATGGAAAGGTTGCATTGATTCCATACGGCTGACGGGAAATCTGATTTGAATGCCAAAGAGTGCACGGGTTCTCCCACAGTTTTAGAATTGGCTTTGGTGTGTACAGCGGACTGTGTCCACATACACCTGAACAGCTGAAGGGCATCACACCCTTGATAATTCATCTCTGGCTGCAGCAGATGAGCCTGACCTTACTGAAAATGGCATTTATATATTAATGGTAGGGCTATTTTATCTATTTTATCTCAATAAATTCCTACCAGAAGGGTTAAATTTGCTGATTAGAAATGCCACACAGCCTCATTTATTAATAAACAGCTGCACAACATGTGACACTTGACTGTTTCTCCTCTAAGGGACAGCACATGTGAGTGAGTTCTGTAGTGTGGCTTGTTTAGGGGAAGGTCTGGGTTTGGACGCACTCAGCTCAGAAATCCATCTAACTGTGCTTTTCATGCTGTTCTAAGAAGTGGTGAAATTTATTCCTATAAGCAATTTGGAGATTCATATTAGAGTCACACGTTTTTGACAGTTGGACGAAGCCACAGTACTTGGAAAATAAAACCTCCAAAAGATCCCAGGTAAATACTCAGGTACTGTGCAGCTGACTTGCTAATGCCAACCAACTCAAATTTCCAATTTTTTCCAATAAGGTACCAGGACAAAGGATTACGCGATTTTGGCGTGGCGAAGAAGAGCTGATTCCCATCAAAGTGAGAGTCCCTACTTTGGACCTGTGTTTATATTTCCCTTGGAGTGTTTCCCCCTACGGCGCTCAATCCAATTCTCCTCAACAAGGGAGCATGAGGGGGGGGAGTGGGTTAATTCAGAGTGGGCTCATGAATGGAAGGGGACAAATTGACATGTGGCGTTTTGTGAGGTGAGTGCCCAACCTCTCGACCGCTGATTACCATTCGCTAATGAGCTCTCCTATTTGTGTGGCTCAGCGTTTCTCTCCGCCGTACGGGCCTTTCTCCTTTTCCTGCTTTGTGAAGGGCCAACGTGGCCCATGGACCATAGGTGCAGTGGTAATAGGGAGACGCACACATCAGTAATTAAACCAGCGGGGGGGGTCTTGTACTATACCAGCTTCGTCTTATCCCCCCACCTTTTTTTTTTTGAAAGCCTCCCCCTTTTTATAACTCAATACTGTCTGCCCAATTGATCATTGTGCAGAGCCAGTTTTGCCCCTGGCAGTTTTGTCACTTTCTAATGATGCCTTTCAGAGAGGCAGGGCCCCAGTCCTGCTCACACCAGGGCTAGTTGGGACCAGTTGATGTCCTCCTTAGAACAGGAAAAAAAAGGGAAAAAAACTGCAAATGTACACACACATGCACACTCTATAGGCACAAACTTTTGGTAGTGTGGACAATGGGAATTAAATCATTAAAACAAACAAGACTTTTCACAGCCTCACACCTAGTGCTGCTGTCTCGATTCTGTTCATAATATTACACTAAAACAAACAGCCTATACTGTAATCTATATTGTTACTGATGTGTTAAAAAAATTACAGACCAGAGATTTAAACAAGAATCATTTGTCCCGATTGTGGATGAAGCCTGTCCTATATGTTTACTTTTTTTCCACGACTAAATTTCCTGAGAAAAAGTTGTCTGAATAAATGAAACCTTAACATATCTCTCTATAAATGCAAGGAATCTCTCCGTCTGTCTGTCTGTGTGTGTCTGTGTGTTCCTCAAATATCTCTATGCATCAAGATCAGACTGACCTGAGAGTTTCAACATGGGTGCTGCTTGGTTCAAGGGTGTGCAACATCAGATTTGTTTGGACGCCCCACGACCACGCCCCACCTCCTAAGTCGATGTACTCAGTGATACTGTTATCAGTCCTAGCTCTACAGTGATGTCATCATCAGTCCTACCTCTACAGTGATGACGTCCACCATGAAAAAGCTATTTACCCTCCCACTTTTCAATAGCAATACATCAGGGATGTAATGATTCACTCAACTCCCGATACGATTCGATTCACGATACTGGGTTCACGATACGATTCTCTCACGATTTATTTTACAAAATGGGATTGTAGACAAATTTTTTTTTTGGGAAAAAAAATAGAAAAAAACTGTACTATTTTCCTTTTATTTTTCATTGTCAAAAGAATTCCTTGATAAACAATTCAAAACGATGCAATTTAACTAAAAATAAATCTTGAATGAAATAAATAAAGGAATAATACAAATGAAAATGAAGCCTATTAATTTAAATTCTGGTTCTATAATAAACAATGCAAAACTGCATAATAGTTCTTTTTCTTTTAAAACTGAAAATGTATTTTGTGCCTTAACAATTGGACTTTAAAAAAAAAACAAAAAAAAAAACGTGATTACACTGATTTACCTCATATTTGTTTGGACCAGCAGAGGGCGCTGGTAACACAGTGGTCGGTTGGCATGCAGATATCTTGCAGTGAAGAAGATAAGCTATGCTAGCAGACAGAGCAAATAGAAAAACGTGACTTTTACAGATATTCAAGTAATATTACAGATATTCTTTCGGTGCTAAAGGGGTAATGAATCATTTATTAACATATTTAAGAGTAGAAGGCGGCCAGAAAGTAAGTATTAGCAGACTCCGCCGCCTACACTTGTGGATAGCGCCCTCTGCTGGTTAAAAAAAAGAAAAAAGTACTGCGATTCAATTTTCAGAAAATCGATATCAACCGTGATACCTATGAATCGATTTTTAACTGCCTTACGATTAATCGTTACATCCCTACAATACATACTTCCTACGGGCACTGCACTGTTTGGACTGCAATGATACCGTTAATTAGAGGTGTCCAGATCCGAAATTAATATCGGATATCAGTCCGATATCAGCCAGAAAACGAATATCGGATTTTATCGGACTGCATCTAAAATCTCTGAGATATATTATATTTATTCAATTGTCGAATACTGTAGATATTATGTAAAAGGTTAAAATGTATGTCACCAATTGGTTAATAATAAATGGGTCAGTTTTTCTCATACCTCCTGTTCCTGACTATTGTTCTCTGTTTGAGTAACATCACTTGATCAAGTCTTTTCTAACATTCCACACTACAAAATAAGTAATAAAAGTATGAATGATTCATGCTGATATCGGATCGATATCAGCCAATACTCAAGGCTGCAATATCGGTATTGTATTGGAAGTGAAAAAGTCAAATCAGGACACCCCTACCATTAATAAATTATTTTATTAACAGTAAAATAATTTATTAACCTCCTGAAATGGAATTAGTTAAATGATATATGAATATACTTTTACTTATATGTTTTGAGGGAATATCAACCATTTTTATGATAATTTCTCCATTAAATGGGAACATGTTTGGAAGATATAAACACATGGACTGGTCAAAATTATTTCGAACTCTCAAGCGGCTACTTCTTCGCACTCAATCTTGTTAAATTTCTCCCATTTTTGGTTTGATTTTGAGATGTTTAGCATGTCAGTAAATGAATGAAATTAATTATGAAAATAAAAAGGAAATTGGTATTGTGAAATAAAAACAAAAAACAAAAAAAACAAAAAAACAACCAAAAAACTTAAATGGGCATTCCCTGAAAATATAAATTGGAAAATCTGAGGCCATAAGCTGGCTCTGATAAAAAAAAATGTTATGGCATGAATGTCATTATTAAAAAAGAACCTATTAATGCAGGTTTCTCTGTTTCTCAGACTTTGATTGTCTGATCCATGGGTCAAATGACCAACATGACTGACCTGAGCATTAATACTGGAAATACCAATGGGTTTGTGTGCTTTTGTGGTCATTTTGTGTTATTGCTGTCGTTTTGCGTGTTTTTGGTGTCATTTTTATGTTTGTTGTAGATAATTTTTTGTTTCTGTTGTCGTTTTGTAAATTTCAGCATTTTCAATGTTTTTCACTTTTGTGTCTTCGTTGTTAGTTTGTGTTTTGGGAGTCCTTTTTGTGTATGTCATTCTCATTTTGTGTTTTTCTTGTCTTTGTAAATTTCTGACATCTCAAGTTTCTTTGTTGTCCTTTTATGACGTCTACTGATTTTTTTGGTAATTTTGTATGTTTGTTTTAAATCATTTTGTGCCTTTACTTTATACTTGAATTAGAGTGAGGGCCTCATGTTGCCCACCACTGCTCTACATTCTACCTTACAGGCAACATAGGCATATCCATATATTTATCTCCTTATCCCATACTCAGCAGGATGCAACAAGCCCCTGGGAATGTCTGCCACTTCTGCTGGCCATGTTTGAGACAAAGAGATCAGGGAATCAAGGTGGCAAAAGTTTCATTTTAAAGGTGATGGGAATGGATCAGAATTATTAATAATTCAAAAGCAGGAATGCAGAACATTAATCCAGGCAAAGTTCTTGGAACCGACAAATGAAAAACCTCCAAACAGATTCTTGAGCGTGTCACAGATAAAAACAAGTTGCTATGTTACTGCAGCCAGGAGCTAATTTAAAATTAGAGTGAGTCAGTATGACCTACAAGAAAAAAAAGAGTTATATTTGCTTAAGCCAAGATTAGAGCATCAGAAGTATCAGATTGGAGAAGTTTATCATTGGAAGCAAAAATCAGCACCACACTTGACAAAGTCTAGAAAGTACATTTAAACTAACATTAAAACTGATTTTAAAAGCAAAGAGAGGCAATGATTAGCAAAAGAAATGTACTGTTGTTTTTTCACAATAGTTGCAAGTATTTGCCAGAATTTACCTCCCCAAAAGATGAGAAGTTGCCAAAGCTGGCAACACTACTGTTAACACTGTTTGGATAAACAAATAACTTCCTGTTTTTCAGTTTTTTAGGCATAGCGTTTCATTTAAAAAATGAAAAAAAAAAAAAAAAATCAATAATTATGAAAGCTTTGGGGTAAACTTAAAGCAAATGAAGAAATTCAAGGGTAAAAATCTAATATTGTAGGCGACAGGTTAATAAAAATATCATGTAGTCATTTTTATTATTTGTATGTATATATTGTATATGTACTTGACTCAGTGGTAATTTTGATGACTAAAAATTTTCAACAAAGACTGTGAGCAATTAAAAAAAACACATGGCAAGGCAAATTTATTTGTATAGCGCATTTCATACTCAAGGCAATGTGCTTTACATGATAAAACATTCAATTGTTTAAAATCATGTGAATGAAACCAATATCAAAACATTAATATTTTTGTCAACCAATAAAAAAAAAAACTATAACTTTGTCAAATGCATCAAAATCTATTTAGAGCTTGTGATTTTACGCTTTGATTACTTTAAATCTGTCTGTTTATATTTACAAACAATAATACTATCAATATCAGGTTAATAAATGGTAACTGATTTTTTTAAAAGATACATAAACTCTTTATATTTCAGTCGACTATCTCTATAACAGATTTACTAAATTTAATAAATCATATGTCATTACATATCAGTGTTTCTCAAATGGGAGTATGTGTACCCCTTTGGGTACGCAATGGCACTACAGGGGGTACTTGAGAGAGAGAGAGTGTCAGTTTTGGTCCAATCCCCAACGTGATATGACGGGAAATGATAAAAACTATAGAAACTAGAAAAGCACTCAGACAGCGCAGACCTCCGCCAAGCAGCTCAAACTCAGCTAACAAGCAATGGGCACGGTAACATGGTAAACTCAGGATTACCATGACTACCTGTCAACATTGAGCTGTGTTACCATGACTACCTGTCAACATTGCTGTTGACTCTGAGAGAACCTATGACATCATCAACAAGAAGTTCCACAGTGCGGATGGGGATATACCTGTATAAAATGTAATGACCTGTTCCTTGTCCCATTCATCAATTTTCCTGAAAATTTTCATTCATAACTTTTCAAGTAATCTTTCTAACTTTCAGACAGACAGAATCACTGACAGATAAACGACTGGTAAAACATAACCTTACCGCTCCGCGCTTCGCGCAAAGAAGCTGGCAGAGGTAATAAATCTATTTAGCAGTCACTAAATCAGTGTTTTTCAATCTTGGGGTTGGGACCCCATGTGGCGTCAGCTGAAATTTCTGAAAAATGAACAAATTTTTGATTTTTTTTATTATTACTAGTTTTTTCTTTTTTTTTTTTTAAATAAAACAAAAAAATCTTAAACATCTGTATTTCTATACTTTCACTTTGTAAAACATAAATCAAGGTAAACTAAAATTCAGTAAATGAGCTCCAAAACTAATTCTAGAAAAAAAATGTCTTTGGGTCGCCAGAAATTCTTGTTATCAAAATAGGGTCACGATCCAAAAAAGTTTAATACTGTTATTTTTCACTTATTTATTAAATTAGATTTTTTCAAATGTGTGTTATCACTCATTCTTTCCATCATTATCATCTATAGTTGTTTTTAAATAGTTTTCTAAGCAAAATGTTGTAGTCGGACAAAGGGGGGTACTTGGATTCATAAATAGGAAAAAGGGGGTACTTGAGCCAAAAGAGTTTTAGAACCACTGATAGACAATTTTGACTAAAACTAATTTGCATTTCAGTCAAAAGTTTAAAAACTGAATCTAAATTTGCTGTCAAAATCAACACGACCGTGACTGAAATAAATTAAGTCCAGCTGATAATAAAGTTTTTTTTGTAAAATTTATTGCGCTGACAAACTGTGGGAGATGCCGTCGACAATCAGTGTTCTTACACCTCGCACGTACAGACTGACACCTTTTGTGTCTCCTTTAGAATAAAGCTGTAACTTATATACAATTAAAACAATCCTGTCGAGGTGTTTCAACACGACATCCCCTTCCTCTCTGAGCCGTGTCTGCTCCGTTTCCGGCGCTTCGCTTCGCTCTGCTCCCTTTTCTTTTAGACCCCCTTGAGTATGGCGTTTTACATTTCTGTTTGTAAAACTGTCAACACATCCACTGGCTGTACTAACGTGTGATTTAGCGCCAGCAGAGAGGAGGGATAGCGAGCGAGCACGAGGCAAACTGCATGAGATCTTTGCACATTCTCAAAGTGGAATATTTTTTCACGGTTTTCCCCCAAACCCCCCCTCAACTCCCCACTGCTCAAGATGCTTTAGCATTGGTGAGGAGCTTCTTTTACCAGCATTTAACCATCACATCGACACCTTTTTCCATTTTTTGACTCTACTTAATATAATAACATTGAAAAGATTTATAAACCACACCAAATAATAATGAAGACAAACCACTTTCTCCACTGTTTGACTGACAGAGAGCCATACAGGAGATCTGATAGGAGGAAAATTAATTGGCGAAATGTAAGTATAGTTGGATTGTGTGTGTGTGTGAAATTTACACCTGTCTTGCTCGTGTCAAATCAGAAATTGTGTGTCATGACTAATAAGTACCTGGGGGAAGTGATGGCACCTCAGGACGGGAAAAACAAGCAAGGAATCCTGCAGCGAAGAGAGCTTTTTCAGCACAAACACAGCTGGGGAAATATCACGTATATTCTTGTACACTGTTAAAATAAGAGTGAAAATGAAAGAGAATCAGACTTAAAATGAAGCTAAAAAAAAAAATCTGACTACATTTGGCCATTTGTTATTAGATGAAAACAACAGGATGCCAATATAAGAAAGAGAAGAAGAAAAAAACAAATGCTGCAGCTCCTCTGGGTTGTTCAATAAAAGAGGAAATGCCACACGTTAACATTTTAATCGCCAAAGATACTGCAGCCCTGGCCTTCCATTTGATATGTCCTCTACTTGATTTAACTTTAATTTACACCTCTGTTTTGCAGCCGTGGGAGGGGAATTCAGCTCGCGTCCCTTTGGATGGAAGCACGGCAGCAAAACATTAGCTCATTTTAACGGCCAATGTAATAATCTGTGCACCAGAGGGCCTTGGTTGGAAGCTATTTTTCCCTGAAAGCACTGAAGGTTCCCCTGTCGATAACAAGACACTCACTTCATTACAGCTTCACAGGCTCCATTTTTATCCTGCATTAGCCACTAGAGAACAATAGAGCACAAGTTCAGATGTTGCATTATATTAATCTAAGATGCCAACATGTAATTTTCTCCTCCAGGGCGGCAGATGTAATTCCTTGATTTGATCAGAATACAGAGAGAAGAAAGAGCAGATGAGGAGAAATATCAATGACGCTTGCACTGATGTTTGAATATCATTTTAAAAATGGAGAGCTTCTCTTTTTGTAAATTAATAAAAAGAAGAGAGAATCGAAGTCAAAATGTGAATGTTAATGATGGAGGGAATGTGACAAAAACACTTCTGCAATTACAGAAAGAGGAAAACATGAATTTTGTATTTTAATAGTGCTTTGAAATTACTATTGTTATAATTTGCGCTTTATAAATAAAGTTCAGTTGAATACGTAAAATAAGTTAAAGCCATTTATATGTTGATTATAGTGTGTTTATTTGTGTTATATAATATAAAGTTTAAAAAAAGGGGGGAACAAGAAGAAATATACCTTAAAGCCGTTGTGCCTTTTCTGAATGAAAACAAAAAAAAGGCATGAATTAAAAATGAATAAATAAAAATGGTTAAAGTGTAGCTGAAATGTGCTTCAAAAAAAAAAAAAAAATCATGTTATTGTTAATTAAATGTTTTTACTGCTGATTTTAATGTTCTTATGATAGCTGTTGAATGTTTCCTGTTATACTTTTTGATCACATTGAATTGCCTTGTGTATAAAATGTGCTATACAAATAAATTTGCCTTGCTTGGTTACTTTATTCTTTCTTAAATAAATAATAGGGCTCATTTAAAAAATAAACAAATAAGATAAATGTTTAAAATGTAGCTGAGATCTTTCAATCAAAAGCCTACTAATTTTTTCTTAGAAATAAACATAATTTTTGATCCGTAAGTACAATCCAGCTACCATGCATCACCCTCACTATATTTAAAGCTGAATCCGTAAACTACAAATTAAAAAAAAAAAAAAAAAAAAACCACCAACATTTCAGTTGCTACTTGGAAGAATATATACACACCCATACATACATACATATATATATATATAAATATATTCAAAAGAAATGGCACAACACTTCTGAAGGCCTAAACGTGTGAATCCACAGACACGCCTGCATGAGCGTAGTGGCTAAGTGCCGATTATAGTTGCACCAAATGTTGAATAGGACTTTCAAAAAACACATTCACGCAAAGCTGTGAGAAATTCACTCACACCAGCAAATGTAAAAAGATGACCGCGGCCAAGGAAAAAAAAAAAAAAAGGAGCGGAGCAAGAATGCCACGTCGCGAGCGCCGGGCAACTGTAACTGAGGAAGAGGAAGGAAGCAGAACACCCAAACACAGGGAGACCAAAATAAAGAGAAATCTCTCTCCGAGTCCTCACAGTTTACAAAATCCTGCCACATTTTGATGAAAATGTGTTCAAGCTGATGCAGCTACTACCTGACAAAACAGCAAGATAATTTAACAACTATATTTCTCCTTGTTTAATAAGGAAACATCAGAAAGTGAAAGGAAAAACAAACAAATGGAGGCAAAGGTCGTCATCACCCTCACAACAAGCAGCAAGAAGAAAGGCAGCGTTGAGACCCCGACGAGCCCCCTTTCACGTGTAATGATCACTCCCTTTCATTAAAACCGCTCGTAACCCTGTTAGGCCGGAATAGACTCACTACGGGTAATCGTGAAAACACTTTTAATCAACGCACAGCAACAGTAGAGACCTTGCTAGAATGCATTCACTCCAAATAAAGCCAGCTCTTTATAAACAGGCGCAGCAAAACAGCTAAGACCCTGATAAGACTCCTCACACTCTCCATGGCGAAACCTGCCTGTGAATGTCTCCTGACAGCTCCTTAGCCCTTGTTAGAGAGAATCACTTCCTAATGATTCAACCCAGATAGGAAACATCAACAACCCACAAAGTAACACTTGGGCGTGAACTAGTGTGCAGGAAGCGGGGGTTAATGCACGAGGCTCACCGTTGTCTGCAGTCATTTGCTGAAAATCCAAATCAATTTTTAGAAATAAATACAAAAAAACATTTTAGAGAAGAAAAAAAATAAAATTAACAAAACAACAGGATGACAGAGGTTGATTGTAAAATATACTGTATGTTCTGATGTGAAAATGTTTTTCATTACAAAAGACAAAAAAAAAAAAAAAGATTAAAAAAAAGTCTTGCTCTTAAATCCACAGACTTGTTTTGTTGCTTTGAAATCTTTACACGCCATAATATATTTAATTGGACTGCATTTCTCCTACAGTTCACACCCATGAAAAGAAAGTGCCACCTCTATGCACAGTGTGGCTGATACAAATGCATGCATGTGCTTGCTCATAGGCACCCACACACACACACTCACACACTCAAGCAGGGCAGTTGACACATGGTATATCAGCAGGCGCAGTTCTTTTGTCCTCTTGCTAGTTTTAGCTGCAGGACTTCTCTTGGAACATGTCGAGCTTTTGTCTCACAAATGTACGACAACATTCACTAACCAAAGTATATTTAGCTGAACGCTTTTAGCATTTCATCCTAAATAATCTGCATTTAAACCAAATGTCAAAACTTTGCTCCAATCTAAATGGCACATTGTTGTTTTTGAACTGCCCACTGGCCAAACAAAAAAGTGACTAAGAGCTTTTAAGGTCCACTTTAGTGACTCAGCGGTATGTCAGCAATTATCTGGTGTGTGTTCCCTGACCTTTGCCTTCGCTGTCAATCACACCGACAGCAGGTGGAAGTTTGAGTCATGGGAGATCTGAGTGTGACAGGTATGATTCAGCAGAGAGCAGTCGGCAAGTGTTTTCCAAAAGGGATTAATAAATCAGAATACTGAGTGAAAAATCAATCATGCATTTAGGTCAGGAGGAAAACTGCACGTTCTCTCATCAAATAACATTTTTAAAACGTTACTCGGGCACAAAAAACAATTATAAATATATACATACATATATCGGTGAAAGTATGGGATTACAAGTACCTACGTTACTGCAATTCAGTTGCTTTTATGGGATATAAGTATATTTCTAAATCAGTAATTTTACTTTTACTCAAGTACATTTTAAAAGTAAAGTTAATCGTTACGTTTCTAATCCCAACCATTACTGAGTAAATTATTATTTTTGTGGTTATTTTCTCTCTTCATGGCATTGATATAGAGTTCGTAAATTTTGCTATACGTAGGGCCTGAGAATTCATTTTTTTCATATTAAATTTAATTAATTGGTGTTAGTTTACACATTACAGTACTCTTTCCACCTCTGTTAGGTATATATTGTATGTGATTTAAAGCAACCCTAGCTGAACTGTGTGCAGGTATGCCACCCACGTTCCGCTGTGTAAATCCATCTCATCCGACACAGTCTTATCCCACAGATGCTGTCACTCCTTCATCCTGGGTGTGAGAAATGCTGAAATACTGGAGGCCAAAGGTGCTACTCTGTAATAAGGCTGGACGATCGTTGTGCCTCATCCTGCCACTGTATGGCTGGGGCCTGCTGCTATTCACTTCAACTTTTACAGGGCTGATGTGTGTGTGTATATTGTGTAGCCCTCTGACGCCTCCTCATTTGTCAGACGCAGTGGTGGAGCAGCACGAGGAGGCCCAGCGAAGGCCGACAGAACAAGTAGGCTACATGGGAACACGCGGCGAGGTCAGAACAGATCTCCGACACCCTCCTCACAATGGGATCACAGGACTTGATCGAAACAGAAGGAAAAAAAACAAGCCCAGATGTGACATAGGATCTATTTTCACTTGCATCAACTAGACCATTGTTTCTCAAATGGGGGTACCTGTACCCCTAGGGTTATGCAATGACACTACTGGGGGTACTTGAGAAAGAGAAAAAGAGGAAAATTAACAAATAAAAGCATTAAAAATATGGGGTTTTATCATTTTTATTTTTAGTTAAAAATGATAATACTAAATATTAGTAACTCACAAAACAACAAAAACACACAAATTAAGAGCAAAATATACTGAATAATAAACAGAGCAGACAACAAAATACAGAAAATGACACCAAAAACACATGCCCTAAAAGAGAAAAACACTTACTATTACCAGCAACACACAAAACGACAACAAAGACACACTAAATCAGAGAAAAATACACACACAAAAACAGAGAAACACACAAAATGGCATAAAAAAAACAAGACCAAAAATACACAGAGAAAATGATTTCAATAATAAACACACAAAAACACACCAAGTAAGAGACAAATATAATGAATAATAAAAAGAACAAACAACAAAATACACAAAAAATTATGATAAAAATTACATTGATTAGAACACAAACTGAACATACTAGAGTCAATCTTGGTCCCACACCAGGTGGGAGATGACTGGAATTCATAAAAACTATAGAAATAAATCTATTGAGGCATTAAATACTGTTTCATTCCACTTGTTTCCAAAATTAGATTCTTTAAAATGAGTGTTATCACTCATTCATTCCATCATTACAGTTTTATAGATACTTTTTCACAGAACAAAATGTTCTAGTCGGACAAAGGGGGTACTTGCATTCTAAAGTTAGAGAAAGGTTTTACTTGAGCAAAAAAAGCTTGAGAACCACTGACTGAAGTAGACAGTGAGGGCATTTAAAAAATAAATAAATAAATAAATAAAAAAAAAATCTATTCTTGGTTTGATTCTGTGCTCGGCTTGGCCCCAGATGCTCCTAACACCTACAATTATATATATCTATGTCCAAAGTTTGGAGCCAATTACATCTTACATCAGTCTGAAAGCAGGCTTAACATCTTGACACTGGCTTTTAGTGAAAGCTCCAGGCTCTTAGGAGTGTGGCATGCCACCGCGACAAACTACAACATGACCATACATCAAGATCTGGCTTTTTTGGAAGTGGCACTCATGAGGGAAATAGAAAAGTTTTTGAGGCTAGATACTGAAACGAAAGACAGACTAGATTATTGATTAAGCCTTTTTGTTGCAGTAAAGAATGCGTCACAGAAAGCTGAGAATAATGCCATTAAATCAAGAGAGATTATAAATCTAACCATTACTGCTCCTCATAAGACTTGGATAAAAATCATATCAACAAACAGAGCTACTAAATACCTCTACTGAACCAAAGTCTCAAAGTGCCCCCTAGTGGGTCTCAGCTCACTGTGCTAATTAAGAGGGGTCTATTTAACATGGGATCACAGCATAACACTTGGTGCCTTTCACATTGTGACTGCATTAGCTCTCCCTTAAGAAACTGCTAAGTGTCTGTTAGGATAAACTGACTTCACAATGCCTCTTCAGCAAAATCACAAAAGTAGGGAGACCCAAGTTAACCTCAATAGGACTCTGATGACTGACAGAAAATCATTAACAATGGACACATACAGTATACTACTACATGCTCATTGATATGAGGATATAGGCGAGTATATTCTTACACATCCTCTTGTTTTGAAAAGCTGCTGGACACTATGGCTGTACTCCCAACTCTGCGAAGGAGGAAGAAACCAAGGAAGACCTTGACTTAGAGTCAAAGAATTAGGCAAAACGAATAATGAGATGGAGAGAAATTGACACGAAATCCTGGCAGTTGACAGCTAGTAACAGAACTATCCTCAAACCAAAGCTGAAACCATAGGACAGTCCTAGTCACATCGACTGACTGCAAGAGAGGATTAGGATGGTGACTGTTCCCACTCAAGTTTCCCAAGATGCATTTCGAATCAACATTGACAAAAACCTGAAGCACATTCTGCACTCTCTCTGTTGATTCGCCGACTTTGAAAGTTCTAAGAGCATTTTAAGCAAGAAAGTGACACTAAATAGTTTAATATCAACATGTAGTCATTTGATCCACACTTAACCATAGTAAGTATGACTAGTTTGCCCACTGTGCATACTTACAAAATGTCCAAATATAGTATACTTTCTCAATCTTTCCATACTATCTAATTGTGACGCCTGACTTGGTTTTCGAACACAGCCCAAATCTTTTTTATAATAAAAGACAGTGTAGGGCTCATAGATCAATAAATTGCAGATAACTTGCTCAAAAAAAAAAAAAAAAAAAAAAAAAAAAGTTGAAACTGCAGCTCAAAAGTTTGTTCTGCTCTTCATCGCAAGCATTTCGGAAATTGCATTCTGGGATGTGAAGTCCCATGAATGAATAGATAGACGTGTTTTTACTTCATTCTTACCATGACTTCTTGTCTTTGTCTTCAAAAACTCTGCCAAAGTGACTTCCCAACACATTTCAGGTGTTTTCACGACTGAAAGTTGTGGTAAAACAATGGTTGTAGGGTTTATGCAGAAAGACCTGAATCCTGCTCAAAGTCTACGGTGGAGCTGAAAACAAACTTTCAAGAGGCAATTTTTAATCTTTTATGTATAATTTTATTAGATTTTTTCGAGCAAATTATCGTCTATTGATTGATTTCTGAAGCCTACACTAGGATTTTATGTAATGAAATGGAGCCCAATGCCCCTTCATATCCACTCACTGACTGAACACACGGTGTCCTCAATCTCCCCATAACTCCTTCCCACAACACAACCTGGCACCTCAACCCACTGGCCGGCCCTGAAGGAAAACAATTACCAGAGAGGCGAAACAACAATACCCAGAAAACATCTGCTTGTGCCGGCTGGGGCCACTGACATGCCTGAATGTGTGTCCCTGTTAGCGTATGCGTGAGGGACACATTGCCTGCCTGGATGTGGCTGAAGGGCCCGGTTTGGTGCTCCTTCCACCTGCCCGCCTGCCTGCTCTGGCATCTGCAGCTCTGTAGGAACAGACGATGGTCTGTCTGGTTTGGGTGAAGTCCCTTCTGCTTGGCTAGGCCTGTGCAGCAGTTTGGCTCCTGAGCTGTGACAGACAGGGATGTATCGAAGACACCACCGTGGGCCAACACCCCCATGATGCCTCACTCATGTTAGAGATCATAGCAGCAGATGGGAAAGCCCTCATCTATAGGGTAAACAACAATAAAATAAGGCCACGGAAAGACTCTCCAAGATTATAAATTATGCACACAATGGCACACACTGCTATACCAAGGTTTCCTCAATCCAACACATACTATGCAATCTCATGCTCCTTTCTTCTTATATAGAAGAGAAGCAGGTGTACAACCTGAGCATCAGTTTGTAGGTGCAGCTCTTCAGCCCTGTAAAAGTGTGGCTTGTTCAGTAATTCTCATGCCTTTCAAAATCCTGAAATAACATGCATTGCATGCCTTTGCTTAGGTTTTCCTGTTTCTTTAATGAGTTTGTAGCGCCACACAGTGGTTGTCAGCAGCAATTACAAAGAAAGAAAGAAAAAGAAAGACGATACAAGCACACAGTGGGCAAACAATACTAGTTAAAATGATAGAGTTAGTGGCAACCTACTTCAAACAAGAACGCAGTGAAAATAAGGAAACATTTAAAAAAAAAATATTGATTCAACATTACCAATATCTAGCCACATGTATAAAAAATAAAAAAAAACACTGATTAACTGCAGCTATAACAGATTTATTCATTTATTTGTTTTTTGTTTGTAGATGTGGCTGCCTGGGTTTACCTCACTCCAACTGGGAAGCAGATAGCAGAGCTTTTGCTGCCTTCAAGTACCATAGGTAACTTAAGCCATCATCGAGACATCAGCTTTTTGGTGTACTACTCAATTATAATAACTTCTTTAAAACCATGCAAATTTGAATTGATTTGATAGAAAATAAAAGTTACTGTGAAAGGGACAAGCAAACTGCACGAGTGAGATGTGCAACTGACAGCCCGAGGCCCACATACAGCCCTCTGTCTGATTTTGTGTGGCCCCCAAAATAAACACAAAATTGCAAAACATTACATAAAAATACACAACAGGACAACAAAAATACACAAAATTACACTGAAAACACAAACAAATATACATATTACGCTGTCAATCATTGTCGTTCATTAAATTATGACACCTTTGGAGCTATGTTGGCATTTTGGGTTAGGTGGAGGATCTAGTGGGGTTAAGGTTTAAGGTTCGGGTTAGGGAAACGAACGACACTTAATGACAGCCTTCATTACACCTTATTCACGCTCGGTGTCATGCCATAATAATGACAGTGCAATGTCAGCTTTATGTCTAAAACTTCAAGTAACGTGTTAGCCAATAATGTAGCCGCAACCATGGCTTTAGTACTAAATCTAACCATTTCATACAGTAGCTGTAACATAACACTAAAAAAAAAAAAAAAATCATAGTATTAAAAATTATTGTATGTTTATCTTATCATGTATCTCATTGTATAAAACCTTTCTGCAAATATATTGTTTAATTTTAATGGCTCTGATGAAAGGAACTCTTACCCAAATGACAGGGAAATATAGAAAATGACAACAAAAATTAAAGCAAAATATACAAAAAAAAACATTTGGTTATTTAGAGTTCAGACCAAGGATCTATAACTTTTCTGAAACAGAGCTTCTTCATAGGTACTGTTTAGTCTGGAAAACTACTTCCTAAATACTACATTTTAAAGTAAAACAATAAAAAAGGTTAACACTTAACAGTAACTTAAATAGGTAGGAAATAATTCCAGCAAGTTCCTTTTGTGTTGTTTTTGAATAATGTTAAGGTTTCATTCATTCAGACTACTGTTTTTCACATCAAAACGATCAGCGGACACCTCTGAAGAAGACTGGCAATTGACAGTCAAAACATATCAGGAGATTAAAGTACATTTCCTGAAAAACAGTTGTCTGGATAAATGAAACCTTAACATACTAAAGGTAGCAAATGTTGAGGTTTCAACACTTTATTTCTCCTAATTTATGCAATTGTTTTCATATGTATTAAATTTGATGGAAAATCCACTGAAAAAAAAAGTATATATATATATATATATCATATTATATATAACATACCACTGACCATACACATTTAAAAACATTTGTCCCAATGTTTCAGTGAAAATAAACATTAAAAAATGGTTAATTTGAAACAAAAACTTCAGGAAGTGTCTCCTAGTACGTAATGTGTATCTATATATCGTCAGTCTATCTGTACGAAAGATGACGTTGCCGGACCTTTTCTACATAAGCATAAAGTGCCTGTGTTATCACCGTGTCATGATGGCCGAGTTGTCAAGAATCAAGGATTCTTCCTTCCGCTGCCATGGGTTTGAATCCCACTTTTGACATATACATTTTTTTTTCGTTTTAACATATTTAAATTCCACCTTTAAAAATACATTATACCAAAAAAATAATTTTTTTTTGTGTATTTCCTGGGTAAGGGTTCAAATAAAAAGGTTAGCGAGGTAGCTAAAAATAAATGAGCTAAAATAAAACTGACGGAACTTTAAGTCACTGGTTGTTAGCGTCTTTTGAAAACTTTCTATCTTTTATAATATTTAGTAAACGTGTAAAAAACGCCCTTAAATAGCTTATATTGACTTGTTCATGCTAGTTTACGTGCGTATAAACTTGTGACGTGTGTGTTGTGAGTATTCCCAGTTGTACCTGAATGCACCATAGGGTCAGACCAGTAGTGACAGGTTGCTGGTCAAGCTCCTCTTCTGTCTCCTGAACGGACAGCAGTGGGTGGTGTGCGGGGTCCTGATGGACACCCCCAACCTCAGGGCTTTGTTTCCCCTTTAATTCTTCTTCTTCTTCTAAAAAAAAGAAAAAAAAAAACAAGTGCACGTAAATGCAGGGTTCGCCTCCCGGTGTCACGCAGCCTTCCACGGGGCATCACCGGCACGTAACGGCCGCTCCGTTAACGACTCTTCCTCCTGAAACACTGCAAAGACACATCAACTAAAAGAGGTAATTCACTTATTACTAGACACTCTGTAGAACAGCTGAAACTATTACATAAGGACACCGCGCTCATTATTCTCGTGTTTACAAGACGACATTTAGTGCCATTTATTGAGGCTCGTTTGAATTAAATCTTAATTGAACACACATTTGTTTACAATTAAAGTAAAACCTCACCGTTAATACGTTGTGATAAGATGTAATTTCACACAACATTACTGACAATGTGGTTTTCAAGACGGATTTATGTGCAATTACAAAAAAGTTGCGCCATACCTTAAAGGAAGTGGTCCAACAGGTGTGTTCAATATAATCACGAGGAGACTGGTTCATGTGGCGTTCATATACTGTAGGAAAACAAATGACTTAGCCCTTCACACAAATTCACAATCACAAATATTATGCCTAGCTAGGATAAATGGTATGTAATGATACACCAACTTACCCATGTTGTACACAATTTTGCCTAACCATAAATACTATATTATAGAATAAGAAATGATAGTTTAGGTAATTAGATTGAACACATTGAAGTAATAAATCCTTGTGAAATGATTCACACCTGTTTCAATTTGTTCTTAATGGAGGCTGTGTTCAACTTTTTACTGTCCCATTACACATTGTAGTAAATAAATAAGCAACTTACATACCCCCTTTTCTTTCATTTAAAGTGACCCCACTTTTTGGAAATATTTTTGACATAATTGTAATTGTTGATGTGTTGCACTACATTACATCATAGGATTTTTTTAACAGTAAATGTTAGCATTTTTTTAGGCTTTTTAAAAAATTTGTATTTCACCTGTTTCAATTTAAAAACTTTGTGTTAGGGCTGCTTGATTTATATATATATATATATAATAATTAAAATCACGATTTATTGAAACAATTATTTGTGTTTCCTTTTTGTTCAAAACAATGTAAAATGCTTTCTTTAAACATCAATAAAATTCTTCAAACACTAAAATCAGGTATGTTCAATTTTGCAATTAAAAAAACCCCAACTTATTTAAATGCAAATTTGTAAATAAATGCAGTGCACAGCAACTGAACTGCTACGGACACTTTAAAATTGCCACAGAACCGTAGCACTTAAATAATAAAGGTTTTTTTAATATAGCAAATAAAACACGTGTAATAATTATAAAAACAATATATATATATATAGTAAAGAATCTTTTTCTCGGTTTAGTTTTGTAGGCGTTAAGGATGTCCTGATACAACTTTTTCACTTTCGATACGATACTGATATTTCATCCTTGCGTATTGGTCGATATTGATTTGATGTGATATCAGCACGAATCATACATACTTATATTACTTATTTTTTAGTGTGGAATGTTAGAAAAGGCTTGATCAAGTGATGTTACTCAAACAATTCAAGTTCATTTCAGTTATTTTTTACTGTCAGTATATGGTGGGAACAAAAAGTTATCGTAGCGCTTATGTCGGAGATTTGAGATGCAGTCCGATAAAATCCTATATTCATTTTCTGACTGATATCGGACCGATATCGATATCAAAATCGGATCAGGACAACCCTAGTAATTGTTGTGTAATAATCAAAATTGTAATCAAATTTGGATTAATAGCACAGCCTTAATCTGTGTTATTTTCCTCCTCTTTGTTCTTCCTTTTTTTAAGGCACTTGGGAGGAGAGGATGGAGGTTGAATGTGGTGTTCAGCCGCTGGACCTGTTTTTTCTGGACTCTCCTCAGTCAGAGGTCGACCTGCTGAAGGATGTGGAGGGTGGGCCATTAGAATCAAGGACAGAAGCACAGCCTGAAGAAAGAAAAGTGAGTTGTAGACACTTTACTTTGCACATCTGCCGGAGCTATGATGGGTGTACATTATACATGAGATGGAGGAGATCCATCTATTTACATTCATTAGGTAAAAAATGATGAATTGCTGTCTGCAATGGGAGCTACTGCTAGTTTTGACTGCATTGCCTCCTGTATCGTATCTCTTGTGATTTACTTTGAATCGGCTTTGACAAAACCATTCGACTTTAGAGTGAAGTGTCTTCTTTACAAACATTTAAGTTGTTATTGAGGTGTCCAATTGACAGCCTTCAATTTTCCATTTAAAATTTTCCTCTATTCTGTTGAAGTTTACCCATTTCCTTGTCAGTCCATTAGTTTACTCAGTTCCGTTTTGTTTCTGTTTCATTAGCTTTCCTGAATTAGATTTCATTAATGGCTATTAAACTTCTCCCCATCGTGCCGAACATGTTTACGGGGTCATTGAAGTCAACGATTGTTGAATTTTATATTTCTATGCATCAGATGTTTGAAGGAATGTCACGCCGAAATTACTCGAAACTACATAGCGCAAGATTTTGTGTAAGATTTAAGATGCCCGTCCTTTTGCTACACTTGCTAGTCAAAGAATATTTCTGTGTATAGCCCATTTCATGCACAAAATAATTTCATGTGCTTACATGATTAAAGATGCAGCAGTTACATATAGGGATGTAACGATTAATCGTAAGGCAG
Source organism: Gouania willdenowi (assembly GCF_900634775.1). Lineage (NCBI taxonomy): Eukaryota > Metazoa > Chordata > Actinopteri > Blenniiformes > Gobiesocidae > Gouania > Gouania willdenowi. The sequence goes on from NC_041054.1 coordinate 6,065,875, forward strand.
TTAAAAATCGATTCATCGGCATCACGGTTCATATCGATTTTCTGAAAATTGAATCGCAGTACTTTTTTTAAACGGCGAGTGCGCTATATATTTATCGTCTTGTCCAAATGCTGAGGCGGCGGGCGGAATCTGCTACTACTTTCTTTCTGGCCGCCTTCTACTTTTAAACATGTTCATAAATGATTCCTTACCCCTTTAGCACCAAAAGAATATAAGTAATATTACGTAAATATCTGTAAAAGTCACGTTTTTCTATTAGCTCTGTCTGCTAGCATAGCACCTCTTCTTCACTGCACAGAATCGCTGCATCCCAACCGAACACTGGGTTACCAGTGCCCTTTTTTTTTAAAGTCCAATTGTTAAGGCACAAAATACATTTTCAGTTGCACTTTAAAAAAAAAAAAAAAAACTATTATGCAGTTTTGCATTGTTTACTATAGAACCAGAATTTAAATTAATAAGCTTCTTCTTCATTTGTATTATTTCTTTACTTATTTCATTCAAGATTTATTTTTAGTTAAATTGCATTGTTTTGAGTAGTTTATCAAGGGATTTGTTTAACAATGAAAAATAAAAGGAAAATAGTATAGTATTTTCTAGTTTTCAAGGAATATTTTTCAGTCATTTGTCTACAGTCCCATTTTGTAAAATAAATCGTGAGAGAATCGTATCGTGAACCCAGTATCGTGAATTGAATCGTATCGGGAGTTGAGTGAATCGTTACATGTCTAGTTACATAACATTAAATATACAATAGCCATATATATTGTAAGTTACAATAAAACACAATACAGTAGTCCTTCGTTTATCACTGGGGTTACGTTCTAAAAATAACCCGCAATAGGCAAAATCCACGAAGTAGTCAGCTTTATTTTTTACTACTATTTTACATGTTTTAAGGCTGTAAAACCCCACACCACACATTTTATACACTTTTCTCAGATAGGCATAAACACTCCTCTCTTGTTTAAACACTCTCAATGTTCAAACCTTTGTAGATTTTAAAACATAAACTTGTTTTCAAACATACAGCACTTCAGTCACACTGCTAGCGATACCGAATGCCATCAGTCTTTGTTGACGATGACGTCAGGCTGTCAACATGGACACTGGTCTGTTCACCCATTCAACCATGGAGTAGAAGCTGTGTGTGACCACCTGGAGCTGTATGACACGGCCTTTATAACCGGGACCGGACTAGGAAGGATTTGGTGTGGAGGAGAATCAGCGAGGAGGTGGTAGTAGCAGGTAAAAGTTTTCTTTGTAGCACTGAGCTAGCATAGCATTAACCGGCTTTTTTCACTGGTGGTTTATGTTTATGAGAGGAGAAAAAGGAGCACAGCTCCTCACTTCAGCAGGCAGTGAAACTCACCGAGTTGAATGTGTCACTGGTGGGTAAACACAGCATTAGCCAATCAGGATGCAGAACACAATGCGCGTTCATACGCTGTAAAAAAATGCTTCCAAAATTGCACTGTAAAAAAAAAATCCGCAAAACACTGAGGCCGCGAAAGGTGAACCACGTTATAGCGAGGGACTACTGTATACAATAAAAACAATTGGAAATCAACAAAAACTTTAAACAGAGTTTAAAAATGTCTGTCAGCTTTATTTATAAAGCACATTAGAACAGCCAGCGGCATGCCAAAGTGCTTTACAATAAAAGAGAGAAACCGTAACATATATGAAACAATGACACGACAAATAGAAATACAATAACAGTTAATTAAGTTAAATATATTGACAAGGCTGCTACCCTGGCATGAAACCTAACCCTCATATTAAAGTTGTATGAAACAAAAATCAGAATCTTACCTGTTTGTTATTAATTAGCAGAACAACCAACAGAGTGTATGGGGCTTCACGCTGGAAGCTCCCCCAGCTGTGGATTCATCGATTGTTCAGAGTGTTAATTCATCAAGGTGTCATCAGAGGAAGTGGTCCAGTGCTCTTGTCCTTGTTAAAGAGTGCTCGCTTCTCACCCTGCCTGCTGTTTATTAGTGATACATCATGAAAAATGAGGTGACACCGTGTGACCTGTTGGCTCAGCTCTTTGCTCTGGCATATACAGTAAGGTCATGATGAGCTCCGTCAGCGGCCGTGGAAAGGTTAAGGAAGTCATCTGATAAATATAAAATTGGAATCCCTGAGTTGGTCAAAATATATATGCAAGGGTAGGAGTGTATGGAGTAAACTGACATGTGCAGCAAAGCAGGACTTTATACAGTATGTTGGAAACTGGTCATCTGGTCAACCCTAGAGAGGATGTTCAGGGTGTATGAGGGACTAACCTTCAGTTTGTCTGTTTTCAGTCAGTTGTAGTAAAAAAATTAATTAGAGAAATATAGAAAAGGAATATATCAATCTCAATACGCACTGAAAGAGGTTTAATTTGAAAGCTACAGGTGATGATAACCAACATGTTTAATAACATAATGACAGTGTAGGCCTCATAGATGAATAAATCAAAGGTATTTCTTTTGAATAGCTGGAGATCTTACTCACAAATATATGTTGAAGATTGAAAATTATTTTTTACTCCATTGTAAACAATGGATTTGTTGACAAATGGTCATGAGACTTGAACTTTTGAAAAGTTTTGCACATTGCATTGTGGGATTTTGTGTCCTGTGGTGTGTGGAAGAATAAGACGGGGCCAAAGCGAAAAAGTTTCTTTATTTGTTTATTATTTATTTGATTTGTTGTATATATGGCGATATGACGTCACTCTGCATAACATTACATTTTGACCGTACTCGGGTATTTCCATGCAAAGGCACAATATCAACATCTGCCATTGTCTTTACACAACTTTCAATCTGTGAAAACACAACTGGCTAAGTAGTGAATGAGAAAACCTTTTGGATGAAATACAGGTACAGTTTAAAAAAAAAAGTGAATTATAGTCCCCAGCTGTTTTTAGTAGTAGCTTATTCTGCCTTCACTTCTTACAATAAAACACTCTCTGCCTACAATCAATGTATAAGATCCAATTAATCAAACTTGGTTTTGGACTGTTGGAGTGCCCAGAGAAAACCCACAGAAATATAGGGAGAACATGCAAAACCATGCAGGGTGTCACACGGCTCAGGGTAAAGGTTGGAGAAATGACTGCTCAAAATTACACCAGTATTGCTTTTTAAACTGATGTATATAATATTCTTCATTTGTTGATTGTCAGAATAAAATCCTGTTCCAATAATTTTCCCCTAATATTAATGATATAAAACTCTTTTTTAAAGTTCATATATTTGTTATTGATATTTTTCATTCTTTGTTTTCTGTAGGCTTATTAGTTTAAGATTTTCCTCGGACACTGGCAGCAGAAGCTAAAAAGCTAACAATGCTAATTCACTCCAGCCTGTTAGCTATGGTTTAGCGTTTAGCTAAGACAGCCTGTTTTCAAACCCACGCCCAGGATGTGAGTAGATCAGATCATAAAATGTGTAAACAGTAGAGTTTACCTTTTCAGTTTTATTTAGGTTTCATCATTACAACTTTGGCAAAGTTTTCTTTCAAAGTGTTGACATGAAAGTGTTAAAGGTGACCCTACAGTTAAAGACTGAGTTCCAGCTCTAGGCTGACCCTTGACCCCTGTGCCCAAACCCAAGAGCACCACCTGACCTTCTCAGTTCACCGTGGCTTAAGTTCAGTTTCATCTCTCACCTTGGTTCAGTCGGCGCACTCATTATTCTGCAATTAGCTTTGTTGAAATCTCACTGCATTAACCAAACAGCACAACAGATGAGCTGCAGTGCTGATTTGAAGTATTGCGCTAATTGGTGTCATATGAACACACTGACCTTTAACTCATTAACTGTACTGGAAGCAGAAAAAAACAAGCCAGCACAAAGATTGGCTCCACGTAGGAGTTACCTTTGCTGATTGTGCAGTTTTATTAATTGTTCTCCACAGCTCTATAACAATGGTACGTGTGGACGTATTCATTTCTGCGTGTGTTATTTTTCCATTTTATGGGTTTTTCTATCTCGTAAACAGCTTTGTGTTTCTTGTTCTTTGCACTTACATCAGGGATTGAGCTTTTCGGCAAAGAGTGGAAAAGTCAGAGAAATAATTACTGTTGTTATATTTGAAGAGTGAATATTGATTCAGGTCTTTGGTTTCATAACTATATCTTCTTGTTTGTTGTGTTGTTTGAGAATCTCTGCAACTTTTTGAACTTGGAAAGAAGAAAAAAATCTTTTAATCTCTGCCACCAGCCTCTGAGGTGCACTGAGTTGAGGTAAATATGGACAGACATACCAAACGCCACCTTCACAGCCCCTTTTGTCCTCAACTCCACAGATTACCTCAGCAGTATAGCCGGTGGAACCGAGATAATTACTTTGTGTTATTTCTCCTCCCACACTTTGCTTTTGAAGTTGTGGCTGCACTGCGTCGCTTCTAATAGCATCCCGGTGTGCCATCGATCCAACAACCCTCTTCTGGATATAAATCTGTACAGGAGGTGGGCTGGCATGCACAGTCTGAGCACCCCAGGAGTCTGCCTCAAGCCTCTGCAGGTTTCCTAAAGCACAGGCTAATCAATATGGAAGTACACCTGGTCGTGGGAACAACATAAAGCTCCTGTATGCACATTAGACTGCAAAGTAGATGCTCTTTGCAATTACAAAATCGTACTTTTATATGTAGAGCTCAATTTATTGACTAATGATATGTAACTTCACCCTGTTAACATAAATGTATCTTTAAATTACATGATTGTTAGCACTGCTTGCTTTACTGCATAGATTTTTAGCTAACTGATCAGTGTTATAAGTCCCTCTTGGCTAATGTAGCAACCTGGTTTAGTCATCCACGATAACACGAGACATGAATTATGTTTTCTATTTGTTGTGAAAAATTATAACGTTTCTGATGGAGAAGTTTCTTGCAAGAGCACTCACAAAGCTAGCTCAACTAAAATATTCTTCTATCTATTCTTTACAAATAGGAATGGGAGGCGATTTAGAAGCTCCTTATGCAATAAAATGTACTTGAAACGCACACTTGCAAACCATGCATGTTTTGGTGAAAATAGCACATATTTACTAGTAGGGATGTACTGATTCACTCAACTCTCGATACAATTCGATTCACGATACTGGGTTCACGATACGATTCTCTCACGATTTATTTTACGAAATGAGACTGAAAAATATTCATTTTTTTTTTCTCAGAAAAAATAAATAAATACAGTGAAGGTACGCACTCGTTCGTTGAAGGTAGCTGTTCCACGTAACCTTCGTCCTTTATCCCGGGTGTGACCGGACGGCAGCGCGTCAACGGGACAAGGAGAAAACAGCCGCTGTGACATCAGCGGCGGCAGCAGCAGCAACACACACACACACAATTCTTAAAGCTGATATCCAGAGTTTCTGAGAAATCTATGTTCATGTATGATTCTTTTGAAATGCAATGGTCTACTGCTGGTGGTCATTCATATACATTAATGTATATAAGTCCCTCCTTCGTGAATGTGAATGAAAAATTAAAAGATGCACTTTTTTTCAGTAAGCTAGGCCTATGTGTTTACAACATAAATCTTAAATTCTTTTGTCTCAAGAAGGACACCATGACAGGCTGCCAGCTTATTTTTTTATTGAACGTGACCTCTGATTCTGAATGCATTATTTTGTACTTTTTTATTGTTACTTGAACTTTATTTTGGAATTTTGAGTTGAAAAGCAATAAATATGTATTGCAATGTTAAGGAATTTGTGTTTTTTTTTTTTTTTTGTTTTTTTTTTCATTTTAGATATGTAAATCAACAGGTATAAATAACTTTTAGTCAATTAATGGGGACATAATCGAATCGAAAAAAATAATCATTAGATTAATTGATGCATCGCAAAAATACTTGTTTAATCGTTTAAAAAATAATCGTCTATCCCAGTTCTGATTCAAAGCCATAATTGTACTAATAATCGACCTTGGTTTTCTTATTTTAGGTCTTTGGTTTTGGCCAAGAATTTCATTTCGATGGATTTCTAGTATTTACACACAATTTACACACAATTTGTCTTCAACAGGAAGTTATCTTGAACTCAGAATCTTGTGCCATTGCAGCATGTTTGTTTTTTGCACATTTCTGCTGAGAAAAGATATTAAATTGACGACAACAGTTAAAGTCATTAATCGTATTACTCATGTTTGGAATGATTTCGGGAGGTTTAATAGCCTGTAATGAGATCTAATTAGGGAAAGCCGATGAAACGTAAATGTGTAAACTGATGCGGACATGAAACGAAACAAGTTAACTGTGAACAGAATTGGTAAATATTTTAAATGGTAAATTGGAGATTCTAGATTTTCTGTGGGAGCGAAAATACAAAGAAGTCCTGACGTTGATTTATGTAAATGACTCCAAAGACGTTTTTTACTCAAATTAGTAACAACGTTTTATTTTTTTAGCTTTGGATTGATCATCTAAAGTCCATATACTGTATGTGATGGGTTGCGTTCTTTCCACCTTGACATTTGCACCCTCATGACTTCATGACTCTCCTCGTTAGGTGGGTTTATCTGCGGATATCTTAAGTCCTCAAAGCATAAGGTAACTTCTTAAGCTTCTGGTTAGAAAACAGAGCTACAGGCTTAGCCCATGATCTCATGTATTAAGGACAGATGATGATTAGGAAAGCCCTTTGCTCTCAATGGGTGCCCCTTTTAAACATTAGGAATCTATCCACAGGAATGCGCTTTAATGTGCTATAAATACTGACGGTGGTTGGTGGGTTATATATTACAATTTTGGAAACTCAACTTCTTTTAATCTTTTATTGCAAAGACATTCTGCTGTAAATTACACACTGATTTATTTAATGATATACTGTATATATTAGGAATGCAACAATGTTCCGTATTTTACCAAACTGTTCAATACGCCCTGTTCAGTCCAATGCATATCGGCAAACAACGGTATTTTTGGTACATTTCCCCATCACAAAACTTTTTCAAAACTTTGTGCAGCCGCGCATGCTTTGTGATCCCCTCAGGAGCAGAGACATGAGAGCAGCACATTGTTCAGGCTCAGTGACGGAGCTGGCGTGGATCCTCCTGCATATGTGTCAGACTGGAGCTGCATGTACAGGCTGGGGCGTGGATGCTGTGAGCGTGCTTTAGTGATGCGCGGGCCAGGATTTTTCCAACCCTTCGGGCCCCGCATGTACGGCAAAATCTTACTCACACCGCCCGCCCCGAGCTGCTGCCTTTATTTTCAGAACCCAACCCAACCCAATGGCGTCACGCTTTACATTTAACGTAGAGTTCAGTTTGTGTAAAGAAAAATGTAAATGCCGCATGATGTGAGCTGTGAGTCTGAGCCAGCGCTGATTGGCTGTGCAGCGTGCGCCGCACAGCCAATCAGCGCTCACAGACAGTTGTAAAATAGCGGATACCTATACTTTCAGTTCAAAAAATTACCCGCCCCAGCCCATAATGAAATTAATTGATAATTTCTTCACCCGCCCCGCATCACTAGTGTGCATTTATGTATGTGTGTGTCTGCATATATGCATGTATGAATTGATGTGTTGTGTTGTGTGTGTATACAGTATATACATATATATGTATGTGTGTATATAAATATTTATTAGGACTGAACTATTTTGGAAAATAATCTAATTGTAATTTTTTTTTTTCCCTCAATATTGTGATTGCGTAACATACCATTACCGTGGCCCAAAAACCGTGATGCATACCGAACAGTGGGAAAACTGTACTGTTGCATCCCCATATATATATATATATATATATATATATATATAACTACTGTAGAGAGTTTGTGGCCCTTGTTCCTCATTTAATTAATCTTCTTCATAGAACACAGATCAAATGTTTTTTTATCTAGATACAATCAATAACTGTTTCAAACTAAATGTTGTTATAAATACAGACAACACATGGACAGTCATGTGCACCCAGACAGTGACCCACTACTAGCATATCACAAGGACCTTATTAAGTGCTGCCACAACACATTTATCTAGTCTCATCTCTTATCTTTTTTTTTTTTTTTGCTAGGATGTGTTACTGCAAAGTGGCAAAGAGCGCTCCTGACTGTGAGTTTCATTCTCTCTAATGGGGAGAGCAGTAGCCGTAGCCCAGGCCATATCTAACCACACGACTGTGTTCAAACCAGGATGATTTCTGCCTGAAAATAGCCTCGCTGTCAGCTCGCCTTATTTGCTGAGGCTGCTGAGAGTCAGTTAAGGGGATCAGTGTTCACTGGAGTGTGCGGTTCAGGGGTAAGACACAGTGCCGGTGACACATTGCTTTGATGGGATCACCAGTCGCTCCTAATCCCCATCGACACAGATGACCCACGAGTCACTAGTCGTGACTCCAGCACTGCCTGTACTCAACGTCCTACCAGGTTGACCTTTAGTCACACTAAGGCAGCATGAGGACTTTTGGCTGAAAGCTAATCATGGCAACTGTTTCCAAAACAAGTAACGTCTCAGACCTGTGCTGGTAGTAGGGTGGAGGACGTGCTCGGAAAAGAGAGTCGGGTGCTTTTTTAAAAAAAACATTTGTTTATTGGATGCACGGCTTGATTTTTAGGTTAGCCATTGGACAAGGAGAAATACCTGACTATTTTCTCTTTCACTGCAAAGTATACATGTCATGGATGTTTGCCTGCTAACTCCTGGTGTGCGTTTGTGTGTGTGTGCATGTTTGCGTGGGCATGTGGAGTCATTTGTGTCAAAGCTTCAAAGTACTCACCCTCTGTTTGTGATGACTTGGCAGTGCAGGAAAGGTCAAGGAAGAGTTGCCAAGTGAGCTGGATTAGCAGTAGTTGGTCTTGGCTCTCACTGGGGAAACTCAGATTCAGGCACTGAATAATGTGTTGAAAATTAGGTTATTATTGTCATTCCCCATCGTTGGCTCATCATCATGTAGCTATCATATATACAAATGTTAAGCCAAAGAAACAAACATGTCTGTGATGAAAATGGAGAAATATTTTATGATATTGTATTACACTTTTTGTGTGTGTATGTGCGCATTTTTAGTGTTGAGTTTTCCAGAACTTTTGTACATATTATAAGAATGTGGTTTAAAACAGATTTAAGATACAAGGCTCTAATGTCATTTTACTGCAATGATACAGGTGTACAAAAAGTTGGTAAAACATCTAGTTTATGGAAACTTTTGCTCAAGCTAAGAATTATAGTCAACTGCTGATTTTTCTTAATGTATGTGCATATTTATAGCCATCCATAAGTTTGTATTATTCAGTTATTTGACACTGACTTTTTTAAGAATCGATTGGCAGTTATATATAGATTTATTTATACCTTTAATATTCAATTAAAGAAAATTACTTCAATTGAAAACACTTTTGAAAAACTATTATTAAAAATGTGTTCGAATACAAACAAATATTTGACACCCAAAAAAAATTGCAGATAAACACTATTCTTTCATTGAAAAGTAGTTTTTTTTTATTTTAATGATTTTTTTTGGGATTAATACACCTTTTTTTGATTGAATAATAAACACAAATCTACCATCAGTAGATTTTCTTAATCAACTCTTTTTAAAAATTCCTCCATTTAAAAAAAAAAAAGAAAAAAAAAAAAAAGAAAAGAAAATGGTTACAAGACTTAAATTACACATTAACGGACAAAATGTGGCCCTATGAGCACCATTTTTATTTTGTATGAACACTGTGAAATAAGTTAAGTTTTGATTTATTCTCTCACAATTACCACAAAAAAGGATAAAGCCTGAAAATGAGTGTGTTGGAACATCGGTTAAAACAAAACAAACTAGCTTTTTTAAAATTATGTCTGCATGTTATGTTCTTTACATAGAATTGTGATGCATTAGGGTTTTAAGTTTGTGTTCTTTGTAATCACATCATGCCCTGAACCATCTCTAGGGATTGTTAGAACTACATCATTCCATTGTGTTGTTAGCATCTCCAGTGAATATACAGCTGGACTAATCAGTGTGTAGCTTCACTCCAGTTACACAAAATGCCCCTAATGGCTACTCTAAATAGAAGTCCAGCATGATTTGTGCTTAAAGCTCATACCATCTTCAATATGTCAACTTTCCGAAGGAGGATCTTTATTCTGTATGCACTGACCCATGCTTTTCTATTCAGTTGTGACACATCAGCACAAATATTTGCTTTTAAAAAGTCTGTTTCCACTTGGAAACATCATGAGATTGTTTGTAATCAAGCTTTCTGCATCAAAAATGTCCTTTTTGTTTAGATAAAGCTTGGATTGTAGGCTTATTATATTCAAGAGGCTAATCTGCACATTACTGCTTAAATATTGTAAACTGTTCACTTTTTTATAATGTGTATACAGCCATGCAAAGGCTAAAGCAGATTGGATCCCTTTTTGTATTCATTGTATAAAAGACCTAAATAAGTTTTTAGGGTGTCGTGGTTTGTATACTCACAGGAACAAGCCCCTGGGTATACTGTATATAATTTATATATCGATAATTGTTGTTTTTTGTCCTTAACTGTCACTCTGGATGAATTGTAAGTGTAAATATTTACAAGCACTGACAACTATAGTCTTGTTTACCACAATAGGTAGGTACCGTAGTTGGTCTGCACCATCTGGATTTAGTTTTTGGTGCCTCGTCGCCTCATGTGAAATCACAGTACATCATGCAAAGGTGAGGTGTAAACTGAACTGCTACAGCTGTCTTTAAATCATTGAATGTGTTTTTTCTTGCACATTGATGTCCTTGAGTGTTAGATGTACTTTAACAGACAGATGTTTGCTATTTATATTGTACTCAGCATGAAAAAAATAGAAAAAATAAAGAAAATAATCATTTCAATGAATTCATTCCACACCAGTGATATGTCTTACTGGAGGAAATCCTGATAGGACCAATTTCCAATTTCTGTTTTTACTTTGTTGAGTAAATAAAATGAGGCGAATCTGAGATATCCCATACTATTTTTGCTTTCAATAGGAATTTGTAAGGTAACTTCTGTTTCCTTTTTCATAATTTAAGTAATGAATTAATTATACAGCAGTGCATGGGAGAAATAAGGAAAGCAAGCGCCGCTCAGACATTAGCAAAACATCGTAATATGAACTAATTCCTCAGCGTTAACTGTTTTGTTTAGGGGTGGTTCATCAGCCCAATTACCTGATTTGATTTCATTCCGATAATTACATTTTTGATCTGATTAGCAATGATTATCTTTTCAATTTTCGATTATTCCTGACTTCTCTTTTGAGTAAAACCTCACAGCATCTTCAGTATTGTTTAGTGTACAATATCCAAATTAGGAGGATCCGCTGGGCTTGTTACAGTTTGAAAACTGAAAACGATCAATCTTTGGAATTTTAAGAATGGATTCCCAATCATCAATACTAAAATTGGGATTAATTGATTATTGACATTTTTTCACCACCACTATTTTTTTTTGCTAGCAGTAGGGGTTGTTTGCATGTTCTCTTGAAGTGTTTTCACATGGCACTGTAGTAGTCTCCTACTGTCCAAAACCAGGCTATTCAATTATGCTTTCAGTTTTTGCCCGAATGTACTACTCACATTAATGTAGTGTCTGCTGCTTAATGTTCAGGAAAAGTTTGATTCACTGTACGTGATGATTTTTGTGAAATTACTTGTAATATGCATTGTTTTTTGGAGCTGTGAGTCGTGACTCATGTATTGTTGTATGATTCAACTTTTGTTGTTGGATAAGAAAATTGCAATAATCATCACTATTGAATGGCAATACTTGTAGAGTCGCAATAAATCAGAATCCCAAATATATGGAAGCGGCACGGCACCTTAATTTATCATGATAAATTTGAAAAGGGACAAAAGTAAATCATCCCAGTCCTATTGCTTTTCATTAAAGCCATTTTCTGTTTGGATCTCAAGCTGTGATTTCACTAATACTGGTTTGAATGTGTCTGTCAGTTTGCCTGCATTAGTCTGACTCTGTGTTTTTCCTGCTAAAGGCTGAAGAACCATTCAGGCGCTTCACTGCTGGGTGTAGAAGTTGGATTGGTTGATAATGATCTCCGTCTCAGGATTCTGATTATTTTTTCACACATCTGGCTGTGAGAAGAAGCACAGGTTCAGATTGTGTCTGAGGACAGGTATAACGTGCAGATTTGAATGCGATGAAGTCCGAATAGCTAGCATAATTGGCTAATTGGGTGCTTAGTTCAAAGAGGCCTCATTATGGCACCCCACCAGCTGGGTGATAACAAGAGCAAACACCTCCATTATCTGCTGTGGGGCCCTCAACATATTTATTCACATCTTGTTAACTGTGTGACCAGGCCTATTAGCTGTGCTGGTTGGATTGCTCCTGCCCACTCATTAACACTACACCACGGAGCTATAAGGCCATCATTACAGGACGAGATAATAGTAAAATATTGTACTGGCCTCTCCTTTATTGTGGGAATAAAATGCATAACTGCTAATGTAATACAGTGTGCTGTAAGGCTGACAAGTCATGAAGATACTCCCATTTTTAAACGCTGTTAGCAAAGCTTGGCTGTGTGTTAGCTCACAGGTCAGTCCACTGTGGCCCTGTGATGGCTTGTCAGAAAAATGCTAATAGACGGTTTCATCACCACTACTAATTACTGAATGACAGTTTTCCTACCAAGGTGAAACTGTGCGTGCATGTGTATGCGTGTGTGTAATTGGCCTAATTAGGTAAACTATCATTACACTTAAAAGTGCATTACTGCTGCTCTTTTGTAAAAGCTGTAATTAGTGCAGTGTGGAGAGTGAGCTGTAATGGAGTTCATCCTCATGTGTTATTAGTTTGCTTATTATATGAGCCGGCTGATTGGCGAAGAATAGCATTGATTTGTTTCACAGTTACATCATTTGGTGGACCCGAAGTGGGCCAGTCCGGTCCAAAAATGAGTGTATACTAGATTTACTAAAATGGGCCAGAAGCAGTCAAGAGTGGCCAAAAAATGGGCTAATAAAGAGGAACCAGGTGGTATGTAATGGCAAAGGATAGCTCAAATGTGGCAAACAAAAGTAAAAAAGGGCAAAATGTGGCAAACAATAATGAAAGAGGGCAAACGTGGAACAATAAGAGGCAAAATGTAGGATAAAAAGGAAACAAGTGGTATTTATTGGGCAAGAGTTAGCTTATTTGGATAAAAAGTGCCCAAAAAAAAAGAAAGAAGGGACAAAATCTGGACAAGTGTCAAAAATGTCTTGCAAAAATTGAAAAAAAAAGGGGTATTTATTGGCAAAAGGTATCTAAAGTCTGAACAAAGTGTCAGAACTTTTTGAAAAGTGGCAAAAATGAGACAAAGGTAAAAAGGGGTTAAAAAGTGTCCCCTTTTTATGGTTTTCTGGGGAATGATAGTTTAATTTATATACAGACCCACATGTTGAGCATCACTGATTTAACAGCTTCTATGTGGTGTCCACTGATAATGTAGTGGCTGGACAGAAAACGGCAAGGCTGAATTATTGTCCTAGTTCACCCCTGGTTACATCGGTGTTAAATCATTCAACAAAGCGTAGTTTGTGTGCAGTTTGGATTTTAGGAACTTTTAGCGAGTTTTTAGATTCATGCGATTTTGCTTTACACAGAGGCACAGTTTGCAAAAGTCAAGTCTGGCAGGTGCTGATGGGGATAATTTAAAACATAGAAAGAGACTACTAGCGTGCCCACATTCGTTGTCAAAGCATTCAGCCTGACTTGGCATTTTTTTGCATGTGTCATCTCATGCTGACTGTAGCTGCAGCCTGAGACCCAGATCCTCTCCACTAATCCAGATTGCCTTCTAATCCCAAACAAACTCTCCTCTTTTAACCATTTACTTCATTATTCCTCTGAAGTTTCATGCAATCTCTAATTTAATATCCCAAGTCAACCAAGTATAATAAAAAAAGTGAAAAATGCATCTTTGCTTACCATTTATATAGTTTAGACAAACCTTCATTCTCCTTGAATTAACGTCAGTTCAGTTGTTGTGCATACGATCAATTCTAAACATCCAATTACAGTAAAATATGATTTTAATTGTTATTCAGTTGAGTGACCTCATTGTTTGCTTATTATGCATTCCTTGCATACTTTTCTTTCTCTGCTGTAGCAGATATAAGTAAGACACGTAAAGATGTTCATCACTGTCTTAGGAGACCTAAACAGGCCTTGAAGGAGAAGACTTGCAGAACTGGTCACTGGCACATTTACACAAGGTTAAGAAATCCCATTGGAAGGGTTGGGCAGTGGAATTAGAGCAAGCGCTGTTTAGCCAAGGCTGTAGATCCTCTGAATAGGCTTAAGTTTAACATACAGTGTGATATTTGGACAAAAATAAATCTCTTTTACACTTTTGTGCTTTGTGTAACAATTTGAAACCAATCTACTGTGCACTTTTTTTTTTTTTATTGGAACAAATTTAAGTTGGTAATGATTTACAGCCCTAAAATGGATATCCTGGCATAAACGTAGAGATGTAACGATTCACTCAACTCCCGATACGATTCGATTCACGATACTGGGTTCACGATACGATTCTCTCATGATTTATTTTACAAAATGGGACTGTAGACAAATTTTTTTTTGGGAAAAAAACTAGAAAATACTGTACTATTTTCCTTTTATTTTTCATTGTCAAAAGAATTTTTTGATAAACTATTCAAAAAAATGGAATTTAACTAAAAATAAATCTTGAATGAAATAAATAAAAGAATAATACAAATGAAAATGAAGCCTATTAATTTAAATTCTGGTTCTATAATAAACAATGCAAAACTGCATAATAGTTCTTTTTCTTTTAAAAGTGCAATTGAAAATGTATTTTGTGCCTTAACAATTGGACTTTTAAAAAAAAAAAAAAAACGTTATTGCACTGATTTACGTCATATTTGTTTGGACCAGCAGAGGGCGCTGGTAACACAGTGGTCGGTTGGCATGCAGATATCTTGCAGTGAAGAAGAGAAGCTATGCTAGCAGACAGAGCTAATAGAAAAACGTGACTTTTACAGATATTCAAGTAATATTACAGATATTCTTTCGGTGCTAAAGGGCTAGTGAATCATTTATTAACATATTTAAGAGTTGAAGGCGGCCAGAAAGAAAGTATTAGCAGACTCCGCCTGCCGCCTACACTTGTGGATAGCGCCCTCTGCTGGTTAAAAAAAGTACTGCGATTCAATTTTCAGAAAATCGATATCGACCGTGATACCTATGAATCGATTTTTAACTGCCTTACGATTAATCGTTACATCCCTACATAAACGTCAACTGAAAAATACATAACATTGATGAATTACAATAAAGATATAAATGATAACATTATAAATATCTTGGCTTCATTTTAAAGAAGTTAATGTACTAAAGTTTCTCATCAAGCCATCAGACTTAAAGTATCTGCTGTCAATGATCGTTAGTTTATTATAAAACTTAGAGAAAGACTTAAGATTTGTTTAAAACACACTCGATTACTGCAAATAAATGTTTCATGTAATGTTGCTTTCACAGAAACAGAATAGCATGTAAATTTCATTTATATTTTACGTTATTTATTGTGTAAGAAACTATGAATCTCCTTGTGCGACATAGCTTTGTTGAATCCCAACCCTTTCAGCCCTTTTTCTTTTTTGGAACATGTTTGTCTCAGAATGAAGGGGTTTGTTTGAAGAGCCGATCCCAGACATTGTCCCCAGAGAAATACTAAGAAGAGAAGTGAGCCTATTTCCAGCGCCAAGGCAGCAAAGAGTGGCTCTCATTATGATTCACTCAGAGCTGAAACGCTTTGGATGATGAGTGAGTCAGACGAGGGGGCCAGTGTCCACTGCCATGCTGATGCAAAGCCAAATGTAACTGCACTCAGAAAGCAATAGAAATGGAAATGAAATGAAAGGCTGCTCTTCTATTGTCTGTTAACTGTGAGTTTTGTGCATAGTTGTCAAGGTAATACTCTACAGTTTTATCATTACTATTAAAGTTATTTTACTATACAACTCGTGTATAAATCCATCATCAACTTTTCTGCTTAGAACACTTATTATAGAAAAGACCAAAGCCCCATGCTGGCAGCAGCATGTCTGCATCATAGGGACAGAAACAGGCTCTTTGATAGATAGTAGAAGTGGTGCACTGAATGCATCATCCACAGAAACACACAGTTGTGTCTGAATAGAATGGTGACACCAGCCAAAAGAATTACCTGGTTTTCAGACAGTTACTAGTAATGGAGTGCAAAAATGTTTCTAGGTTTAGGGTTTCTCAAGACTTTAAATGAAAAATAAAGAGTGCGCTGCTGCCACTGCCCTTATGATACAGCAAGCTTTAATAAATCTGTGTCAAACAGAAACACCTAATGGGGTGTTCATATTTAGACCATGTGCTGTCCATTCAATAACTTCATTTAGAATATGTAGTCAAATTTAACAAAGTAGCAAAATTTGTCCTTTGTGGTGCTTTTGGTTTGCGTATCCTCTATTATACATGGTTCTTTCCTGGTTCCATCAAACTTCAATCTTGGTTCGTTTGTAGTTCATTTATATTTTGTTCATGCTTTATTCGTGGTTCTTAAGGCTTCATTTCAGCTTGCGCATCCTCACTTGCATTTTCTTCTTAAAATGCAATTAATCTATTATATATGGTTCTTTCTTGATTCGTTCATGGTTCATTAACGCATCAATCTTCAATCTTGGTTGTTTTGTGGTTTGTTCATGGTTCATTATTGTTTTGTTTATAGTTCGTTGGTTCCTTTATGGTTCATTCATGCTTTATTTAATAATTCTCAAACATACTCTGGTAGAACGTAGGCGGAGCATACTCTGTGCGGGCACCACCATGTAGTAGTTTCCAGTAAAACCCTACGTTTCATACAATATTGTCTTTGTTGCCTTTTATTCTAGGACGTGTTTTAATCTCAGTACTTTCGTAGCTCGTCTCCATCTCTCCTGCTCTGTTTCACCAGGCAGGTGAAATGCAGGTGGGTATTACATTTAATGCGGGTCGATGTTCATCTTGAGTACCGTATGTTTGAGCCTTAATTCTTGCGTGGTTCGTTTATGGTTAATTTCTGGCTTCATTCCAGCTTATGCATCCTCACTTGATCTATTCTACATGGTTCATTTGTGGTTCATTTGTGTTTCATGGCCCAATAATGTTTTGTTTATGGTTCGTTCTTGCTTTATTCGTGGTACGTTTATGGTTCGTTCATGCTTTACTTATTGTTCCTGGCTTAATTTCATCTTCACTT
The DNA here is from genome assembly GCF_900634775.1 of Gouania willdenowi. Taxonomy (NCBI): domain Eukaryota; kingdom Metazoa; phylum Chordata; class Actinopteri; order Blenniiformes; family Gobiesocidae; genus Gouania; species Gouania willdenowi. The sequence continues at coordinate 6,083,079 of NC_041054.1, forward strand.
GCATTTTCTTCAGGAAAGGCAGTTCATCTAGTTTGACAATGTATTTGCTCAGTAGTTGGACCAACAACTAGCATTGACACTCATGTCCTTTTTCAAAAAAGGCCATTTGATAGTGAATATAGAAATTTTAAAGTGTGTGTCAAACGATCTCTAATCCAATTAATAATTGACCTTGTATTATTAGATATTTTAAATTAATTGTTATATTTCTCAGTCTTTTAAACAGAAATTTGAAACTTCAGTCTTTCTTACATGATTTGTTTTTACATTAGGGTTCTAGTGGCGCCTACAGTGCATCCCATGTTCGTAAGTGCAACTCATGGATTATCACAGTTTCTCTGGAATGTGATGTTAGGAGATGGACACGTAACAGGGCACTCGTTACTAATCCAATGTACCTGGAAGGCCTGTGCCGGTTGGCCATCAGCCATTGGGAAGACGAGGGATCAGACGGTGTGTGTGCACACCTCTAAGCTCCACTTTTAGGTCTTATTTTTTTCTTTTTAGAAAAAAGACTAAAAAATGTATTTTTCTATTAAATCAGATTGCTGTGGTATCTGTCATTAAGACGTGAGCTGCAAGTTCCGCAAATCACAGTCAGTTGGTGAGGGAAGGTCTTGTCTGGATTTACATCTGAGAATTTAGAGGTCAGATCCAATTTCTAAGGTAAAAACAAAACTGGAACAAACAACAAACTAAAGATCAAAAGTTCAAGGGTCTGTATTTATGATGAGTCAGTTGTGTGTGACAGTATAGACTGATATCTGGCAGTCATGCCACACACGCAGAGGGTCCGTCCCCATCTGTCAGGCAGCCAGAGGCCAGCTCCGTGACCTCAGATTCAGTGACAGACAGCAAGGCAAAAAGAGCTGACAGTGCTGTCGTTACGTTGTGTATTTTATTCAAAAACGAGAGCACTCAGAGAGCGCAGACCTCCGCCAAGTAGCTCATTTCCACCCATATTGTGATTTAAAGAGTACAGCACGCACTTCCCTACCACTACTACATCACCCATAAGCCAACGCACTTGAAGGAGCTGGCACATCCACCCATATTGTGATTCCCACGAGTGGTATTTTCTCATTTTTGGTAATCCAGAACATCCCCAAAGTGTAATCACCTTTTCCGTGTCCCCTAATCAACATTTCCTCAAAATTTAATCCAAATCCGTTCATAACTTTTCAAGTTAGCTTGCTAACAATCAGACAGACAGACAGATGAACGCAGGGTAAAACATAACTTTCCGCTCTGCGCTTGGCGGAGGTAATAACACTTTAAATCAAACGCAACCAACGAAAAACCAGGCAGAATAATCATGTGCTTTGTGTATTATGTAAACAATTGATTTCATGATGTTCTTGTTTGTTGATGCAATAATGTTGTGTTTTGGAGAATAATTTAACTGTGGTAACTGGTGCGTTGATGCTTTTTTTTCTCTCTTTGCCAATTAGTTGTGATTGTCTCATAGTTGCAGAGCCACAACTGAACAGGAAAAAGCTAAGAAAGATACATTATCTCATTGTGCTACAGAGAGTTTGGCTCTCATTTAGATTTAATTATCTTTAGTTAAAAAAAAAAAAGTTCATATTTTACTGAATAAAATGAGTAACTCTTATTATTTCGTATCCAAAAGGGATAGCTTTATGACCTGTCATTAAAATGTGTCTGGGTTTGCAATGACAAACAAAAAATACCTAGAAAAGATAACTTTTTGTATGGTTTTGGCCAAAAATGAAATCACCTTACACATTTTAACTTTACTATTGAAAAAAATTTAAAAAGGTTATATAAAACCCAGTTTTTGGGTATATAATTTGCCATACATAAGATGTGTTCAAAAATATATAGTGCTATAGGAATCATTATTAAAACAATAAGTCCAACTATTCACTGCCAAAAAAGCTTTACATACACTTAACTGCACATATATACAGTATATATACCAATCTTATTGCGTTGAAGTCTGAGGTAATGTAAATAAATTTAACCTACAGTAGATCTGCATGTTCCAAAAAGAGTTGTATGGATCATTAATCATTCAGGTTACAGACACCACATTAATCCCCTCCCTTTCCCTTTTTTTCAATCACAACTCTTAAAACAGTGTGAGTACTTCACAAAGCTGTGCTCTCTGGACTACCAAACAATCTGCCAAAATGTTCAAAATAAGAGACAAAGGTTACAATTTAAACAGAGAACTTAACTTTATTCATCCAAAAGTCCACAACTTTAAAAGTCCCTGTTTTCTAGTGCTGTTTATTTTATTTTCCTCATTAACCAGCCAAGCAATACATGACAATATCTTTGATACCTTTTAACACAAACACAGACCTATGTGTTATGTTATGTATTGGCTCTGATCATTATCAGTCTCTAGTCTATTTTCATATTAATATCACTCTGCAGATTTCACAACCCTGAGAGAGAAACGTGTGTTAAGTGTGTGTTCTTGAGTGTGTGCACTTGTGTGTGTCAACAGGCTTTGGCGGCCTGTTGAACCACTTAAAGGATTCTATTTAACGGGTCAGCTGAGCAATTAATCAAGAGTTTAATTGGAATCTTGCGTGGAGTGACATGATTTATGCAAATGGGGTCATTAATATGCAGCCCAGCTTTCGATGCTTAAATTAAAACGGGCTCATCCAACAGCACCGGCTACCACTTTGATTAGGCTAAATTACAAAGCGATAATAACTAAATACACATATTTATTTTATAGAGAAGTTCATAAAACTACGTGCCCACTGGCAGAAAAAATACTGGCAAGTCTGAAAAGGAAGGTATCTCAGTTGGAAGGAGGCGATGTTAATCCAGTTAATTCTGCCTCATTACAAGCACACGCCTATCTGCAGGGCTTTACTTTTAATTGGATCACCAAGCAATTTAAATCACATTTGATTGTTAATTGCTTTTTTTTTTTTAAATCCTAAATTGCATCAATCTTTAACGTTTACAATATTTCCAGCCTGGTCAATACAGCTTTGGGATTCCAGCATCTGACCATCAGGCTGCCCTTTTTAACTTGTCTTTTATGGACCCATACACTCATTTTGTTCACCTTTACTTTGTGCTGATACAGAGAAAACTGGCAAGAGATAGAGCTTCAATGACAGACAGACAGAAATCCTATGATTTTGTTTAAGGCATTGGCCCCTAACCTTTTATGTTTTGCTCACCATGATCACACCAAACCAAGTTTCCACTTACCTTGGTGGGTGGGGGTGTCGGTTGTAGGGGGGTGGTTCAGTGTGTGTCGAGCCAGAACGTCTGCACATGTTTTTCTGGTGTATCCCACACAATGAATTAATGCTGTTCCAATCTGATATTGGTCTAATATTGGCAAAAAAAAGGAATATTGGATCATTTTGGCCTTCATTTAAAATCTCAGACATAATATACATTGTTTTTATTAGATTTTTAAAAAGTATTTGTCAGGGTCTTCTAATTTATTTGTATTCATTTGATTCAATTGTAGAATACTATGTTTATGGTTAAAATGTTAAAATCTCATCAAGGGGCTCATTGGCTGCATCCAAAGACGTCTGTAACCCATTGGTTAATATTATAATAAATAAATGGCTCAGTTTTTCTTCTACTGACTGTTATTGACTATTGTTCTCTTTTTGAGTAATATCACTTGATCAAGCCTTTTCTAAAATTCCACGCTAACAAAATCCTTAATAAAAGTATGTATGATTTGTGCTGAAATCGTATCAGTTTTGGCCTAAACGCAAGTGTGCGTTATCAGTATTGTATCTGAAGTGAAGAAGTTGTATCGGAACAGCCTTGAATACTATAAATATGAACATGTACGTACAGTATTTCTACTGATGACAAAAAGTAGCATCTATACCGTCAAGTGTAGGAGATGTGATTTTCAAAAGGAAATTATTGGAACATATATAAATCAAATACATGTAATTGTTTAAAACTGTAATCATTTTTTCAGCTTTGTGTGGTAGTCTGAGTTGCCCCCAGTTTCTGTTTACCATCTTTATTAGTGCGTATTCACAAAAATATATAATTGTCTTAAACTATCTGGATGGTTAGGTTGTGGACTGTACATAAACCCCAGGTTTTAGAGACCGCTGTGTTAAGTGATGCAATTCTTCATACTGCATCATCGATTTATTTTGGTCTAATAAATTGCTACATATAGCTTAACTTCTGTCTCTAAATATTTTCATTTTACATATTTATTCTTGCAAGATAAATAACAAACACATTTTGAAAAGATATATTTTTATACACAGCCCAGTCCAAATCCTAGCTTATTTATCTAGGATTCGTTTATCTTTCTTTGTCACAAGAAGATAAGACACTTTGGTTTAAAAAAATTCCAAAACAAAAAATGAATGCTTGTGCAAACCTTGATAGATTTAAGGAAAAGAAAGGCACTCTTTTGTCTTTTAGTTGTGTATGGTTGGTTTTCAAACCAGATACTTTGTTCTTAGCTTTGTTTTTCTAGCTCAGGGACTGATTGATCACTCAATGGTATTTAGCTTCAGGCCATACGTTCCAATTACTCAGAGAAATAAAACCTTCTGTTTTTGCAAGCGGGGAAAAATGGCAGCAAATGGCTTCATCTGTTGTAGTCAAATGGGAATGTGGGAATAAAAACCTGCTTAAACTGTAGCTTCAAGGTTGTTTTTGGATATGTGGTGTACGCTTTAAGATAGAGCTGTGGAGTTACAGGAAACTAAAACCTATGGAGAAATACAACATTAGTAGTGCCTTAGATATTTCAGTGCGTCTCCACACATTGAGTAGCTTACCATGATAAATGGCAGAACTGGGCGATACATACTGGAACCACTTCTCTGGCCATGCATTGCTCAGCAGCTTTGTTTTAACTTCACCTTGGGTTTGTTGAATTTTTGTTGCCAAGTCTTCTTAAATCAGGAGTTTCCAAACTTTTCAGCCTTTAACCCCCAAAATGATGATGACGGAGACTGCTGACCCCCCCTATCCCAGGTGGTGACTGAAAACATAACAAAACATGCACACAGGACTCGTGCGTTTAAGAAAACAAACGGGCTTAACAGCAGCAGAACAGAGAACAGCATGACATCCATTGAATGATTAGACCAATTAGTCAAGGTAGGTTTAATATCCACAAACCAGGCACAGGGTCCGGGCACAGGCTGCTTTCTCTTTGCCCTCAAGACAAGGGTAATGCGCTGGGTGCTCCGGAGACATTGAACCTGCTGGGTACCCAGGGCGTGTGTTGGACGTGACGACAGCCAGGGTGACACCTGCTAGCGCAGAGTGGGGTTTCAGTTCTGAGCGAAAGATGGCAAACCAGGCCGGGGGCGGTGCTCGCGAAGCCCGGCACATCCCCAAGGAGTGGAGAGGGCAATCAGAGCAACCCCGTTGCCTGACGGGGAGCCTGAGTTCCCCGACGGGGGTGAAACTGCCCTGCGGCGGGGAAGAGGGTAAGACCAGTGCCGTTTAGAGAGAGAGTTACGTCAACACAAGTTTGAAATGCTTGACGACACATGATTCAAGTAGACTCGATTTGTTCCCGCAAGTTATTTGATACGCTGATGATAATAGTAACAATATCCAATAGGATTATTTAAATGTTTTACCGTTAAAAAGTGCATCACAAACTGTCTAATACACAGTAGCTTCATTGCGCAGCAACAGTCAACTGCTCAGTTTCAGGAATGATTGTGAAGCTCCATGGACTGCCATTGCTGTAAAAAACAAAAACATTGGAGTGAGGTCGCAGCGGTATTTCTGTGCTGTCCTGTTGCCCTCTCCCCTGGGCTTTCTGTTTTGTCTTTGGTCGGTATTAACCAACACTTAATGTTTAAATTTGGTCCCAAGCTTAATGTAGTGTTAATTTTAGCTAACTACTGCCTCACACACCCATGCGTGTCTGTGGTGCCGTAAATGTGTCGTTATCGCCTCCTCATGACCCCCACTCGGCGGCTTGCGACCCTCCAGGGGGTCGGGACCCTTGAATTGGGAACCACTGTCCAAAATTACTAGTTTTTGGAAAATGTGTTCAAGGTCACTCTGATTATTCAGACAATTTTGTAAAAGTACATCAACAATATTTCATTTTCCTTGGGCCAGGTAAAAACTGCTCTCAGTCCCTCAGCAGGATTTTTTTGGCAAGGCAGTGTACCTGTAAAATGTCACAAATCAGAGTGGACCGAGTTGATCATTTACACGACCTTGCTTGCTGTCAGCAAAAAAGTTTTAGCTGTTTGTGCCCTTCATCGCTACCTTGCTAAATGTGCAGTGCTTTATTTGACAGTTCCACTGTTTTAATAGAGCTCAGAGGACAGATTTTTGCCGGTGGACTGTGTGGAGAAAAGCGAGGGATGACAAACTGTGAAATTGCCAGCAAACGTGTTAGCCTTCACTTGCAATTTCTCCATTTTTTTCTTCTCTATTTTTATTCCCCCATATTTGAATCAGATGCAGTGTTTTGTTGTAGATAAGATACTTAACTAGTTTTTCATCCTTCTTTTTCAAACACAGTTCTTACCCAGTGCTCTGCCAGGGCTCCACGGCTGCTTGGGGTTTGCTGTAATTACACAAGCGAGCAGGGAGCTTTGTCTTTTGCATGGCAGATGGTCCAGCACCATGTTGCATCAGGTATCTGTGACAACCACCTCCCTCCACACAGTTAACGGCACCACCATGGCTCTTTACAGTGACCAAATATCATTATAGCGTCTGCAGAGACAGACGGAGCAGGAGGCTGAAGCAGAGCCTCGGGAGCCAAAAGAAGGAAGTATACGGCTGTGTTTTCACAGGATGCTCCAGACCTTGTTAAATTCAGACAAACACCTTTTAGAGTGCATCTTTTTCCACAGTTTTAATTCTTATTCTTTTGCTGTGTGACCAATACTGCATGTGAGCTGTGTGCTTCTCTGCAGTGCCAGAAGGAGGCAGTGACACACCTTGCCCTGCAAGAGGTGCTCAAGGCGAGCTTTCCACAACACTGACTCATTTGTTCATTTAATTAATCACCTATTCCTCCGTTCACTTGGTTAATGAACCAAACAAGTCAATCTTGTTTTATGCAAAATAGTATTTTGTTTTGATCATGTTGGAGCTTCAAGTGCTTTGGAGAAAGGGTGGGGGAGAGATTTGACGAATGATCATTTAAAACTAACCTATAGTGTGTTTAATGGTTGTTTATAACTTTCATGTCAAAGAGCATTGCAGTTCATACTTCAAATATTAAGGTATTAAAAAACTGTTTTTTTGAATGTAATATAGGGTCGGCTATAATGCAATTAACACCAAATCACTACATTTAAAAGTAAAAAATGCTTTTAAAAAGAAAAAGTGCTCATACATGCACACACATAACTACACATTGACCTTTTTCATGAATCATTTTTATTCAAGATGCTTTTATCTATACTGCTTCCATATCTTCAGTGTGTGCTGGAGCAGGCTGCATTGGAACCCTCTAATGCAGCCTCAAAATGTCCTCATTCGCTTTATATGCACATTTGAAGCGAAGCACCGCCCATCAGCGACACATCGAACTCGGTGAATTTCACTGCCTGCTGAAGCGAGGAGCTGCGCTCCTTTTTCTCCTCTCATAAACATAAACCACCAGTGAAAAAAGCCGGTGTGATTGGCGGCTAATGCTATGCTAGCTCAGTGCCGACTTTCAAAGATGAAAACCACAGAGAGAATTTTTACCTCATACACCTCCAGGTGGTCATAGACAGCTTCTACTCCATGGTTGAATGGGTGAACAGACCGGTGTCAGTGTTGACGGCTTGACGTCATCGTCATCAAAGACTCTGATTGGCTTTCATCATGCGAAAGAGTTCAATATTTTCAACACGAAAGAATGTGCGAATATGACGAAAAGTCAGGAACGCACTGGCACGGCCAACGCTCTTGACGCGCGGACTGGGCCGCACCACTGCACAGGAAAGATTTTGCCTCTGGGCCACATCTATCCATGGACTTTGTATGCAATCTGGATGCATGAACATTTTGTGACGCATCCAGTGTGAAGGCAGCATTAGACCAGAATTTAAAGCGGTTCCCATTAGATACTTGTTTAGTGTACATAAATCCTGACAAAGGTACCCAAAGACTACAAGTATAACAGAGAACCTCAACACAGGAATTTCAGGGGCTCCAACAAGTGACAGTAAGAAATGGGAACATGCAAAATATGACTAAACATTCCAAATATAATACAATGTTTGTCTGCAATTCAAGGTTAGGAATACCAATAATATGACGTGTGTTTATTGTCCACAATTCTTCAACAATAATAAACAAGGTGTTTAATAAGAGCACTTATTTTCTAAACTTTCTTCCAAAAGCTAATCTGAGAAGCTATTATGGTTTAAACAAACAAACAATCACAGGTGATAAACATTTAAATGTCAGCATTCACGCTTTAGAAGAGCAAACGATGCACGCTACGCTACATTAGCCTTGAACTATTTGATTTCCATCAATCAACCAAAGACCCTCAGAAAGGTCATCTCCTTGTGCAAAACACAGAAAACACTCGGCAGTCATTCATCAAGATGCATCTTGATGAATGACTGTCAGAGGGCAACTTGGAATTTAACTGTAAGCTTTTTAAACAGGCTGTATCAGTAGTTTTTTGTTTCTTTGTCAATAAATAATTACAAGACATTAACTGTGGAAAAGGAAAGAATGTATTAAAAGGCCTGAAGTGTGTCTTTTCACACTCACTCAACTCATTCTTAATTTTTTTTTTAACCAAAACAATATATTATTTGACTCTCCCTGTCATTAATGTTCCGTCATCAGTCTAACCTTTGCTGAATGACTTTGTTCTTGTCCCTGGGTCTCTGTGTGATTTCCTTGTTAGTGTTTTTACAGCAGTATGTCTGCAGCAGGACTCTGCCAGAATGCCAAAAAATGCAAATGTTCTGTTTTATAAAAAGCTCAATTTAAAGAAGTGTTTTTGCTAGAGGTGCTTAAAGTAAAAGTAGCCCGAAATTAACTCCCCAAAAAACCCCATTGAGATAAGTAGGTACTTAGCTCAACAGCCACAAAACTATGACCATTGACTAACGAAGGGAATAGCCCTCATTTTGTTTGACATGGCACCTAATTATGCGAGTGCGATCTCTCAGCTAACAAGCATATTTTCCCTCTCTAAAGTTTAAATTAGCTGGGTATTTGGGTTCAAGTGAGTTAAGCAAAAGACAAATTGTTATGGCTAGTCGACCAGGTCAGAGCATCCTAAAAAATTCTGCTCTTGTGGAGTGTTTTTGAACCGCAGTGGTCCGTAGCTTTGGAAATTGGTCCAGGGAAGGAAAAGTGATGAACTGATGACAGGGTCATGGGCGGCCAAAGCCAATCAATGAACATTGGAAGTGAAAGCTAGCCACTGGCCACCAATCCAACAGTGAACAATTAGACCACAAAAAAGCTACAAAACTAACACTTTTTTTGATTGAAATATGCCCAAATACACAAAGTATCCCAGTTAGTTTTGTATTGGCGGCAAATTGGGAACAAATCCAAATTTGAGGCACCAGTCTATTTATTTCATGGAGAAGATGGATTAAGACAAGAGTATTGGAGAACATTATTGATCTCAACGGAAGTCCAGTACGTCTTTCAGTGGCTCTTTTAAGTGAGAAACACTTTGGACAAACAGTTTTTTTTAATCAGATAAATCCATGAAGGCCAATAAATCGAAGATCATTTGTTCGAAAAAATATCTATAATCTTCTTAAAAGTTTCACGCATTGTATTGTGAGATGTGGAATCTTGTAAATGGATGCATAGAAATGTTTTTCTTCGCTAGTCTAGGAGGACAGTGATTCGCTTGACACCGTTTTTGATCTTTCCGTGTAAATCCCAAAATAAACATCCACCATTGTTTTGCCACAACTTTCAGTCGGTGAAAACATCAACAATGTGTTGGGAAGTCACTTTAGCAGAGTTTTTGCGGTAAAAGAGGAGAAATCGTGGTAAGAATGAAGTAAAAACACTTCTGTGCATCCTTCTACAAGACTCAACATCCCACAATGCAATGCACAAAACTTGTCCGACAATATCAATAAACTGAGTGTTTACAGTGGAGAACTTTCAAGCAGCAATTTCAACAAATAATCTTTGATTTATGGATGTATGAAGCCCACACTATATATTTATATAAAAATTGCATGTTAAAACCATTACATTCTCTTTCTGATTAGGGTTTGGGGTAGGGGTGTGCCAAAATATTGATACGATATATTGCAATATTTCGTCTTGCAGTACGTTATCAATACACTGGCGCTGGATATCGTTTTTTTTTTTTTACACAAGTACTAGGCACAACTTAAATATTTTCATGTTCACAAAGAACAAATTGATATTAGTATTAGCACTGAAATATATGTGCAGTCTGCAGTGCAGGTTTAAGTTAAACTTTACACATGGTGGTATGTATAAGTTAAAGTGTGCCCAGGTTTTCATAGACCACCCAGTTGTTTATATTATAATGCACTGACTGAAATTTTCCATTCATACAACAAGTTCATTTTGCTTGTTTAGCAGAACTGATATGTGTCCATGTTTACAGAAAAGTTGATACTACTAGCACTGAAATGAGTATTTAATGCATTCATTTAATTTTTAGTGATTTAAAGTTAATTTGCACAAACATCGTTAACAATATTTTGGTGAAGCATTATTTTGTATCAGCCTTCCCTTAAAGACCTAAACATAACATAAGGATGTGACTAGTTGTGGTCAGGTTAGTTGTGGTTAAGAAGAGCCACTGTGCAGTATACATTTTGTTGTACTTTGCTGTCATTCATGTGAAATTGATTGACAATGTTTTGTAATTCCTGTAAAATGGATTCAGTGCAGTCAATAAATTCTGAATTTCTTCAGTGACCCACATATCGTAGTATATCATGGATGAAATTTCCCGTGATATATCGATCATCACAGAATCGTATCGCGATAACATCTTTATCGGGGGCAAAATATTGCAATAGGTTTGTATTCGCGAGGAACGTGGTGATACCCAGCCCTAGTTTGGAGGGTTTAGTTGCCATTTTTTCTCAAAACAAGTTCTATTCTCCTCCTCCTTACTTTCTTTCACGGCACCAACTAAGCTGTTCACATCGTGGTTAACTTTTTTATGTGTTCACACTGTTCCGATCAATACTGGGTTTGTGGTGTGGTATAATTTCTTGCGCCCCATCTGATCATAAATGTACCTCCTGATCCGCCACTGCAGAGAGAAATCAATAACCGTCCGGAGGGCCAGCTGGTTTATTGTTTCTTAAATCAGCCAAGGCAACAGTCGAAAGTTGCCTCCCGAGTGGAGGCAAAAGCAACAGTTGAGCTTTAAGTTAATAAAACCAGGGATTGTCTGAAAACTGTATGTGATATTGATCTGTTGATCTGCTGATTTTTCCCACTATGGTTCTTAATGCCATTAATAGCATTTAGAGCATTTTAATTAGAATATTTTGGTGATAATTACAAGCAGGATTTTGTCCTATCGCAAGTACTTTATTCTCTCGATAAAGCATAGTGTTGATATTGTCTCGAGTCGGGGTAGCCTTTTATGATGTGTGTGTGTAATCGAAAGGTTCCTCAAAAGAAACATGATGGAAAAAAGTGCCACCTAAAATGAATATTATTCACGGCTTTATTTGTCAAGTAAGACTTTAAAAGGAAGCAATCACTTTGATGATACAAAACAAACAAAAAAAAAAATCATTTTTTTTGCAGTTGAAACTTTACGCTACAGATTGGTTGTATGACAGAAAGAAAATCCATTTAACTTTCCTTTAAAGAAGTTGATTGTTTAACACTTACAAAGAAGTTGTGAGACACTTTCAGATTGAGCAGCATTCCAGTCAATGAAAACAGCAGCATTCAAGTGTTTTGTACATAATCAGCAGGATTCAAAAACAACTCTAAAATCATCTGGATGCTGCTAGTAATCGGATGTACAATCCCTGTTTCTCCGTTCTGGTTAAATTTATAGCCTCAGAATTATCCCTGCACTCCATTTTCAACAGAATGTGAATCAGCGTAAATATCATAATCCTTAGAAACAATAGCTATTTTGAATATTGTGTTGTTTTAATCTTTATGGTTTTTGTTCACATTTGTCTGACTTTTGGTTGGATTTGCTGCTTTGTATTAACGTTGTACAGAAGGTTCAGATGCTTGTACCTACAAACAGCAGCTTTATATAAAGTGAGGCATTGAAGTTTTGCACACTCTCACATTGATATTTCAAAATAAAAGTCAGATGGAGAAAATCCAACCCTAGAATAATTAAAACTCATTCAGTGCCATTGACCTAATATTACATCATTTCAAATCCAAACGCTCAGTGCCATTGACGTATTGTTACGTCAATTACGTTTTTTCACGGAGATTACTAAAAGACACCCTGGCAGAGGTCCCTCATCAATATCTAAACTGTAGTGTGATGTAGTGACCAACTGGTGCCCTGAAGGTGACAGCAGCGCACCTTTAGATGTGAGATTAGCCACTGATGCTGCCATTAGCTAAGGAGGAAGAAGCAGGGACGAGGGAGATTATGGTGCTATGAAGTGATATTGTGAAATATCCAGCAACTCGCAGCACCACATACTAACACAGAACATGTGTAGACCTGAGTGGATTATCGATAATGTCGCGATCATGAGATAAAACCATCAACTAACCAAGCCAAACGGGTCATCTCTGCGTGTCGGGAGGAAGAGGAAGTTTCGTCTGTGTGATTGACGGGGGGAGATACAAAATACCATAAGCAAAACATTCAACTGTGAGCCAGATAGCAAAATAATAATAATAATTTTGCCATCAAAAGCCTTGTCTCAGTAGTGTGTTCAGATGTTATGTTATAGTTTTCAATAAAGCAAAAAAAAAAAATGAATGTCATTGACAGATTTTTTTTTTTTTTTTTTAGAAAAAGCCTGTTTTCTGGTGATATGTGTAAAATCATGTTCAGTTCAACTTCTGAATACGGAAGAACAAAACAAGCTACAAACATTGTTTTTGCTGATGAAAGTAGTGACTTTAATCTTTCAGAATGCTTTAAAACGACACTCAGGGGGGTAGAAATTCTAAAAATGGCTGGCACTGAATGAGTTAATAATGACCGTCACCAACTGTCTTGCAGTTCCATGAATGAAGACTATAAAAGTACAAAATAGCTCATTTAAGTGATTTATAAATCTATCCTAGCTCCCATTTCTCACAGTATGTACTGTAATTATAATTTCATTTCAATAAAATGGTTTAATTGAATAAGGTTTGTATGGAGAGAGAGAAAGAGACAGCCCCTCTGTCTGTGATGACACAAAGGTGATTATTGGCCAACTTCATGTTGGTGAAGCTTCGTTTTATGGCAATTTAATGTTCCATAGATGTTAAGTTAACTGCCTCTCACTAATGCGTCCTAAATTGCTAAGCTAAAGCAGCCGGCATATGCCAGACAGGTCCTGATTTTTGGGGGGTTGTTGCATCATTAATGTAGTCTAGAATATGACATTGACATGCAATTTAATCTGGGATTTTTAAATTACTGTGTAAAATGTTGTACTGCACTGTCGGCAACTTGTAGTAAAAGTTCACTCAGCTGTGCTTGACATTTAAAAGAAAGTTTTACAGCTTGTTTTGGCTAATTTTTTATTCAGTAGATAGACAAACTTTTCCTATTGTCAGGAAATTCGGGAAGTTTGAGTTTGCAGCTCTGTTTGTTAAATATTACTGTGTTTTGTTTAGAACTCAGTTATTCCAGTCATATGTTTAGTGTGATATGTTTCACTACTCATCCCGAGTCATTTCATTTTTGACTTAAGAAGAAGAGAAAAAAGCATTTTGAATGAGAAGCGAGACTTTCTGGAAAACCTGAAACTCCATTGTCTTGTCTTTGCTAAGTCTACAATGCATTTGGAATACAAGCATTATATTAAAGCTGCTGTAGACTGTAATGTTTTATGAGATAAGACGTAAAAGGTTTAAATTGCCACTCGAAAGTTTGTTTTCATCTCAACTGTAAACACTTGCTTTTTGGACATCGTCTTTCCATGTGTTTCCATTTACTGTATTTCTTAATTGGATTTCTTGTGTTTCTTCGCCAGCCAATGAGGACAGTGATTCATTTTGCACCATTTTTGTTCTAGTTTGATATCGCCTCAGAGACATTCAATTTCTGCCGAATCCGAAGTGTTTTGACCCAACTTTCAGTCTGTGAAAACGCCACAAATGTGTTGTAAAGTTACTTTGGTTGAGTTTTGGGTGCAAATGCAAGAAATCACAGTGAGAATGAAGTAAAAGCACTTCTATGCATCTATCTCTGGGACTCCACATCCCACAATGCAATGTGCAACACTTTTCTGACAGTGTCAGAAAGAGTGTTTACAGTGGAGATCGAAATAAACTTTTTAGTGGCAATTTCAAACTTTTCCATCTTTTCCAAGGAAATGTTTTTTGTTTTATTGATCTTTGACGCCTACACTATCTGAAATAATTGTTCCAAGCAGTTTTAATTTGGGTTTTATCTGAATTTCTCAATACCTGACAGTTTTTCAAGTATTTAAACTTTGGAACATTTGTTTTCAAGCCTTTATTGTTAATCCTATTGAATGTATTTATGAACCTTAACCCAGATCCATGGTCTTTTGGAGTGGTACCCAGTTTCCTGAGTTTTTCACTCCAACATCAGTCTTTCTCTCTCTCCTGCAAGCTGTTTTCTAATCCACCAGTCATCAGAGTTTAGACCATCATTCCACCAAGGTTGGGATGAAAATGCGTCGCCCTGGGGTTGAGTTTTGTCCGTGAGTGGCAGGATAAAAGGGGAAAGGGCCTTAGTGTGAAATGTCAGTGCCTTTCCTGCGAGGCTGGACTCATCAAAGGAGGATTAGTGTTGGCCTGATGGCCTCATCAAACGAGTAGCTTCTCCCAGGGTAATCTGATACTACACAAACTCATCCAGGACTGTACTGCAACTCAGCAACACCACACGCATGAACTAAACAATGATGCATGCTATACATACATACATGTATTTTTAGCACTCGCAAGATTATTGCATGATTCACTACCATTCAAAGTTGAAGAATAATTTAAATACATTGCACATTTCTTGAATAGTATAGAGTTCATTTTGAAAACTCCAATCAAGAAGATTATTTATAAGAAGGGAGAACATAACCAATAGTTTTAATATTACATTGTTATGAACTGTTTGTATATGTAAAGTGTCTGAGTTTTTTTTTTTTTTTTTTATAAAGTGCTATATAAAACTGATTTTTTATTATTATTATGCGTGTTTTTTCTGAACTGTATTTCTTTGTTTCATGTTACGTTCCAGTACTTCTTGGCTGGGGCGTTAACATACATATTACAGTTAAAACAAAAGTCATTTTATATGATCACATGAAAATGTTTCTAGCTTCTATTTTAGGTTTATCTGGTGACCTTTTTTATTCATAGAGTGTAATGATTGTGAACTGTTACAAAAAAAAAATAGATAAATGATGCATCTGTGAAATTACATAATTTAAAATGTTGACAATGTGAAGTTTCCTTCTAAACGTCACATTATTTTTGGCTGATGGTTCAGGTTTAAAGCCTTTTTTAAAACTTCTGCAAAGAAAATAGAAATAATGCACAGAAATACTCTGAATTTATACGTGTGAAAGCAGTGGCGAGCCGTGCATTTCACACCTAGGCCTTCAGTGATGTCCTACACTGAATGAATCCACCTCTTAATACCATCATTATGACGCCATGTCTCGCTAAACCATACATTTATACAGAAACAAACATAGTCGAGTACAACTACTTTATTTCCGGAGCATTTAAAATCAATACATCCGTATTAACAGTTAAAAGTAGTAAAGTAAAAGTTATATGATCACTTGGATACTGTCACAACTTAAAAATAAAAGGCAATTAGTCTACAAAAGTCCACTAAACAGCACATTGTTGCACCCGTAAAGCAGTTTCATTCATTCATTTCCGACAGTGGTGAAATGGTGTAGCCTACTCCTTGAACGTCCACTTTGATATAGATTAAAGCGAAACAATTCAGTCCCTTCACTGAAGTCACAGGTGAGCCAGGTACCGGCACATTATGGGCTCTGTCTCGACGGTAAAGCGCAGGCTGCGCCCGGTGTGGCACGGCGCAGACCTCTCCGCCAGACCGTCAAGACGGGGCTTACGAAATAAAACCACAAAAATATAGAAAAAAAAAAGAAGAAAAAAAGCTTTGTACTCACCAAAACGACTATCCCCGCTTATTTGAACACAAAATCCATCCTCCTTTCTTTCCTCAAGAAGACTTCAATGACTGTTGTACAAATTATCTGTCCTTCTCAGTTCCACCAATAAGTCCTTTTCTATCGACATGGAGGCTAGTGCAAAGGAGCTGAGTCTCTCTGAACCTGTGAGCCAGGGATACCGCTTGTAGTTGCTGCTTTGAAAGTGGCGCACAAGCCCTTTTCCCGGCTGGGACAGGTTGGCTAGCGCGGGGGTTGGACGACCTAACGGGACACCAGCTTCCATTTGGTTAACGTCACTCTACTTTGCATAGCGCTGCCTCTCACTAGTGCGTATCCAATCAGAGGACGTGAACATCAGAACGTGCCACGCTGAACGTGAGACCTGCTAGCTGGCCCTGACGTCGCCATCTCGAAATCTGATTGGTTATCACAATCTGTCTGTTTCAGTTCATTTAAGTGTACTGTTAATTCTGAAGGCCTCGGGAAGATTTCGTGGAGCCTAGCAACACGTGACAGCTCAAATATGATTGGATGAAAGCTATAAGATAAATATACAATCCTGGAAGCAGCGCAACCAAGAGGAAAGCTATGAAATGATTATGAAAAAAATATATTAAAATTAAATTTATTTTCTGATTATGTTTAGGCCAGCAGAGAAGGCCTTGCTGGCCCTGACGGCCCACCACTGTGTGAAAGAAATATAAAGAATATGGTATTTTTGTGCTTTTGCAGAAGCAGTAAGCAGAAGTAAGATATTCCCTGTGTGGTCAAAATCACTTTGAATGGACGTCAGTCCTTCTTGTTAGTGATAAAATATTTTGAGGATTCCCTTTTTTTTACTGTCAAATCGTTATTTCTCAGCAAGTAAAATGCTGTATTGATCTTAAGTCTGATATCACACCAGAATGTGTTTAATTTTGACTTCACCTGCCTCACATTTCTTGCTTTGGATAACAATATTTACTATTTATTGTCTCCGGCGTAATGGGATGTGCAGCACACTCTGTGCTGGTTTGAGTTAAATCAACCATTTTTGCCACAAATAAACCACAATACAAGTAGAAACATCATTCTTCATTTGGAAAACTGACAGAGCAAGAAATGAGAACAATATGAAGACCCAATACAGTGCTCTTCATTAAAGTGTCTTTCCTCCACACCTGACAAAGCAGATTGTGATTGTGGCACTGAAAGGTTCAGGGCAATTTCAAGTGATATATTTATAGATTTACAGTGTGGCCCACGCTGAAATATAGCTGCTGTCAGTGCTGTAAATGTAGCCCTATAGAAGTGCATTACCTAAGCTAGTCCATATTTTCATATAAAATACCACAGTCAATGCACGGTAATAGAGCAGATTTGGACAGAATTTGTTATGGGGTGATATATTTGTATCAGGCTCTCCTGGTTTTGTACATTGTTATTGTGCCTCCTGAAAATGCATTGACATAATACAAATATGCTGGTTGTAAGCAGGGAAGGCTTTTTTCTCAGTGGGAGGAGGTTAAATCTGTGGCTCGATGTTTTTTTTTTTTCTAGTAAATAGTGATTTGTTTGCTGAGACCTTGGTTTTAAAGTTTGAAAACTAAATGTAGAAAAGTTTTTGAGTCGAGCAACATATTTTTAAACATAACACTTTCACAGAAAATGTATTTACCCAGGGAAAATGTTGCCTTTAAGTTGAGTTTGTCTAGTTGGTGATGCATTTTTCAGCCTCTAAATAACCTGAAATGCAATGGAACAATTCAGCATTCCTGGCTAGTTACTTTACAACTGTCTTGGCTTGCAGTGTAATACGTTGTTTGTGTCTTTAACTGTAAAGGTGTGGGTTCAATATTCAGTTGTATTTAATTGTGTTGATGAAGTTTGTTTGGTTCCTTTTATCAGTTTTGTCCATGTTATGTGTGTTTTTGCTCTTCTCTGTGTTTCTTAATACTCTCTGGGTGTGTCCGAATAGTCCCTCCTTTCTACTTTCCTATCCACTGTTTCTTGACCCCCGGAAGTGTTTAAGTGGTGGCCATTAAAAAAGGGCGTTCACATTCTCTTTAAGCTAAGGAAAGGAGCCTCAGTGCTTCTTTTATAACTTACTTTAGCCTAGGAACCACTGATGCATCTGCGGTAGCAGGTGTGCTGTGACCAGCAGTTCCATAGCCTTGCAGTCGAGGGACGAGGTGCCCGGTACCGAGCTCTAGCTGCTGAACGACCGGTCTTTCCAGGAACGTGCCACCTCGTCCAGCAGCTCTGTAAAGACAAAGAGCAGCTGGTTTGCCGTTCCCCTGGTCGCGGGGAGCCGCTTCCCCACGTAACAGGACCTCGTCATCTCGGTCAGAGCCGGGGAGAAGAGAGAAGCTAGTATACTTCCCTCAGCTTCCTCCATGGAGGCAACAGAGGCAAAGGGCTTTGCAGCCCAAGCTGGGGTGACAAAATTGTCGTTCTCCTCATCGTCTTTTGAAATAAGGAGTTCAGAAGTGATGTCATTGTCATCCCCACAGTCGAAGTCCAAAATGTCCTCCCCGGGTGGATGAACAAAGGCGAGGTCAGACTGGGAACGAGTCCCACCACAGGTTCCACACAGGTCTCCGTCTTTATCTTCCAGCCGCCTACAGAAAATCTTTATCATAAAGACGACACAGTGGCGGCAGGATCCTGGGGCGTTCAGGGCCTGCTTAGCGTATTCCAGCCCAAGGCACCCTGAGCAGACCTGGTGTGCTGAGATTTTGTTCCCCCACCTTAGAAGCTAGCCTCCAGCGCCTCTGGAGTGTGGGGCCTTGTCCTCTATCTTCTCCTCTGTGCTGGTGTGCGAACAGGAAGAAGTAGTTAAAAGTGGAGAGGGCAGTGTCGTAACGAGCTGCTAACCGGTGCTCGACAGCCATGGTGTGGCATCGAGTGAAGCGGTGAGCCGAGCCAAAAACAGGTGTCAGTGGTTGACCCTCGACGGCCATGGAGGGTGTCGAAGCAGTGTTACACCGAGCGTGGAGGCAAGGAAAACACTGGTCGACCTGGTGTGGTCGTGAACAGAAAAAGCATCAAACAGCAGCGTCCGGCGACGGAATCCCCCAAACAAAGGTCCACCTGTGGACAGTTAAGCTGCTACGACGCGGTGCTGTATCATCTGCCCACTCTTCTTATAGTAGGTGGGGCTACCTGCCGCGGATGAATACATTTCACCAGCCAATCAGGATTGGCGTGCTGAGATTGGGCTTCTGAGATATGACGCGGAGGTTTCATAACCAATGTTATGAAGGAAAACCTTGTGATTTTTGAGATTATATCAGCGGAAAGTGTTATAACTGCACTGTGTAGTTTTTTCACCATGGCAGATGTCACTAACCTTCGCGCCCATCTTATTATTACGTCACCTCGTTTAAGTGCGTCTGATTGTCAAAAACAATGTCATTGCCTTTTCCTAACTCCTTTCCTAACACTTTACCCTGTGATGTCATCCACAGGGTTACGGAAAAGTTGATAGGAAAGGAGAAAGGAGGGACTATTCGGACACGCCCCTTGTCTCGTCAATGTGTGTGAGAGCCAGGGATAAGGTTCACTTCTGTTTCCACTTAGGTGTTCCTTATCTCCTAATTACCTTACCTCCCTATTTAAAGGAGTGTTTGGAAAAAGGGTGATTGTTGGATCATTGTCTTACAGTCAGTCACTCAATGTGAGTGTTTGGATTTGTGCTTTATCACCTTAAATTTATACTTTAGTTGGTTTTTGCTTTTCAAATAAATTAATGTCTTCTTCTCCTCCTGCCACTTTAATCCCAGAATCAAAATTTAAGCAAGTTTCATTTCCTTCATGAAGTTCTAAAACTCTAGCATTATTTGTTTTTATTTAAGTGCAATATTTACACAAGCAGGACACGTTTGTTTTATGGTGGTTAGCATTTGTGTCGCACACAACAAGAAGAAAGTTGGTTTGAACCCTTGGGTGAACCCGGGAATTCACTGTCTGGAATGTAGACCATAAACATTTGTAAGCTGGAGTAGAACATGATTTATTCCTATTAATGACACCTTAATATACTTTTATTGAATAAAAATGAGATTTCTTTTTTGGAAAGTTTGAAAAAGTTTTGAATCATTACAATTTCTTGGTTTATTGAACAGGTTATATGACACTTAGCTCTACGCTGCATGAACACAGAGTAAATAGTTTGATATATTTACTGGGTACACAGGCGGTAACCTTTGGATTGACGTACAGTATAAACTTTCCGATATTTAGTTAAAACCATGCTGAATCAGCAGGCAAGCACAGATCTGCCATGATTACAGAGATTAAAGAGCTTCTTTGGTAATTCCAATGCACTTGTAATGGCTTATTCTTGACACAGGTCATATTTCACTTATCCTATTTTTATTTTTTCATTTTTATTTTTTTTTATCAAGGTCAATATAGCAATTACTATGGCAGCTAGAAGCTTGTAAGAGATTTCTACTGGCCCAGTGGTAACTACTGAGCAAATCACCTGTGCTGTTTGGGGCAAGGCATTTTTATAACAAGCAATATAAAATGGAGCTCTCAGGCACAGCATTGTGAGCATGGAGAGAGATAGTAAATGGTTTATTAGGCAGCCTTGAAACAAGTGTTTCTAAAATCTCACTGTGAGCAAGCCTAAACCTGTTGTGTCACTAGTTGTAATTAAGTGACATAAAATACACCGTCTTCAGTTTTTTTCAACATGTAATCCAAGTCATTAAATTACATTGAACATGCCTCATAAAATCCCATGTTGCATTCAGCGTTTGATATTTTCATCCCATCTCTTGTGTAAAGCATAAATATTAGGCGATTATCTTCCCGTGCTTATTGAGACGAGCAATTTTCACATTTTCTCAGCTCACTTGGAGGTTTCGTTCACCTTGGCCTTCTATTCACCCCGCTTCCCTTACCTGAATTGCTGCTTAATGCCTTAATTTTGTCCTTCTTGATCTCTTTACCGGTGCTTTGCCACCTGCCATCATCATTTCCCTATCTTCCTCCCCTTCCTCCATGCTTGTTACATACAATCTGTCAGGATTGCAGCTCTGCGCACACACCGGTCGGTCAGCGCAGATTGGCATGCACAGTGTGTCTGCAGGACTGACCTGCCTGCCTGTGTTGTGCTCCTATTAAAATTCCTGTGCCAGATCCTCAATGAGAAGAGAGTAGCAGGGTCAGTGTGGCTCACTGGCCTTTCTCGACTCGCCTGCCTAATGAAGAGGACGCATGTGGGGTTCATTATTAAAGGACTGCTAATATAAGGAAGAGAATAAGGAGGGATTGAGATGTGCAAGAATAATTAGTTGATAGAATAAGGGAAATACACCTCCAGGGGCAAAGATGTGAATATTCTTTTAACATGCATTTGCAGTATTAGTACTTTAATCAGACATTTGTAAATTAGGCATTACTATTCTATATATTAATATAATAATTAACTATATACAGTATTATCAATCCATTATTTAAACATAAGAGAGTCTTTGAGATACAACAACATACAACAGCTTAAAATCAATAAGAACATTGAAGAACATGGCCAATAATCTCCTTCAGCTCTGCTGGCAGTTTGTTCCACTTTTTTGCAGCATAACAACTAAACGCTGCATCACCATGTTTACTGTGAACTCTGGTCCCCGCTATCTGACCTGTGTCCATAGATCTGAGAGACCTGCTGGGTTCATACCTGACTAACATCTCACTGATGTATTCTGGACCAAACCCATTCACACATTTATACACCAGCAAAACTTTAAAGTCTATTCTGAGGCTGCTTGGGAACCAGTGTAAAGATTTTAAAACTGGAGTAATGTGTTCTGATCTCATTGTTCTGGTTTTAAGACAGTCCTGGAAGTAGTTAGGTAAAAGGGACTTACGGTCCTACAGTGATGGCCCACAAGCTTGCTTCCTTAAGCGTTAGACCACCACTGCATGGATATACAGTATGGGTGGGACTAGACATTAGAAAATGGATTCTGGTATTACCTTTTATTTATTTAACAAATAGGAGTATAAGATATTCTGAAGTTACCCTTAAAATGCATCTCTGCTTGGTTCTTAGTATTTTGCCTTCATGTCCTTTATCTCTTTGAACTGGGTGCTCTGCTGCCTGTGTCAGTCCCTTTCTGCTAGGGGGTCATATGTTATTGGCGTTTGCTCTGATGCTCTACAATGTGTAGTCCTGTGCTCAGACTGGCCAGTCTCTCGACTCTTAGTTGCGAGACTTCACACTTGGCTCTTCTTCCCCTTTTTTAATGCACCACCGTAAACACACAACACATTCAAATAGGGGAAGGCGTTCCTATACTATACTGTACTGTGGTACACTTAATCATGGTTACGTTTATTTACATTGCATCCTCAATGGTCTGGCTTGGCTTGTTGGGCACTGACCTCTTTTCTATGTTGCAGGTATTGCATGCAGGGGGGAGGTGCCAATGAAGAGGTGATTGGAGGTGGGGAGATTGTTGGCTTCCCATGTACAAGCGTGGGAAGTGAGGTGAAGTGCTTGGCTTCCATAGGTGGTGTTCAGGCCGTAAGGGATCTCGGTCTTCCTGGGGTCAATGTCTGGCTCATTATGGTCTTTGGAAGCCTCCAATGACCCAGTGGGGTCAGTGGAGCCCCTAGGCGTTTGCTGGGCACTGGGGGCTACAGCTGTGACGTGTCTGGACTGTTAAATTTTGCACTCCTTGGACCCTGGCTTCTGCACCTTGGTGGGTCTCACTGGTGCATTATTTTGGCAGGAGTTGGCTTGGTGATCGTAGTTTATACCTTGGCAAACCTGCCTTGGCCTCATTGAACCTGCCTCCTTGGACTCTCGGGTATGCTGACTCCTCCTTGGACCACTGGATGTCGGCACATGCAGCTTTGATCTTGACTTACTTTATTGTATAGGATTTTTCTTTTACCTGTACAAACCAGCCCAAAATGAGACCACCTTTTAACAGTAAACTCAGCAATACAGTTCCTTTCGCCTTTCTTATTTAGTTCTTAGCGAGGCTTGTTGTATTCACAGGGTTTCTTATATCTGTCCGCTTTTTTTCTACGCCAAAATGACACCAAAAATAAAAGCCTGTAAGAGTTTTTTTCTTCTAAATGTTCAGTATAATGAGATATGATTAGTTAATGTCTGTTTTAAATTCCAACAGTTAGCGCTTTGAATGGTCCTCTTCCATTAGCCAGCCTCTGTATTAGTCACTACCTTTGCTATTAATTATGCTGGGATTATCTTAAAAACATCCAGCAGAGCCATACATTTAGTAAGAAATTTCCATATAGATACTCGGGGTTCTTTTGCGAGTAATAATAAAATTCTTTATTGCTGCCCCAAGCCAATCCATTCTAAATGAGTCTGTCTGCTTCAGATGCTTGTGGTAAGTGATGGTGGGTATTATACGGAATATTGCCAGAGACCTCAAAGGCCTAACCCAGGAACTGGATATTACAAGTGTGTGTCGTGCATGTGTAGTTTGTCTTTCCAGGTTTGGAAAAGTCACATTTTTATCTGCAGCGCTTTCTCTCCGTTGCCCTGTCTCTGAAAACAAACCAGGCAAAGGCTTAATGCAAATTACTAACCATAAAGAGTCAAGCGTAGCAACATAAATATGTATTGTGGTTTCAATTGCAATGTGGTGCTTTTTGGAAGGAGTGACTAAGTTTTTGTGCAGAGTAGAAAGGGAAAAACAGAGTAAAAGAATGCTACAGTATTTCTGTGAAACAGGCTTGGAGTTTACATGGTTTGCATTCAGCATGACCGGAGCCTTTAGTATCTTGTTTCTTCAAAGTAACAGACCACAAAGCCTATTACAAATTGGCCACTTAATTTAATCCAAATATATGATCCCGTTGCAAACAAAATACAATGAAAATGCACTGAGGAAATAAGGGAAAGTCTCCCTTTAAAAGATGCTAAAGTATGATTTATTTAGGTTGCTTTAGCAAGACTGAAAAAGAGGCTGCTTGGATGATAGTAATTGAGCTTTCTGTCAAATTCAGTCAGTGTCAATCACCAATGGCCTGAGCTGGGTTTCAAATACAGGAAATAACTGAAATTCTCAATTACCTCTTTCAATGACTCAGCGGCCCTTTCCCCTACACCAGAAGGACAGTGTTAGAACAGTTGTCTGGTTTCATATAGAAATACTTAGATATTTTTGACATAAGCCAGCAGTAATCATTAAAAAGATTCAACTTTCCGATTATTTGTGTCTAATCTAGGTCACAATTGGATGGCTTGTCGCTGTGCAGAAAGTAAATCCACACAACGATCGTAGGAAGCCCGATCCTGCTGTTTACAACAAGGGCTGGGTCGATATCCACAGGAGGTGTTCAAATAAACAAACCATAAATGCTGGGCCCTTTTCTGGCCTTTGGGCTTATGGTTGTAACAGTGATTAATTTTAACAACCTGTGTTAATTGTCTCCAAAACTTTAGTTAACAGCTCATATGATCCAGCCGTGGGTGCTTTTCTCTTCTGTAATGAAGAATAATGAGAGAAGGAATTGCTGCTGGTGAGTTTTTATTTTCTGTCAGAGATTTGTAAGAAGCCCAAAGGCCAGCAGGATTTGAGTTTAGGAATAAAGATATAGACTGTGTCTGTCCCTAGTAGGGATGTAACGATTCACTCAACTCCCGATACGATTCGATTCACGATACTGGGTTCGCGATACGATTTTCTCACGATTTATTTTACAAAATGGGACTGTAGACAAATGATGACTGAAAAATATTCCTTTTTTTTGGGAAAAATACTGTAATATTTTCCTTTTATTTTTCATTGTCAAAAGAATCCCTTGATAAACTATTCAAAACAATGCAATTTAACTAAAAATAAATCTTGAATGAAATAAATAAAGGAATAATACAAATGAAGAAGAAGCCTATTAATTTAAATTCTGGTTCAATTCAAAACTACATAATAGTTCTTTTTCTTTTTAAAAGTGCAACTGAAAATGTATTTTGTGTATTTTTGTCCTGATTTTCCCCCTTCCCAAAAAAGGACTCCAAATGCCAGATTATGTTATGTCTTGTCAATAGAATTATCTGGTAACACTTTACTTGAAGTTTTATACATAAGGCTGACATTATTTGTCATTATTGTGACATGACACCTGTCATTAGCATGAATAAGATGTCATGAAAGTTTTCATTAAGTGTCGTTCACTACCCTAACCCCTAATCCTACCTAACCCCACTAGATCCCTCCACCTAACCCAAAAAATGCCAACATAGCTCCAAATGTGTCATAATTTAGCAAATTGTGTCATAATTTAGCAAACGACACTTAATGACAGCCTTCATGACACAATAATCATGTAATAGCGTAATGTCAGCTTTATGTATAAAACTTTGAGAACCGGTTCCTATTTGGAACCAGTTCTCGGTGCCCAACCCTACTCATGACCCTTTGATTTGTGACGTGGAACAGAATGTAGCCAATCAAGAAGCAAGCTGACTGAGAAACACGTAATGCTGCATTCAACGCAACTTGAAACTCTGCGTTTCTGAGTTGAAAATTCCGATCTCTGGGTTTAAACATGTTCTGCTGTAGCGAGTCAATATCTCAAACATAGCTAATGGGGATAATATTATATTTTTTCTTCAAGTCGAAGTTCGAAAAATTCCAAGTTCCAAATCTTTTCAAGCGCAGCATTAAATCACGTCTTTAGATCTCCTTTGATCACGCAAGATTTCTGGCTTGGAGGAAGATTGGTAGTGGGACAGAATGGTTGTGTGTGTGTGTGTGCTGTGTTGAGCACAAACACACACTGTCTGTTTTTTTAGCTTCATGTGTGGGGTCTGTCCAAAAAAAATATATCTTCAGATTCAGAAAATCCTCGTGTGTATATTTATATTTTTATTTAGATTCTTCTCCTGGTGATAATCTGTTGTTTTCTTCTGTGGACCCTTCTGGAGGTAAACCATGATGCTGCCACATGCTTATCTTGCATTAATTCTCTTTGCCTGTACCTCTCCCTCCCCCGGGGTTCTACAACTGGTACATCTGTAGAGCATCCTGGCCTCGAGCAGCATCTGTGATTCGCCTTAAATCCTAGCAATGCGCAGAAACACTACCTCAGGCTGGAGATGAGACCTCCCCACAAATGGCAACATTCTTTTATCTACATTTTCTTTTTCCATAGTAAAGATAGAGAAGGGAAACAGAAGAAGACTCATTTCCTTCTAGCTGTATTCCGATGGAGACGTGTGCATAAAATGAGCTATTTTTATGTGGAGGAGCATCAATAAGAGCATTGATAAATACCTAGAGCACATAGCATAATTGATAAATACTTGACAGATCTTTGAAACCATCTTATTTTCTTGTTTTCATTGTTGCCAGCAGCTACCAAAAGGACTGTTTGTGTCCTTTTTTGCTGGCTTCCTGTTTTAGGAGGAATGTACAACCTTTCTATTACAAGCGTCCACTTATTGAGCATTCACATTGTTCACGTCCTTTGCACTGACCTTTAACATAACCACTCTAACCTACACACTATCCGCCACAGCACAAGCATAAACCATGTTATTTTCACAAGTCAATGGAGGCACTCAAACCTTTTCCTAACCGGATATGACTAAATATGGACGAGGAATGTGAGGGACAGTAAAGTCGAGTGGGCAAAGAATCTAAACCCTGCGTGCAGAAGTTAAGTCCATTAGTAAAAACATTTACGTTACTCTGGGTTTCTGGGGAAAGGAAATTGACAGTTAATTCTCAGGCCATTCCAGTGTTAAAGGGGGGATCACATCAACTCTTATCCAAACCCCCTTAATAAAAAATGTTCACCACAAGCCTCATTGGGGACACGCACTGGCTGTGATTCTGAATTCTTAGCTGGTGGACGTTTGTATTTTATGCATGCAATGAAAGTGAGGATTTCAATAGAACTCCCTGTGCCCACTGTATGTGTTTGGTTGGTTGGTCTATTATTATTATCTAAGTTGTATCAAATAATTGCCTTTTTAGGCTTGTGTGTGAGATTTTAAGTCATTGGTCTCTTTCTTGTGCATTGCATTTTTATTCATATACATGGATATTACAAGCCAAACTAGAAGAGCAATGTAGCTGAAAAGCCACAAAACCTTTTTTTGTTTTTTGCCGTAAGAAGATGACGTGAAAAAAAGTATAAATTTTTCTGTAGTTTCCAGGTTTTTCCTGCATTACGCTCATGTTACCACAGTACAGAGATCAATGAACAGAATAACCTTTACTTTCACAAAATGTCCATCCAGTTATTTATAAAACAAAACATAACTTTTATTTTCAATTTATCTTTGAATATAGCTAAATAAAACATATAGCAACTGGGGGCCCTTCGTCTGCCAAAACACACAAAATGACAGAAAATTACACAAAACGGCAAAAAACACACACCATTACAAACACAAACATTTTACTGAAAAACATACAAAACAACACAGAAATACACACAAATCACCCCAAAAACACAAAAAAATGACAAAACGGTCAAAGGCGTCTCTCCTTGCACCGTCTGTAAATATCTATATTCTTATAGGATATACTGTATACTTTTTAATATTTTTTTTCCTATTTTTATTTATAGACTTACTGTATTTTATATCCTTCGTTAAATTACTTTTTGGGTGTCTTTTGGGTATTCTGTGTGTTGCCTTCTGTTGTCTTTTTTTCTTGCACTCTGAGCTGTAATGACAGTAAATTTCCCCACGCTGGGATCAATAAAGTTACTGTACTACTCTAACACACACACTCGACAAGAAAAATACATAAAATAACTCCAAAAACACAGAAAATGACAACAAAAACACAAAATTGAAGAAAAAAATTAACTAAATGACTCCAAAAAACA
This sequence comes from Gouania willdenowi, assembly GCF_900634775.1. Taxonomy (NCBI): domain Eukaryota; kingdom Metazoa; phylum Chordata; class Actinopteri; order Blenniiformes; family Gobiesocidae; genus Gouania; species Gouania willdenowi. The sequence continues at coordinate 6,111,125 of NC_041054.1, forward strand.
CAGAAAATGACAACACAAATAAGACAACCACATTTTTGTGGCCCATCTCTGAGCTAATGTATTTTTCAAGCTAAATGGGAGATTTCCATAGCACTCTTGCTGTTTTTCAGCAGCAGATAAAATGTTGTCATCTGCTCGCATCTGTATATGACAAGTTTAACAAAGAGACCTTTTCACATCTTCAGTATCAGTAATGTCTCTGGGGGGTAAGAGGGATTTCAGATAGTCTGTAGGAAAATGGTGTTAAAACCTTTACCACAAAAAAACCACAAAAATAAATGCTTTTGTGTTTGACATTGCATTAACTGTCCTAACCTGGCAAGAGCCAGATTGATGTGTAGCCCCTCCCTCTAACTCGAGTTCTCCACATTGATTTGGGTCTGTGTCTGGTGAATCCTTTTGGAACCAGGGAGGGACATGAACAGAATGCTTGAAGCTGATTGGGCGAAGTGCCTGTCCACCATGATTTGTTTGAGCCAATCACACGGTAACAAATGATGATGTTGTCAGCGGCATGCGCCGCAGAGACGCTGCTACAACAACAACAAGGCTCTGCTGGTGAAAACTTTCTTTTGGGATAGTAATGCTGCGGTTATGTATGTCATTGAGTGACTTTTGCTGTTTTTGCAACACGAGTATGTGAGTTAAAGGCACGTTAACCATCCTATGCTAATAGCGGTAGCCCAGCTAGTTCCTCTCCCCGCAAATGCGCATGGGCCAGTTTTGCTTCGGTGCTTCTGCCTTCGTCACACCCGAATATCCCGCCCTAAACACAACACAGCCTCATGACTGGTTCAAATCAGTTCGGTTCAGTTTTGAAAGGCAAAGGCGGAAACAGCTCAAGATGGATGGGGTGCGTATAGTATATTGTGTTACACAATATGCACCATGAGTTGATTGACATACACTACAGGTCAAAAGTTTTAGAACATCCTAATTTTTCCAGTTTTTTTTTTTTTTTTTATTGTAATTCAAGCCGCGCAATTCTAATGAATAGCTTGAAATGGTACAAAGGTACGTACTGAACAGCCAGAGGTTAATAAAATGGTTTGGTTACACAAAACTGATAAATAGCTAAAGCTAATGTTTCACAAAATTCCTGTCGAGCGAACATTCAAGACAGAAATATAGCAGATACTGTAGTTGTACTTACAGTAACCTACAGTGAAGGGAATCCTAATGGCTTTCACTGAACTCTGCTGCCTTTCAATGCAATAACTCCCTATGTAGTGTATTAAAGTTAATCATAAGTTTAATCATTCCACTAGTACATGCAATTTTCTTCACTGAATTCATTTTCTGAAGGCTTTCAAATGCATGACTGAAGTTCACAAGTCACAGTTTAATAGAAACGGGTGTAAAAAGAATTCAAGAGCTTTCATCTTATGGTTATAATTCATTTGTAAGAGAAGAAGAAGAAAAAAAACCCACCAAATAGCCGGCAGGTTCAACATGCGTTACCATGCAGCATTTAATTAATTTCGATCGCCAGCGGTTATTTTTTGCTCACTTCGTTTTAAAGCCTAACTGACTTAGTGACCATTTAGGCTGTGTTTATCTCTCCTTGTTGCCACTCACTCTTCTGTCCCTTTGGCCATTATTATCTTCGTCTTTAGGAAAACAAAGAGCCTCTCGACTGATAAAGTCCTACTCATTTCAATTCCTCTTGAAAACGACCGTCCATTTTTTCCTCGGAACTTGTGTCTAAAATATATCAGTCTTTATTTGAAATTGAATAGCTTGTTTTAAACTCAACACTTTATTGTATCCTAACAGTTCTTTGTGATAATAATCTTATTTGCATTGCTTTCATCTCAGATTCGAGGCTGTTGTCTTTTTATAGAATGGAAATGTGCTAGAAATGCACAAATGATTGAGTAGAGACTAAAAAGAAATATCCCATTTATTTTGAGTAGTTGAAATGGTAGGGCAGCGATGGACTGGTGCCAGCAGACCCTCACAACCCAATAATTGGGTCAAAATTATGAACGATTGAGCAAATTAACGAATTGTTAGTGGAATGTCGGCTTGCTTTTTTTGCTGCCTCCACCTCATCCATGCCGTACCTGGCAGCACACACACAGTATGCACTGGTTTTTAAAACTTAATTCACATAAATTGAGCCCCAGTGGTCACCACAACTTCACCATCATCCTCAAGTGCTGCCAAATGCAGATAATGACCCATTTATTGTAGTTTAATGCTTTGGAGCAGGAAAACATTGGAAATGCACAAAAAGGAATGAGAGTTTGTGAACAATTTACTGAAAAAATGGATTCAATACAAAAAATAAAACTTTCAGGCTCAAAAGTACCTCTAAGCAAAATAATCAGACCAAAGGTTTAGGAGTTTTTTTCTTCTAAATTATGCAAATCTTAAATTATTTTCCTACGTTGCTCTATTAATCACTCCATTTTGTGCAAAGATGCTAGCATGCAAGCATCAGTGCTTTGTTGGCAATTTAAAAACGGACAATTAAATGATCTTGCTGTGACAGTTTTGTACACACAGTATATCATTTAAAGACTTTGAAAGATGACAATCCCAGATGAATTGTATTACACACATTTATTTATTTTTGGAAGCACATGGACTTTAAACATGCATGGTATTGGACGACCTATTGAGTTCAGTCAGTAGTCTTTTGGGGTCCTGTGTGAGAAAACACATTAAACATGGTGATGAATCCAATCAGGCTGTTAGCAGGCATCCCACACAGATATGCTGATGCACTAAGCGGCGCTACTCAAGGGCTTAATTAGAAAGATGCTTGTGCATTGTTTGTTTTCAGGCATTAGTAAAATCTGGGTGTCTTGATAATGGAATTCACTGGGAAATCAAATCGCTTTTACTTCCTAGCCTGATACAGCTCGTCAACCGTGTTTCCTTCCCTTGTATCTAAAAGCAGCTCCTATACAGAATAGGTGTTTATTTTAAAGGTGCAGAATAGGGCTGCAGTAAAGGATTATTTCAGTAATTGATTAATCAATCCATTTTTTAATTGATTGATCATATAAGAGAAATGCCACACATTGCAGTCTTTATGCTACTTACTATCATAAAAAGAATGTTGAGCGCTTTTTATTTCACAAAACAATTAAGACATAGAATAATCTCTTTTAAGTACGTGTTACCTATATGAAGGGCCAATAAACAACAGTCTATACAAACACAACCATACTAAATTTAGGTAAAACCTTTTTTTTTTTCTTCCTCAATCAACTTTTTAAATAATTATTTGCTATGTATTTCTAAGCACTTTATCAATTATGAGGCAATACATTTTACACAAATTAACCAGTAAACCAGATAAAATCACTGTGTGACACCATCAAAGTGTCACCAGTTGTTACGATGACCAGTTGAAGTAATACACCCTCAGATAAAGGGCTTCCAGCCTGTGTTTGTCCTTCCTGTTCCTCTTTCCTGCTGAAGACTATAAATTAAGAAAGTTTTGGGGCTATTTAGCTAGTCGTTAGCTGACTGTTTCATTCCTCTTTGGGTAACCATGGCAGCTGAGCTTCATTAAAACCAATCCAGGTGCAGAGCAGTGTGATGAAGAGGGAAAATGAGATACAGCGGCTCTGGTGAGACAAAATAAACGACGTATCGACTCAGATAATTTGCATCGCCTTATTTTCTGAATCAGTTTGGTCAGTTTAATTGACGAATCATTTGAGGCCTAGTGTAGACTCTATTTACTAGGGATGTAACGATTCACTCAACTCCCGATACGATTCGATTCACGATACTGGATTCGCGATACGATTTTCTCACGATTTATTTTACAAAATGGGAATGTTGACAAATGACTGAAAAATATTCCTTTATTTTTTTGGGGAAAATAATATACTATTTTCCTTTTTTTTTCATTGTCAAAAGAATCCCTTGATAAACTATTCAAAACAATGTAATTTAACTAAAAATAAATCTTGAATGAAATAAATAAAGGAATAATACAAATGAAGAAGAAGCCTATTAATTTAAATTCTGGTTCTATAATAAACAATTCAAAACTGCATAATTTTTTTTTTCTTTTTAAAAGTGCAACTGAAAATGTATTTTGTGCCTTAACATTTTACTGTATTTACGTCAGATATTTGTTTAGACCAGCAGAGGGCACTGGTAACCCAGTGGTCAGTTGGCATGCAGTTATTCCACCAGTGAAGAAGAGAAGCTATGCTAGCAGACAGAGCTAATAGAAAAACCTGACTTTTACAGATATTCACGTAATATTACAGATATTCTTTCGGTGCTAAAGGGGTAAAGAATCATTTATGAACATGTTTAACAGTAAATGGCGGCCAGACAGAAAATAGTTGCAGATTCCGCCCGTCACGTCCGCTTCTGGAAGGATTAATATATAGCACCCTCTGCTGTTTAAAAAAAGTACTGCGATTCAATTTTCAGAGCATCAATGTGAACCGCGGTACCTATGAATCGATTTTTAACTGCCTTACAATTAATCGTTACATCCCTACTATTTACATATTGACACTTCTTCCACTGCGTGCGGGTACTACTAGGGCGACCATATGTTTGGTTTTACCATCGCAGAAAGTTAGAATTTTGACATGAGACATAATATTTATTCATATTCATTTACATGCCATTGTGTGTCGAACATGGTTGTCTTTCTTTTGTTTCACATCTGGTTTTTCCCCATTGGGTTTACATTTATTGTAATGTTTCATACTTAGCAGCTTTCTAGTTAAAACTGCAACCATCCAAAATGGGACTAAATGCCACTTAGGAGTGTTTCCTTTGAGCAAGGCAGGAATTCACTCATTTTGGCTACGGGGCTAAGAAACTGAGCATGCGACACAGTTATGCTTCAGCACTTTCCAATTTGAGCTTGACCTGCTGCAGCCTCCGGCATGTAAAGTGTCATTAATGAAAGGCACATTAGACGTCCCTGTCATCCCTAGTCATCCTGTTGAACCAGAAGAGGGTTTCACTGCCTTCCTTCCTTCTACATGTGTGGATGACGTGCAGACTGCTCCACTTTATTCTCTGTACTGTTGAACAGGCTAGATCAGACTGTGTACCCTGTGAAAATTGCCATTCTCAAACTGCAGTAGCTTTTCAATCCTCTCAGCTCCCCAGGACTCAAGCTGAGGTAAAGGGATATGTATTTTGCAGGAAAACTTAAACCACCCAACATAAAGCATCATCTCAAATCATAGTTTCATTAGATCCCACATAGTGAAGGAAGATGTGCAGCGAAAATTCAGCTGCTGCTGTTAGTCAAATAAAAAAAAAATGCAAAGATTTACGGCAGAGACCATTGTAAATCAAATCGCCTCGTGAGCACAGCGGTCCCTGAGCGTCGCCTGATTTATTGTTAATTTGGCTATTTGCTAAACGTTGGCCAACATCAGTGTGCAGCAAATCATTTGTTTGATGAAAAGTGACAATTGTAGCAGAAAGTTAGCATTGTTTGTTGATGCTGTAAATTCTTTCCTTCACACTGTATTTATGTAAAAAAAAAAAAAATCAACTAACTCTCCAACACACATACTTTCCTTGACTTTAGGAATGTAACATTTAATTATTTGAGCACTTGTCAATTGCAAACTCTTCAACACAAGCACGCACGCATACACACACACACACAAATATATAGTGCCTTATGCACTAAAGGTCCAATGAATGAGTCATCAATTTAGCAACATCTTACATCAGAAAGATTCTCTCCATGATCCCTACTTTCTGTTCTGTGCTAGATTCCTCTTAGATTTAGATCCTAAATATTTCTAATGTCTAGCTGAGTCGTGATTGCCCATAATAGTTATAATAAAAAAAAATGATCATCTTTGTCAAACTGCCATTAGGTGTCCAATTAGTCAAGGCTCCTGGCTACCCAGTTTGATTCAAAAGAGAAATGTTTTTACACTGGAAATACATGCATTTGAGAGGATATTGACAAATGGTTGTGGTTATGTGACTTTGCAAAAGTTTTCAACATTATATTGTAGGATTAGGAATCCTGTAGAATAATGGAAAGACGGTGCCGAAGGGAAAAAGTTTCTTTAAAAAGTGTTTTTAGTGATTTCTTGTTTATTCGCTAGACAAGGAGATTTTGTTTATGCTGTTCCCTGGGATATGGCATCAATCCCTGAGACATTCAATTCAAGTCGTATTCAGTTGTGTTACGTGGGAGGCCACAAAATCAACATCCACTAATGTTTTGGGGCAACTTTCAAACCGTAAAACACCACAATTGTCTCATTGGCAAGGTTTTTGAGGTCACACTGGCATCAGTGGTGAATGAGAACAACTTTCGGATGAAAAACAAATACATTTTAGTTATTGTACAATAAGATTTAAGGTCCATAAAGACATGGATGAGGAGGTCTCTTTTGGAGAAACACGACTGTGCTGCACAGAGTCTTGACCTCAACCTGATAAAAATTTATTGTAGCGATGCACTGAAAATTTTCCGTCCAAAATGCACTTTTTGACTTTAATAGTGAGGTTAGTACACGACGTCACAAATGTGCCCTGGGTCGTGGAGGTTTGCTGGGGGGGTCTTTTCCAGCTGTCATCAAGCGATATGCATGCGGTACTTTAGAGAAAGTCTTCCCAGAATATTTAAAGCTATTATGGTTACGGCCCCGTATTGAGCTATATTTTGAAAATACATATTTTGTGAACCATGTATTTTCTCACCCAACCAGAGAACCATCAGAAAACTACAAAATGGAAAAGAAAAATCTAAATAAGACAAAGTCCAGATTACAGTACAGGCCTTCCACCCAATGACAGTATAGCTGTATTAGAGTCTCAGGGGACCAGCAGTCACTGTTCTGACATGTCCCTGTGTCAGCAGTCTGGAAAAAGCAGAATGTTGTCATGACTATATATGTGGGTTTTGTTATGCTCTGCTGGAGTTAGGAATGGTGGGATTTATGACTGCAGTCTGACACCCGGTTTTTCATCTGAAGCCATGTAAGATACTAGAGAAGATGTTCAGCAATGGTAAATAGAATTTGTTATATGCACACTCTGTTTGAAAATCAAGTTTGACACCAAAGGGCAGCCAAGGTTAACAGCTATGAAGATGAACTGCATTATTTAAAAAGTACAATTTAGACAATAAGCTTTTGCTTTTGCAATGTCTTGCAGTCCATTCTGCCTTTAGCATTTTGCCAGTTAAGGCCTTGAGGTTATGTATGAGGTTCGATGAAAATGACAGATTTATGCCTTAGAGCTGCAAGGGATAATAATATTTTATCAGATAAATATACATACTTTAGGCCTCATAGATCAATAAATTGAAGATAATTTTCTCGGACAAAAAGATGTAAAGGTTGAAATTGCCACTCAAAAGTTTTTTTTTTGATCTCCACTGTTAACACCTGCACATTTTGGGATGTGAAGTCCTGTAGACGGATGCATAGAAGGTTTTTTTTTTTTTTTTACTTCACTTACTGTGATTTCTTGTGTTTACCCTAAAAACTCAGCAAAGTTCAACAAAACAATGGTGGATGTTTACAAGGAAAAATATGAATCTTGCTGAAATTGAATGTGTCAGAGTGAGGTCATGATATCATGACTCACAAGGAATACCAGGAAAAAAACTAGAACAAATGTGTCAAGCAAATCACTGTCCTCTTTGTCTGGCGAAGAAACGCAACAAATCACGGTATAATTATCTTCTACGTCAGGGGTCCCCAACTGGCGGACCAGGGTCCAGGTCCGGACCCCAAGACCTTTTTATCCGGACCTCCAAACATTTTTGTTTAAAAGTACTGAAATAATAATTTAAAAAAAAAAGTTTTTACCGAAAGTTATTTTTGAACAGGCGTGCGCAAGGGCAGCTATGTCTGTGTCGGGTCCTTTGGAAGAGCCGGGGTCCGGAGAGATCACAAACTTTGGCTTGTACACACATTACTATGAGATACGTGAATGAATTATGGCGTTGTCAAAAATTAGAAAAGTGGACTCTGAAAACCTTATCTTTCAAGATGAGTGGACTGATGCGTATGCTTTCATTTTGCCTTCATCAAGTTCTACACGACCCGTGTGTCTTATTTGTTCAGAGTCTGTTGCTGTTGTTAAAAGTGGAAACATCAAGCGGCATGAGACGAGACACAAAACTTTCAACGAAAATTACCCACCAGGATCACCCGCGAGGACGAGGAAAATTGGTGAGCTAAAAGGACAGTATGAGCGTTCAACGCGGGTGATAGCGCAGTCCCTTACAGCACAGCAACGAGCCTACGAGTGCTCACTTCGAGTACAATGGATTTTGGGCAAACATAAAAAGCCTTTTACTGACTCCGGAATGGTGAAAGAGTGTATGGAGGCGTTGGCAGACACGCTGTTTGAGGGCAAAGAAGGACAGCAGCTAAAACAAAAGGTTCGTCAGATTCCCTTATCATCCACAACAACAACTAGAAGAGCTGAGCTACTGTCGGAGGATGTGCAGTCCCAGCTTGACAGCGCCATCCAAAGTGCCCCGTGCATTGCGTTAGCTGCTGATGAATCAACTGACGTGAGTGACAACGCTCAGCTCTTGGTGTATGTCCGATTCTATCACCAAGAGACTAAAACATTTGTAGAGGACATTTTAGGCGTCACAGCTTTGAAAACGCACACCAGGGGAGAGGACATATATTTGGCCATAAAGGAAATGCTAACACAGAGGAGAATCGATGTAAAAAATGTTGTCTCCATCACCACTGATGGGGCACCGTCTATGATGGGAAAAGAAAAGGGTGCAGTCAGTCAACTGAAAGAGGACAACCCAGAGCTCTTGTCATATCACTGCATTATCCACACGTCTGTTCTCTGCTCCACATTTTCAGAGCATCGTGCAGAAGCTATGAACACCATCACCAAACTAGTTAACTTTCTTAGGGCTTCATCAGCTCACCAGCATCGTCTGCTCAGGGAGTTCTTAGCAGAAGTAGATGCTCCTGCCAATGACCTACTCTTGCACTCCAATGTCAGATGGTTGAGTAAAGGAAAAGTGCTGGCACGCTTTTGGAAGATAAGAAATGAAATTAAAGATTTCCTTGCACAACAAAAGAGTCACAAGGCTCAGATATTTTTACACTTTTTAGAAGAGGACAGTAACATGGACACACTGGCCTTTCTGGTTGACATCACAGGACACTTAAATGACCTCAATCTGAAGCTTCAAGGAAAAGACAATTCTGTGTGTGACTTGGTGGCTGCCGTCCAGTCTTTTCAGAGGAAACTGGACATTCTGAAAATGGATCTTGACCAGGACTGTACACATTTTCCTTCACTGAAGGAGATACAGGAAAGCAATGTCACTGCTTCTGACTTTATCCAAAAGTTGATTGAAAATTTTAGGGCTCGTTTTGATGGCTTTACATTGGGAGATCAGCTGATGCTCTTTGTAAGGAGTCCATTTTTTGTTAAGAATGTTACCTCTTTCTCAAAGGAGGCAATACATGTGTACAAATGGGCTAATGCACAGGCCCTTCAAATGGAGCTATTAGATTTACAGGCTGATGTAGTGTTAAGAGAGCAATGTGAATCCTCTGACCCTGTCACATTTTGGCTGCAGACTGTGCCAAAGGCAAAGTTTCCTGTACTTAACAAAGTGGCGGTGTACACATTAACAATGTTTGGCTCTACCTATACCCTGTGAGTCAGCCTTCTCTACACTAAACATCATTAAGAATAAGTACCGCTCACAACTGACCAATGACCATGTGCATGCATGTCTGAGAATCGCTTTGACTCCATTCCTACCCAGCTTTAAGAGATTGGCTGCCAGTGTCCATGCAAATTTCTCACACTGAGCCAAGTTCACAAACTTGCTTGTTTACAAAAACGTTTACTTGTTTTTTGTGGCACTAATAGAAGTATTGTTTTACATTTTTATATATAATGTATTATGTGGTGCAACATTTGTTTCCTATTTGCACTTTTGAAATGCAATGTTTGCAAGTGTATGTGCAGTAGCAGCTGTTTACAACACTGAATGTATTTTTTCTGAGTGGTTATGAAGGTAATAATTTGCACCTAATGTATTAAGACATTCAGTATTTATTTTTATGCTTCCTGTTGCTGTTATTGATTTTGAAAGGTTTGATTTGTACTAAAAGGAAATAATATACTTGAATGAATTTCAACAAAATCAGTTGAATAAATTTAAAGATAAAGATAGTTTTACTGTCAACTTGTTGACATGGTTACAATTTAATAAAAGGACAGAAAACTGAATTATTGTTGGGTGTTTTTGGATGTCCGGACCCTCATGTACTGGGCTGATCGCGTTAGTGGAACTCTTGCCAATTTAGCTGGGGACCCCTGTTCTACGTGTTTCCCAATCCCACACTGCAATGCAATAAACATTTTCGAAGATCAGGTCACATGACTATTTGTCGACATTTGTTTGTTAAGAATGAGATAAAAACACTTCTACGCATCCGTCATCGGGACTCCACATCCCACAATGCAATGAGCAACACATTTCCCACACTGTCAATAAAGGAGTGTTTACAAAACAAACAGAGTCAATTTTCAACCTTTTACATCTTTTTTTCTGAAGCAAATGATCTTTGTTTTATTGATCTTTGAGGCCAACACTGGGTCTTGATCTGCTGTAAAATTATCATCCCTACCCTAACTGCTTTATCTTAATTCAATTCTCAATAAAGATTGGTTAGCTTCTTGAACAGACAAAGCCCATCGTGTTTATAGCAACTCCTCCTACATGTCATATTGCAGAAGGCCACCTCATGTGGAAAACTCTAACCAAGCTATATGCTCATCTCAAAACTATAGAGTTTTCATCTGAAGAGAGAGACAAAAAATATTATCAAATTTAAAGAAAAATGATAACATCATGTGGAAACTGTGTCGCCGAGAAAATAGACTTTTATCAAGACAAGTTTGTTATTGGAGGAACGCAGAGTGTGCAGACTTGCTTTGTTTTCTTCTTTCTGCTCTTGTCTTAATTCCTTCTATACAGCCCTCACAGGGATGTGATGAAACACTACCAGAACAAAAGTTAGATTTCTAACATGAAAGAGAGACTAGTAACAGTGCCTAGGAGGGTTGTGTTTCATGTCCTTAGAATCTGAACCTCAGTGAAAAGGAGAACTATTTTGGAGCGTGTTATCAGTTAAAAACAGGTGTGAAATGTGACATATCCTTATGCCCAATATTGTCACAAAAAACCCCATTCTTCATTCCTGTAGATAAATGACTGTTCTCTTTGTCCCTGCACCACAGATGCCCAGTCAGGTCTGCAATGCTTGGTAGATGTCGTAGGTGGTGTCAGGTTTCTTTGAGGTGGAAGGAAATACAGACCTGAAAATAGCTGCAGCAGCAGTAGCAGCGTGCTGCTGGGTCCAATGTCATCCTGAGAGGATCCGCACCATCCAAGGCCCATCTGGATAGAAAGCAGAGCCAAGGACATTGTAGAAGTACAGGAAAAAAGGAGAGGGAGATAGCATACAAAGCCTACTTGTTGTCTTTTTCATAGGGCTCTTAGAGAAGCAAATGCATGTCTCACTATTTCTTTTTTACCTAGTGGGTGTCAAACGTGACCTCGAACAGACCAGAGTAAGCTGTAGAAGACACTACGTCACCACACAGCCATGCTCATCTCCTTTTCCCTGCTATTATCTTACTTCCCCTCTCCTCTTCCACAACCAGAGAGACATATCCAAGCTGAAATGCAGCCTGTTTTACCACAACCAGCTCATGCGTTCACATCTGCATTGTTGATGCTCATTTTGTTCTTATTACATCAAAGCCAGAGAGACGCGAGTAAGCATTTTAGTAGGAAAGAATACACTGGATCATAGAGCTGCACAATTATGGCTGAAATGATAAATCATGATTATTTTTTATCAATATTTTAATCATGATTATAATCACAATTATTTATCATATTAGGGAAAAATCTGTATTTTTTTGCACTATATTTAAAAAACAACATATTAACAGTTTACAGTGCAACATGAAGCTTTAAATAAAAAAATGTACCAAAAAAAAAAAACAATTTAACCCAAGAATTTAAAATGTACCAAGGTTTATCTGAATAAATACACTATTAAAGAATGCTATCACGAAATGCAACTCATTGGAAACAATTACAGCTCTCATCAATCCACCAAATTACTCAAAGCTGTCGCTGACTAATGGTTGAGAAAGTGCCTGATTTGATATTCAGCAGAGCCCACATTTTAACTGTTAACATTGCTGATGATCAGGTTAATTTAATCGTGGAAACCAAAACCATGATCACAATTAAAATTCGATTCATTGTGAAGCTGTACTTGATTATATCGTAAAGCATTTCATTGTAATATACCACGTGTATGTTATACTGCCCTTGAATATTGTTTTTTTTTATTTGGGTTTGTCTTTAGACATGACCAATGTCTAAACGGATAAAGACATAGGCCTCAGGTCAATAAAACGAAAAATATTTGCAGGAACAAAAGATGTAAAAGGTTGAAATTGTCACTTGAAAGTTTGTTTTGATCTCCACCATAAACACGCATTGCATTGTGGGATGTAGAGTCCTGGAGAAGGAGTGTTTTTACTTAATTCTTACCAATATTTTTTGTTTGCCCCCCAAAAATACTAAAAAAGGAACTTCCAGTTTCAAACACTGTCCTCCTTGTCTGGCAAAGAACACAAGAAATCACTGCACTGCAACAAACCGCCATCTATCATTACTTGTATTACAACAGGTAACACTTTCCTGTTTTCACTGTTTCAGGTGACATTTCTGTTTCTGAGTGAAAGAGCTGTTATGAAAGAGATGATAGATGTAACCAGTCAATCAGTTGTCATTTGAGTACTTCAGCTCACAGTTGGACACAGTACTTTGTAATGAATTTTCCAAATGGTCTTATATTATCATCTTCCACAGCCCCTCGGCCTTTAACATTACTTCACTTGCAGCGTTACTAAGCTTGAAGTGAGAATGTTATGACAGATTGGAAATACATGCTTATTTTAATGTCACCTGCTATAGTCACTGGAAATCTGCATTGTTTTTGAGTAGTGCAGTTTCATCTGCATGGTTTCATGATAACTAAGGTTGAGTTATTCTTTTCTGGTAATTAAATGATTCTATTAAATCTGACCTTTTTAAATGGGTTGGAATATCATAGGCAAATTTCTTTTGTGCCTCCTTGATTGTTAATCAAGTAAAAACATGGTTGGAGAAACTAACAGTAACAGTAGTTTACAAAGTCAAATTTTCAAAACAAAAAACAGTCAAACTAATCTGAGTTTTAAAGAATTTGTGCCTCTATCCACTCGTTTAGCTGCACACACACCCCTATCTACTCAGTGTTAATGTGTGGCTATTTGTGCTACGTGTAGGTGTTGCTTTAATGGCTCCTAACTCCATCCCGCTCTCGAGATATAGTTTGCTGAACACAGAGCCTTCAGGCAATCAAAGGCATCCATCATTTTCACAGTTAATGCATTGATGGAGAGAGGGAGAGAAAGAGAGGGGTAGAACGACAGTGAGACACAAAGCGAGGGATAAAGACCAAATGAGACATTGATGAATTGAGGCGAAAAGACAACGTGACGGAAACAGAGACGTGGGTGTATGAAAAGCGTACATATAGGAGGGCTAAAATGCCAGTGTGAATGTATTTGTCTTGGTGTGTGATTCACTCTTCAGCTCCGCTGGTGAGTAAACCACTGCAATCATTGGCCAGCAGTGAACCAGTCATTCTGCTGCCAACAGCATGTTCAAATAATATGAATTTAATCTTATTCCTTTTTAATGTTAAAGAATTGTAGAACAATATTATACTATACATTTTGGTGTCTGGATCACTTTATTTGTTGGTTTGTTAGTCTGCATAATTAATCCAAAAGTACTTAAAGCAGAACTAAGTAACTTTTTCACCTTAATAAATCCTTCTCCTAGTCCCTGTGAGCGTAATACAAGTGTTTATGGGATGATTGGGGGTCTTCCATCTCCCCCTGCTGTCTCTGGCCAGAAAACCGCATTTGCAACTTTCCTGCCTTCGACCCGGTGGCAAGACGTACTGCTTTATGGCAGCCCAATACAAACTAATGCTAATTATGACCAGCCCTGTGGCTGCACACGGTTGTCTACTAATTCACTTTTCTCAAACTTATATCATGGCGGAACCAGCAAAAAAAGACAGAGAAGACCTTTGTCTAAGGAACGGAGCAACTCCATGCAGTGACAGCTCAGCAGCAACACACAGCACTCATGCACACTGTTGTCGTAGTGTGTGTGGTTGCGCAACAGGCATGCGCACACACTTAAACAGAAAACCCCAAAATATCCATCCATCCATCTAGCTGCTTTGTCAGCACACAAACAAACACATCACACCCATTTCCACACTCCTTTCCGTTGTACTTCCACATCATTCATTTATTTTACTTGTCTCTTTTCCTCATACTGTTCACATGGTCACATGGGACTATATGTGTGAAAGCCCCCTTAATGTCACTGTTGTATTTGGATTTTTCAGTGATCGGTTGAAACTGTCTTTGGAGAGCAAAGGTGCACATGTAGCTGTGGGGTGGGGCAGGCGGCGGGGGTGTGGACTTTTTACGACAGTGACATAACCAAAAGGGACCTTTAGGGGAGCGCTAAGTACAAGTTACTGAGTTCTGCTTTAACAGATTTTGACAGCATTTTAATGAAAGATAGACCTTTATGCCATGACAGATTCTATTAAATCTTGAAGGGGATCTGGATCAATAGACTGATATTAGAATCAGAATTCCTTTATTAATCCCAGGGGGAAATTGTTTGGATCAGTTTTAAAAATATAAAAATCTTTATTTCTCATAAATAGTGAAATTTGAAAAATTCACATCTCTGTTCATACTTGACTAATCTTAATGAAATGTGACTCAGTTACAGTATTTGAGCTTGGTTCCTCAATCACCCCTTCATCAGTATGAGTGATCCAGATAACTGCTAATATCTGGCAAAGAGGATATGTAGTGTTCCTGACAGAGGTTTGTGCTCTCTCTGAATGCTCTTGTTTATTGAATGCATTTCATTCAGGAGGTTTAAAACTGGAAGTCTTATCAGTTTAACCTTCTCCCATCTAACAAACTTGGAATAGTGGTGTGCACATTTTGTCACAATTAAAACCATTTGTATTTAATTAAGGAAAAACAATTTCTGATGTAAACGCATGTAATTTGTAAGGATTAAAAAACATGGGAAATTTTTTTTCTTCCAAAGTCTTCCTGCTAATTGCCTTTAGTTTGAAAATGTTAAATAGAATGGAACAATAGATTCAGACTAAAACACAAAGGAAGTCTTTAGTGTAGTAACATTGTAATTCAGATACTACTTAACAACACATTAAGTTCTTTAATATGCACTACAATTTATAAACCTGTATTTAGTCTTGTTTTACTTAAAAGAGCATAGGCCGTGTCCATAGCATGTGGATCTGTGCAGAACAGCACAAAGAGAATGGCAACAGTATTGTTAAAAAAAAAAAGAAGAAAAAAAAGACCTGAGCGTTGATTGAATCTCCATTGACCGTTAAAGATTGAATTAATTACCTAGGTAATCTGTATAATCCCTCCTTCTTTTAGATATTCAGCGTCTGCCCTTCATTCCTCCTTTAGTACCGCTGCGTAAATGTTTATCACTTTCCTGAAATGAAGCGGGACATCATTGGTCTCACTCAAAGTGACACAGTAATACTGCAAACACTTGATTTGTCTTAAGCTGGTGTTTTTTAAACCAAGTCACAGCAGCTAAAGTTTATATTAATATCTTTAAGCCTGATAACCCTCCACAACTTGGTTTGGCTTTTCAATATGCAGGTTAAAGAAGAACTGGATCCGCTTCACAGCAGCAGCTCGCAGAAAGTTCATTGGAGCATAAACATGTGTCATGCCAAGATAAATGTTTAGGGTGATAGATAACAGAGAGTTTGTTACTGCGTAGACTCTGAGTGCCAGGAGTGGACGGGTCGTGTTATTGATCTTCCAAGATTCTCAGAGGTCAAACACTCCAAGTTCATTCGCTTCAACCTAATAACCAAATAAAGTGTCAGTCTTGGTCCCACCCCAGGCAAGAGATGACCGGAAATTATACATAAACTATAGAAATAAATCTATTCCGGAGCCACTAAATCAGTGTTTTTTAACCTTGGAGTTTGGATTCTATGTGGGGTTGCCTGGAGTTTAAATGGGATAGATTTTTGAATATTTTTAAATGATATTCTTTTTTTAAAAAAAAAACAAAAAACACACCATTTTAAACAACTGTAATCTTATACTTTAATTATGTCAAATATAAATCTAGTTCAACTAAAATGCAGTAAAAAACAAAAACAAATATCTGAGCTCAAACATGATTAAAAACTATTTCTAGAAAAAAAATTTCTTTGGGTTCCCCAGAAATTCTTGATATTAAAATGGGGTCACGATCCATAAAAGGTTGTGGACCACTGCACTAAAAACTTTTTCTTTCCACTTATTTACTAATTGAGATTCTTTAAAATGTGTGTTATCACTCATTCACTACATCATTATGCTCTATAGTTGTTTTCTAAGCAAAATGTTGTAGTTGGACAAAGGGGGTACTTGGACTCAGAAAAAAGAGAAAGGGGGGACTTGAGCTGAAAAACTTTGAGAACCACTGGCCTTGATGACTGAGATCTAAGGGTGTCTTGATCCCATATTGATATCAGATATTGGTCTGATAACAGCAACCCAAACAACAGTATCTGCTTATACTGGCCTGTGTCTAAAATCTCCAATATTATATATAATGTTTTTATTGAGTCTCTGCTGTGTTTTCTTTCACTCTTCTCAGTGGAATTTAAAACAAGAATCAGATCCGAGGACAAACAAAGAACCGTCAGTTCTTGTCACCCCATGCCACACTAGGCATGATGATTATACAGGTCTGTGGGATAACTTCTACTTTGGTTCTTAAGTCTGTTTTTCACCTCAGAAGAGCCACAATCCTCAACATCCGACCACATGTCACAACAAAAGGTCCCCTTAGTTACACACACACACACACACACACACACACACACACACACACACACACACACACACAGGTGCGATTGGATGATCAGACATGCCATTTGTAGTGACACCGCTGGTGACCCTCAGAGCTCGTCTTTCCTAGTTGCTAGTTTTTGCCTGGGGCGACAGTCACAACCCTCAGACACCTGACCTGTGTTAGGAGATGAGGATTGGCAAAAAGAAATCCACTGATTCAGACGAGACCCATTTCACGCAACACGACCTCCAGGAAGTCAGTCATCGCAGATGCTGCTGGAAAGCTGTGTCTTCTTCATAGTTGGACAATTGGAGCAAGCAGGCGTGGAGGGCTATCTACGAAACAATATCACCTTGCTAATGCTGCCTGTGGGGGGGGGCTTTGGTGTCCCCTGAGTCTCTCAGTCTTAAATCATTTATTTCTCATTCTTTTCAAACAGAAAGAATGTTCCATTGTCATATTTTAAGGATTACTTTTAAAAGAAGTCGAGTTGTACACCTGTGGTTGTGGGGAACTCTCTGTCTATTTTATGTAAGAGGGAAAATGTAATGATGATATGAGGAAATGTGACCTTTTTGGCAGCGCCACTCTGTTTAAAAACACAGAGCCAAGATAAATTCTCCTCAGACCAACAGGATACCGAGACGTTTTGGTTTTGATCTGTGTTATGGGAACTCACCATTTCTTACAGTACTCCTCAACAGCTCGGGAGAAGTAACTGTATGAAGACAGACTAAATTCACAAAAGATCAACAAGAATACACACAGATGTTTCTTTTTCAAATATGAGACATTGTTACAACTTTGGCTAAAGGTGGTATCTCAAGATATTTAGGAAAAGTCAGCAAAGAAAGGCTTTTGATATTATTAATGTACTATATTTCTTAAGTTTCTACTGCTAGAGCAGAATTCTAATGCCTCAGGAAACCACAGTGTGTTGAAATGTGTGCATTAAATCACTGACTTAACATGAATTCTTTAAAGTATTAGGCATAAGTGTAGAGGCAAATAATGTTTAATGGTAAACCGTCTGATAATATCAATTTCTTTAAACCCATCAATTATTTTCCAAATAACTATAGATGTTCAATATTAGTTTCATTTCTGTTATTTACTGCTACAGATATTTACACATAGACAATAATAAGATTACATATTCAACTTCAGTAATGTTGCCGTATTATTCATTTTTAATAAGTGAACTTGTTTCAAACAACAGGGCCTCAGCCTCAGTGGTCGTCCAGATTATTATTATTATATAATTATTCAAACAGCTGGACAGTTGTAGGAACTCCACATAAATAAAAACAGTCTTTGATGATGTTTACTGTGAAACTGTAACTATACAGAATAAAATAGCCTTTCAATATTGTGCAACAAACCTAACACATAACATTTCACATATGGTTTTTACATGAGGTGCAGATCAATTAAGATAGCTAGCGAGTTCTTGTTAGCTTAGTGGTTAGCCCTTGAGATAGTTAAATATGCATCAAACAGAGAACAACGACCTACAGTATATTAGTGCATAAAATGACTGAAACACATCATAACTTATAATCACTGTCTATCAACTCAAAACACTAACTGACATTGCTTTACCACACAGAACAACCCATAATTTCCCCTGGATACGCAACTGCTGCGTAACAGCAACTGAGCTGATATGTTTCCAGTCAATGTGTCAATTTCCACTGCATGCCTATGCGGTCCGTCACAGCTCCGTTACGACTCTGTCAGTCTGGAGCCCTCCGGCATACGTATTTTTGCCATATGTCAGAAACAAAGCCGCATAAATTCAGCAAAAATAAGCTTGTGTGGAACAGGGAGTACTACACAGAATAAAACATCCGGTTTCTTGTTCAAGGCGCATTGTATTTCCATCCATTTCATGACCCGCTTGCTCCTTTCCAGGGTCGCATGGGTCTGCTGGAAGATCTACACGGCAGTACTGAGTCTATTTTCTTCTGCTCCTCTTGAAGGACACAATTAACTGTTTGTGTGGCTTTGTGGTTTTCTTTGTAGAGACTACAACAAACGCATTATATCGCGCATTTACCTGTGAATTAGTGAGATCCCTTGAGTTGTTGCTGCAACAGATACGCATCACAGATGGAGGTGGTGGGATTGACGGCCAGGGGATTACACAGCAGTTACGCAACGTAGACTTTATGGAGTAGTTACATATCCAGTGAACATTCGGTGTTAGGTTAACAAGCCATTTCTAGAAGGTACTTCCGGTGTTGAAAGGTTGGATCCGGAAGTCCAAACATTAAGAGAGAATCTATACCACTGTACATTTTGTGGCAAATATCGGCCGATAATATCGGTGGGCCAATAATATCGCCCATCCCTACGAATAACCCAACACACAAGTACATATAGCTCACATGGCCTCTCCCCTGGCTCATAATCACCACGCAAGTTTCACCACAAAGACTGAAAACAGGACAGGGATCACTTAACCCCAGAAAAATGGACTGTAGAGCGTTTCTACGCTCTGAATCATCTCAGTGTATTAATGGAGCAGCAAAGTCCCTTCAATTTTTTTTTACAGCTAGAGGTGAAGCATCATTTCACCTCAACTAATAAATGGGGCTGATAACGTACTGCAGATACATTTTCCTCATATGCTTAGGCAAATAAACATCTCACATCCCAAGGGTAATGCACATTCTCTATTCATGACACCTAATACGATTATGTTTTATAATGCCACAGAGGATATTAACCTGAACACATACTGGGGATATGCTTTTAGGTGTAGTCGATGCAATGGTGGTTGGTTTTATTCTTTCAATCGCTGAATGTTTCCACTTTTAAACTAAGAAATGAAAATGTTTTTATTGCCTGTGCCCTAGAAACACATTAAGGACAACAACAAAGTAAATAACTGTCCTGATGTTACAGAGGCATCACTCCTGCAAACACTGTGTAGTGTGTACCTGTCTTTAATCAATTTGGTTAAAAATTAATTTGTGTATGAAACTTTTTCACCTGTCACTCACTTGAGAGCCTTCTTCGACATCACTACCTGGCTGCATAAACATTAAATGTCGCTGCTCAGGCTGAATTCTGTACGTTTATAGGGCCAGTGGAGGTTGCTTTGTAGCTTTGGGCAGCACTTAAACTCTATGAACTGGTGACAACTTGTGCTAAACTACTGCCAGTGGCCATGGCTACTTAATGAACTGCACTTGAGGCTATCTTTTACCTCTAACTTTTACAGTGGCATGATAATGGAGCGCAATCTCTCCAGCACTCAATGTTTTGCATCAGGAAGCTATATGTGTAAATACCAGTGTATCGTTTCTTACATCATGTTCAGCCCACACACAGTTTGCCAATTTTGACCCTCTGACTAAATTGTTCAGTTCACTAAAATAAAATAAAGATACCAACTTGCTACAGCTTTTACAATTTATTTTTGAAACGGACAGAATTGAGAGTCAATCATCATAATTTTGACTGTTTTGTTCCCACTGCTTACTTTCCCATGCTGTAGTGGACTACGTGTTACTCAAGACTCTTGCATGTACTGAGTAAATACATTTATCCCACTCAAGGGAAATGAACCCCTCCTGCTTTTTATTAACATTAGGCCTAAACTTGTCATTATCCTGTATATTGTAAGCATTAGACTGAAGTGGGGCTTATGTTTTCCCCCCCAGGTGTGAATGCTGGGGATCGGCAGGCTTTCTCGGCACAGCTGCGAATCAGTATTGCCGTCATTGCTTTTCTTCACTAACCCCTGTGTGGGATGACCTTTGACCTTAGTGAAAATTCCACCAGCGCTAGCAGAGCACCGTTATTGCTCAGTCCCAACGCACAGCTGTGCTGCTTTCAAGGGCATTTGTCTTTGGTTTGCTCTCAGTTTGCATGTAGTATAATTTAATTTGTCTCCTTAAGCAGACAGAAATTTTAAGGTAACACGATGTATAAGTAACAGTTCAATTCAACTTTATTCATATAGTGCAAATTAAAATAATAATCATCTTGAAGCGCTATCAAAATATAAAAGTCTTAAGAAAAAAAGAAAAAACCCAACAGTTCCACATGCATCAGCTACAGTGGGGAGAAAAAATCTCCCTTGTAACGGGACGAAATCTCCTGCAGAACTGGGCTCAATTAACAACTTCTATGAAGCTCATTCTTCCAAATTGTTTTCAAATCAGACCTATGAAATCATTCACAATTTATCATGGCTTTCACAATAACTGGATTTGTTTTATAAAATGGCTTACATAACTTCCTGTTGGCCTCAAAAATGTTTTCTTCATTTTTCTCAGAAGCCAATTTTGAGCTGTGGTTTAAGTACAGTTGAACAAGTTTTCTAATCTGAGGATCTTTTATACAATTTTTTATCTTTTTTTACAAGTCCAGCACCTGGTACCAAAGTATGTGTTTCATGAATCATAATCAATTAATCATACATAACACTTAAAAGTCATGTTTGGGAGTCTGTTGCCAACAAGTAATCTTGGAAAGAAGGAGCAGTTTCCTTGTCTCAGCTGACTTGACATAGATAAAGAACCGAGTAGTTAGCATTTATAGAAAGTGAAAGAACAGTCTTGTTCATCTGGATCACCACAAACTTTCTTTGTCCCAAATTAATTTGTAAAGTGTGACGCTGGTTCTTGCATGCTGTAGATCAGGGGCCTCAAACTGATTTTCACTCGTGGCAAAATACGGAGCGGTTTGATTATAAGAGTGCTGTAGATTTTAGCTTGGGAAAAAAAGAGCATTTGTTAATGTGATTTTGCCCTAGTTGAACTTCCATGTTTAACTGATATAAACAGTTTGTAAGGCACCGACAATATCAACAAATAAATGATGTATATTTGTAACTGCAGCATCTGCACTTGAAGATTCTTGATTTTGTGACACATTTTTCTGTATTTTAGGGCAATTCTGTGCAAATAGTATTGAGACAATGCAGGATTTTTGAACAATTGAGAGTTCTTTTGACATTTTGTGACTGTGTGATACACACACAGGAAAATACATCAGCAAACTCCTGCAGATATTCTCAGAGTTTAATTAATTCATGAGTTTCATGGGACTGAGAAAACTAAATTATTTGGTGATTCACGCAGTGAAAAAAAGCATTTGTTCTCATTTTTATTTTCTCCTGCGGGCCATTTGAAAGTTCTAAAGGTACGGATTGGGCCTGGAAACCTTGCATTTGTCACCTGCCTCTGTAGGCAGGAATTTGATATTCTTCTTTTATTTTTGATTACACTAATGTTTTTCCTCTCTTTCCTTTCCCCTAGCCCCGTACTGCTGGGAGGGGTTACAGAAACCGTAAAACAGCAGCATGGAGCTCCAACTGGCCCACCAGTAACAGCAATGGCCAAAGGAACTGGAGTGGCCCTTCATATAACCCTGCAAGTGTGCAAGGATATATATCACATGAAAAAGACTCTCCTCAGACCATAAACACAAACTACATCTTCTGCCCTCTCCATAGATCTGTGAGTACTGTCACTTTTCTCATAATAACTCTCAGTTCTCTTTGTGATTGTTTGGAATTGTCTTTGTGGGCTTGGCTGTGCCTATTATCGTCCATGCTCACATTTTATCTCACTTTTTTAAAATATATATATATATATATATATTTCTGTCCTCCCATCGTACACTTCATCATCGCCTCTTTTTACTCTCCTCTTGTGTCTGCAACTTAATTTGTTTTTCTTTCACCCAGCCATTAAATTGGCAGTGCAGTGGAGAACTAATTGAGCTCGAGACACTTGTCATTATCGACTGAATT
The DNA here is from genome assembly GCF_900634775.1 of Gouania willdenowi. Lineage (NCBI taxonomy): Eukaryota > Metazoa > Chordata > Actinopteri > Blenniiformes > Gobiesocidae > Gouania > Gouania willdenowi. Next base: position 6,133,888 of record NC_041054.1, read on the forward strand.
AATTGCTGCTCTGCCATCCATTTGATTTGACTTTATTGGTGCTATCTGGTTTTCCAGCTTAACTTCCAGGATGTGACTGGAAACCACTTGCCAAATCAAAGAATCTTATTACAATCATGTTGCTGTCACAGTCACAGAGCAGGGAACAAAGATTTGGCTGGGTTTTCTTTCTTTGTACTTACAGTGGCTATAAAAGGTCTACACACCCCTGTTCAAATGCCAGATTTTTGTGATGTAAAAAAATGACACCAAGATGAGAACTTTTTCCACCTTTAATGTGACCTATAACCTGTACAATGCAATTGAAAAACAAACTGAAACCTTTCAGGGAGGTGAAGTAAAAATGAAAAAACTGAGAGAATGAGGTTGCAAAAGTGTGCACACCCTCTTATAGCTGGGGACTATTTATCTATCTATCAAAGACCGGCAGCTCCCGGTCCGTATGACTGACGCATAGGTGCGCCACTCGCCTCTGTCATAGAAGCGGTCTGAGGAGCGCGGCGGTGGCCACCCTCATATCTCATGCTATCCATAACAGGAGTAAAACAGCCAAAAGGAAGAAAAAGCAAGCCGGTAACACGACATTTCAGTCCTAAAAAGGACCTTCTTCAGGCCGGCTTGCTTGCTAAGAGTAGTAGTAGTTTAGTTTTATTTCAAGCACACAATGAAAAAGTGTACAGTATGTACAGCATAAGACAATAATCCAAAGAAAACAGAAAATTCACCGCTGCTTGAAAGGAGTGGGATGAAGTTTAACACTTATTAATTCCAACCCCTCTTCCAAAGTCTTAATACAATAGTTTACTTCTTTTGATTTTATCCACTTTCTTTCATAACACAAGCACACATACAGTCTTCATACATTTAAACAATATGTTAACAACGAAAATTCCAACTAAACCAACTTATTTTCCTTTCCATTTTTCTAACGTTCAAAAAAAATTTATTTAAATCTTTTCCTAAATTGTTTTATATTTGGACATTCCTTGAGCTGCTCATTTAAGCGGTTCCACAGTTTCACCCCTTGTACGGAAACAAAAACCTTTCTTCCTACTGTGTACCATTGATACCATGAAATTTAGTTTTCCTCGCAACATATACAGTACCCACCTTCCCTCTGAGTAAAACACTTTTGTACATTTTGAGGTAAGTCATTGCACTTTGTCCTATATTGAATTTGTACACTCTGCAAATCCACCAGATCCTTATATTTTAATAATTTGGACTCTACAAAAATATATTTGTATGTTCCCTATAACCCGCCCCATGGATGATCCTTTAAGCTGTCTCCTGTAAAATGACAAGTGGCTGAACACGTGTTAAAAACGTGCAGCAACAGAGTGTAATAGATGCGTATCTCGTGAAATCTGAGCATGGAGTAAGGTATAATAATCTTTGATTTGAGGGGGCACTGCCCCCTCTTGCCCCTGCGTAGAGCTGACCCCGTTCCACATTCCTTCTCCCAAGCATTTAACTTGTGATTGTTATATATTTTATTTTGTATTTACCTTTATTATTGTAGGTTTCTTTTTTTGATTTGTGTAATTGTTTTAACAACTGTAAAGTGAGTTTTTGAAAAGCGCTTATAAATAAAATGTATTATTATTATTGATGGGACAAGCGAGATTTCCGAGTGTGAAAAGGACAGTATGAGTTGTCACTTTGAAAAGATAAATTTACAAGGTCCACCATTCACTAACCAGGTCCATGATTATTTTTTATTAAGCTATTATTTTAATTAAATTTTGAAATTTGAATAAAGTGCACAAGATACACTGACAGGCCGATAAGTGAAACAGCACTGATCAGCTGATTGGTCACCGTTTAAAAAGCCAACCTGAATTTTCAGCTCATGTGCAGCATTAGCTTTAGCAGCGAACTCGACATTTCTGCCCTGGAGACCAATACTACGTTTTTGCAAAAAATCTTTCAAGGAATCAACGCTCTAGCGGTAAAAATAATCTAAATCTCTGTCAGACTCGCTGTCTTTATCCCTCTATACCACTGAGCTCACGCGCGAGAACTGAATGAGAGCAAGACTTCCGAGAGTGTGAAAAGGTTTATTAGCCTAGCATAACCCTTAGCTACCTTTAGTCTAGCATTAACATTAGCATTTGCTAGCTTTAGCAGTTGCCTATCAGTAATATTAGCATTAGCCTAACAATAACATTAACAGAGCATTAACCATGTCATTAACATTAGTTTAATATTATCATTAGCTAACATTAGCATTAGCCTAGCATTAGTACTAGTACCCCATGACAATTTGCATAGCCCACTTTGGGAACCTAGGCCCTACAGAATTGGATGTCAACTGTTTTTGACGGTTGTCAACTAAGGGGACTCCTTTTTAGTGACCAATAACAATGAATTACACCCATTGTCCTCAAAAAATCTCAAATTTAGCTGGCCTCTTTTCATCTGACAGCAGGAGTAGTTGTTTTTCTTTGAAAAGTACTCGCTATCTCCTTTTGTGCATTTAATCCTATGCTGTTTTTAGCCAACACTTCTGGCCTCCGAAAGGATTTGCCATGGTTTCAGATGACTAATCCAAACGCTAACTTTAAACAAAGACAAGGCTCCAGCTTTTAAGCATCATATGCAGCATTTACAGCCAAGCTTCCTAGAAAATAAATGCTACAGTTCACAAACAAACTAAAGCAGGCTTTCCTTCATTTTACAGTTTCTTTTTTTTCTCTCTTTTTTTTTTTCAACCTCGTCTTTCCCATCATGGATTTTATTGCCTGTTTAACCACTAACGTAATTCCAGGCATATTATTACCAAAGAATGCCCACCAGAAAGAAAAGGGAAGGCAGAACCAGCTCAGCGTGAGTCTGTCCTGGAGAAGAGAACGAATACAAGGGGAAAAGAAAAGCAAGTGTGGATCAAGCAGAGATCGAGAAATTTAGCCTCCAGTGGGTTTGTAATTACAATCGAAGTGAATACATTTCCACTTTCAATATGCAGAAATGAAGATCCCTAAAGGGGGAAAGATGGAATGGCTGAACAGAAGCGTAACAATTCCTTGTGGAGCATTAGAAAATGTAGCAGCAGAGAAACACACTGGTTTCTGTTACTCTGCACTATTTTAAATCCTAAAACATGGCTGTAGGGACTTGGAATTAGCCTTGTTTAACATAATTTTGTCCAAAAATGGTGTCTTTAGATGGACTTCATTGTGTATTTTCTAATAGTTCTTGCCTTTTTGCACACGTAAACAGCTCACGAATACCCAGACAATTCTATTTAGAATATAGTCCATTATTGTTTACAGTCTAATAATCCCCCAGAAAAACTCCAAAATTTAATTTGTATTAAATAATTGTGAAACACATATTTACTGCATTGAAGCCCATAACATTTTCAACCAACATTTAGAAAAAAAAAACTAAGTAGGTAAGTAGCATTTTTCTGCAATATTTTTTGTATGAACAAATATTGCATAATTTAATTGAACATTTAGTGTTGTTATGCAGGAACTGAAATAGGAAAATAAGATTAAGATTAGAAACAAAAGGTCATTGTTTTTTAATGAAGCATGAGAAAACATTTAGGAGAATGTATAACCTTAAAGTATATACATATATAAAACTGGTGTCTCTGAAGCAGTCCTTAATTGGGGTTTGTGATGAGGAGCCTGATTTATCAATGCAACACATGATATTGCAAAAGAGAAGAGCTTAAACCTCAAGTCATCTGCTAGTTCCTACTTTCTGCATGTGTCAGTAAGCGGACAGCTTGACACACTCCCAAACTCCTTTATTGGCCAAGTTTTAATGTCCCTGATCTAAATGAGATGAGTTATCTGGTGCGTTCTTAGGCGAAGTGTTAGTTTGACATTGGCTTTATCACAGCAAAATAAAAGGGACGACATCAGGGAATTGGTTTGGGAAATCAAAGTGAAGAGCTTTTAGAAGTGAGCGAAAGAGGCGTGTCTTACTCTCATCCTGCAGGGACACAAACACAAATATCCCCTTTTGTCTATGACATTTGATGTCTTTATATTTGGGACCCCTTTTCTTTTGCTGCTTATAAATGGACCTGCAGCAATGCGTCCCTGCAGTTACTTTACTTACTTACTTTACATACTTTACTTAGTTTATTTTGAGAGGACAATGCAGATTAATGAACACCAGTATAATACTTTGTGTAGATGTGCCAGATTTCCATCTGTAGTCCTCATAAATTTAAGACAATGACAATAAAAGATACAGACACGGACATAGTATACACACGTTCTTTATAGCTAACCGAAGCAATTTCTTATTAAAAAATCGACAATAGAGGATCACATGACTGATTTGCTTTTAACCATTTTCCAGCTCTTTTTTTAAAAGCTGTATAGGTGGAACAGTCTCGAACAGTGATTGGAAGACTATTCCAACTCATGCATTCGTTTACAGAAATTATGTTTTGTCCAGTGGTGGTGGCGCGTCTGAATGATACAGTTTGGTGTATTGTACTAGTATTACACAAATCTGTTTGACAGAATGGGAGATGCTTTAGCTCATGTCACTAGTGAAATATCATTGGCATATTAACACCGTGTCAGTTCACCATTATACCAGTATTCCTCCCACAACACACCATGTCACGTTTCTCACACTGTTCTATTAACCAAACAGCTAAATATATCAGGCAACAGCCTCGCTGAGTGGACCAGCCATCAGCTACTTTAGCGTAACAAAATCTGACAGGCCAATGATTACGCGTGGTGTTAATGGATTTCTGACCCAAAGCCACACTGACCACAGAGGCTCTCTAGCCTCAACTAAGAATCGTGTTATAGATTTTTGGGTCGATAAGAAATTGATCAAAAGCGCAATGACAAAAAAAAGGAAACGTTTTGTTTACGTAATTTTCTCGAGTTAGTGTCAGAGTCTATTTATAGTGATGGCAGTAAATAACCTAGCACACGTTGTAAGGTACATGTTTGAGCTATGATTCCAAAGGCCAAATTTATAGTGTATATAGTTTAGAGATTTATTTTAGTTATTCAAGAGCCCTACTGTTTATATCTACAGTATATATTTAGTTGTCATACTTTGCCATCCAATTTGAAAAAAATAGTTTAAATGCTCTGATCTCCTCAACCAACTACTTCAGATTCAGTTTAATTTATGATTTACAGCTTCAAGATTTTTTAAAATGGCATGAGTTTTATTATTGACTCCTTAAGTCTCAGCAATGGTGTTATCCAGTCGGAGCTGACTTTCAAAGCCATTAAAATTCAACGTGGATGTCTATTATTAATCGATTCCGTCCTTGGGTAAAAGGAGCCTTAACATAGCCACTAGTGGCCAAATGATATCTTACATACTGAAGTTGATAACCTTGGAACTGTGTGTGGCTTGGTCAGGCAACCATTGGTCTGGGGTAAGTGCAGGTCAAAATCTTGAAAGGGTACTTAAAGCAGTTTTTTATTTCAAGCTCTATCATTAAACATACTAAATGTTTTTTAGGGTTATTTTCTTTAGAAGTCCCTTTAGAGCAGCCAGGAGCTCATTCAATCTGCTATTTTGTCAGACATGTCTGCTGCCGTGTTTTGTGTCGTAGGATGAGTTGTGACACAATCTGTGACTCACCAAACAGGAAGAAAAAGCTCATTTCGAAGGTTAAAGTCTGCGTTTACTCGTAAACTTCGGCCACCTTGTGTTAGCCACCATCAGCCACTCATGCTAGCGTTTGTTGGTGGCTCCACAGAAGCGACCGTAATCAGCCACCATATAGTCCGGTCACAGATTGTATCACAACTCATCCTACAACACTAACCCGTAACTTGGCAGTCCTAAAAACATGCAAAGAAATTAACCCAACAAAACCTCTAGTATTCTCTCTGATCGTTTGCTAGAGCTTGCAATTTAAATGTACTACAGGCACCCTTTAATGTTAGACTTTTATTCTTTGATCTTTTGCTTTCTTCAGTCTAGTAATGCATGCGTCTCAAGTTGTTCCTGAAGGATTTCTCAACTGATCTTTTGCTACAAACGTTTGGTTGTGTTTGAATGTGACATGGATGCCACCTGATTATTTGCTATATACAGTTGCATTAAATCAATGGGTTTTATTTATTATTTAGTAATGTCCTATGAGAAGAAGTAAGTGGTGTTGGACGAGAGCTGGATGTTGTTGTTTGATGTAGTAACTTGTTATGTGTTATTGATCAAACCCCAAATTTTGGGTTTAGGTTTTCAATCTTTCTGAAATCCAACTTCCTTGAGTTTTAACTTGCTGCGCTTCCACTTTGAATATGTTGCACCCTTTGTGTTTACCAGATGTTGACCTTCCTCACCGTCGCAATTCATCCTGTTCAGAAACTTCTCACAGCCGAGATAGTGTTTCATTATTTTGCACGTCAGGCACTTTAGCTAGTCATGGTCTCGCATTTCTTGCGGCTTCATAGCCATATTGGACAATTTAACTGTTTACAGCTGAATGCAATTGCATTACAAGCACGGTCTACTTTAGGTAATTATATCCATGTAGTCTGTTCATGACTACTTTAGTCTGAGTTCATTAGTGCAAGACGTGGGAATGAATTTTCAAGCTCAAAGGCCGGACCGCATTGCGTCTATGAGCTGCTGCAGCGTTCATTTAATAACATACAGGAACAAACACACACACACACACACACACACACACGCATTGCAGAGGACAAGACTAGCGTTTCTTTTTCAAAGGATAACAAACACTTCACTCCTGGAGAATTGCTGCCTGATTCATAGAAACTTATGTTTTTTTTTTTCTCCACTCGTGCTCCTATCAGAAATTGGTAACAAGGCTGTATTTTTCTATAATGACAACATTGGGGTGTATCTTTTTCGTCATCTGGGAACATGGCGATCCCTGTAAAACCCTAAATTCAATCTGCAGGTGTCGCCTCAGTAAACTGGAGATTGTTACCTCATTAGACTTGCTGAGCACACACACACACACACACACACTAGCCAATCACTACGTCAATACAAAGCTGCTTGTAGATATTCCCTGCACATCCCTAAGTTCAGGCCTGAAGAGTCAGGAATGAGACAAAACAAGACACAAAGTGAATAGAAAATATTATAAATACAGGGAATGTATAAAAGCATGCAATTTTATAAAATATTATCATTGATTATTTTTAATCAAAATAAATACAGTATATCCTGGAAATTTTGTTTATCAATTTGATTAAAATTGAACTTAAATGTCTGTCTTTTTGAGCCCTTTAGCTCTGGCACAACTCCCAATGTAGTGATTAGCTTAATTAGCCATAACTCCCAGACACTCATTTATACATGGCGACGGATGTTACTGTCCTTTAGCTGAATCAGTGACCTGATGGCTCGCAGTAAATGGGGGTTGATGGCTTGCTAAGATCAAATTAGTTATGTCTGGATTCCCAAGGAAGTTCAATGAAGAGTGAAGCGAAACAACTGGGAGATAAAGTGTTAACATGTCGTCACCATGTCTCAGATGATTGTGTGTGTTTTTTTCAGAGTTACGATAACCCTCATAAAGGTTTTCTGCGAAAGCACTTTAGGGTGGACTTTAGAGTCTCTTTCATCAGGTCATGATTGAGGAGCATTGCTCGTTTCCCAAATACTGCAATGATTCATTTGTGCCATGAGCTAGAATGGGCTTTGTCTCTGTAATTAATTTAGCTCTCAGGACAACAGTTAAAAGGAGTTGTCTTCAAGGCCTAATTAAAGGAAAACTCTCCAACATGTACTGGGTCACACTGCCATGAATCTCCAACCATTTGAATGTGATTTTTAGGAACCGCCATCCCTATCTTTGAGGGACTTTTGGCTAGAATGAGAAACGCTTCTCTCCGCTCTTGATTTCTTCAGGCGCCACGTGAAAGTTGAGACACTAGATAATTGTTTATTGTTGGATGCTTGAGTCAATAACTCAATCAAGTATTGATTTCATGCCGTGTATAGCCTTGTTTGTCTGCGGGTAATGTTTTTAGGAAGGTTACATGCTCTCAATATGGGAATTCACTGCCATCTGTTATCTGAATCACAGAGAGCCTTTTTCCATTTTTTAATCCCTCTAAGTTATATCTTACAAATAAGCTGCTACTCACAATATTTGTTTTTATTTCAGTTATAGCGTATCCCTAATAGATGAATGAATTAATCATTATTTACTTAAAAGAAAAAAGGAGAACAGTGGAATTTGCCGCTTGAAAGTTTGTTTTCATCTCCATTGTAAACACTAATTGTTGGCATTTTTGTGCATTGCATTGTGGGATGTGGAGTCTTGTAGACCGATGTATTGATGTGTTTTTGCTTAATTTTTACAGTGATTTCTTGCATTTTGTCTCCAGACAAGGAGGACAGAGATTTGCTTGACGCCATTTTGTTCTAGTTTGTTCCCAGTATTCCCTGTGACATCAGAATGAAGCAAAACCAATTCTATGCATTCATCTGCGAGACCTCACATCCCACAATGCAATGCGCAATAAAGTCAACAAATTCAGTGTTTACAGTGGATATGGAAACAAACATTACGTGGCAACTTCAACCTTTTACATCTTTTATCCATGCAAATGATCTTCGATTTAATGATCAATAAGGCCTAAACTAAAAACTGAAAGGCATTAAATTCATGAATCTAAAAATAAGGCCGTTATTGTCATTAAAATGTCTTAAATCAGTGTTTACTTTGGGCACCGCCAGTTGCACATCAGCACTAGACACTAGGAAAAAAATGACCTTAACCCTATGTAATTGATGTGGCATTTTCCCCCAATTATGTTTACTGTGAAGTTAGTCTTAAATTTGATTTCAAATGGCAATAAAAGGGCCTTAGAAAGTCTTGAATTTAATTTGACTAAAGCTGTTGGAGCCCTGCAGTTGCAATTTTATATTCACACTATTTTACTTGCTATCATTTATTGTACTTTTTTTTCTTCTGCCTAAACACATTTAGGAAGGGGCTTTGAGTTTTTTTTCTGAGTAATGTAATGTTTTAGTGTTATTATTATTGTTTCATTATAATTGTTTAATTGCTTTACTATTATATCTGTATACCGAGTTAAGTTATGAGAGCTGGAGCAACGCGCGCGTGCACACACACACACACACACACACACACACACACACACACACACACACACACACACACACACACACACACACACACACACACACACACACACACACTAGTGTACTTCTTCTGTATTCGAAGTTGTCAAAGGAAAAAGAAGGCACAGGATCTTTTGAGGAAAAGAAAACCTGACCGTAAAGTCATGAGTTTGTCAGCAGTTTATGAAACAGAGCATAACATAATTAAAGTTCAAGAGGGCAATGACAGCTTGGGATTTGACCACACTTCAAATCAAATATTCTTCTTCTGCATTCCGTAGGATGTGTTTCAGTGAGGGCAAAGAGGAAGAAACAAAAGACCAGGACTATTAAACTGAAGATTATTGAAATTTTGCACCACTAGAAACAAGGTCATCAATAATTGTGTGAATGTTACCATTAAAACTAATTTGCTTTATATCTTTCTTAATAATAATAATGTTTTAAACAACTGTATGGTCCCATTTATACAAACCTCTCTGCTTTACACCACTGAATCCTCTTTGTGTCTCCTCGCACAGATGTTTAATTGTGCCTTTCAGTCAAACTGGATTTTGTTGATTTTAACTAAGTGGGAAACATCGCTCATCTGTTGCTTTAAGTGGTGCAAGTAAACTATGCTTTCTGTGGCCCCTTTTACAAGCTGTTTAAAAACATATATAACATCAGAGATCCTACACTCAAGCCATACATGCCTATGGTACAGTTTTTTTTTTTTTTTTGCTGTTTTGCAAGTAAAAAACACATTTAAGTGGATGTTTTCCAGTGTGTATGCAGCCATGGGGCTCATGCCGTCATCAGCGGCCTCATCGTCTCTTTTTCCCCCTACATACACGATACACAGTCAGCTATTGCTCGTGCCAATTTTACATGATTGCACTGAAGGACCACTATAATCAGCTGTAATGCTTTACAGATGTTATGTTTTTTTTTTTAAAGCCAACACGACACCCTCAGGCAGTCGTACATGAAAGCCCATCTTTGAATGTGTGTGTGTGTGTGCGTGCACGGGCGGAGCGAGCCATGATCAGAGTGAAACATTAAAGAATCGAGGGTCACATCTTCAGCTCAGTAATGTGATTTATGTCTCCCTGCCCTGTGCTGTCATTGACTAATGACGAGAGCAGAAAGTATCAGGTGCAAACTGATTTTCTCCAGAGTGATTTCACAGATGAGATGTTAAGAATTTGCTTTTAAAACACGGCCAAGTTACAGAACTGTGTCAACGACGACGTGTAAATATGACAGCCTGTGCGATCTGGACTCTTTATATCCCTGTATTATGTGCCAGCACCTTCCCTAATACACCATCTAACATCTTCTATTCTGTTCAACATTTAATATGAACCAAGAACTGCAGCTACATAAAGATTTGGTTGCACACCAGCGTCTAGAATTTGCATGGACTGCCTGCTTTTGTAAAATAAGAAATGAAACATACAGAGGACCTGAAACGCTGTCAGATTCTAGATATTCATGTGGTCTGACGCCCAGGAATCTGTGGGGAGGGCTTTGAATTCCTAATGGGTGAGAATGCCAATCTCTGGTCACGACAGGAAATGCCTCATGCGTGAAACATCCACAACAAAACCATCTAGAAGTGTCGAATACACGAGGGGTTTCATCTGAACTGGATTAGGGTGGTGGTAAATAAATTGCCTTGTCACCATGACCCTGTTCTATGGGTTTGAATGGAATCCGTTGTAGTTACATTTAGTATGAATTCATTCTCTTGTTTTCCATGTTTATGTTTAGTGGGAATCTGTTGTCTTTTTTCCGAGCAGTGTTCAGTTGCTTCTGTGGCGTGTCAGAGTAATTTCAGTTCAGTTCAAGTGTTTTTCAGCTGGGTTTTTTTTTTGCTTCTGTTAGTCCTGTTTTGTTAGTTTTTCAGTTATTCATGAGTTGCTTCTTTTAAGCTCTTGTTTGTGACCTTGTCTGTGGTTAATGGGTCTTGTGTGTTTTTGCACTCCTGTCTTGTCACCATGTATGGGTTGAGAGAGTGATTAGGGCCCATTCCTCCCATCTGTTTCCACTCAGGTGTTACTAATCTCCTGATTGCCCCCCTTTACTATTTAAAGGGAAGCCTTGGTTCACATGTTCTTGATATATTTTCATTCCTGGTCGATCACTGTAAGATTTGTTTGAAGCACTTGCTTATTGTTGATACTAGGGGTGTCCCGATCGGATATCGGTCCGATATCGGCCAGAAAACGAATATTGGATTTTATCGGACTGTGGTTCACGCTCCAACAAAGTAACCTACTGTTGCTGACTATTGTTCTCTGTTTGAGTAACATCACTTGATCAAGCCTTTTCTAACATTCCACACTATAAAATAAGTAATAAAAGTATGTATGATTTGTGCTGATAATGTATCGGATCCATATCGGTATCGGCCGACACGCAAGGCTGCAATATTGGTGAAAAAGTTGTATCGGGACATCCATAGTTGATACTTTTGCTACTGCTTTTGTCGAGTTTTGGGGTTTGTGCTTTTTATTGTTTTCTGTATTTGTTGGTTAGTGTTTTTGGATTTGATGTTATTTTCTCAAATATCACTCCTACATGCTGTCTGCTCTCTCTATGATTGGGTTTATTAATTTATAATGACACGTACAAATATATTCATATATAGCTTAAATGTGAGAAAAAATGCTTTTCGCGGTCTTTGAACCGCCTTGCCAAATATTTTAAACACTGGTAACACCCTTTGATGTGCTTTGATAATACTCTTTTAACTAATGTTGCCTGTAACTTTTTAGTGTAGGATATTTATACAATATCTTTTGACTTTATTCTTTTTAATTTGTTTTGTTTTTGTTTGATTTTATCTAGAAGTGGGAAATACGTTTGTTGAAAAAGGTATTTTACATGTTTATTATAAAATTATTAAATTAGCAAAATAGTTCAAACACATTCCCCAACAAAAACAAAGTATTTAAAAGCCATAACAGTTTTTCTCTGATAACATGTGACAATAGGCCGTTTTATATTTGATATAAGCAGAACTTATTGATTTAGGACTAAAGAGATTTAAAGTGGGCTGTTATTGGTTCACCGTGTGAGTGAGTGTGCATAAATGTTGATATAAAAGTGGCAAAGACGGTTGCATTAAAAGGTAAGAAAAATACATGCCGACACAAAGAGACACACTAATGGCACTCAGTCACTCCTGCGTCAGTGTGTGCCGCTCAAGCAAATTAAGGAAGTCTTGGCAGCCTTTTAATAGTCCGTCACAGTCTAACAGGTTTAAAGTGCTTACAATGGACCCAGGCAGTAAGCCTGTCAGCTTGCTCTTAATTGTTCAGAACGTGTGCGTGTGTGTGTGTGTGTGCTTGTTTCATTTTCCCTCCAGACCCAATATGTGTCTAAGGGATTTCAATAAGTGATCAGTATATCTGCTTCCGACGCATCCTTATTGGTTCCACTTCGTGCCCTACCATTGGTTGATAAAGGAGCCAAAAAATTAACAGCAGCAATCAGGTCTCATACATTTCTTACATCCCAATCAATGTTCTATTAATCAGGAGTTTGGTAAACATGGAGAGCACATTGTATAAAACATTAATCACAAGGGTTTTCAATACTTTGAGTTGCATCATTGTAGGAATTTAGTAATTTACTCATCGACGGAATTGATATTGTAACTACCAGTGACAAATTTCATCTTATTTTATGGTCAACTTACATAGCAATACCAAATGTAATGGCGACAGGGAAAAGTTAGATCCTGGAGTGTTCAACCAATAAAATGAACTTGGCTCTACTAATGAAGAGAGATGAACAGAGAGATGAACTGTGAATCAGTTTACCTTCAAATACCTTTGAACATGGACAGATACGCTTGCTTTACCAAAGGGGACTACATATAAGTAAAAATCATTAAACCTATCTATTTAGAGTTCTTTAAAGTAGTTTTGAATTACAAATAGTTTATATAAATCCAAATAAAGGGGGTAGTGCATTCAAATTGCTCAACATTGCATAAACAATACTGTGTTTGCAAAAACAAACAGTAAATACAGTACATGTACAGATTGTCATATCGGTAACAACATTTTAAAGAATTTGTGCAGCTTAATTATCTTTATGGTCAAATGAAAGTGCACGCATTCAACAGTGAACTATATATACAAATATAATATTTGGCCAGTTGCATAGATTTGCAAAAATTAACATATTGCATGAAAGCAGCATTTGAATGAAAAGATAACTATTGAAAACCAACATCACTTTGGGAGGGCACGTAAAAAGCATGGGTAGGCGCAATTATTATTAGTCTACTTTTTTTTGAGCATCACAAAATGAGCTCGGATATATACAGAGGCACAGTGATTTAATAATTGGCACCAAGTAGGCGCACTTACATGTTTTTTAACAATTGGCTTAAAAAACATGTTGCAGTTTATCCAGGAAACCCTGGAACAATGCCAGTTCATCACAGCATTGTGTGGTTTCAACCACGTTGTTTCCAACCATCAGACGGTGGCTATGCTCACGTTAAATATGATGAAAGCACGTTAGTGCAAGCCCTCCCTATACCCTTAAGGAATGCTTTGTAATGACTGAAATTAGAAAAAAAACAGATTTTACATTGGTGTCTATAAGAGCAGTCTGGGCGATTTTCAATTTGACTGAGGTTGCCCAAATGGGGTGGTACATGGAACATGGCCCTGTGCTGATTGGACAGTGACATAAAAAGCAGCTCAAATTGTCTAGAACTGTCACAGCCCTGTAACACTGTGGAAGAATATGATAGAAAAAAAATCACTATTTGTTCCCCTTTGGTAGGGCATCGCCCTTATTAAGAAACCGCCCATGGTAACTACGCATGCGCAAGATTTTTTGAAAGTGGTCACAGTCTCTTAGCGGCATATTTATATTTGTTGTAATTTGTAAACTACTAAGCTAATTTTAGTATTTAAAGCACCTTTGTGTGATTAAGGACTACTTAAAGGGCACTTATGCACTCATGCATTGGAAATGGCAGAAATTAAACGTGCATGCATGTAATTACTTTATTGTGAGATTCACTTGATCCACTGTTTCTATTATGTGTTCTCTAGCAAAAGACATAAATTCTGGTCAAATATGGTAAATAAATTGCTGATGTTATTTTTGATAACTTAGAAATGAGAACAGTTTACCACGTTGGTTTCCGTGTTGCCACAAGCAGGCTGCATTACTTTCCTTCACCCATCCGTCAAAAGATCTGAAAGGGGGATCAGGCAATTTATTTTTCTTTACTTGCTGACATACTGTATGCTCTTGCTTTGCTGGAATAATCTGGAATATCCCCCCTCCCAGGCTGTTTAGAAAAGAGCTACGAGTAGAACTTTTTTGCTTTCCAGAAACTGTAAATGCTCATTGTTGACCAAATTATTTTAAATTGAGGGCCATTGCAGTGCTTGTAATCAATAACAGTTTGTGTTTCTCTCATGTTTGCCATTTTTCCTGCAAGTGTTTTGTAACGTGACCCTCGACCTGACCCCACAGTGCAGCGCCTGACTGAGATGCCAATCTTTGTCTATTTAGCATGGTTTAATTATAGTGGTTGGCATAATGGGGCCCTTTTTAAGTGAAGCTGCATGTTGACACCTTTGATATGCATAACCTTGCACTTGATATAATTAAGAATTTGTAGGAAGTGACAACAGCATGATTCTTTTAGTCTTTCTATGTTTAACTACCATCATGGGAGTCTTAAGTTAACTCATTTAGGCGCTATTGTAGCCTGGAATGATTCAAGAAATTAGCTGTCTGTTGGGTTTAAATCATTGCATCATCACAAGTTTTATAAGCGAGCCTGTAAACCCTTACAATTGTCACTGAAGCTATGCATAGATTTTAGTGGAGGGGCATAAATCTAGTGAACAGGGGGAAAGTAGACTATTAAGATAAAGAATGGCTGAACCCAGGATTCAGTCATCGTGTCAGGCCTTGCCACCGAGCTTTGCTGCCAGCGTACTTTTGATTTATTTAGGAGTCTTGTTGTTTTTTCTCGAGATCCACTGTGTTTTCTTTTCACAGCAGAAATGCAGAGCTTAAAAAGAATCTTGTTTAGAGAAAGATCTTGAGGATTCACTTTTCTATAGGCTTTGTCAAGCCACAACGAGAAACAAGACACATGAACGCACACACTTTATTGCACACTTTGTTACTTCAATGAAATAGTGCAATCTAAAAGGACAAGCACCGAAAGGTATCTAGGCCACAGCGTGAAAAATTGTCATCTGCTGTGTCACCTGCTCTCAGTGTCTTTTACCATTATTACCTTCTTTCTTTAGCGTTTCCTCTCACTATGTCACCATCTTTTCTCATTTTCTCAAACCGTAAATGTTTGTTATATGCATGATATTTCATTTTTTCTCTGCGGTGTTGGTTATGTGGAAAGTGAAGGGTTTCGTCGAAGCTGCTTTGCTCCATTTAGTTGTTGCACTTTTGATGACTTCAGTAGTGGTAATTACAGAGGCGCCGCCAAGGAGGCAATCTAAAAGTGCAATACCCTGAAAGTCTTACACTCACTGATAACTAAATGTTACCCAGTGGAGTTGCACAATAAAGTGAATGTTGTTAATCATCCACTATGTGCGTTTTAGTATCTTGGTGCCATCTGCCAGTATTACACCATACAAATCCCACAATAATTTTAGATATAATGCACTGCAATTCAGAGGAACGATGGTAATATTGAGTAACATTAGGACGTATATCAAACATGCTGAGTGAGCTTTAACGGAATCATCCCAAAGCTGTGATATTAAAATACCTTTGCCAAGATCGTACACGATCATTTATAATTTGTGCAACAGTTTAGAATAATTCCTTCTTCTGTAGGGAGGGCTGGTAATGTGGTGATGGTCACAATTAAGCAAGAAGTTAAATGCATCTGTTTCATTGCAATGATAAAACATGCATAACTATCGCAAAAAGATTGCACTACATGTAGTGTTGACCTTTGATAGCTTATTCAGACAAGGAAAGAAAACAAATAAAGATTAAATACATTTTCAAGTGTTGTACTCATGACCACACTATCAAAGACAAGACCAAGTCTTTTGGGAGTCAAGACCAATATACTAAAAATCCTTAAAAAAAACCATGACAAGGTTGAACAGTTAGTTTTCTTTTTAATACATTTACCAGACCAAAACAAGATGTCTGCAACTTTTTTAAAGCACAACATGCACAACTCACTAATCTTAATAAGTTCAACTAAATTCTTACAAAAAATAAATACCATTGTATGTTTTTAAAAGCCAAAAGTCCAGAATTATTTTTAATTTTCTGAAAACAAGGTGTTTATTTGTCAAGTGAATGAGTCCTAAAGTAAGTGTTCAGAGGTAATTCTGACTAGAAATTAGATGGACTGATGTCCAAGTCTTTGTGGGTGTTTGGCACGTAAAATATTAGAAAAGATTTTCAAGGAGACTGAAGAATCAGTGATAACGGTAAATGTTTTAAGTCAAATCACAACATGAATTATTAAGAAACAGTTCCAAGTCCTTCTCCTTGTAATTTTTACAAAAATGAAGTTGAAGAATAGCAGATGAGTGCTGCTCCAGACTGGTTTTGATGGAAACTCCTGAGTCCGGCGAGTCCAAGACAAGACCGAATAAAAATACTCTCAAGTCCAAGATAAGACCAAGACCTTCCAAATGTGGTCTTCAGTACTATAACACTAAATTCCTCTGCTTAGTGGAAAGACTTGATTTTACTTTCGAAAATGAATTATTGTTCGATCATATATTGCAAAGATGCATGATTTTTATTTTAGATTTTTCCATTGCAGTAATTAAAAGTCTGCAAGGTTACTCAGAATTTAGGAGTGTTTGTTTCTGGCAGCTATTCCAACTTTTTCTTGATAGGTTTAAATAGGCTGTCCACTTAAAGGGGACATTTTATGAAAAATGTACTTTTGCAGTCTTCCATCCATCTATTTTCATACCCGCTTATTCCCGTTTAACAGGGTCGCGGGGGTCTGCCGGTGCCAATCTCCGGCTCTCATAGGGCGCTGGGCGGGGGTACACCCTGGACAGGGCGCCAGTCCATCACAGGGCAACACAGACAACCATTCACTCTCTCATTCATTCCTATGGGCAATTTAGAGACTCTAATCAACCTAACAGTCATGTTTTTGGATTGTGGGAGGAAACCGGAGTACCCGGAGGAAACCCACGCAGAACGGGGAGAACATGCAAACTCTACACAGAAAGGACCCAAGTCCACCCCAGGGCTTGAACCCAGGACCTTCTTGCTGTGAGGCGGACGTGCTAACCACTAATCCACCGTGCCCCCACTTTTGCAGTCAATTTGAACACAAATTAGGTAACTTGAGTGTCCACACAGCACACAAAATGTGAAATAAATCCATCCAGTCGTTTTTTTTGTGGTCTTTGTAAGTCTTACAACAGAGAAAATTGCTCCGCTGAAAATAACAAAATACAACAAAGTAGAAGAAATCTCCAGTGGAACCAGGTTCAGAGGTGGCAGCCATCCGTTTCGACTGGTTGGATTGGTGAACGCACGTGAAATCAGGAAAGAAAACACCCTCCCCTCTGCTGGTAACTCCACCCATGGACTCCAACCCCCAACCTGATGAAAACTTTTGCCAAAGTCCGCTATTGTTTTTCTCGTTAGCAAAGGAGCGATGGATACCGGTAAAACTAAATACAGAACTTGCCTGCTGCTGGTGCCGCTCCTCCACAGTGAACATACACTGCAGTGTATGCACTATTTGTTCATGTGGAGGTGTACTCCACTCTTGTGGTTTCCAGAACATCTTGTGGTTTGGCGTAGGACCAGGGAGCAGACATATTTTTAGTACCTGTTATATCATTTCGTATACCGCTGATCTGACGTGTTTGTTACTCAATGCGACGCAGCGGTTGGAGAAAACAAATGATTATCACAATAAGTGCACTATTCCTGTAGTTAGAAGTGCAGAGCAGGAGGATAAAGTGACTTAGTAGCTTAACACTCCGGTGAGAGTTTGAATGAGTGCTGCTGGATAAATACGGATCCTGAAGCGCTGAGACGGAGTCAAAATTACAATAGCCGCCTAAATATTCATGTGTTTTGCTGTAATGTGCCATTTTTTGGCTGAAAACAATAACAACAGTGTGTGGATAGCACAATAAAATTGCCTTGGTGATCACTGATTTCCCTCGTAAAAGAGCGAGACATGAAAGTCAGCATCGATAGACACGCCCACTCATGAATATGCGTAAGTAGGCCCCTGAACAGACTGATTTTTAGAACTGCTCAGAAAGTCACTTTTCAGGAGGCTAAAATTCTGGATAACAGGCACGTTTGGGAAAATAAACTTCAAATAACATGTTTTTGGGGTTCTTAGAATAAATGGAGATGGGTGAAAAATAGCATATGTCCATTTAAACTGAAGATCAGCAATTGTCAAATATTCTTCACTGAGTAGCATTATTTTCCTCAATGACTGTAATTGTAAAAGAATAGCATGTTTCTTTCATAGAATAATGATGTTTAATCATCTGTGGCATCATCTTGGTTTAATGGATCATGATCATTTTATACCACAGTACAGTATTCAAGGCATTATTAGACAAGCTTAACACCTTACTGTTTTCTTTGATGCTAAAAAAGAGGCATGAGCAAAATGCTTGTTTATTCAGTGAGCATTATTTAGTCTTGAATCTCGTCTCTTCAACACTTCCTCTCAGACTTCTTTGTCTCCTGGGCTTCATGCTTTGCATGCACAGAATGAGACACGGGGGGAGGTTAAGAGAGGAGCTGGAATGGAGTTCTGCTCCATTTACCACCCTGAAATATTCCTCTTAGAACGACACACTCTGTTTTCTCTCTCTCCCGCCTCACTGTGCTGTTTCTCACTCCGTTGATCCCCGCCTTCTCACTTCTCATCTCTGTGACGTGGTCATTTCACTTCATTCTAGTGCGGCTTAGCAGTACTTTAAAAATTTGCTGCTGTCCTCCCATTCCATCCAGCTCAATTGCAGGCTGCGATGAGCTTCACACAGACATGTGTGTCCCTGGAAGTTGTAAGTCTTGACACAATCTCCAATCTCTTTCTAAAGCTGCATTTATTATTCCACAATTTTATCCTTTTACACATGAAGGGCTCAAACAGTCACCTGGGAACCACTTTGACCTGCAAGTACTCAATAATATGATGCACTAGCAAGCATTTCCAGCTGATTTAATTTTTTTGGTAACACTTCATAATAACAGTTAAAAGTAGTTAATAGATCATTAATAAACTGTTAAGTACAGTAATACACACGAGAGACAGAATATTTAAAGGAATTCCAGAAAAACATATTGTATGATTTTTCAAATAATTCATTTTAATTTTATTGCATTAAAAAAAGTATTTGATACAATAGAAAAAAATGGAACTTAATATTTAGTACAGAAAACTTTCAATTACAGAAATCAGACGTTTCCAGTAGTTCTTGACCAACTTCAGAATAACGTTCCAATAACGTATATAAAGTTTTAACTGATACTTAAGTCATTAGAGAGTATTTTACTAATAGCTTATTCATGATATATTACTAATTTACAAGGTATAATTCATTAACACACAGTAACATACATGTACTTAATAAAAGCTTGTAAGTTTTCTATTGGCTTTCTATAACGCACAGTTATAAATCCTTAAACTGTTAGCAAATATTCAGCAAGCAATTTATAACTCCTTAACTAACAGTTTATTAATAATCTATTAACTGCTTATAACGGATAGTTATTACAAAGTGTTACCCAATTATTATTTTATTCTTCTAAAGCCACATATTACTGGGAGTCAATTTCATTACTACCATTAACCAAACATATGTTTTGGACTGTGGGAGAACATGCAAACTCCACACAGAAAGGTCCCCCACACAAAGATGTGTATTATATCAGTCTTTAGTAAAACACCAGCTACGAGACTCATCATTTTTATTCTACAGTTAGGATCTTAAACATCTTGGCTTTGCACTCCTACATTAAACATGTTTATTATCAAATCTTACTCACTTGCCTTTGCCTGCGTAGGACATAAACCTTTGCTTTTCAGAGTTTTTACCAACGTTGTCCCCTATTTGTATCAATATGGACGTGGCTGCGCTGTCTACGATGGGAGAACTCACAGGAGGACGTGACCTTGTGCAGGTTTATTTGTTATACCAGGCCACACAGGAAGGCTGACCTATGCACCTCATAAAGTGTTTTCACCTCAGGTGTCACGCTAACCTTGACCTTCCCGTGATCAGACGCTTTTCTCAGACAGTTCTTCTCCACTGTTGGACTGGGGGGAAAAAGCTGACACACACTCACCAGATCTGGCCCAGCTGCAAACCACCTGACATTCACGAGCACTGAAGCACATTCAGATGCAGCCCATACGCATGCACATGCACATACGCACACGAAAACTCCTGCCTTGCTTTAGGCCTCTTTTTCTGCGCCGAAATAATTAGTAACTGATCTTTTCTCAGAATCAAACAAATCAGGAAATGAGTCAATTGGCACGACTTGTGTATGGATTTCACATTTGAAATAGAGATCAAGCAAGTGTATGTAATTAAGTCTTTTAGGTCTATTTCCTGTCCCATGTCTGGTGTGCTGTGTGTCATTCTCACTCATGCATGTCTGGTTTCATATTTCCTCCCATTAGCCCACATTGCTCTACTCTGTGTAGTGATAGAAGCTAATGACTCACTGGAAATCTGCCTGGTGTTTATCAAATATCTCATTGCAAGGCCTGTGGTCCAGCGTCAGAGTGCTGTTCTTTCCACTATTACCATAATGAAGCATTAAATCAGCTCAATTCATGTAGAGCCTCTGATGTGTTTGTTTCCAAATTTCCAAATTCTGTTTTAGACTTTAATAATTTTCACGTCATTTCAACATCAGTTTCATTGGCTTTCCCTATTCAGATGGCTTTCAAACTTCCCAAAATTGTGCCAAACATGCTTAATATGGTTAATTGAGTTAGCTGTTGTTATTAATCTCATATTAATGCTGCAGCTGTTGGCCGAATGCTTACACTGAAATCACACGAAATGTGCGAGATTTGACGTCTATCCATTTGCTAAACATTCTCGTCATCAGACCACCTGTTTTATGACAACGAATATTGTAGAAAAAGCAAGATATTGTCCCAAAATATGTTGGTAAAGGTTTGGTCTATGTCATATAGCTTTTTCCATTTCAGGAAGTCCGTCATGTTGTGTCATTATGCTTTTCCGTCTTTTTCATCACCCATTTCCTGGGAAACATTTTGTGTATGCGTTAGAATGTACCCTCACATGTACTTTTTGAAACAATTTGCGTCATATTGCAGTTTCAACTTCATTTTATTCAAAATTAAAATAGTAATGATATTGCCATTTCCATTTGAGGAAGAGCATTCTGTAATTTCCTTCTGTTTTCCACAATCAAATGAAGTATCTAGCAATGCTGTCCTGAATACATCATTATGCTCTTTGCACTATTTGCCCCCACACAGAATATATTTCAATGTGTTAAAGATTAAATTGTTTAAAGCTGTCAACCTTTTATGATTATGTATTTGGTTTATTTGGAAATTGTACATTTTGAACTTTGCTGACAAATTTCTGAATAGAGTTTAAGACCTGTTCAGGCAGTGGTTTAGCAAAGTGAGAAAACTGATTATATAGTGGGCTGATATAATAAAGACTGATTATTCTATTTCATTTATTTACAACATTATTTTCTTATTTTTTTTTATCGAATTAAGTCATTATATTTTCATTGTAAACTTTGTGCTTTTGAAAATACATTAACATCCATCCTGGTTTCTAAATACTGTAGTTGTTTATGGTACAACCCTAAAGTGACACTTGGAAAATGAAACAAAAGGCAACCCAATGAAACCCTGTCAATTTGCAGCCCCTAAGCGGTTATGAACCTTTTATGCTTTGTGTTGTTTTGCCTCTTTATATTAAAACTGTATAAATATGCACTTGGCTTTTAGACCTTGCACGTTAAAAGTTTACTCCTGTTTTTCTCACTTTTTTGCTGGGGCTTCATATTAAAGTGATATGCAACCAATCACATGAATGCAATTTAGATTATAAGTTTAAAGCAACATACATATAATGGTTTTGCTACAGTAATATACATCCCTTTAGCCTCATTCGGAGGGCAAAAGTTGAAAAAGTTCTGTTTCCTCCCTCCCTTGTTATTTCACATTTTGTAAAAAGTCAGCTCTAAACGGGCGAGTTCTAATTTTCTTGCGAGGTGACGTCACAAAGTGGAAACTCCTCCTCCTGACAATCCTGGCTCCTCCTACCCTATAAGAATGTGAGCTCCTCCCTCTCAAACTACCTCACAGGTAAAACAAACACTGCGGTTCAATAGAGATTATACATTATACTTTATTGTCATATTTGTAAAGCTACATACACGAAATGTGTTATCTGCATTTAACCCCTCCCTGAAGAGCAGTGGGCAGCCACGGTGTAACGCCCAGGGAGCAGTTCCACTTTTAGTAACTTCGTATCACCTTTGACATTATCTGACATGTTTGTGACCCACTACGACGGACAAAACAATGGACTATCGTCTTGAATGGACTAGTTCTGTGGTCAGAATATGTGTGGCTCTGGTGAGTATTTGAAACATCTGAAACAACTGACTGACTCCGCTGCTGCTGTGATAAACACACACCGTGGATCAGCGCTTTTGTCTGACTCACAATCACAATAGCCTCTTAAATAGCAATGTGTTTTACTGTAATGTTCAGTTTTTTGGCTGAAAACAATGAGTGTGTGGATAGGAAAAGAAAACTGCGATGGTGATCACCCTCTCAGAGCGAGGCATGAAGTCTGCGTCTACAGACACGACCACTCATGCATGTGCATGAAGGCCCCAAAACAGCCTGTTTTTAGAAGTTTCATTAATGTGACTTTTCAGATGCTAAAACTTGAGTTTGGTAAAATAAATCTCAAATACTATGTTGTTGGGGTTCTTAGAACAAATAGAGATGGGTGAAAAATAGCATAATACTTGACCTTTAAACACACCAATAAGTAAGCCAATCAGTATTATTTACTTGTCATGTCAGGACTACTCTTAATATTCCCTGTCCCAATGCTAAACAGTGGTGATATAGCATTTTAGTGCTTAGTTATGTCATGCAATTCTTTGGCCGTTATGAAGTTATTCCTAAGGAGATCAGGAACTTAACTGTGGACAGTTTTTGATCATCTTTAACTCTCCTCTCATTCCAGTAAAAGTTATAGTCTTTCAGTTGAGCTGTATTTGTCATTTGTTTTAATTCGTTCATTGCATAACTTTGAAAGTGAAAATGGAATTTTGCAGAAGCTGTGAAAGTCACAAAACAATGTTGTTTACTTTTGCTCTAAACATGGATGGATGCTCTGCTCTGCTGCTTCCATATCTCCAACCAGGACTGTTGCCAAACTCAAAAGGCAGTTTTTCCCCCCAAAAAAATCCCAGAACCGTCTGTTCTCAAACTCTGTTGCCCTCGCCTCTTCTTTTGCTCCAGCTATCCTTCCATCCTCTGTCACCCCTCCCCATGGCACAGTGCCAGAGTTTCCTCAAACTTCATGCATCTGGTCATTTCTGGGAAACATCCATGCCTGTACTGTCCAGCAAACCACAGGAAACAAAACCTCTTGTTTCTGCAGCAGCTTGAAGAAAGCCAGTACTATCCCTTGAGGAAATGGAGTTGCAGTGTTTCTTAGAATTGGGATTTAGGAGAACAGAGTGCATTTTTAACTGTTTTCTTATTTTTTTTCATGAGAGGACTGCTTTGTTTTTGTTCAGCTTTATGAAAAACCCAGTTTTGAATTGAACTTAAATTGTTTTCTTTATTTACCTTTGTGCATCAGAAATGATAACTGCTAATCCAAAGGCAGTTCTGGCAATAAAGAATAACTCTTACTGGCACTATCTGCATCACAGTATTTTTGCAGGACAAGCCTTTACTGCTGTGAGGACATGCCAAGATTCAACTTAACTGGTCAGGATAAATCAAGGATTAAGATCAGACAGAGGTCTTTTTGCCTCTGTTTTAGAGGAAAGTTGTAACTGTCTATCACCTTCGAAGCATTAAACACTCTCTACTGTCTTTTTCAACATCTTCCTTAAATTTTTTATCTATTTAGTGTTTTGCTTCTGCTCTCAATTTAGAAAGTAATTTGACAAAGCATCAAAGAGAGGTTGCAGAACAGAATAGCAGCAGGTGGCTTCTGTTTTATTCTATGAAAATGTCAGGTTAACCTGGCTGTAGAAGGATTAGAAAATATATTATAATTCTGCCTTGCAACTTCCTCCAACAGTGCAGCTGCACAATTTATAGCATCATTGTAAGAAATCGGTCTCTTAATAAAGAAACTTCGGTAACACTTCACTTGAAGTTTTATGACATCACGCTGTCATTATTACAACGCGAAACATGTCATTAACATAAATAAGGTGTCATGAAGGCTGTCATTAGGTGTTGTTTGTTAACCTAACCCCAAACCTTAACCGTAACCCTACCAAACTCTGCATCCACCCAACTTAAAAAATGCCAACATGGCTTCAAAGGTGTCATAATTTAGCGAACAACACTTAATGACAGCCTTCATGACACCTTATTCATTATAATGACGGCGTAATGTCAGCTATATGCAAAACTTCAAGTAAAGTGTTTCTGACACTTCTCACTCATAGCAACGCAATATAAACTTAGTAATACAGAATATTAATTGCTTTTGAATAAAAAGCCCAATTTATCATCAGAAAATACTAAATTATGTCAGGCTGAACAGTATTAAGGGTACAGAAATACAGATATGTCTCTCCTTGCAACTTGCTCACACTCATCCTGTAGGACCAGGAGTTACTTATTTGCCAAATCAAAGTTACACTTCCTTTAAGAAGCCAAAATAATTTACTGTGTGATTGGATCACAGTGCTGCCTCATAGACCTCAAGTTGGACTGAGTTTGCATTTCTTACAGATTATCTGCAAAATATTTCCAGATACTCCTGCACTTTAAGCATGCATGTTTGCTACATAGCAGTTGAAGTTGCATTTGCATTTGTGGATTATATTGCTGTGATTACAAATCTCATTCCTTTAGATACAAACCTGACACAATACATTTTTGTCAAAAGCATTGTGTATCAATTAATGATCTGCAATACAAATACTGCATTTGAAGTTTTAACCAGTGGTGGCAGTAATGTATCAAAATGCTGGATGCCAACCGCCGCTTGATACAGAATATGTAGAAGAACAGAACAAGTCAATTCACAATATTATAGTGCGTTTGTAGAGCCCAACTGATTCAGGACTTTTGGGGCCGATACCGATATTTGTGGACTTTAAAAGCCGATAAATCGGCTGATAGCGATAAGTCACATAATAACCGAAAAATCAGCTACTGTCTGCATACACAATCAAAAGACAAGTGAGGCTGGCCCGACTGACTTTTAGTTGATTTTTGCGACAGTGCTGTGGCGCTTGTGGCCACTAGGGGTGCTGGACGAGAAAGTTACAGGTCTCGTGGCCAAAAGTTACACAGTGTGCTTTTAAATATGATACAAGACAAAGACACAGAACATTGCTAAATTAAATATAAAAACTTTGATTAGTAACAAATAAAACTCAAGTTGTCTACACGAGTGTAAACAATATAAAGAACAACAGGTACACTAGTCTGTAAACCTAATAATAAATAAAAACAGTAGTCAAATTCTAAAAATAATAAATAAGAACAGGCAAACTGTACACATGATTGTACCAGCATTCTGATGCATTATCCCCACTACTGGTTGAAATTTGAAGTGCAGCATTCGCATTGCAGATCATTAATAGACACATAATGCCTTTGACCTTGTGACAAGTTTTTGACCGTAATCTAATCTATCGTGCCGGATTCGTCTACGCAGAAATACAATCTACACATTTTTCCTTTATGGTCTTTCTCAGTTAAATAAAGCCCAGCGTTGTTGTTTATTTACATGCACTGTTTGACGAGGATTCCTGGCTGCATTTCCTAAACTTTGCCTTTGCATAGGTGAAGACTGTAGGTTCATGCCAGCTCTCGCGGTTCCACTCAACTTTCCACTTAGAGGGACCGCTGGTCAAGTTCTTTGGTTTCATGAGTAAAGTTTCAATTACCTTCTTTTAATTCTTAATGGCTGAATCATAAAACATTAATGATGTGACTAACCAATGTCTGTGTAATGCTACTCTGCTGTGTTTCCATTCTCTGTCAGATGTTTTGATTATACTATATGGATACACTGTATTCACAAGTTCTAGCTAAATGTAGTTTAAACAAGTTTAATTAAATACAATTCATCCTAATTCTGCAAAAGAATAATAAATCACAAATTCTGGCATGTTGAGAAATGTAACCAATTGTGATGTTAGATTATTGTTGGCCAAAATTAAATTAAGTGGCTAAAAATATGATATCATGTAATTATACACATTCATATAATTTAGAGCTGACAATATGTTAGAGGCAAAATGTATAATAGAAATCAATATACATTTGTAAATTTAATTATTGTAAAACACAACAGGTAAATGGTTGAATTTTCTTTCATTGGTTTAAAATTGACAGTACAGCTTAAGTCCATTTAACGAGAGAAGGTTCTAAAGTCTGGCAGATGTAGTTAAAAGATTCCAGTTTTTTACTTGAATTCAATAATGATTACACAAATGCACTATGACAGAGTTATGATGTATGAGAATTAGATATTGGCTCCAAATGAAATGAAATGAAATGTTCTCAAGTGGAGCAGCTGAAAAATCTACTAAAAACATCAAAGTCTTTTGCTCTTTTCTGATGTGGATATTGGAAAAGTTTCTTTGGATTTTGCCAAGTTCTTTTGGCACCATGTTACTATACTTGACTTGTCAGATGATTTAAATAGACCTCGAGATGATTTTATGAAAAAGAGCAACAACCCTTTCTTTTTTACTTGTCATTAAATATCCCAGAATTCTCTTTAAACACTATTAGCAACACCGATCTTTCTCATATGTGTGAATGTTGAAGGTCTAGGAGAAAGTGCACCTTTATAACATAACGATTAGATTTCATTGGTCGTGGACTGGTCTTATACCATTGAGTTTAGACTTGGACTCACAAAAAAAACAAAACAAACAATTACAGTAGGTCAAACAAAGATCCTAAATGGTCGGTTTGTCTATTCGTGCAGTGATATACTGGCACCTTCTGTTGTATAAAATGTAGTTGCGTGAGTGCAATATGTAAAAGATTTGGAACAATATACGATAAGATGGAGATGAATGAATAATGTTCTCGCTATAATGATACGAAAGAAAGAAAAAATACAAAACTCTGGACACTTACATACTTACTTTGGATATGACCTTTTCAACTCAATAGCATTATAGAAAATAAAAACAAACCATACCAATCTTGTGTGTAGTACATTGTTTGAGATTTTTTTTAAAAAATTATTATTTACCTTCTACCCTTGACGATACATATTTTGGCATTTTAACATCACGATATCTTGTCGTACGATATATATTGTCCTACCTTTACAATATAACTTATAATAAAGCAGTAAATAGTGACCAATGTGTGGTAAATTAACAACTGAACCACTGGCTTGCTGTGAAACTGGGCACACAGACCCAATAAAAGGACTCTTTGTGAGTACTAAGAGCCCAATTAGACAGATTTACAGTTCAGTGCAACAATATATTGTCAAGTGTGTTTCTTTTTGAATAGAGAAGGTACGATCAATTAATCAACAATAAATCTCACAGCTTCAGACCTGCACACGGCTCAGTCAAAATTTCCTTTCTCTCTCTGAGACGCTATTGTTTGATAATGAGCTTTGTTAAGCATAGGTCTTTATCTAGTTACTGGCTTTCTGACGGCAGAGCCACGTGCAGCCAGTAGGGGGAATCGACTGCCTGTACTGGTGGCATCCCCTCTCCACTCCTCTTCTTCCTGCCTCCGTATTCCCAGGTTGTGGAAACGCTGCAGCCCACTGGTCCGTGTCTGGATCCCTCTCTCACACTGTGCTGCCCAAGACCCTCCCACCGGCAGTCTCGGGAAGGAGGAGGCAGTCTGCTTTGCTCGCTGCCTCGGACGAGCCCCCTTTACCAACCCTGTCAGTGTGCAGGAGGAGAGGGAGGCAGAGAAAGAGAGTGCAATAGAGATAGAGAGCGAGTGAGCAGCTGTGTGACAGAGGAAAAGAGAACGAGGCAGGCTGCTTTGAGGAGTGAGAGAGCCAAGGAAGGAAAAAAGGGAACACATTTTACAAGAGCGGAGGGAAGATCACAGACAAGAGGCTCCTTCTTTCCCAGGCACCTGGACATCGTCACTGTGGTTTTTCTTCACATGTCTACTAGCTGGAACTCTTTGGATTGACAAGCCACACAGTGGATTTCTTTTAAATATACGCCTTGGACACATGTATTAGAAACTGGAATCATCTCTGTTGTCTTGTCCTCCCGCTGGCTCGGCTACTACACACTCAGATTGCTTTTCTGTGTCTGTGCTCCACTTCTGTCTCGTGATTTTTTTGCCTCTTCAACAGAGTGCATTTGTTGGCACTGAGGATATCTCTGCTCTGTCAAACAGGACAGCACATAGACATTGTTGAATCAGACTACAGAGGCGAGGTGCAAAAGAGTGTGTGTGTCTGTGCGTGTGTGTGTGTGCGCCCGTAAGAAAGGAACACGCTAGAGAGAAGCAGTGAGAGAGAATCATATTTACCGGCCGTTTGAGAGCGAGGCAGTTTAAAGCTAAGCTGTGAACCTTAACGTCCTCTCCCATTTTCCTCACCATTCCTTTTTTCTCCTCTTACTCTCCCATTTTCCAGTACTCACAGGGCTGCCAGAGCAGTTTCCACCTGCACCTCTGTCCTCTTCCTCTACCTCACCTTCACCAAGCACTACCATCTGACGGTAGCCGCTGACAAACACGCCACTCGCCACTCTTGTACTTGTGGGAACATTTTACTGAACTGGCTGCAAGGGACTGACTGAGCGTACATCTGATCCAAAATATCTCTGGACTTCTGAGGATCGCATTGTGAGAAGATTCTTTTGGACAGAACATCATTGAGCCACTGTCCGGCTCACAGACGTTTCCTTCTCCTTGGAAGACTGGCCAAGCAACACAGTTGTGCAAGCAGCGAAAGAAGGGAATCGCACAGCCCCTCTGCTGCTTTCCTCTCCCATTGCTTGCTACTTGGCAGCTCCCACCCCCACCAGCCCCCACCCCCGTGTCACCATTCCCTGCCTCAGTGCTAAGGATTCCAGCTACATGGGCAAGCGTTTGGAGCAGCAGCCAATGTACCCTCAGTACACCTACTACTACCCCCACTATCTCCAGACCAAGGTACACCACACGTCTGTGCTTCTCTCATTCCTCAAGCATGCTCATCTCTACCTACACTTCTGCCCCAATGATTCCCCCCACCCCACTCCACCCCATCCTCCCAACCCACCCAACAAACTACTTCCATCTCCGACCTCTCAGCAGTGATGGGATTTAGTGAATAGCTGGCCTTGGCCATGATGGTGTCAAATAGCAGGTGCCTCATATGAGCTTGGATGTCTATGTCAGTGGGACTGCGTATGTGTTCCTAAGTGAATGATCAAAGATCATGGCTTTGGGCTGCTGTTACTTCAGACCAATGGAGCATATCTGGGAGCTAGCCTAAAGCCCCATTATTCATTTGTCATCTACAAACTGTTGAGAATCTAGTGTATCATACCATGAAATACATTGGTAAGAATACACAGCAACAATTTCAGAAAAGTCATAAACCAACAGCTTTTTTCTGTGTATAATGACTTCTAGCTCAGCATTTTCTAAAAACCCAGATACTGCCCTCCTAGAAACCTTTGACTTTAGAATTGTGTTAAGTAAACAAAGCCACCTGTACATTATTTCAGTACTGCTATAGATCTCTGCAAAAAATAATTAAACTAGTTCCAAACCATTAATTTTGAATAGCAATAGAATGCTTCTGACACAGAGTGGGCATGAGGAGAGCTGCCTGTGTTTGTTCTACTTGGAACATGCATCGGTGCCTCTGGGATGGAAGCCCAGTCACGGGCCATGATGGCTGCCAGGACACTGACTGGCCCAACTACCAAAACATTATCCAGGGATTAAAGTTGGAGCTATTCAGGGATTATTTCATGTGTTTCTTGATCACATTGCAGAATTGGTTTATTTTGGTCCATTATTGGGAATGGTTTGACTACGGCAGCACCAGAACAATACTGTGGAAGTGTGTGATTAGTCTTTTTAGGTAGTTTTTCCATTACTGGAGAAGAAGTTAATTTGAGTTAATACTATTACTTGAATCCAAACAATTGTGTTTTCAAAGTTTTTTTTCTTCAAATAAGGCCTTTATTTTTTTAATAAATAAGCTCTTTTAACTAAATTGTATAGAAATATTATTTTTGACTTGATTAAACAAATTCCAACAATGCTGCAAGTAGATATTTTCCTACAAACGCGATACAATACAGAAATAAACCAGACAAAGAAGAAGCCAAACTATGGGCCACATTTTTACAAATGGTTAATTGCGAAGCATTGCAGTCCCACCAGGTAGGTTCTCCCTGCATCTCCACCTGGCAGACCACTTGCTCTCCCCCTGATTTATAGTTGTTACATTTATACTGCTGCCATATGGCTTCCCTCTCACTACCCCCACCCTGTATTCCCTCCATCATATGCCCCTCTTTCCCCCCTCTATCCCCTTCTCATACCCCAGAGGTGCTTATCTCAGGGGCCTCTTAATCAAGGCTTGACCCTCAATCCTCTCATCCCTACCTCCTACCCACATTTTTCGCTGGCTCCTCTCACCTCTCATTTTCAGCCTCCCTGCTTTGTTGCAACAGGGGCCCCTGTTGCCTCTTTCGCCAATACTGCAGTTCAGCCCCAAGGTCAGCGCTGATCTGATCTTGCCACTGTCAGCAATTGATGCACCCTTTGGGAGCTGATTATGTCCTGTGTCATGCAAACTAGATCAAAAATGAGATGTGTGAGGGAAAAAAGTGCCTGTGTGTAACATTCTTACTTGGTTGGTTAACATATCCGGGGGGCATTGGCTGATATGAGGCTCAGACAGGGTCAATATGGAGGGCTTGGAGAGGGGCCAGATTGTTGGCCGATGTGGCCAAGAGGGCTGTGAAGAGCTATCTCACACTCTTATTAATGATTATTGATTGTTCAATTACTGGGTGGGGAGAAGGACCTTGGCTGGCAAGTTCGCACCACTCAACAAAATCAGTCATTTTGCTATTTCTTTTGCGCGCACACACAGAATTGTACTGCAAAGTCTTTTCTGTGGATTCAGTCTACCTACCCTGAAATCATACAGGTCTTATCTGACTTCATTGCTGCATTATCATTGTATAGCTTCCCTTGAGATGTGGATGAGGGGGTAAATATATTGTTTGGATGGGGAAGGGAGTGCAGTGTAACTCATGTGACTCTCTCACCCTCCTCACTCTCACCTTTTGCGGCACAAATTGGATTCGGCATATTGAAATTTTATAGAACATCTGTCTTTAGTTACAAGTGACAGCGTTATTGGAAAGCAAAGCACCAAAAAAAAGTAAATGAAGATGAGTAAAAATGAGTTTTAAAAAAAAAAACGAGTTTCTGTCTAAATTTGGGTTCCCTGTCCCCTCAGCACGAGTGCATTATATTATAATTTAATGGAGCTCTTTGATGCTGTCCGGCATGTGCTCTTCAGCTTAGATTATAATGTGAAAGTCAGAAAATGAGATGAAACAATAACATTTGGCTTTGTATTGATTAGTTCAGTGGGGCGTAGCATGTGCTTCTCTTTAGCTGAATTATTGATTCTCGAAAGAGGATTTGTGTGGCTGTGCGTTCACATTATTGTGTGTGTGTGTGTGGCTTTATATGGGGTTATGGCTGAGGGGAGCTGGCAGGATGTAGCTTTGATGAAAGGATCCTTTAAAGGCCCTATTTCTGTCTATTCCCTGGATGATCAGTCCTCGGAGTCATCTGCTGAAAATTCAGTCTTTATTCAGCCTGTGTCTTTCTGTGTGAGCTTGATGGTTAGTGCTGTTCACAGCTTGCTGCGCATTTATCTTTAATGATAGGTAATAGATGTGCATCACAAATGAGAAAATTACAGTAAAACGCTGCATCCCGGCCTCGGTTTGGCCCCCTCGCCTCACTCACGAGAACGATTATAGCTCACAGATCAATTATTGTTTTTTCACGCCAGTGTTTAGGGAAGAATATGATTTTCAACTAAATGTTAGCACTTAGTGCCTGTTAGTTTTATTGTGCTTTTTATGTCGTTTTCACTCAACGATGGCCATTTTTAGTCTCGCTTCATTACTTCAGACAAAACTTAAATTGAAGGGATTTATTGACAATTGCCCCGTTGAATACCTGCAATAAATTTTGCTTGTGCTTTGATATTCACTTTAGCTGCACTAATGTTTGACTAAATGCACTTCTTGTTGCTGTAACCAGGTGCTTTTTGCACTGCTTTCAGTGCATTACATCAGTGATCACACACATTCTGGCAGGCGCTTTGTAAATGCACATAAATACAAACACTCTCACAGGTTGGCTGTGATCTCTGAGTTTGTAAGGCTTTATGTTGCAAACAAGTGGCCTGTATAGTGAATGGGAGAAGGCGAGAGGGGCCGATTGAGGTGGATTTAGCTGCAGCTAATGTCCCTGGCCTTAGGTAAACACCAGTCAGTGTAGCCTTTAGAGAGGATCTTAGCCTGTGCTCACAATCTCTGTGTAAGGCTTTATAAATCCACAACACAATAAAGTTGGTTGTGACCAATAAAGACGTACATACAGAAGATTTGGATGATATTTGAAGTAGCACATGGAAGGGCTGGTTCTAAGCAAGGAAAAGGGTTTGGTTACATTAAATGGCCTGATCCATTGTGCTACAAAAATAACAATCATGTCATATAAATCAGCCTTTAATGCCTCGATAGTGGAAAAAGTCAAACACGCAAAGAACAAGAAGGAGAAATCTATAGATGCATGAGAACATTCAGCTACACAAAAGTCTTTAAAGGCATCAAACTCAGCTCGGTTCCAAGTGCAGTTTCTCTCATCTTTGCTGATGCTGACCTGCTTTGAAGATATTTAGTTTGGTTTTTGGGGCTTCAAAATTATTTATTGTCTTCTTCAAAGTGCAATAATTGGATCCAACTCAGCACAAGTCAGCAGATTACTCCAACCCAATTACATTTGGCTGTAAAAACGGCATAAAGTATATTAAAAAGTGCAATTTTTGTGTGGTCACTTTGATAATCCAATGCATCATCATTAAAAAAATTAAATAAATAACGTATAAGTTATTTAAGTCTAGAAATAAAGACTAAAACTAGTGTTTTTTGAGGAAGTTGAGGCTCAGTGATGTCTTTCACAGCTGACTTTGATATGATATTCACCAGCAGTGTTGATGATGATGATTTATAAATCCAATAAGAATGTTCTAGGACGATTAAGTACAGATTATCCTCTCGTATGTGTGGGCAAACACTGTGCTTAGAAACCTTTTTAGTCAGTTCTTTTTGGGTCGGTTTGGCAAGTCTTAAATCATGACATCAAACTAGAGGAATACAAAGTATTTCGCTTACAAAGACGTGTTTTAAAGTTAACTTACATGTGTTTACGTCTGGGAACACAAAAAACTCCACTAAAACAGATAAAGGTTGTCCAAACCACAGTTGCAAAGATCCTCTGAACTCGACATGTAAAACAGTTTTGGATACTTATGCAGAGTCAATGTCATTACATTATTATATACCCTACTTTAGTAGGAATATCAGAATTGGTACTGCTGTATACGAGTAATTGTGACTCTTATTTTGTTCCGGTCTATCAAGTTTTTACTTCAAACTGCATCTTAGATTCTCGCCTAGCTGCACATGGTTAGCTTGCTAGCGTGTTTTTATAAGATGTATTTTTCTGTCTAACTCTGAACTGAAAGATCATTATTTCCTGACTGTTTGATCTGATCAGATACATTTCCCTGTGTAGTTTAGTTTGGCAGAAAACTCCCAGTAATTTACCATGCCTTGATGTGCACGTGAACTCATCCACACAGTCTCAGTAGACCACTGGGGGAGGGGTCGGGGGGGTCGGGGTGGGCGACGGTCTACACTTACCGCCTCCCCTGGCCTATCATACTGTACACATCCTACTACACTGCTAAGAACCTGACCTTTTGCATGTTACCATCTATATTTTATTACAACTGCTTTGCTAAAGTGCTCTCTTGAGGTTGATAAATACAAATGTTAAAAGAAACAGAAATGAGTCATTCTAATGACTGTATATATTGCTGAAGAGGCTAAAGGAAGCAATACGTATGGATTATATCTGAACAAGGCTAAGTTATATGGTAGGACTTGATTGCAACTTAGGTCAACCATTAAGTTTAGAAAGTAACTTATCGATTATTCAAATAGTGTATTACACTAGGTTTATGTAAGATAGTTCAACACAAGCACAACATATTCTACAAGGGGAAAGGGGAGTTTCATTTTGATTTTCGATTTTTTCTTTCAATGCACTTAAAAATGACTGCAGACATCAGATATATTGTCAAAAGTACAACTTTATTGCTGTGATTGTCCTCAAGAGTTAAAATGCAAAGAACAATCCCAAAATAAAAAGTAAATGAGTCTTTCAACAATTTCAAGCTTTAACCCAGATTTAAGCAAAAGTGCAACTTCAAAGTTGCTTAAATTTTCAGATTAAGAAATCAAATAACTACATATTTCATAACATATAACATTACAATTAAAAAAAGAATAAACTCTTCCCTTCCCATCTCAGCTTAGTGCGAATAAAAAATTACCAAGCCT
Source organism: Gouania willdenowi (assembly GCF_900634775.1). NCBI lineage: Eukaryota > Metazoa > Chordata > Actinopteri > Blenniiformes > Gobiesocidae > Gouania > Gouania willdenowi. The sequence continues at coordinate 6,168,832 of NC_041054.1, forward strand.
GTGGCACACACATAGCCTATTCAAAGGGTTAACAAAGAGGGGGCTGGCTCACATCACGCTATGGTAACCCACAAGGATGGAACGTAAAAAAGTCCAAAAAACTGTGGTGGAAATAAATAAATAAATAAATAAAATATATATTTATATATATACATATAAAATAAACATTTTTTTTAAAAAATTTGACAAATAGATTAAATTGATTTTTTGCCCAGCTCTACTTTAAACCTATTGTTCGATACCCATATGAAAGCATTCTTTGCATACCAAGCTGATAGTTAAATTACTACTGAGATGTGCACACTGAGACATATGACCAGCTGAACACTTTTAAAAATAAAGGTATATTCTCAGTGATTAATCAAAGTAAGCAAATAACTCTTAAAAACCAAAGACCACTGGAATGAATGTGATCAACAAATAAATACTGAATGCAAAGTAGTAAATCTTTGACTACAAACTATTAGCACCTAGGATCATATTAGATTTCTAACACCTCCAATGCACTGTTTTTTCCACTCTTGCATACCACACACACACACACACACACACACACACACACACACACACACACACACACACACACACACACACACACACACACACACACACACACACACACACACACACACACTTCGGACCGTCATTGTCTTCTCCATAGAATAAGTTTCTCTGCCCTGAGATTATTATTAGCGTGTATCCACATAGATACTGGTAACAGATAGTACTACAGATTGTGCAATTCCCAAACATTGATCATTTAAGAATATTCCTGTCATGGCTGTGTGTTGCTTCCGTCAGTCTGCCCCAGGGCAGCTGTGGCTACAATAGTAGTTTACCACCACTAAGTGTGGAGTGAAAGAATAATGCCTTAATTCTGTAAAGCGACTTTGAGTGTCTATGATAAAGCGCTATATAAAACTGATGCATTATTATTATTATTATTATATTGAATATAAACTATAGATATATATTGCACACTTAGATTTATTTGAAACGCATTCTCCTGTTAGTTTTATTACATCACCAAAACAAAAAAAAGTCGACTAGAATGTTGTAGTCATCTACACGGTTAACCATTTTTTTTGTCCGGTGATTAGTAATGCTTCAAGTAAAGGTTTCATCGCGGCGACTAAGTTTTCGTGACCGTGTCACATCGAAGTGTCCTTGAGCAAGACACCCACCAGAGACTCCCATTATAAAGTGCGTCTAAGATAAATGCATAAAAGATTTGAATTGATGTGCTCTGTGGTAGAGTTCTCCCCCTTAGGGGATCTTGTCACTGAACTCTCCTTTGCAGGCCATCTGGAGATATGAGGTTCATCTCACATATGCAAAATGGAAGGGCGTCCTCCCTGTGTGGTGTGAAGGGACATATGGGCTGGAAGGTGTTGTATTTTCTGTAACCATTGCTGAAAACCTGGATAACTTGATATTCACACACAAAAACAGAGCAAATATTTGTCCTACCCTACTCATAACATGAAGTACTCATAAGGTTTCAAAATGATTTATTTTATTGGGATAGATTCCAGAGGGAGAGTACACAGGCACATTCACCAGAAGCTGTATCTTTAGAATGAGAACCAAACAGATTTAGACGCATCCTGTGGTCCTTAAACCCACCAAGACTTCCCAAGTACACTTTGTGCTTTTCTGTTTTCTCACTTTTCTCCACTACTCTCTGTAACACAGTATCCGCCCTGAGCTGTTTCGTCTGGTCCACTAGTTAACTCTCTGGCCTTGCTGGCACAAACCTTGTCTGGTGTTTTCACGCTCTATTTTCTGTCCTATTTTGCCTCTTATGGGTGGTGGGGAGCTCTCTTAAAAATATCTCGTTTCCTCTTCGACTGTTTGCATATCTGCTTCACTTTTGCCCAAATCACTCTTTCACTTGTTCCTGTTTTTGACAAGGGTCTCTCTGATTTTGTCCTTATTTATAACTGCTCCTTCCCATCCCTCTCCCATTGTATTTACATGCCTCTTTAACTCTTTCCGGGCACTCCTGCTGTCTGCTGGGCCTGGTGACTGCCATCTGTGCAGGATGACACCAGTGACTTTGTTTACCCCTTGAATGAACTAGCCTTCTATAAAACATCTGTCTGTTTGTTCAACTATAGTTGTTGTTGTTAAAAGTCGTGCTGTCCAGTGCATGAGAATACATTGTGATTGAATAGTTAACATGTATAGTATTACAACTTTTTGTCATTCATTCAGTGAATGGTAGTCTTTAGTAACATACCCCTGCGTTGACAGCACTTCTGAAATTTATTAATAATGTTAAGATATGATACAATAGATCTTATTGTTATTTCAAAGTAATGTTCAAATAATTTCTTTTTTGTTTGCTTTTTGACCTATCTTTTTCTTTTTTTTTTTTTAAGCAAAAAGCATGTGGATTTTATTGTTTAACAAAGTTTAATTTTTTGTGGTATAAAGACCATTTTCAAGTCGTACAGACCTAATTTCATGATCTGATAATATGATATTTGTATAATTGAAAACATTTTGTATATTGTATCTCTTAACAACCTAATATTTCCGCAGTTTAAAACATATTAGCAAAATGAATTATTTCCTTAGTTTCTTTTTCATACAACACTAAGACCATTTTCTAAGATGGCTAAATTAATATTGGCACAGAAGGATTTTTCTTACTATATTGAGACCTTTACAGTTTGTACATGATTCAGAATCAGAAGTACTTTATTTATCCCAGGGGGAAATTACTTATGTCACAGACGCTCAAGTCATGTCACAAATGAAAAGAATAAACACTAAACAAAGAAAGAAAAGAAAAAAGAAAAACTACATTATTACGTAAAAGACTGTTCATTAAATAAGGATTAAATACAAGTGCTTGCATTACTGTATAAACAATAACATAACACAATATTAATTATACAAATATAATACATACATTTTGGTGACCGTCATTTAATCTGCAAGTAAACCGAGTAATCACAGAGGGATTAGAAATCCTGACACCTTTATTGGTTTACAGTAACCGCACAGTCCCCCAAACTCAAGTTGTTTGTCACAGTTCCCCGAAGCAATGAAGGTGTATAGAAAATAACAAGAAATTGTATTTTATGCTTAATGTTTCTAGGTTAGGCTAGGCTCAGATCCAAGGCAGAGAAACATGCAGTGATCATGTTAATCAAGCTAATGCTAATCAAGCAGACTGATACGAGAGAATGAAAACTTGATCTCACTTCATCCAGAGTTTGCATTGACCTTATGTACCCATCCTGTGGGCTCCTGTGATTACAGTAGGAGGCCTTGCCCCCCCCCCCATCCCATAAACACACTGGCTGACTGCCTGCCACATCTACTTTACACAGCTGCGTTTGTAGTGGCCAGCTCAATGAAAATACCGGGGTCACACATAGCTTGAAATGTGGCTCCAGAAAAAGCCAATTCCGCCAGAACGAGGATAAGCAAATAGGCACGAGGTCTTGAATTACTACCAGTGCTCTCAGATTCCCCCTCCCACCCGGCCACAATGAGCTCCTGTACAAATACGACTACGTGCACCAATTTAGCACAGCAGATGAACCTTGTGGAGCCTTGTCGAGCAAGTAGGGGATTACCAAGAGCAAACATGCCTTTTTTGCAGCTATATTTGTTTTAAATGACTCAAGCCACCTTTTAGATTTTGCCTGACTGGTTTCATTGGCTGACTCTCCTTGTTGCTCCCACGGCTTCTGGGGCCACATCGTGTTCACGTTAGTCAGCATATGGAAAAACACTGAGTAGGGACAGGTAGGCGGCATGAATCAGGTCGCAAGGACACTGATGTAGGGAAAAGCCACGTAGCAAACATGGATAAAGAAAAATATGGGGAGTGGAAAAAGCCCTCGGCGTGATGGAGTCCTGTTTAGTAGAGGGATTATTATTCTTCACAAGTAATTAGTAGCACATAAACAGCCATTGGCAACAAAATTGAAAAGTGTCGTTATGATACATGGTCTCCATACACCTTCCATGTTGCCTCGGACGATCCCTGTGCATGATTAGCATTGGTAAGTATGGTTTAGGTGGTTTGCTGAAAAAAGACAAACCTGTTGAGGGGTCGGATGTAAAGCATTAGATTTCACTTTGGAAACCGCCACAAGCTCAACACTCCACCCTAAATTATTAATTTCACCTACATTTCTGAAAGAAAGACTCGAGACAAACGTTTTTGCTTGTGTTTGCAGGTGTGAGAAAGAGAGAGAACAGATTTGTGGACAATTATCAATGCGTTTATGCATTCCAGAAAAAAATGCTTTCTTGTCTTGATAAGATATTCACAATATAACTTTATTTAAAAGCTAATGTTGTTGTACTTTTACCATTCTGATGAGCACTCAGGATTTCTCCCTGTATTTTTGTCCTTGGGCTCTTATGAATGAGGCAGAAAACAGTGGCTTTGAAAAACAGTTAGTTACCAATTCCCCGTCGGCTTTCTCTCTCTCATTAGCTGCCTTGAGTACCCTGTGGAAAATGTGATCCATTATTTATCTGTAGCTCCAAAAAACAACAGCTGTATGCTTGTGCAACTGCCATATGTTAAGCTTTTCCCACCATATTGGGGGGGAATCTTGCTGTATAAGGAAGTTTTTATCAACCCGTTGAGATCTGCTTTCATTTCTTTGCAAATAAGCTGCGGTTGACTCGTTTCATCATTGATTTTTTTTTTTATTTATATTTTTAAATTCTGAATATACCATAGCTAAACGCAGCTCCAACAGTTAAATTACAATGCGTTCTGTACCACATTTACTCTTTGCTAAGAGCGTACGGATACACAAGCACCATTGGAACCATCGGAAAGAGGGAAAAGAAGAGGGTCACATTAGGATTCAGCCGATAAAGCAATAAACCCTTGTAGGAGCTGCAGTCGGCGCCGTTCAGTGAGATTCTGTGTCCTCAGCACTTTGGACCTGCTATGAATCACTAATCTGACATTACCTGCTTTCCTACCAGCGTTGCATAAATACACTGGCAATGGTGCGCCAATGGCTACTTACTACAAAACCTGGCATGAACATTAAGACACCCGTTGATGCTCACTTCTCAGAAATGTTTGGGCGCCTTGTGACACGGTAGCGCCGACCGTGGGACGTGATACTGGAGACATCGGTTATTACACCCAGTGTGAGCTACAGCATGCAGTCTGGGCTCCATCATTCAATCCTTATGTCACGGGGGACTTGAGGCTTAAACTGTGTGTGTGTGTGTGTGTGTGTGTGTGCGTGTGTGTGTGTGTGCGCGAGAATGTTTGGAGGTGTACATTTCCCAGCTGGTGCAACTGCATGGTTGTTCCCACAGTGATTTGGAAAATGGGAAGCCTCTTAGCCTGTCGAGGCTTTATTAAGACGATTGCTGGCAGGATGAGATGTATTGTTGCCATAGCGATAGTTGCCAGTAGTTTTTTTTCCTTACCATCTTCTTTGTCGACTCCAACGGGTCAGGGAAGGTTACTGAAGCTAAACTGAAGACGGGGCTTGTGTTGTCCTATTTCAGCCTTAATATTAAATCTTTCCCTCAAAGTAATTACATTTTTACTTGAATTGAATTTAAATAGTGTTGTATTATCTTGTTAAAAGCAGCACACAAAGTAGAACCTGTAACTGGTGGATCCTCACACACTGTCCTGTTTATCTGACTCCCACTCAGATGCAAACAGTCCCTGACCCATTCAACTCTGCCAAAAATCTATCAGATAAGTGTTTTTTACTTTGTCGAAGCACCATCATAGAAAGACTTTAAAGGCCCAACGAGCATGCCTAACAAGACTGGGAAACAAAATCCCCCAAAAAATCAGAGGACGGGACGTTTATCGTTGGGAAAGAAGGTTAATAGCGCTGTATGTGAGGAGGGGAGGGGCCTCAGCGGAGTTCACCGAGTTCACTGGAGGGAACTGACACTCAGCTCAGCCTCCCAGAGTGTCTTTCTTTCTCTCTCTTTCTCATCCGAGATAGATCTGAATAATTTATCTCATATAATTTATCTCCCACCTCACTGTCTTTCTCTTTTTCTCTCTCTCTCTCACACACACACACACACACACACACATGCGCACGCACGCCCTAAGGGGTTGGGTCATGACGATGGTGTGGAGTGAACATGCTGGACTCACACACAGGGAAACCTGATAGGCATCCCTAGTGCCAAGCACATGAGGTCACCCTGACTGACTGATCCAGCCTGCCAGCTAGTCATCAATTCACTGGCTTCACATTAACAATCTGTATCACTGGAACATCTTGCACAACTTTTCTAAGCCTTACCAATTAATCAAAGTCCTCTTTGAGACTAAATAACATTTTGCAATGATCACAAACTAAGGATAAGACTGAATGTTTGGGATTTACCGCAAAGGAGCATATTTTTGTAAGTTTTACCATCGTGTGTTACATTTGTATTCATTGGCATTTTCATACAACCATATCTTTTGAAGCTTTACCCTCTGATAGGGCTCGACAGATAAATTCACTCAACCACAATAAACACATTTTTTTCTGCACAAGAATTGCCACCCCCAACTAAGTGGTTCAAAGATGACTGTAAATAAATGACTATAATCTAATATCTTCCTTGATTTTCTTTCATTTCCAACTTTTACTATTATTCTAATTCCCAGTGCAAAGGTTTAACAGTTTCTTGCAATCAGGAAAGTTAGAAGTAAAAAAAATTTGATTTAAACTTTACCACTACGTTATAGATTAGCCCCTCCTTCCACGTCTGATATCTGCAAAAGTTAGCCTTTATTGTGCTGTAAAATTTAATATACTCAGCTGTCATTCAAAGCTGATGCCTGCGATGGATTGGAATCTTAAAATGAAAAACGTATGAGCTTTTGGAGAGTTGTCTTTTATCCTGAGCAGCCTTTTGAAATACCCACCCAAACAAATCTGTCAGGTCAGCGCACAAGTCTCTAAAGAAGCCCAAACATGTGCTCTTTTATCCTCGTTCTTCTTCTCTTGTTACACTAACTTTCAACACGTACGCCCCATGTCTGCCCACATGCTGTAGCCTATATGTAAATTTAGACGTATTCATGCTAGGGAAATGAATTTTTCTCCCCCACACACATGCACAGCCCTCTCTCCCTGACACCGCAGGCACCTCGCTATCCCACGCATCTTGGGTTCCCTCCATATTTTGGTAAAACGGACACACGTAATTATGCTAGCTTGGTTTGTTGCTTTTGTTGGCGGTCTAATTTTTCAGACATTGTTAAAAAGTTAGACATGCGTAGTAATTTATAAAGCAGCAGATTTTTTTTTTGCTTATTGTAACACTTTTGCGTGGTGTGACTATTCCTTCCCGACGCAGAGCTGGTTGTAGAAAGGTGTAAATTTGATTAAAATAAACTGTGTGAGCTTGTTAAAACGCTACACCTGAATTAAAAACAAGAATACAATTAGTTTATAGACTTATACACAACCACTAATATAGAGTGAGTGTGCTGTGCTTTTAGCATTCCACTGTTTCTTGCTTTCATCTGTTACAAAACAGTCGAGATCAATCTTAGCCTACTTTTAAGCCTAAATACTTCCTTTCACTTCAGTGCCCTGTTACATCATTTGAGCTTCTTCTACCCCAAATAACCTTCTCTCCACGAGTCGTGTGAGGTTAGTTGGAGTTCTAAATAAAGTGTCGGCTTGTGGCGGCTTGCTCGTTCTACATGCTTTGTATACGCTAGTCATGGCAGGGGCGATGCCTGACGAGCTGTCTCGTGATCGAGTTTCCAAACAGTGTGTCGTCTGGAGATTTGGGCACTGTGTCGTTTTGTATATGTTTAAGCTGGAAGCTAGATCAGTTGAATGTGAGGGAATCCAGCTGCTGGGTGTGTTAGAAGCCATATGACTGATTGAAAAGGATGTTTTTAACAAAATAAAAACTAGCATCTGATTGTGTGGGAAACTTTGGGCATGCTCTGTAACCTCAGTTGATATATATATATATATATGTATATGTGTGTATATATATACAGGTATATATATATAATGTAATCAGGCTTGCTGACCATTCTGACATGCTATAATTGATTCATGTAAAATCAATTATCTGCTAGTTTATTATTATTATTTTTTTATTTTTATTTTTTCACTTTGCACATGCTGTCGAAGGTCATTACTACATGAAGTGCAATCTTTTAACGACAGCAATGCATGTTTTGTTATTGCAATTAAATAAATATGTTATTTCCTAATTATGACCATCACCCGCCCTCCCTAAGGAAGCGTAAGACACACTTTGTTAAAGGGGGTGAGCAGCGGAGCGCTCTAAAAGAGCTGTTTTATACCAGGTCTTAAACCTCCCTTTTTGCTTGATTCATGTTGTGTTTTGACCAAACCCCAGCACAGATATGTCATTTAGACCACAGGGAACTATATTAAAAGATGAAAAATTGGTATAATATCTCCCATTTAAGTTTGTTTGTTTCATTTAAGAAACAAACCAAACTCCAGGTTACCCCACAAAAAGTCCTGAACCCAAGGTTGAAAAACACTTATTTAGTGACTCCTGAATAGATTTACTTCTATAGTTTTTATCATCTAGATTGACACTTTATTTGTTAATTGTCCTCTCTCTCTCTCTCTCTCTCTCGCCCTCTCTCTCTCTCTCTTTCTCTCTCTGATCAACACTATGGATTTATCTGATTTTTTTTGTCTCCAGCAGTTTTAAGCTTGCAATAGAAATGTTTACAAAGAAATTACACTTGACGAAAAAGCCTGTAAGAATCCTTGTGTGCATTTGGTTATCAAAACGTTACTTTCTGCTAACTGTTCATCAAAACCAATTTTGCTGAAGCGTTTGATACTGTTGTGTATTCCTGCTGCTATTTTCTACAGATTTTGTCCTCCTTCCTAACTGCTCAGGTTTATGTTGTTGCTTTAGAGCCGGGGAGTTAATGAAGAACGTCAAAGCTGCTTGTGGCGCTCCCTTGACTCTGACCTGTGCAGATTGTGGAGTGACCTCAGTGCTGGCGCCCTCAGCCAGCAGTTGGAATTCAATCTCCTCACCGGGATATGGTGCATGTTTGAGTCGCGCGCTTTGATAACTTTAACCCTTCTGCCACCCCCAAAGTGTCTATTATTCCCCTTTGATTTCACCTTCTTTCTTTTCACCTGTGCTATCTTAGCATAGAAGGTATTTTAGTGTGTTTTCTCAGACAGTGTCTCTTATTTTTTAAAAACACATGAAATTTGGAAACTCTCTCACTGTAGGTAATATTTCATAAAAACCTCTTCTCACTGGCAGGTTGTATTTTAATGAGATCAGTTTTGTGAGTTAATGAGGTGATTTAAGCCCCACACATAAAGCCACAGCTAATCAATTGGAATCTGTGCATCACTGAATCTCTGAATTTCAATTAAATCAATGGGACTGCATTATACTTAAATTATCATTTCACATTCAACGCCAACGGAGAAAGATAATTGCATCATCTGAAAATGTCTGCTCTCATCTAGCAGTTTCAGATTAAACCCAACCACCTTCCAATTAAAAGCCTAGGAGAAATAAAATCAATGATTACAGACAAGTGACATCAAGGCTATTTAAGGGAAAGGGAAGTTGCATTGAGCGTGATAGTTTTGTTTCTAAACACTTGTATAAAGAAGTGTGTAAAGACACCTTTTTTTTATTGAGGTTTGCTGATGTTTGGTTGGTTGGTTGGATATACACTGAGATGCTTTTTTTGCCTTTGAGGGTTGCTATGGCAGAGGCCAATCTCCTAAATTTGATTAGTTTGAATACAGGCAGGCTTCAGAAGACAAATGAGAGGATGGACTAACAAAGAAACTTAAAAATAGACCATCATCAGCCTGTAAGGATGAAAAAAGACTCACTGAAGTCTCACAATTCCACTTTGTCTTTCATTTTGGTTACAATGCTTTACGCCATTGTTTCTCAAATGGGGGTACGTGTACCCCAAGGGTAGGTGTCTCCCAAGGGTAGGTGTCTGCAATCTGTTGCTCTGGAACCTCATGTGGCTCTTTGACTCTTTTGCAATGGCTCCCTGTAGCTTCAAAAAATAAAATAAAATAATGAATTATTTCTTACAGAGGGTGTTGATTAATAATGACATTAACTTCAAATAAAATTATGATAAAACATTTGGTTAGCCTAAGAATAAATCTCATTGTTCAATAACTCTGTCACCTTCCCACTTCAACTCCTGCAACATCTACAGACCATCAACTTTCCTTATTGCACCTGTGTCTAACATTAAGTTTTTCATCCCTGGTTAGATAACTAAAGCACCAAATAGAGATTTTATTTGTGTGAGGAAAGATTTATTTAATGCACGCTTGATATGTGGCAAGACATTAGCAATTAGCATGTGTTGACCGACATGATCATGTGTTATCAAATTTAAGTTATTTTGTGTAGCCCATCAAATCCATTACCTCATATAGTTTGTCTTCATTGAGAACAAAGTTTTTTCAGCTCCGGAAGGACTTTAATCCAGGCGAGATTAGGCAAAATGGCTCCAGTGACAGTAAAGGTGGCTGACCCCTGTCATAAGGGTAGCAAATGAAATCATTAAAAAAAATGGGGTTTAAGGTTTTTTTTTTTAGTTAAAAATGATAATCATATTAAATATTACCAGCAACTCACAAAACAACAACAAAAAAAACACTGAATAATAAAAATACGTAAAATTACACCAACACACTCACTAAAAGAGAAAAATACTTAAACACAACAACATCAAACATCAAAAAAACATCAAAAAAATACACAAGATTACTAGAAAATACACAAAAATAACAGCTAAATGTACACAATGAAGTGAGAACAACCAAATCACACAGAAACACATACACTCTGAGATAGAATAATTGAAATAATACCAAAAACACACAAAAACAACAGTACACACAAAATAAGAGAAAAATACACTGAATAATTATAAAAAACAGACCAGCAACAACAAAATAGACAAAAAGACACCAAAAACACTCCAAATGATGATAGAAATAACCAAAATGATAAAAAAAAAAAAAAAAAACTGTAGAAATATATCTATTCAGGAGGCAATATGTTCTTTATAATGTTTGTTATTACTCATTCATTCCATCATCATTCTCTATAGTTGTTTTTTCACAAAATTCTGAGCAAAATGTTGTAGTCAGAAAAAGGAGTTTCTTTTGGGATACTTGAGCCCAAAAAAGTTTGAGAACCACTACTTTACACAATTTGTGTTAACATGTTTTAACCTTGAAACCCACACCAGTGACCTCTCTAAATCTAAACACTGCTTTACGTAAGAAAAGTGTATTTAAAGACAACTAAATTCTAGTTCTTCCGTGATATGCAAAACACAGATAATGCACAGTGTGAAACCCGAGAGCTTGGAAAAAAGCTGAGATGAGGAAGCATTTTTAGCAGCACTCCGATGAATGCAAGGAGGAGTGATTGTGTTTGCATCCTGGAGAAAATATGGTTAATGGTACAGTCGTACATCATCAGCCTGCTGAGAGTCTTTAGTCTAATTTCAATAAGAGAAAATAGTTCTCTGGTGCTTCACGAATACTAGCAACTTGAGAATGCACCTTAATTGGACTCAAACAGTGAAAGGGTTGGGAAAGATGAAAATGTGATGAACAAAAACACAAGACTTGAGTTAATGTTTTGCTGACCTTTTAATAAATCTCTTTGTTTTGTACATTTCCAGTATATGATGCAAAATTTGAGCAGTCTTATCTTAGGATGCTATGCTCTGACAAATCTCTTTAAAGGTAATTTCTCATTTTAAATAATGTGATGCAAAATAACATAAGCCTAAAAATATTTTACTTTGGCATCATCCCAATGAACAATCAACAGTAGGGTGCATCAAACCCCACAAAAAACATAGACCAAGATAACCAGGCAAAATATTAGAAATCTTTCAAAAAACACCAATAATAGCAGAAAATATGCATTATTTTGTTTTCCTGAAGAACATAATAAAAACAGAAATTTCAAATTACTGCTATATCATCAATTTATCATGCTAGTTGTGTAAATGTGGAATTATCCAAAGCAAAATATATAATTTTTTCCAGCAGAAAAAATAACCCAAATGTTGTATTAAATGTAAAAATTGCTCATAATGGGGCATATGTGAAATTTTCAACCGTGATGTGGACCTCCCAAATATTTTGCAGGGCTTCCTTTTTGTCCCAATTAGACTGGGGACAGATTGATTTTAAATCATTGTGGGGTTTGATGCACCCTACCCAACAGTGTTAGTTTTGTTACCTGCTAACCTGTCGTGTAGAGTACTGATATGTGCTACTCAAGTAGAGATTACTGTTACTTGATTGAAATTATTTTTGAGTACAAGTATAGTCATACATAAAATACTCTAGTACAAGTAAAATGTATTTCAATTAAATAGTACTCAAAGTAAGTTACTTGTTACTTTCGTTTATATTTGTTAATAAATCTTGCACAATCGGAACGTAATTTATTTAAAATAAAAGGTTAGTCAATATTTAAAAAAATAAAATAACACTAATAAATTAAATTAAAAAAAAAAAAACAGAAAAAAAAACAAAAGATCAGGTATAGCTAAATGTATGAACTCTAAAAGTGAGAATATAACCTCCATTCAATGCCACTCTTAATCTGGTTGGTCGGCTGTAACGTGATTTGTTTGTAGTTTCACAATGTCTGTTGATCAATTTAAAACAAAAAAAAAAAAAAAATTGTCAGTTACGGTTGGGTGTAGGAATGTATCTAATTACTACAATGTACTTAAAGCTGATATTCGGAGTTTCTGAGAAACGTCTCGATGTCCCGCCCTAAACAGCCTCACTTCCTCCCACTGCCTCTGCCAATTTACCAGAAGCTCCGCCACTACTTTTCTGCATGCGCATCGCGGAACATAACATGGTCACATTGATATAGGTCTATGGGTCAGGTAAGAGCCAAAATCATATTTACCCGTTTGCTGTTGTGACGTGCAGCCTTGTTTCCATGCACAGTTCTACATTCACTTTGATTGACAGTCTAATAAACAGGAAGTCGAAGCCTCGGCAATCGTTTCCATTTGTATAGTGGTCTATAGGAAGAAGGAGGGTATCAGTTTTAAGTATAATTAAAATGACTGATTTAGAAATATACTAAAGTACAAATACCCATAAAAGCAACTTAATTACAGTAATGTTTGCTGCTAACAGCCTAATTTGAGGGTTGATCATATTTTGCTCTGTTTCACTCTTATTGTATTACTCCACCTGTGTTGGAGTAGCTGAACTGTTTTCTCTCACACTGAGGAGCTGGAACGCTTCAAGGTGCTTCTTGGATGTAATGAGAGGCCTTTTAGGTGGAAACCAAAGAATGACATGTCACTTTGTTTCCTCAGTTCACTCGAGGTAGGAGGAGGAAAACCACAGAAAACGCTCTCAGCTGTTGTTTTTGGCCTCAGCAGTGCTGAGGTATTAAACCTACCCAATTAGGGCACGCCGATTTCTACACACCATGAATTATTAAGAGCCCATCGACAAGGGCCAGTGACGGAGGACAGGAAAGAGCACCCATCCACCAATTTATTTCCTGCTTTGTCCAATGCACCAACAGTGTTCTAATTAAAACACAAACAACATTTAAAAACACTGCTCCAGAGTGTTTGTTCTGGTTCCCTTTGATTAGTTTTATTTTACAATTGGAACAATGTAGCATTTAATTCCTCTATCGGGGCTAAACAAAAACCAAAAAAAAAAAGGATAGAGATGGCGTGACAGATACTATAATGTATGGTTTTAGATTGCAACCTGCAACACTGGCTACCCCCAAGGTCAACCAATTCATTCCTGCTGTAGAATTTATTGCCTGGTAGTAGCTGAGGCAATGAGGTGCTGTGAACCTTGAGCTCATGTCGACAAAGAAGGTCACCACAGCTATCTACTGGGTGTGTGTGTGTTTGGTTGGGGGGGTTGCAGGTTCCTGCTTGTTAACACTCAATTTGGGGCTCCTACGTCTAAACCGTGGCCTGGCGATGTCACTGCCTCATTTGGGAAACACCAGCTTAATGTTCCCAGGACAATCACCTCGTCGTAAATCGTGTTTAGAGTGACGGCTTTGGGCCACTTGTGTAAAACACGTGTAAAATCCTGCAAACGCTGCAAAATGAGGCGCCTGTCAAACGTGACTCCTGGCTATTTTAGTGTTGTGAATGCTTTGTGTGGGAGACCCTGTCTTACTGGATAACACAGTTATCATTTCTCATAAATGATTGGATGCATTTGTGTTATTTTTTTTCACTCTTCTCTTTTCACCAGCAACTTATTTAATGTGGCCAAGTTGTCAAATAAATCTGTCAGACGGAGAAAGGCTGAGTCGAGAATCATTTCTACTTTTGTTTTTTAGTTTTTTATTTGCTCTCTTTATTTCCTGAGTGGAAATGATTTAAAGTAGAAAGGTGTGGATCATGTAGAGCTTTAAGTGTTTTGTTATTTACTTTTCTGTTGAAGGGCATAAGGCAAGAAAAAAAAAGTCTAGCCTTTGAGATGTCTGCTTGTACTCTGAAATGGTTGGTTCGATCTGCGTTCAGTAATGCACATTAACCTTGGTCCTGTTTGTCACTGAAATAGCTTAAGTGCCCTTTAGCTGGCATTATGTGCCATGCTTTGTTCTCAAGCAGCTCTGTTGTTTCTGAAAAGCTGCTCGACCAAAATAGTTTAATGTCGGCTGAGAGCACCGTTTTGGTCATTTGTCAGCGCGCTTTCCTGCCTAAAGAAACCGTCTTTCTTTCTTTTTTCTCATCAATACGATATCATAGGGCAGTGGTTCTCACACTTTTTAGGCTCAAGTGCCTCTTTCTCTTACTTTTGAATCCAAGTACCCCCTTATGTCCGACTACTACATTTGGCTCAGAATTCTGTGAAAAAACAACTATAGAGCATATTGATGGAATGAATGAGTGATAACACACATTTCAAAGAATCAAAATGTAGATTCTCTTGGTGTTCACAAACACCAGAATCCATCTTGTGCTGTTCCCGCCTTTGCCTTTTGAAACCGAACTGGTTTCACGAGGCAGTGTTATGGTTTATGGTGGGATATCCGGGTGTGACTAAGGCAGAAGCGAAGCAAAACTGGCGCATGCGCATTGCGGGGAAAGGAACTAGCTGAGCTACCGCTATTAGCATAGCTCTGAATCAAAATAGAAAGATGTCAACACAGGAAGATGGTTAACGTGGCCTTAACTCGCTTACTCACGGTGCAAAAACGGCAAAGGTCACTCAACGACACAATGACCGCAGCATTAATATCCCAAACGAAAGTTTTCACCAGCAGAGCCTTGTTGTTGTTGTTGTAGCAGCGTCTCTGCGGTGCATGTCAATGACGACATCATCATTTGTTACCGTGTGATTGGCTAAAATAAATCAAGCATTCTGTTCATGTCCCGCCCTGGTTCCAAAAGCATTCGCCAGACACAGACCCAGATCGATGTGGAGAACTCGAGTTAGAGGGAGGGGCTACACATCAATCAAGTTATCAATTACCAACCGAGATATGCATTTTAGATATACAATTGTATGTCAGAATCACTAAGCAAATACTCGTCTTTTTACTTTTGGGGTCCAAATCATTTTTTGTATTTCATTTCTGCTACCAATTATGTATTTGGATAGAAATATCATACATTTTATGTTAAGAAAAGTCTAACGTTTTGATTACAGAGAAGAAGTGTCATAGTTGGACTTTTTGTAGGCAAAAATATCTCAAAAGATACCAAACTGCACTTTCAAACAAAGATGGAGATATGGATAACACAGAGCTGTCAGCCAGCATATAAAAGTTCTTTATCCTCATTTCTTTTTTCTAATTTTAGCCGTCGGAAGCAAAAATGGCCCCTCTTAGAAGTTTTAAACTACAAAGACCCAGACCTCTCGCTTTACGCAGCTGCTGACAACTTTTGTAGCAGTTTTGATTCTTGTTGACAAAGTTATTTTTTCTTTCTCTAAATTCGGAATCATAAGTTTGTTTGAAGACAAAAAAGCTGAGGTATGGAGACAGAAGACTATATTTCACACCAGGCTTTAAGTGGCCAGTCGGGGATAGAAAGGCATAAGCTTGGCACATGGAATCACTTGAAATCATGACTCAGGCTCATTATGGGCTCAAGCTGTGAGCTGCATTACACACAGCACACGCCCAACATTAACATAAACAAAGCGTTCTTTCGGCTTGTTTGGTTAAGCTGGTGTTTGCTCCAATCAAACCTTAACAGAGAGAAAAACTGGCAAATTTCTGTTTTTGGTTACATCTCATGGCGAATAAATATCAGTGCTTGAGCTATTTCATCCCTCAGAAAAACGATAAATACATCAGGCATGGGAAACTGTGGCAAGTGATCTAAATGTATGCAGCCGTCCAATTACAAACACAAAAAGACTCCAAAAACAACAAAACTACTACAAAAAACAACAATAACTTACAAAAATTGTTAATGGTGTCTGTTGTGAAGTTTTATATGATAATATACTGTACAATTGATACATTACATCATAGTGATTCACAACCTGAAATGTTTCTGAAAATCACGCTGTCAATAAACAACTACATTAACATAATAGGGGCATCGGTGGACAGAAAATACATGTTTTGTTTATACATTTCCTTTGTATTTTTAGTCCTCTACTACAGGAGGATTTCCATGGATTATTAATGAATTTCCTGCTTGAATGTGTCTTTACAAGAAACACAAAGTGTGCTTTCGTGGCAAACACTCTTTGAACGTGCACCAACCTTGTTTGGCTGTGTCTTTAAAGAAGGAATATTGAAAGAAACAGCGGGGTGCTAATTGTAATGCTGTCAATGCAGTTGAAGACTGTCACATTCTGTCCCACGTTGACTCTTCTGTTTTGGGTATTTTTTAGAGGGTGGTCTGCTGCTGACGCTCAGGCCTGACATGAGAGCTTCCTGTTTGTGTGGTTCGTTTTGCTTTTGGTACAATAGAGGACGTGTTGCATTCTCTGACCTAAATGAAACTCATTTGGACAGAAAGTTAACTGACACACACACACACAGATGCAACAGCATTCCATTGCATTTCAGCTCATCTCATGAACAATCCCTTCTGAAGGTAAAAGTACAGCATTGATATTGACCTTCTCTAAATTGTCTCGGGTACAGCTGGCACAGGCACAGCAACAGGACCAAAACAATTCAGTGTTTCTTTCCTAATCAAATTCTGATTGAAATGTATTCATATTTATCAATTTGCAACAAAGGAAGTGTGATCCCAAATATGAACTATTTAAGTTCATATTTCACTATTGGTAGTTAGTCAGTCCTTCATGATCAAAAGCTTTTTGGAAAACTTAAAACACAAATAAATTCAAGAGAGAAAATTGGTATTCTTGTTTCAAGTTTCTAATGAAGACAGATTAGAGGTAGCTTAAAGCTTTTTTTTTGCTGTAAACAAATTTATTTGGGTTTGAAATAGCGACTTTTTTTTTTTTTTAAATGTAGCAGTGACTGCCCTCTATTGGTTGAATCCTGGCCATTACAATTGGCTGAGAATGGTGTTTAGTGATGTTTTTGTATTTTCTTACATCATTAACCATCACTTCTAGCCCCGCCCCTCCTATGGAAGCCAGCACAGTCGACTGTGCAATCTGTGGCAAGTAGTTTGAAATGAAAGAATTGTCAATAGAGAGATATTGAGTATTGATTAGGTTATAAGCATTGCATAGATTGTTCTTTGGAGATTTTATACTATAGACTGGGCTTGTCTGAATTGCTTCTGAAGGTATTTTTTTATTTCAAGCCTACACGCAAGTCAGCTAAAACCTCTGGGTTTAGTTACTCTTCAAGACTTTCTGTTGGTCCCGAAGACATTGTGTCAATAAAAAATCCAATCCTATTGACCGAGGACTCTGTCACCTATGAGGTGTCTACATTAAGTACTGTCAAGGGCACGCTGTGTGTTAGATCAACATCTTGTTGGCTTCTGATTCTGTCACTCATGTATTATAATCATGGTCGTTCACTGATACCTGGAGTTTTCCTCATGTTGCCTTAATAAGCTGAAATCCCTTTGGTGTGTTCAAGAGAATTTCTTTGATTGAAATGCATTCACCCATTCACCATTAACGAAGTTAAAAAAAAAAACATATTTAACGTACAAAGCTTTGTGTCCAGGAGGTTTTCACGCCACCATGCCTCCAACATGTGCTGGCAAAGGCCCAACTTGTGCAACGCTTCACAGGATAAGCAGGTAGAAAGATTCAATGAGTTAAGATATCTTTGCAGATATAGAAAGCCTGGCTTGTCCGATCTTGTTTGAACAAAGATGGCCTGTGTTGATCTACACTGGCTGAGATTGCTTACTGCGTGTAAGTCCAGCAGGCTGGCCTGAATATAGCATGCAGGAACTGATTATGCAGGAAACATTACAGTATTGCATTCACCTGTTCCGCAGCCATGGTAACTTATCGTCTAAATAAATCCTGCTGCCAAGGAGCAGGCATCTCAGACACCACTGCTTCTCTCCTTTGGCAGATGCCTACCAACCCATTCATCTCCTCTTTCTCACATCGTTCTTTTCCGTCTTTCTTCTGCCTCCTCTCTCTCTTTCTGTCAACCAGCCATACTCTTTTTCTTCTGGCCGTCCAACAGAATACACTTTATATATTACCTAGTTGTGACACTTTTGGATAAAGCTGCACACCGGCACTGATTGAACCTAGCTTGCGAGAGCACCAAAGTGCAGATCATTCTGCTTTGGTTTCCACTAAGTCATAGGATTGACAGCGCTGGACGATTTGCCCAGAAGAGGCCGACTCTTTTCCTTTAAATCACTCACAGACACTTCTGAAAGGTTCCTAACTCAACAGTCATGCCAATACGCCAAACCAGCAAATATATCAACTACTCCTACTTTGAACATATAAACTAAAGGCAACTGGCAGATACATTAGAAAGAAGTGAAAACTATGAACATCCATGCTGTGGTTTCTGTTGTTAAAGCTTTACTTCTCTTAGCACTTTTTTCCTTTGTAAGGCGCTTCCAGGTGTGCAGACGGGGAATGTCAATCCAAGCTCAAATCTGACAATGTGGTATTGTTCTCATACTGACCCTGAGTATGAAAATCCCTTCCACAGCCGCACTGTCTCTGCTCCAAGCATCTTTGCTGTATGCACACTAAGGCCCAAAGAGGCGGGTAGATACCGAGCATTTTGTGTTGAGTAATGCTGATATTTTGTCGAGGGGGGCGGGTGTGTGGGGAGGGGGTTGTCGTTGCTCAACACACCGTGTAGATTCTGGCACAGCATTTTCTTTGGCCTACTAAACTCCACTCAACACTACGTAAAAAATCCCTAATGGCTTCTCACAGGATAGAGAAAATAGTTGGAGAAAATGGAAGGGGAGGACTGAAAACACAGAATAAAGTGGAGAATCCAAAGGGGAAATAGAGGACAAACAGCTAGATGAGGATTGGAGTAGATTTAGAGATAGATAAGCAGTGACTGAATGGATTGGAGAAGGTGAAGAGAGGATAGATGGAGGACTAGAAGGGGATGGATTCTGTTTTCAAGGGTTAGAGGGGAGAGAAAGAGAGAGAGAGGAGGCAACATGATCCATAGAGTGTTAGTTTAGCAGTGAAGACATCGATGGGTGTGCAAAGTAACTGATCCACACACACGCAATCTCAAAATACTCTAGCCTTGCCCATGTCTCATATAACTCTGTTTATTATAAATAATTACATATAAGGGGAAGACATGATATATTCCCCCTAGTTTTATATTATATAGTTGTATAATTTTTAAAATGCTGGATAGATCACTCAGAAAATTGCTGTCAATTTTAATTTTTAAAAATATTTTCTGCATTGAAATACTGGTGGCTTCTGCTAAAGACTGTATCAATCGGCTCATATAGCTACTACATCACCCTCACTGATGTTTGTCACAATTTAGGGTGAAATGCTTATAAGACCTTATCCTAATGTGACGCAGATTTAATGTTATTAAGCCCAGGGTTTAATTCCTGATCAAATCTGATCTTAATCTCATTTGGACTTCCATGACTAAATAAAGGTTGAATAAAAGAGACTTTTTTTTTTTTTAATTTATTTATTTATTTATTTTTTTTACAAAAGGTACATTTATAACATTCAATTAAGCTATAATTACTTATTCCAACAAGTAATGATAGTTTATATAACTGTTGGTTATAAACCAATACATAAAACATAGGTATGTTATTATATAAATTGGTATGAACAACAATTTTCTATGGTTTCATAGAATCCCAATCACAGCACTTTAACTGCTTTTTTTTCATGTGTTACACAAATGAAGTGCCTTATTTTCACAGTTTGCCATGTATTAAGAATAGTAAATTGGTGTTTTTTGTTTGTTTGCATACACGCTGATGTCTTACACCGGAGTACTATTTTGACTTTATTGATCTAAAGTGAAAGTTGTGGGTGGAAATTAAATTTGAAATGTTTTAAGCCTTGCCCCACATTAAATTATAGAGTTAGTGTGAATTTGATCAGTAACATGCTTTTACTATACAGCGGACGAGGGTTTGTAGTGACGCTGGTGTGTTTTGTTCTTGCGTCCTTGCAAACCAATTTTTTCATTTGCTTCCTCTGTGTAGCTTTGTGCTTGGTGTGATTGATGCAGGATTTAGAACAATTGCATATTTTCATTGCCGTATGAATTAGCAAATGCTCTTTTGCAGACATTACCGGAAATTGATTTTCTGTGTTATAATGTCTTATCCAGTACCGGTAATTAGATTATTTATAGGGTTTTAATGTAGATTTATGTTTTTCCCCAGAAAAAAGTGTAAAATACATTATGAAAACATTTGTTAAACAATAATTTTGAACTAAAAAAAGTGATTGATATTTGTGTTTTTTAATTAGAGCTCTTTCTTTCCTCTATTTAAAAGCAACAAAGAATCTCTTGGGTTGATTGCCTGCTGCTGCTGACCTTTACGTTCACTCATCTAGAAGTTCACATCTATCAAAATCTCATTTACAGCTCTCCTCACCATTAGAGGGTTCCTATTTCAAAGCCTTTTTGTACGCTATATTTATTACATTGTGTGTCGTTGCTCTTTTTCACCCACACCTGGATTTTGTCGTTCACCTTTTGAGTGAAACACGTTTTGATCGCAAAGCATCCCTGTGCAGAAATACCGGATATGTTTTTTTAGGGAGTTATAAAATAACCCTATAAACTGCAGCAAACCAGTAATTTTCCATTCCTCCCCTGATTTGTTACGGCTGTCTAAAGCCTTCCTGCCACAACAGCGGCTGGTGTTTAGTGCCAGTACTTAGTCTGGCAATTGTCAGTAACGCCTCAGTGAATACATTCCTTTGGGGCCTAAAGTGACACTCCAGACCCAGTGCGACTATTTTGCATGTGAAAGACTCTGAATATTCAAAAGGAAGATGATGCACATACCTCTCTACATCTGTACTCCTCTGTATGCGTATGAAATTAGTCTTTTTCTTTCTTTTTCTCATGGTTATGTACCGGCCAGAGCACTGGAATGAAAGGGTTTCTCACCTATAGAATATACTCGATAAAGCTGAGGTTGCTTAGATATGTAATGTCATCACATGTTCTTTACTAATGTCAAACAACCTGCAAGTATATAAAAACCAGAGAACTCAGAGAGCACAAACCTCCACCAAACAGTAAATGTCCTCTTTGCCAGAAATGAGCAGTTATCTGAACGATATCTGAACAATAAAAATTGCGATGAAATCTGCACTTCTGATCCAACCTGGATGAAACTCTGTGGGGTAAATGAGGAACCAATCAGACATAACTGAGTCAAATTTCTTGAAGATCCGTCAACTATGAACCAAGATATACATTTTGGAAATTTTGCTAATGATGGAGGATTTTTTAATTCTTTTAACTGATTCAGAATCTATATATTAATCCGGATGCTTTTCGAAACTTATTGGAAATAATTGATGGCATAAAGTCTGTCTTAGCTTGAAACTTTGTCAAAATCCATATGGTACTTTTGGTGTAATCCTACTAACACAGACAAACGAACAACGTTGAAAAGATTATCTCGTTGCTGAAGTAATACAGCATTCTCCAATTCTGGCAACCTGAGTGTTTCAAACTTAAATACAGATCATATATTCAATGTGTGCTCCAACTGACTGATAGTTGTATGACTAGAAGCTCTGTGTCTTTTCTCGACTAGGCTAACGTTACGTCGTATCTTTTTAACAATCAACATTGGGCTCCCAGTTAAACGCTGTCTGAGGTCAGTGTCAGTCAGTAATTTGTAGGCTAAATCATTGAAAACCTTTGAGCCTCTTCCCTGCTCCTGCACCAATTACAGCCTGATTTATGAATTTCAACACAGTTGACCTTCTGGAAAATAGAGACCTAAATTTGTTTGTTTGAAAAACTGCGTAACAAATGGTCTGCCTTCGTCTCTATCAATCTGTTCTCTGTCCTTCCCTCTTTCTCTCTCTTTATCACCCTCTTTCTCTCTGGCATTTCCCACACTTTAGCAATAACTCACAGCTGTTTCCCGCTATCTAGCGCCATTTGGTCTGAAGTGGTGGTCTTTGCTGGAGTTCTTCTTGTGCAAGTGGATATTTCAAAGTTGATTTAAATTACATTTTGAATGCACAAGACGAAAATGAGGAAATTTAAAGTATGTGTTTGGTTTGTATTTACTCAGCGTATGTGGATATTTCAAGGCAGAATTCCTACATATAACTCTGGACTGGACTCCTTAATAGTCGGATAGCTATCTGTGCCAATAAAGCAAGCACTCAGCAAGACGGGCCGCCTCATGTCATCTTCGTTCCAGTGTTGGTGCTCAATCTTCCTGTGAAAAGCACAACTGACTCCAGAAGAATGTGGTGAATCAGACTGGAGGGAGTTTTCAGTCACGGGGCTCTCTCTTAAATATCCACCAATGTTTTACACAGAAACTCCTCTGGGTCCAGAGCTACAGTGTGGGAGAGCTTCCTAGACCGTTTCATGTTTAATAGGTAAAGAGATGAAATCAATCAAAGTTTTGGGCCAAGATTCAAAGAGCAACTGGAAGATCCAACAATAACTGATTTTCAAATTACAGGAAAAATCATTGGATGCTATAGGGATTTTTTTTTTTTCAAATTTTTGATGCTTTTTACCTACTTATTTCAAATACATCAAAAATGCTTTGCATAGCATATTTAAATTGTTAAGATCTAAACAACTGATAAATTAATTGCATTACTGTGAGGGTTTAAAATGAAATATAAAACACAAATTATAGCTTCATTGTTGCATCTGGTAGCGAGTGGGACACATTTTAGATACTGAATAAACCAAAGAGCTAATAGTTTGATAGTTACTGCTATAATACAAAACCTTTACAGTTTTGAGATAGAGGGAAAGATAACAAAGGCAGACTAGCAGTGACTTAAAAAGCTATAGGAGATGTTTAAGTTTCAACATGCAACATTTTATTTTTCCTTATTTATGTAATTGTTTCTGTGTCATTACATTTCATAGGAAATCATCATGTCCCTATTTTACTAACCGCTGACTAATAACTTTTAACCAATCGTAAAACATGTAACATGTTTGTACAATTTAACAATTACGTAAAATTTAGCAAAACACTTTTCGTTTTATTTTATTTATTTTTTTTATCACATTCTAAACACAAAGTCTGCATCATACCTGCAACACTTTAAAACATAGTGAAAATAAACATTTAAAGAGAGTTCATTTGATATAAAAACTTATCTTTTTGTCTTCCATTAGTTTTTAACACTTTTGTTCATAGGGCTCTTATTTTGAAGTTAACCAGAGGTTTTGTCAGTTGAATAATGGCAGGCAAAATGGAATCTCCGAAATCTCATGAGAAAATGTGTAAACGTGAGTTTTATGGATCAAATGACCACATGTTGATATTGTACTTTGGCACTTTCACGCTTAAATTGCTTTCAGAACTTTCAAAGGTGGCAAATCAACGGAGCTTCAGTGTGCTTCTGGTTTTTGGCGTAGGTTTGAAATGCATCTTGGGAAACTTGGAATTACAGTATATTTCAGTGGGAGAATGCTAATCATCCTAATGAACTCAGATTATATAGTAGACAGTATATACTTATTGAGTTTGTAGTGTATAGTACGTTAGTGTGCTATTTTGAACACAGCCATGGTCCATGTTGCTTCTTGGTGTCCAGGGTCATGTTGGTGACCCCTAATCAAAATGTATTTAATTTGATAACAAGGTCTCAAGAATAAAAAACCTGTAGTTTGTGTGGGTGTTTCTGGTCTTCAAGGGAAGAACTGTAAGAGCTTTAATCTACACGGTCAAAGGTGACCAAGGCCTGCCTGAGGAAATGATAAGATTAGCTTGACAGTGGCAGCTAATTGTTTTAAACAGACACTAAAATTTGCACTCCCTTTCTTATTTTCTGTTTTTGTCCCTTAGCTTCTATTTTCCCTCTCCCACTGAAGGTTTTCTTGCAGTCTTCACTCCCACTGGTCTGCAAAGAGACCCAGCTGGCTTTAACGATGACAAATCCACCCAAATATTTATGCCCTTAGAGTTTCACTTCAGCTCTGCCCACAGTTTAGACCCTAAACTCTCTTACCAGAATGTCTGACTGTGGAGGTTACTGTTCCTCAGACAGAATAAGCCTGTCTTTTTCTCTATACTTCTCTCATTGTAACACCTGCTGCCTGTTAAAAAAGACTCCTACCATAGGTCGCCATAGTTTATCCTCTTATTTGTGAAGCAGACCTCTTTCATATGTGGAATTATTTGTGTGACTCACAAAAATATTTGACTTCTTCCAATTGACTTGGACAGCAGATTAGTAGATGAAAACCGTTTTCATTAATAATGTATATAACTTTTATATTTAAGAATAAGTTGGCATTAAAACTGTATTTCATCTCTCAAATATGTCATCTGCTGCTTTTGCTAATCACTGATATTTCTTGCGAAACATTCTTCAAGTCAGCACCAAGAGCAAACTTTATAATCTGTTTCACGCCTCTGGGGAAGTTTTCACTCAGTGTTTTTGCCTTCATCGGTTTGGATCAGTGTTTGATTCATTCTATTTATTTTACTTTTTTTTAAAGTCTCTGTAACTTCTCTTGAAATGTAATTATTAAGCAGAGAGGTTGGAATACAGAGGCCTGATTTAAAACTAAATAAACTGAAACTTATAATGTACTTTGAAAGAATTGTCATGTTTGGACAAGAATTCAGGACATATGAATAGACCATTTTGTAATTGTGCACTGTAGTTGGCAATGTCAGGTTTCACAGGATAATTTGTGATATAAAGAAGCTTGAAGGGCTTTATAGTAGACTTGTTCTGAGAGCGCGCCTGTCTATAGGAAGTAAATTACATCGATTTAATCATTTTTACTGCTGTTCCCTGACGATGAGAACAAGAAGTGTTTTCTACGTTAGAAGGTGGATGGTTCCTGCATTAAAGGATTTTCTTCATAAATGGAACCCAAAGAGCATGGAGGGCGGCGCGTGGAGAACAACTCGAGGCTCAGCTTCTCTCTGGATTTTGCAAGTCCACGTGCTTCTGGCTGGAACTGCATTTTGTTGCTACGTACTTGTGACGTGCAATGACACAAAAGTTGAATCTGTAAAAGTGACAGGAAGGAACGACGAACACGTCACCTTTGTGTTTGCTGTGTCGTAGAACCCTTCAAACTGAAATGATGTAAGAACCTCTAAAAATGTAATCTTAAATATTAGTTGAAGGTTTATACATTAGCCCCTCAACCCATTTACTTATTTTTTATGATGCCATCCCATATCTGCTTCAAGCCGTTTGTCGGCATTGGAAAAAGGAAGTTTATCACGCTCATTACAATGTCTTTAAGTGCTTTATCAAATATTATGTTACAAAATGTGCCAGAAGTATCAAAATAAAATTTTTTAGTCTTTTAACCATGATAATGTTTTGTTACAGTAACATTTTTGTGTTACATTTTATATAAAATAGGTACAAGCATTCTTTAAAAACCTTATAATGATGTTTTTTTTTTTTTTTTTTACTGTGGGGAAAAAAAGGCGTATCTTGGTAACCTCCTTTGACTTTCCTCCTCTATCAGATAACATGAGTACCTTAAAGTGATACTCACCCCAAATAACAAAGACAGCTCGACTGAAAGACCATTATATGAGAAGCTTTTCAGAAGCTGCAATATACAGTAGAAAATAACTTTAAACTCACGTTCAGGTAGGCATGTTTGATGAACTGCGACAGCGTAATTACTTAAGGAAGGGCTTTATTGAGGGTGTACAGTGGAGTAGAGCTTAGCACGTGGACACCCGGGTCGTTTCTGTGTGGAGTTTGCTTGTTCTTCCCTTGTTGCGTGGGTTTTTTCCGGCTTTCTCCCACAATGCCACATCATGTGTGTAAGGTTGATTTGAGTCTCTAATTTGTCCGTAGGAGTGAATGGGAATGTGAGTGGTTGTCCGTTTCCGTGTGTGTGTTGCTCTGCAATGGACTGGCACCCTGTCCTGGGTGTACTCCTACCTAGCACCTGAAGAAATCTAGAGATAGGCACCAGCAGACCCCTGTGACCCTCAAATTAGCAAACTGGGTTGTAAAATGGATGGATGGGCTCCATTCACGTAACTCTGGTTTAATGAGGTTAAAGTTGCCCAATGGTTTCCATGGTAATATAGACTTGGCACTGGCACTTTCAAAGTCCCCCAAAGTCTGGTTTTCTGAAAAGTTCAATGTAGAAATCAGTCTACTGTAATGTTCCTGGTCTTCTTAGAATAAATGTCATAACGCCCAAGCAATGGATGACACGTCACTAAGCACAGAAATGATGGCTTGGCGTTAGTGTGTGTGGGTCTCATGGGGGCGTGTAAACGTAACTCCTGCGCAGTAAATACACTCCGGCGGTGTCTGCGGGCCCTCACTTTGGCACTGAGTGTAATCAGATGCATTCAAGTGAAGAAGATGTGGGAGAAAAGGTAGAAGTGACACATTAAGCTAAAATGCAATTAATTCCCAAATAGTACCGGTCCACGGCCCAGTGGTTGGGGACCACTGGAATAAAGGACATAATATAAAGGCCCATGGGGCAAATCTGGTCCATTACAGTGCTTTTTGCAATCAGATTAAATATTATGAAAGCATTTTTTATGTTATCATTATTCATTATGTTAAACACCATATTATTTAGTTACTAATACAAAGTACCCAATTCCCTTCACCTTAGTTGACTAGAAATATGATTTCAAAATGCAAAGATACTAAACAGTGAAAATATTATTATTATTATTCTGGTCGTGGCCCATTCAGATTAAATGGAACCTTGTGCGTCCCGTGGAATTAAAGAAGTTTTACACTCGTCTCCTACAGAATTGTTGAGTGGTCGTTATCACATCATCATTGTCTGAGAAAGAAAGCATAGTTGAAATGAGCCTATAAAGATGCAGACATTAAAAATGACTTTCTGCTTTAAATCTTTGTGTAATTTGTTTATCCTGTTTCATTTCCCTCCACTTAGTATTCCTGTTGGCTTCTCTGTCTGGCCTTGTGTCACCTCGCACATATTTTGAAGTATCGGCTGTCACACCTCTCCATTCTTCTGTCTCACATTTTGTTCTTCTCTTTATTTCCCTCTCCATGCCCAAGCATACAAAGTGCGTCCAGTCTTTCCTTTTGGAATACATTTGGCACTGAAATCTACAGTAAGGTGTTGCATAGGGAAGGATTTGCTGAACACTCTTTTAGTTCTGGTTTTACCAACGCAGACATAGAGAAAGGAGAGAGGCATGGAATTGAAAGGCAAACATGGAATAGCTCCCTTCCTGTCTGTCTCTGGGTGTCTTTCCTCTCCTCTCCCAGTGTTAAGATGCAGCTGCGATTCTCAGAACACATGTTTAAGGGCCAAAGGTTTGGAAGCAGCTATGGAGGATAGATGAGGATTTGTGTTCCTCTCGTGCGCAGAAGCTGCAGTGAATGCCGCCGAACGCCGAGCAAGCTGTTAGTTCTGGCACTTTGGAAGAGACGCCTCTGGGACTCTGCTTGTCTTTCAGAGTCTTTGCAGAGACTTTGCCAGCATGAATTATAGGAAGAATGAGCTGAGAGGCTTTTTTTTTTTACTTCAATTTAAAGAGACTGTCTGTCCTTTTTATGGCAGTTATTTCATATATCTGACTGGCTCCCATGACTCACTGAAGGCTAGCATACATGACAGGAGTTAGACAGTCACAATAGAGCGTACACACACACATGTGCACCATCCTTCCCAGTGAAGGCTGATGTATATTATGGTGTCATAGCCGTGGGGGGTTTTGGGGCTGGGTGAGACTGGTTTGCAGATATTGACAGCGTGGCCTTGTCTGGCCCGGTGCCACCGTCGAGCCGGCTCTCACTGGCTGCTTTGGCCTCCTATAAATCAGGGCCAATTACCACGCTGGTGCACAGCCGCCTGTGTCACAGCCCCGCCCTGCAGAGAGCACAGAGGAAGGGAGAGAGGCAGGGATGCCACTGCCCCTGTTTTTATTCCAATTACTGCTGCAGCTGCTCCACTCCTCTCCAGTGTGTTTCAGTGTGTGTATTCACATTGTGTATTTAAACTACTTTAAAAACAATGACTGGCCGTCCAAAGGACATTCCCAGTGTTTTTATGTTAAGAATATACAGTATGTGCTTGACATTATTAACAAATAACATTGTTATTTTGTCAATTAAAGTATGTTTTGTTTAATACTCTCCATGAAAGGCTAACCCAGGTGAAAGTCGTACATCTTTTTAGCGTATAATTAGAGGGTGACTTTTTCTAAAACGTGTTGCCTTGGTAACGGCCAACGGTAATAACCTGTGTTAAAGTATTCATTGAAAATATGCGGCAACATTAGCTTTTCTTATGAAACACAATGGCATCCGACGCGCATGCATGTGGCGTATGGATTCAAATGTTTGATTGGACAATTGTGTCATTAGTATAACCTTGTTACATTATCTAAGCATGTGCTGTGATTTGGTTTGGTCATGGTTGGTGCATTCTAGCATCAGCTCCATCGTTTAAATTTACAATCGTTCAACAGTGACAAATGATCCATATTTGCCTTTATTCTATTCTAAAATGTATTTATGTTCATTAAAAGCTTCATTGTAAATTTTGCAAACACTGTCATTAAGACTGTTCACCAGGGGGGCAAGCTACCTGTACCCTAATGATGGTGTTTGTTTAGTCTGGATTGTAAAGTCAGTGTTATTGATCTGCATGACTCTAATAGGGGAAAAACTCTATTTTTTGTTTGGCTTTATATCTTTAATTGTAAATTATATCTTGGGCTCATATTTTCTAAATGGCTTTTGGCGCTAGATATACAGTAACGCACTTGTCAGCAAGTTTTAGGATTTCCTGCATATTTTCTGCGAGACGGAAGTATGCAGGAAATCCTTTAACTTGCTGCTCCCATTTTCAGGAATTCTAAAACAGATCAAAAGTATTATGTTGTATTCAAGGACTGAGTCTTTTTTTTTTATCCCGACATGCAGAAAAGAAAGAATAAGACTTTAAACTGGAGACTGAGGAAAACTAAACTATACAATATTTAATGCCTTGAATTTCTTGGTCAATCTTCTCTTCACAGTGCTCAGTTTTCTACCTGAAAATTGTAGGAATTTGCTCCTGTAGACCTACTGTTAGCTTAAAGCTTCAGTCCGCAACGCTCAGATCCCTCCCAGGTCCCTCCCTCAGAGGAGCTAACAAGCTAACGTTAGTCCGACAACAACATCACAGTAATATAACATGCTCTGTTAAAAGCATATTACTGCAGCGCTTCACTCTCTCTATGTGCACACACCTCAGCAATAGCAGCAGCAACACAGTGTCACTTACAGCACCCACACGGAGGCTGCTGCGCGCACATGCACTACAGAGTTCTAGTGTAACAATTACAAATCAAACATAATGTAAATCAAGCAGCAGTAATTGTGTAAAGTGACAGCTTTAGCAAATATGACAAAAAGTCACTTTTATTTTATATTTTATAAGACTTGCAGACTGCACCTTTAATAAAAGAGCCACCACTCACTCATCTCCTTGAATATCTATAAAATAAAGAAACCAAGAATAACAACACGACAATGGATTTTTTTAATTAACTGTTTTCCTATTCACTTAGATACGTAAACTAGTTGTTGTACAGTCATTGTTGAATGACAAATAAAACTGACCGAGCAGCCTCTAGCCTGAGTATTTATTCTGTTTATATGTTTGTAATATACAGAGATAGTTCTCACAACAATACATAATACTCAGACTATTTATTCATTCATTCCTGCAGAGGTACACCGCTGACAGGCAGCCAGTCCATCACTGTCATATAACATACTTTAGTACAATAAAATTAAGGCGTACTCATGCTTAAAAGAATAAAAGCTTTACACTTGTTTGAATGAACATTTTAATGTTTAATAAATACATTATTGTAATGGAAATCAACTTTTCATATGGTCGCATCCGTGACACAACATCCGACCTTCACATTAACTACTTTATATTCATATAGTGAACAAATACAGTATTTATAGCACGAAGTAGGCCCAGGCCATTTGAAGGACAATTTCTCTCACTGACAAAAACAACAATCTCCGGTCTGTATGTAAAGTATGTGAATTAGTATGTGAATGTACACTGTAACACTGTGTGCCCTCAGTCCATGTGAGAAATGTGAGATTTATCATCCTCGCTGAATATACTCATAAACATTCATTGTCATGTCATGAAGGTTGCGACTCCACTGCTCGCCTGAATCAGTAAATTGGAGCTTGTGTAAACCGTTTTGTCCCATCTAAAATATACGGCAACAAATTGAAATCCTCAGTAAGCCTGTGTGTCAAAGCTGAGGCGCGACAATGCTGGTTTTTCCCTCATTTACCACCTGAAGCTTTTTGAAGTGGTAAAACAGTTTCTTTACATCTCCTCCCCACAAATCCTCACTACTTCTTCTTTTTTAATCTTCCTGCTAAATACTTGTCAAGCACTATGCTAATATTTCATCACCCTTATATGTCTGACCACCATTTTTACATCAAATGTATCTGAAGCTGAAATGCAGTGGTTGACACCCTGTCACAGCTGACAAACAAGTTCACCGTTGAACATTTACTACTCAGAAACTAGTGAGGGGCTTCAAACTTATGCAATCACTAAATCTCATTCATGTGTGCAGATGCTGCTATGAGTCCATTGAAAGCATACACATCTACACGTTAAGTCTCTTCAATATCTTTTGACTAACGTTTCCTGAGATCAAAATAAAACCAAACATAACACATATTTATAGGTGTTATGTTTATTCATTAAACGCATCACATACCCTGTTCCAGCCTCCTCATATGCAGTATCATCCGGTCCCTCTTCTCTTCCAATAGGAATAACCTTTTTGAGTTTTTGTCCAAAACTGTAATAGGCTGACATGGACTCTCCATGCTTTATTGTGCAAGGCTTCAGTCTTTGACCTTAAAAAAAAAAGGAAAAAAAAAAGCAAATCGATGGGGAGGAACGCACAAATTCCAAAGCAGAGGATGCACGCCAAAAGGGGAACGATGAGGAGAAGGAAAAGAAGTTGGAGAAATGCTCTTTGCTAAAAGGCTATAACCAAGAAGAATAGCCCCTCAGTTGACATTCAGTACTGGCCAGTAATTCTACATTGTGTGTCCTTTCCTAATGAGTATAGACTTTACACAACAGATACAGTATTATTTGGATTATAGACATTAGGCAGGAGTAAAAAGAAATAAAATAAAAATAGAAGTGATTGATGGTGGACCTCTTCACAATTTTTCCTCTGTCCGACTGTGCGATTTCTTTCAGTCGTACTCAGCTCCTGTTCAAATTGTGCGACTCAATTGCGGAGTCTCAATGTTTGCTGCTCACGATTCATGTTCTCACACTATACAAACCGACACTGCGACGCAACGCGGCTGATGTATGTCCATACACGACATGTTGGAGTCTTGATTCCGGAAATGCAACCAAGAAGAAGAACTCTGAAGTTTCGCTATTAAAACAGAAAGGGAAGAAGAACCCGGAAGTGGATAGACACTTGTGATGCTAAGCAAAAAGAAACACCCTGCCTGGAGAAGCTTCAAAAAGGTCAGTACGGTCCGTCAATTCTACAGCAATCCTACGGTGTTCGTGCATGCGCACTGTGAGAGTTTGAGGTT
The DNA here is from genome assembly GCF_900634775.1 of Gouania willdenowi. Lineage (NCBI taxonomy): Eukaryota > Metazoa > Chordata > Actinopteri > Blenniiformes > Gobiesocidae > Gouania > Gouania willdenowi. The sequence continues at coordinate 6,201,012 of NC_041054.1, forward strand.
CCTGGCAGTGCTTCAACAGTACAATACCCTCACAAGGGGCGACCTCTTGCGATCATACAATTGCTGATCGGGAGCTGGTCGTGAGGTGTTAATGGCTTCTTGTGACCCCATGTATACTACACCATGCATAACACATGATTGAGCTGAGACATGGCCCAATCCCAAAAATAGCCGCATGAGTGAAAAATTGCCTCAAAACGGGCCAAAAATCGCACAGCGTATGCCTGCTTTTACACTCATTGTCAACTGAGCTAGGCTCTGGCAACTATGTGCAGGACAGAAGGGTACAGAGGACGAGGCAGGACACTTACTCTACTGAAAATTAGAGAAGGTGATTTAGAAAAATGTGTGTAGGATTTTGTTGCGAATAGAAATGTTAGTTTTTGACTCCGGTCATCTATCCATCTGCAACCATCAGGGTTGCCAAGGACTGGAGTCCATCCAAGCCTACTGAGGAGGGAAGCTGGGATTTAGCCTTGACAGGTCACCAGTCCATCACATGGAACACATTGACAGACACTGACAGACGAACTATAAAGATTCAAGGGAGCAAAAGAAAACATTTGTTGGTACTCCTTCTTTAAAGGCACTGAGAAATCAACTAAGTTAGTGCTTCTAAGTATGCCCTTGTTATTTATGATGGTTTGTTTGTTCCTTCATAGATTTTTACTACATTTTCACGAGTCCTGATATTTTCACCTTTGTTTTTGTCATTTTCTTTGAGGATAAGTGTTTCTCTTTGGTCACGTGGGTTTCATGTACACGTGCACACCAAGTGTGTGTGAGTCCAGCACAGTGAGTGGCGGCCCATCAGTTCCACTCAGCTCAGCATGGTAATTGGTCGCCCATTGATGGACGTGGCTCCCTGTTCACGCTCCAGGGACCCCGGCTCTTTGTCTGAAGAGCGCCAGGCGACGAAGTGGCATGGCACACATGCTTAAAATAGCGCATCAAATCAGCCATGCTCCGGCGGTCGCAGCTAACGTGTGCGGCAGATTGGAGAGCTAATGTTGTGGGTGTGTGTGTGTGTGTTGTACATCAAAGCACAGGGTCCTGAGGTTCTCAAGGGGGAGGATAAGGATTAACATGGTTAACTGACGCTACGCTAGTGGTGATATTTAGTCCATGCTTTCGATGACCCTTTTCCTCTGCACTGCTCCATCCATCACTCATTTTATTGCTCTCTGCTTTCACACATTCATGCTCACCTTTCTTATTGTGCCTTCCCTCTCTCTCTCTTTCCGCTTATGCCCACAGGGTCCAGACTTTCTCTCTCTGTCACTATATTCAGTGTCCTTGCAATAGAGATATAAATGGGCTGTGAGCAGGGGGTTCAGGCTCTTGTACCATAAATTTGCGATAACAACACAACAAGAAGCACGAGTGATGGTAGAGTGCAGAAGGAAAAGACCACGGGTTGTTCTACATGTTGTTGAGACAAATCTATAAACAGAAATCATGGGAAAATTGTTACTTTTGTTCATCGATTTGTATTGTTAGAATTAAACGTTTTTTTTTTTTTTTTAGCAAAACAACCAAACAAAAAACACATAGGGACGGATTCACTAAGATCTGAAATAAAGGGTGGTAAACCAGTTAAGTCCCTAAATCCTTTGGTGAAGCAATTTCCTCACCTGCTGCGAGGAATTCACTAAGAATGCAGCAATGATTAGTGCACGTGCAGAAGTGGTGGAGACCGCCTTATTTAAATGAGCGTTTTGCTCGTTCGATGTGGAGCGGTGAGGCGCACAGAAACACACAATTTGAGAAAGGTAAATTGGGGGCAGATGGACTTCTCTGTTTGCTGCACAAACATTTGATAATGTAGAAAACTAAATAAACAAATAAAAATATTTTTATTTTTATTTTTATAAACAACTTTAAAACCTAATGATATTTTCCCCCCTAATTTAATGTGGCTGCTCCATCAGGTCTTGTAACTTTGCTCTGATCAGTCCATGAAAAAAAGGCAGATTTGGACAGAAACCATCCTTTTGATCTTCCATTGATCTGAGTTAATGCATCAACACTCTGTCAGTCTGCACAATTTGAAGATGATCTACTCACCATCATCCAGCAGTTCTGAGCAACGCTGTGTGACGCACACTCTCATATGTGAACATTGCGCAATCACTGTGTAAATTACGCATCTGATCAGCTGATTTTGGACTGACATCAACGCGACATGAGAGTTTATTGACGGTCAAATCATGGAGAGAAAGACACAGCATCCCCTGGCTCTGCACTGGAGCGGACATACACATACCAGACTCCACACGGGCTTCAGGCATCCAGCTTTTTCTCTCCCTCACACACCCTTTACTCACACTTTATTCTCTCATTCAGTGGATGTTAATATTGACTATTGTTTTATTTGAATTATGTTCTTATACTAGAAAGGTTAACTGGAGTCTTTTTTTATCATCTCCGCTGTGTTTTGTGTCAATAATTACTGCAGTGGATCTCTGTGTGTGTGTTTGCACCTGTTTCAGCTTTGCTAACAGTTCCAGATTTGATGATGCCCACTGCATTAATTTATTTACATGTCCTCCTCCCATTTTTTTGCTTGCCTTGTGAGCTCCGCCTACTATACATATTCATCAGAGAGAAATGCACTAAATGGATTGAGGGCGCATTGCAACGTGCAGCAGCCGTGCACGCCTGATTCCCTAGGGTTTGTACGCCTTATTAGCTTGTGGAGTGATGTTTGCACACGTTTAATACCCTTTAATCCACCCCAGTGTAGGTCTCATTGATCAATATATCGAAGATTATTTGTTCAAAAAAGAGACTTAAAATGTTCAAATTTCTGCTTGAAAAAGTATTTTCCTCTCCACCATAAATGGTCCTTTTGGACATTTTTGGAAAAGTTTCATGCATTTCATTGTGGGATGTGGAGTACAGATGTATAGAAGTGTTTTTACTTCATTCTTGAAGTGATTTTTTGTGTTTCTTCCTCAGACAAGAGAGACAGTGATTCACTTGACATCATTTTTGTTGTAGTTTGTTTCCAGTGTTCCCTGTATTATCACTTCACTCCGTGAAACATTCAATGTCGGCCGGATTTTAGGTCTTGATGTGTGAACTTCAAGATAAACATCAACCATTGTTTTAACACAGCTTTCAGTCTATGAAAACACCAGACATCTGTTGGGGAGTCACTTTGGCAGAGTTTTTGGGGGCAAACACAAAAAATCACTGTAAGAGTGAAGGGAAAAACACTTCTTTGGATACGTCTACAGGACTCCACATCCCACAATGCAATGCGCAAAACTTTTCTGATTATGTTAGTAAGAGACAAACTTTTGAGCGGCAATTTCACCCCTTTTTTTGAGCAAATGTGCTTTGATTTATTGATCAATGATGCCTACACTAAGTCTGTATTGTATAATACTAGCTTTAAGCTTCCTTGAAGTTGCAAAATAAAATAAATCTTTTGACTTTAGTGACACACTTAGACAGTGTTGTAAATTCACAAAAAGAAATGATTAGTAAATGTGAATGTGAGTATCTGATGCAGTATCTCATTTATGAACTCATTTGGAAAGGTTTTTTTTTCCTTTTACTTTTTGCCTTTGCCATAACCTTTCATCTCTGTGAGAGAATATTTTTCCTTTTCTGTATAACTTCTTGTGACTGTCTTTGATATTTCACTCATTATTGAATGCTCAGGGGCTTTCATATCTTAGTGACCCTGATCTCATCTCCTTGCCGTCTCACAGCTGCCCTCAAAACTCTGCTTTCATATTTGCAGTAACTTAAAACAGTTTGGCAATACCTGCTATTAAAGCCAAAAAAAACATATTTTAACTTTAAATCCTTTCATTCAACACTCCACAACTTTAAAGAAAAACAACTTTTAACTTTTTAATGCTAAACTGTGCCGCTTTTCTCCTCCTTTTCCCAGCAGCCCTATGCTCCACCCCCTCATCCAATGGCTCCTCCCAGCCCCAGCACCAACAGCTGCAATCAGGGAGGGGCGGAGCAGCTGAGTAAGACCAACCTGTACATCCGAGGCCTGCCTCCCGGGACCACCGACCAGGACCTCATAAAACTCTGCCAACCGTAAGTAAATGCAAACTTCAATACAGAGTTAAACAATGTTTTTATACTGTGGCAGGGTTCATCAGTTCATGGTTAGTCACATATTTCAAATGCACGAGGTTATAGATGTTGCTCAACATGTGTAAATATGATAATCTTGTAAGTTTTTCGAAAAGTTTTTATCAGCAACATTTTACTTAATCCAATAAAAGTTTGACAAAAATGCTAAAATCAAAGTTTCATTTCTTTTTGTAGCCTACCTAGAAAATAAAAGCAATGTTTTAATTGGCTAAAAGTGAAAAAGATTTATGGCATAATATAAATAAATAAATGAATAAAACTAACAACTGGCATAAAACTAAATGGTGAAATTAGGACTATATCAACAACTATTATCAAACATTTCATGCATTAGTAAATGTATATTTGTGTGCATTTGTAGTGGTTCATCTGTTGTTGCTTACTTCAGGTTCAGTTTGAGTACATGTTAATATGAAAGTACGAAAAAATAAATAAGACCACCTTACTGTACAGAATATTTATCAGATCCCCACATTTTAAATATGAGAGAAACACACACAAGTAGTAATAATGTATGTTCCAAATGTTTGTCTCACACGATTACAAAAGTTTACACCTTGCCAGCACTCAGCCGAACACATCCTAGTAAAGCCTAAACTGGACCACCTCCAACAAAAGTTATAGATCAAGACCTCATCCAGCAGGAGGTTCTACATCTCAAGTGGTGAACTGTATGAAGTCTGTCCTGTGGCCACATATTTTGTTGGACATTTTTCATGAATTGTCATGTTTAAATGTTACCAATCTGACGGGAACATGATGTCTCATGTATTTGGTGGTACTCCCAGTAACCGTGTCATAAGTCACACATTCATTCTTGAAACTGAACCATTAAGATTCCATTAGCCTGAGAGGCAGCCTGATAACTTTCGGAGAAGCACTCAGCGTTCTCTGCATTTTGACATTGGATATTTCTCGCTAAGCGTTATAGAGTTCAAATTTCATTCCAAACTCCATGCGCTGTTGACTGTTTCAGCATTACTGTTGTAGTTTCTGTATTTAAAACATCCATGAACTTTGTGTTTGTGAATTTTAAGTAGTGCATCAGTATTTTCCACAGATTTGTGCTGCCATTGCGTAGATCTGCCTTCTGCTTTCTTCTCGTGTTTGCCCTCTTGTTAAACTCTTTCTCCAGCTCCTCCTTCCCTCTCTTCTTACATCTCCTGTCTTCTTCTCTCTGTGCATTGCCTGTCTAAGAGCCCCCAAGGTTGCCTAAGGTGTGCTGTGCCAGGGAAAATTCAATGCCACTGAAACTTTAATTAGTCAGACTGTGTTTCAGAGGCAGGCGGGTGGCAACATTTTAGAAAAGGTCATACGGCCGTTCTGCAGTCTGCAGTGCCCTGGGTGTCCCTGAGGTTGGTTTCCCAGATGCCTTGTCCTACTCCAGCACACAGCCTGGACTCCCAGGTCTTGGTTCTGTTGGCTCACCCTGGGAGCTTCAATGTTAAACATAAACTCCCGCTAAATATGGCAGTGTATTTTCTGGAGACTTGAAAGGACTCGGGGAGCTTTACTCACTTTAGTGCACTTAGTTTTTGGACTTTAAGTTTACTGTCCCCTTGGGAATACTTTTTTTTTCTTTCAGCATTGTTGGTTCAGCATAGGCATCATAAATTCAACCTTAGCAAAACACACAATAATAAAAGGGCAAACCAAGTAGTGTCAACATCTTTTAAATTCCACCCACCAGCTTCTTTCTATACCATTCATTGTCTTAGCAGTGCCTTGTCTCCTCCATTGTGAGAGTTCGGATGTATTTGTATGTCTCATGCGCTCTTCTATTCATCACCGTGAGCCCTGTCAGTAGGACAAGTCCAAGCTGATCTGATGTCAATATGTCCAAAGCAAGTTATTCTTGCTCCCACAGTTCACCAACCATCCCATAAAGAAAACATGCTGTCTCCATGGTTGACGCATTCTTGGCATTGTCCCATATGATAGCTGCTGGGTGAAGATTGTTAAAGATACCTACGAGATGCCACAAAACAAATTGCCTTTATTGGTGGTTGTGCATTGTCCTCTTGAACTCAAAGCCGCAACAATGTCAGTAACAGGCCTGCATTTGTTAGCAAGGCACAACTAGTTGTACTAGCAAATGGCAAGGAAAAAGCATGTTTGTCAAGACTGTTATATGAGGCAAGAGGCCCCAGGGAGGAACTGTAGTTTGACAAAAGTATTTCAAAATAATGCCAGTTTGCAACCATCACAGTTTTGTGTCGAAAAGCTGCTTGAGCTAATATTTTTTTTTGCCTCATAGATAGATTTATAAAAGTTATTTTATTTCATTCCTACCGATATTTCTTGTTTCTTTTCCAGACACGGAGGACAGTGATTCTTTTGTAGTAGTTTGTTCCTGGTATTCCCCGTGATATCAATTCACTCTGAGAGACATTTAATTTCGTCCAGAATCGGATCTTTCCGTGTAAACCCCAAAATAAGCATCCATCATTGTTTTGCCGTAACTTCCAGTCCGTAACATGAACACGTTTTTAGGCCAAACGGGACTCCACATCCAACAATGCAATGCACATAACTTTTCTGACAATGTCAACAAATTGATGGTTTTGGTGGAAATGAAAACAAATTTTTGAGCAACAAGTTCTACGTTTTACATCTTATTTTTAAGTTAATGATCTTGGATTTATTAATTTATCAGGCCTTCATAGTTAATTAAGATTTTGTCTCCAGCAGCTTTAAATTTTTACAGATGTTTGGTACTTCTGTATATGTTTCATTGCCCCCTTATGTATGACTTAACCCTCTGGGGCCGACGGACGCGCTGGCGCATCCTGATCACATGATCGTTTCTAAGAGCCAATAGCGGAAAAGAGCAGCGTCCTTGGATCTTTGTTTCAACCCTGTGTCAAAAGTGCAGATGTCAAACTACAAACCAAGCTTTAAATCATGTTGATAGGCCAAATAGAAGTGGAGTTATGAGGGAAAATGTGCTCGTGTTTTTCTGTGACATTTTCTTGAGCTGCAGCGTCTAAAACGAAAACAAAAGTTTTGTGCAGCAAGAAAGAACCATGCTGAAAAGTCTGATTATAGCTTTTTCCTATTGGTTCAGAAGAAGAATGCCATTGTCCAATCAAAATGTCAACATATAGCGGGAATTTTGTTTTCAAGCAACAGGTAAACAGAGACGGAGAAAAAGAGGGTGAGTTGAGAGATTTGAGATAATAGTGATTATTACTGTGATTTGACTGTTTAGTTAGTGTGTAGTGAGTGATATTGGAGTGTAGTGTAGTGTCTAATATATTTGTTTATTGTTTTATATCAACACAATGAGGCACAAATAATTTGCCTTTCCCTGTATTTGTGATTCATACGTTTTTTTTTGTAAATAGTTGTACAAAATCACCTGAGACATTGCTTGTGTTTCACTGTAAATAGCTATATATAACTGTGTTTTTTTTATTCATCTGTATATAAGTTTTTGAAATATATAGTTTAGATTTGCTATACAAGCAATAAAAATAATTCCTTAAAAATGTTTGACTTTTATAGTTAAAAAACCTAACTTTTTCCCACTCGAAGTTGAGTTTTTATAGTGGTTTTAGATCCACTGTGTTAATACAGTATGCCATATTAAAGAAGATATTTCACAGTCACATTCTGGAGGTTGTCCTGAAAAAATGATACCCAACAAGCAAGGTTTATGATTTCCTTATATGAAATATAAAAGTAAAATCAAACGCAACAAAAAAACAGCAAAAACGCCTTAGGCCACAGAGGGTTAATGGATGAAAGAGAGTGCGCTACCTACCTGGAATAGAGCATTGCAAGAACACTATATCTACTCTTACACATAATTCCAAATTAATTTTGCAGATGGCTTTTTAAGTCTAGTAGTCTAGATGTTGGTGTCCCTGTCTTGAACAAACATTAGGCTTGGCTCTTTTATTAAGTTCACCTAGTACCATGGAGATTAGTAACTGCTCTTTGAGTCCAGATCCCAGACTTTCTCAGTAATTGGCTTTTTTCCCCCTTGTTGTCAGAGTTGCATGGCTTTTCGTGGCTACATTTTTTGGAGTTCTTGAGTGTTTGATTTTAGTCCCAAGAATCACAAAGTTTTGACAGTGGTTGGTGTTACACCCTAAAAGCTGTTAAATATGTAATTAAATAGAATCGCTGGGTGTTTAATCCTTTTTTATTCAGCTGCCTGGACATAGAGTTCTGTGCAACTGTCAGCCTGATATATGGCCGTAGAACCGAGGCCAAAGGAGTGGAGTGGGGATTTGTTGGCTGAACACCCAGCCAGTGAGAGGGCCTCCCACTTGCCTGGCTAACTTTTGGAGCGGATGGATAGATGAAGGGATGGAGAGATGAAGCAATGGTTTAAACAGCCGCTCTTGTCCGAAAAAATGCTTTGGCCATGTTTTGGGTCTTGGCCAGCCTAAGGCCAACAATGAACTGAATGACGGTTTGCTAAGCCAACATACCCCCAAATTACTGTTGGGGAAAGAAGCCTTGAAAACATTTATCGAAAGCCAGATATTAGACGGCACTTAGAATTTTCTTGTTTGCATTTCCTGTCCCAGGAGATGAATAGAGTTTAAAGCAGATCCATTTTCTTCCAGAGAATCTGAAATACCTGGAAAACACCTGGAATAACAGGAACAAAGGGGTTCATGTTGCTCCGCCAGCAGCCTAAGTCCAAAATTTGAACTGCCAAGAAAGCAAAAGACCATTGAGATTTCCAACATCCACACACAGTCTTTGTTCCTTTATCTTATCCGCTCTCACTCTCCCACCAGATTTCTTTCTGGTTCTCCAGACCCAATTTTCGTTATGGCACAGCTGTGCCTTCAGTTGTTCTGGTTTTTGCATCCAAGAACTGACTTAATCACAGAGATGGAGTCAGCCAAATCAAGAGCTAATCACCACCAATTGTGCAAATAACCTTTTCTCTGTGTGTGCTTGGGGAACTGAGGTATGCAAAGTGGGAGAGTTGAGAGAACGAGGGCGAGTGTGACCCTGGGACCACCTGTTTTTATGGAGCTAAAGCCCAGACACTCAGCAGAGCCACATTATCCCTAATGATTCTCCGCGCTCCAGTGTTGACATTAGCTGCCTAGCTATCAGCATCGGCCCATCCTGTGGCTCAGTTTCAAAAATCTGACACATGGGAGGAGAAGTGTGAGCAATGGCCCTTCAGTCCAGCCCCAAACCCCCAGACTTCCCATCATTCTGCCCTCCAGCCCATCTGCTCTACAGCCTAAAAGACACATTAGAAAGATTATCCGCCTATTTTAGCATGTGCTACAGTTAAGCATGAGGGATAAATTGATGCTGGGTTCAAGTGATTCTGTAATTCTATACTTAATATTATACAAAAGCTCATGAGTTCCAATCCTGGCTTCCTTTATCCAAAAACAACTGTTTTAGGTACATTGGGGTTTCTAGAGGATTGAAAGTGTGTGCTTGCCAGTGTAAGATATGGACTGGCATGCGTTCTCGGGTGTGCCCTTCTGACATTGTTCACCCTTTCGTTGATGTCGAGCAGAGCTGGGCAACTTTTATCACAGTAGGGGCCACATTACCAAAATGCACGTCAGAAAGTAAGATAATAACCTGATTACTAATGCAGAAAAGCAAAAGGTTTTTGTTTTCATTTTGTATATTTTTGTTATTGAAGTATTTTTTTGTGGATTTGTTTGGCGTTTTGTATTTTTCTGTTATTTCTGTGTTTCTAGATTCATTTAGATTGATGGCAGCAGATACTCATGTTCACCCAACCTAAAATTAACTATTAAATAATTCAGAACTGTATCAGATGAAGTGTACTGTTTTTACTTATTTCACTTATTATTGGTTTCACTATGACTTTTCCATATTTTTTTCTTGGCTTTTTTTTTTCTTCCTTAGCTTACTTTGTTGGTTCACATGTTCATGATTAACTTAGTCCCAACTTCCTGATCTGTCACTCACCAGTCGCTAACTGATTAAACTGGATCAGCATGATCACTTTTTGCATCACTCTGTGCATTAGGAGACAGTGGGGTTTTATCTGTGAGCAGCACTGACACAACCACAGGAATGCCTGAACTACTCCCACAGCTCCAGTCTCATGTTGAGTTGAAGCATCTGCTATTCTTGGAACGCAATTTCATTTTTCTGTGTGTGAACGCCGGTCATTTTCTCACCAACCCTCCTCTTTCTTTTTTTTTTATTTTACGGCTTCACTCTTTTCTCATGTCTCTCATTCTATTTCCTTTTTTTTTTTATATCTTCCTCCCACCATGCTTCCTCTCGCTTTTAATCATGGTAAATTTTTTGACTCCCTATTCCAATAAAAGTGACACTTGCTAAACGGTCTAAAATACAAGACCCTTTTCCTTCCCAAACATTGATTTAAAAAAAAATAATAATTGAGTGTGGGCTAGCGGAGGAACTGATTTGGCCTTAGGCTGGTTTAGTGAATTATTAATGCCCCATTACTGTATACATGAAACGTAGACGGTTTGCCTATTTGAAGGTTAAAAGGAGCTCTCCTCTGGAGCTGAGGTTGACTGCTCACATCTTATTTCATATGTCATTAAAATGGAAAAGTAATGAAAGCACTGAACTGTATTGACTTGTGATTTGGTTCGAGTGAAGATTTTGATCAGGGTTAGGGTTAATTATAATTGTAGTTGTGTAATTGATGATTAATTACAATTATGATGTAATTATAGTGTATTTGAAAAAAAATGTTTCTGTTATCATAGTTAACTTGTTAGTTCAGATTATTGTCTTTGTATTTGTTATGGAAATTCTATAAAAACTGTCAGTGCCAAGGCATGGAAATGGAAAAACCTTTGAATGAGGCTATGTACAGTATAAGGCATACATTTTTTTTTCTTTTTTAGATAAGGCTATAGTAAGGCATGCAATTGTACACATTTTTTTTTCTTCTGATTTAATGCTATAGTAAGGCAAAAAAATAATGTTTTTTTCTGAGATTAGGCTATGTATAAGGCATGAAAATGTACAGTTTTTTTTTCCACTGAGATAATGCTATAGTAAGGCAAATAAATACAAAAAAAAAATGTAATTTGTTTTCTGAGATACGGCTTTATATAAAGCTTAAAAATGGAAAAAAAAATTTTTTTTAGATAAGACTACAGTAAGGCATAAAAATGTACACATTTTAATTTTTTTTTCTGAGATAAGTCAAAAAAATTGAAAAAAATATGTTTTTTCTGAGATAATGCAGTAAGGCATAAAAATAAAAAAGTAGAATTTTCTGAGATAATGCTATAAAAATAGAAACATTTTGGATTTTTTCTGAGATGAGACTATGTTAAGGCAAAAACATTTAAACATTTTGGATTGTTTTTCCTAAGATAAGGGAGTAAGGCATAAAAATGGAAAAACTCTGGAATTTCTTCTGAGAAAAGGCTATAGTAAGGCACAAAAATCTTATATGGGGTTATTTATTTCAGGCTCAGTAATTGTGATTAATTAAAATTTAATTTTAGTAAATGAGAACTGAAATTGAATTTCAGGAGGAAAATAATTGTAATTGAAAAATGTAATTGACCCCTACCCTGACTTTGATCCCCGCTGTAGAATGCTGATGTGTGCCATTTGTACATCCACTCGTGTTTTATATTTGATCTGTTTTCCAGCTTCACTGTCGAGGACTTTTCAAGCTTTAACACAAGCAGCTGTTAGGTTCTCTACAACTAAAGGGTTAATTTAACGTGAGAACAAAAATAAAAACCCTGAGATCTGTTGAACTTCTCGCTGTCATGCCTCCTACCGTGGTGCTTTCTCTCTCACGTTTCCTCTACATCTCCCTCTACTGACTCTCCTTTTGAAGCTTTATCTAGAAAGCACAAGCGGCAGTAGCACAGATGAGATGTGTTCATTTGTGCGTGTCAGACAGCAGAGCATGGACTGTGGGTTTGACAGGTTGGACACTTCCAAACAAACAGCACCATTCTGCAAGGCAGGCACTGTGCGTGCGTGTGCGTGTGTGTGTGTGTGCGTGTGCACGCACGCATGTTGTTTAAGAGAGAAATAGTATAACTACCATCACTGGGAGGAAACGGCTAATGCTTCCTGCTGTCACTTAGTGTTGCTTTTATCATTTCGTGATGCACACTCCCAGTTAACACAGCCCAGCAGTCCGTTGTTCACGTTCTCACGCTCCCTCTGAAACACTCTATGTACTGAACATCTTTAACTGTTTTACATTCACGCTCATTTTTTTTTTTTTTTCCTCTGTCTACTAGTCTGTGCTACATTATTACATTAGACCAGGGTTGGGGTCAATTATAATTGTAATTGCGTAATTGATCATTAAAAAAATTTATGTTGTAATTTGTAATTGTGATTGCAGTGAAAATTCGATAAAAATTGTCAATTATAATTAAACGCAAAACTGGGGATCCATGTTACAGTTCTATGTACAGTTCTACACATACTGTAAATGGTTAACAATTATCAAAATATGTTTCATATCAAGCTTTCCCACATTTTACCATTTAAAAAAAAATATTAATCTTGGTGTAAACACCGACGTTTCCCTAAACTACTGAATACAACTATGTATTTTTGTTAATATACAACTATGTATGTATGCATATATGTTGTTTTGCTTATACTGTATACATATTTAAAAACATGGGACTGTAACTAATGTAATTTTATATTTATACTATCTTTTCCCAATAAATATTAAAATTACAAAAAAAAAATCTAGTGGTATACTGACACAAAATAGGCTCAGACGCCCACATCAAAAATATTAAAACCTATATTTTCATTGATTAGGAAAGATAAAAAGGAAACCTATAGATAGGAAAGAAATTAGATGATAGATATTTGTTTTTAGTGTATTTTACAGCTGATTTAGGACCTGTTATCATAAGTGACGCTAACAGAACGCTAACACAAGAGTAATTTTAACTTTTATTAAGTTATTTATATCAGGCTCAGCAATTGTGATTAATTGTAATTGAAATTTAGTAATTGACTTTCTGAGTATAAAAAATAATTGTTTTTTTTTTTTTTTTTTACCTTGTCTGCACATGCTGTCGAAGGTTAACACTACAAGAAGTGCAATCTTTTAACAGCAATGCATATTTTATTATTGCAATTAAATAAATTTATTTATTTAATTGCATAATTGTGACCGTCACCAGCCCTCCCTAGGGAAGGGTAAGAAATACTTTATTAAAGGGAGGATGTAAAAGAGAGAGGGCAGTGTTACACCAAGGTGAGGGGTTGGAGGGGGGTGGGGAAGTTAACAGGGAAGAGGGATATTCATAAAAAATAATTGTAATTTAATTTTAATTGGAGTAAATGCTGGTCACTGTAATCGTAATTTTATTGTAATAGAATGTGGGTAATTGAAAAAGTAATTGTAACTGAAAAAATGTAGTTGACCCCAAACCTGCATTATACAATGCCTGGTATACAATCTGTTGTTTTTCGTCTTTTTTCTGTGTTTTTAGCTCTATGGCTGTCAGTGGCATTGGAAATTTATGAAAATGTTCATGATTTGTTGAACTTTTTACTGAATTATAAAATCAGGACACAAATGTTGACGCTTTTCAATGAAACGACTCTCTGGTCCTAAATATATCACCCCATCATTGCTGGTTTTTCAAACCCATTCCCTTTATTTGGAATGCTCTCATTAACTTATCATGCATTTTCAGGTTACGGGAATGTTCATGTTGAGAAATATTGTAAAACCAAGAACTGTTTAACATTTAGAACAGAATCATTTAAATGCCCGATGGGTTCCCATATCAACCTTATCTTCTCCTGTTCATACGATACACCCATGAAAAAACAACAGTTAAAGACCAGCGTTTAAAGATGGCTTATCTATCCATTTGAAATATTTCTCTCACATGTAGAGATGAAAAAGGGTTAGAAAGCAACACTTGTAAAGCTGCCAAAAAAAAGCCCACAACGGAATCCCAGTGAAACATAAAGAAACTCTGCCAACAAAAAGACACGTAGCTTTTAAGCTGCTGAAAAAGAATCCACTGATAGCCTCGCCAACAAAATATGATAATATGTTAAAGTGTGTGTTTAATAAGCGCTCTGATCCAACATAAACAGTTCATATCTGAATTGGTGAGCTCTGTGGTCTTGTTGCAGTTGTGTGGGTAAAAGTCCTTCACCGCAGGACTGTCAACTATGGGGTCACCAGAGGTCGTCACTAATAGCATCTAGGTTGTGGTGAGGCTAAAATGCAGCTCGGCTTCTGCTGAGGTGTCCATCACAAAGGTTTCCACCATTCAGGTCGGATTGGACAAAAGATTGTGTCCTTCAGACTTTCCGTACTTTTTCTGTCTCTTGGAAAGTTTATCAAATTTCCATCTATTCCCCCCAATTAAAGAGAACAATTCACTATTTACAATCAAGCAATTATCTTGTACATTCTTATTGTTCTCGTTGGAATTATTTGGATAGTCACTTTTTTAGAGATAATTTCTGAAGAGGTAAGGGTGTCCCGATTCGATATTGATATCTGTCTGATATCCATATTTATCCAATTATACCGGTTTACGTCTAAAATCTCCAATATAATATATATAGTTTTTATTGGATTTATTAAGGATATTTTCCCCGGTTCTCTAATTTATTTATTTACCACATATATTTTATTCAATTATAGACTATTGTTTAAGGTTAAAATGTCTGTAACCCAATGGTTAATAATAATATATATTCATATATATATATAATTCCTCTTCAGGGTATCTATACCTTGATGGAGTTCGAAAATGAGAAGTGCGCAATTATTTTTTCAGGAGTTATTGCCCTTGTTCTGTTTTTTTTGACGGGGGATGTTGATGACTGTCTTTTTACTATTATTATTATTATTTATAGAATATTGTTTTTTGTTTGAGTAATATCACTTGGTTATACCTTTTTTTTACATTTTAAACTACAAAATGAGTAGTAAAAGTACGTATGACTCATCCTAATATTGCCTCGGATCGATATAAGTATCAACCAATATTTAAGGCTATAACATCAGTATCGTGTCGGAAGTGACAAGTTTTTTTTTGGACACCCCTAACCATCAGTTTACCATTGAACCCACTGCTGTGTACTTTGTTATAGGGTCAGTGCACACAATATTTGAGAGACAGTCATTGTGCTATGTAACGTCTTTAATCTTTGGGACATTTTTAAAATGGTAAACATGCTACAATTCAACAAATAGAATAAAGTCCGTTTTCCCACTAACCTGGATGCAAACTGATCTGGAGTTGCCAGAATGTAACGTTATATCCCCCAAGCTCGTTGCAGAATATTTCCTCACTGAAAGTGTCCAGTAAACAGTGAGGTTTGACCTCTGTGTGAGCCTGAGACGTGCAGGCTGTGGGACGCTTTAGCTCCTGTACTACTAGTGATGACAGCCAAGGGCAGCTGCTACACTGTGAGCTTTGTACAGAATCAATCCTCCTGATTGCTGGTGACACGGCACACATACATGAATACTTTGTTTACTTTGACACGCTGTTATTTCTAGACTAATAGTAAAGCACTGTAGGCTCATTACATTGATATATGCATTTAGATTGCATGGGCTGTCGTCAGGGTTGGGCTCAATTACATTGTTCAATTACATTTACGTCTTCAATTATCCATGTTCAATTACAACTCAATTAGAAATATGGTGACCAGCATTTTTTTCAATTACAATTAAATCACAATTACTGAGCCTTTAATAAATAACCCTATAAAATGTAACTTTCCTTTTGTGTTCCCTTTTCTGTGAAATACACAAAACCATATTATATATCATCCAATTTGTTTTTTATTTCTTGGTTTCCGTGTTAGGCTTCCTTATCCATGAGAATATTGATATTAATATCTTTGCTGTGGGCATCTGAGCCTTTTTTCTGTCACTATACCTCTCCATTTATTTATTTTTTTAATGATAAAATGATGCGGAAGAGAAAAGACTACTTGTTAAATACATACGTGTAAGCCATAGAACTGTAAAATGGTTCCCCAGTTTTGCGTTTAATTAAATTGTATCAAATTGAATAGTTTTTTTAATAGAATTTTTATGCCAATTATAATTGCAAAGTCAATTTTCTAACTTTAATTACAATTCAATTATGTACGTAACATGTTTTTTTCAATTGCGATTACAATTTGTAATTGTCATAATTGTAATTAATTACCAATCTTGCAATTACAATTATAACTGACCCATAAAGTGTGGCAATAAATGGAATAATAAAACTGTAAGACTAACTGAAGAAAAAACTACTCATAAATTGAATTCAGTTTTTGAAATCTGAATAAATTCAAATCCTGGTGACAAATGTGAAGTTTCTGTCCACCAAATATTTGCACGTGCATTGTAACCTTTGTGTAAAAGTATTGCTTGTGTTAAAAAAAAGTGGAATATATTTAAATACAGCTGTGTGCTACTTTTATGTGCACTCATTTTAATGAGACAGAAGTTTTGTCTGCTTATGAAACCCCTACTGATATTATTGGGTGCACCGAGCACACAGTAGGTGTGGATGGCTGGGCTTTGCTACACCTGCGCTTTTCTTTTAAAACTGTGTGCGTGTGTGCGTGTGTGTGTGTGTGTGCGTGTGTGTGTGTGCGTGTGTGTGGTATTAGAATATCATATTCTCTCACCATTGTGTTGCCTTTTACACCTGCTCCATCTTCTGCACAGGTGCTTTAAAGCTGCTGAAAAGGCCTGAGGCAGCTTTTATACCTTACTTCTTCACAGCTGAAAACTGCCTATTGTTACTCATGCGTCGTCGTTTTTTTTTTTTTCTCACACCACTCTCTCACAGAAGAATAAGAATCGATCTATGCAAAGTTTATATTTTTTCATTGGTCTGTATTTGGAGGCCTGGATGAACTCACACATACAGATACAGTGCGTTTGCACTCACAGAATACAAACCCAGGTCTGAGATTACAGTTCACCTTCCTGATAGTGAAGGCATATTCACACACGCACATAATGGCAGAACTTTAGACAAAAAGTTCAGACACTGGGAGTTTGTTTAGGTTGTTTATGGCCGTATTCTGTATTACAGAGAGGTGTAACACTACATTAGAGAAAAACAGTGTTGGGATGCCTCTTTTGTTAAGATGCATCTCTAGGGCCCTATAAAATCTGTTTGATTTCTTTTCCAAATTCAATTTTATTTATTCCCAAATTCCATTTTTTCACTTTAATTTTTTAAATTCTATATATTTTTTTTTTTTTAGAAATATTTTTATTTTTTTTTAAAGCAAATATTAGTTTTTAACTCCTGTGAGGAAAAAAAAAAAAAAAAAAAAAACTCACAATCAAAGATAAAGTAAGATACAATTAAAAAGTAGATATAAGTTGTAGTAACATGGATTAGTCTGACCACTTCTTTTTAATTATTCATATGTTTTATAAAGATGTATGAGAACTGCATTGATGTCACCCAACCAATGGGATCAATGATTTACTGAGCAGGTTTATTGATTAAGTTTTGATCAACTTACTTTAAATAATTTTATCTTCTGTAGCTCTGATGGGATGTTGTTAGAATGTAACATTCTAATAACGTTGCTCCAATGGACTTTTATTTTGTAAACCGGAAGTTCCCACTGAAACGGTTGTACTTGAGGTAGCTTGCTGACTGTGAATGTGTACCTATGAGGCACGGACAAAACGCTGGAATAAAACGAATTAAAGGACAATACGGATTGAGTTATTAACCAGACATAACAGTTCGAACACTGAGCAGGTGAAGATGATTAAAGTTGATCACATGGAGCACCGCTGCGCTACACAAAAAATGGACGATGCTTTACAGGCACAGCAAAGTTAAACGGGCACTGGAGGCTCCGTAGTTAGGACTCAGTGATGATTTGAGTTGTTTTAGATGGTGTTTGTGGTGGTTTAAGGTGAGTTTAATGCAGCCAGGACCGGAGGAGGGAGGGCGGCGCACCTAATAAGCGGTTCCCGGAAACATTTCCCCATAAAAAAACATTCTTTGCCCCACGGTCACAGCCTTTTATGCCGATTTCGTCCATTTCCGAGGTTAAACCATTTTCATTGGTCGATTCCGTGATTCCGCCCGCGATTTCGTGAACGCGGATTTTATAGTGCCGTACATCTCAGTCAGATCTTCATGCAAAAAAAGTTTCAAGATTCAAAGAATTAAATTGTTTATTGTCATGTGCACAGTAAGGAAACATGTTTCCCTGTACAATGAAATTGATGTCCACACTGGATGCCAAAAAGAACAAAAACAAAACAAAGAAAAGAAAAGAAAATTAAAGTACAATCAATAATTATAATAATTTTAAAAATATAGGCTCTCGTTTTTGTTTCAAAATTTTCTAATTCCGTTTCAGGTTTTACTCATTTCATTTTTCCCTGTTTATTTAACTTTACTGGCTTATAAACCTCCTGAAATCATACCATACAAGCTAAATAAGGTTAATAGAGTCAACTACTGTTGTTGTTTTTCATCTTTTTATGTTTCATATAATTTAGGAAAATAGGAGGTTACGCTGAAATCATAAAATATTGTGACATGTCTGTTATCCATACTGCTAGACCCTCAGACACTCGTTTATGGGAATAAAAAAAAACTTGGAAATATTTGATATGGTCCCTAAACATTATTGGTGAAACCTTTAATTACTGCCGACTCACCCTCATATTTAGCATGAAATCCTGCATAGCCGTGTGATTGGAGGTCATCACCAGTTCAGCGAATACAACCAACAGCTGAACCTGTCTTTGTACCAGAGCCTTTTCAGATTTGAATTCAGTCATGATAATTTGAACTGCTCGTTCATCACAACACATTAAAATCACACTTCAGATAATGATCTGCATTCATTTTCAGTCACAGGATAACACGATAACTCGTCCAACTTGCTAGATTTTAATTCTGAAGGATTATGAGTGGAATTCGACACACTCGCCTTGTGTCACACTTTGTAGACATACAGTCACATGTTTTCTGGTGAAAACTAGAGTGTAAATGAAGGATATTGTCACAAAATGTACAGGTTAGCCATTTTAATGTCATGTTGGCTTTGCTTTTCAATAAAGAGAGAAAAGAGAAAACATAAAGGGTCGGATTGCTTTTTCAGTTTGGTTTTTTCCGCATGCTCAGGAAATTGGCGGACCTAATAAAGCCGTCAATCAAACAACCAATACATCCAACAAAATGTGTTTATTTTCTGTTGTTTTTGCAATATTTCTTCATCCTATTGTAACGATTTCCTAAAGGAGAAAGAGCGAACAAGGGAACTAATAGAAAAAAGGAAGAAAATAGTAGCTGAGTAACAAGTGGAGCTGAATTAGAAAAGAAGGGACCGGCCAAAGGCAAACGAAGTGAGATATCAGGGGTTGCTACAGTGATTGAAATAGGATTAGCTAAGACAAGCTCTGCATCCCAAGCACACAGCACCAAAGTGTTTAAGCAGCAGCACTTCACACGGCTCGCCTGCTTCTGTCACATCAAAGGAACCTCTAGCAGGGTCACCTAAAGTCACATGTCGTATGCATGAACACACTGATCACATTCTCCATCCACCTCCAAAGTGCCCCCATTATGGACGCGAAGCTGTCTCATTCCTCTTTTCTTTGTAATCTCCCAGTGTTGCCTTTGTGCTGTTTCTTTGGATGGCAATTGGGATGCATTGATGAGCCACTTTTAATATTTAATGAGGCACGCAGTGATGAGTTGGCATTGGGAAGCTACTGTCTCCTGCTTCCCTGGAGTATAAGCAAAGTTTTAATGAGATATTTCCCCTAATTTGGGCCAGAGGCTCGGAGCTTTTACTGCATCCTTCACTGAGGAGGCACGCAAGCCTGTTTCCATCCATCCAAAGAAGGGCAGACACCTGTGTCCTTTGGGAAGGATGGAATAATTCTTTTGAGATATGTATTTACCTGTTATAATAGTAACTTCCACTTCTGAATTTGATTTACTCTCATTGCCCGATTTTGTGATAATCTTCAAGCAGGTCAGCTTGACATGCTTTCCATATCTTTCAGTTTTGGATTTGTAAATATGGGAATTTTTCTGGCGCCCGCTACGATCCGTCCCACCACCCCAACCAAGCTCCAGTATCCCTTATATTTTAAGACAGGTGGAAAATAAATCTAAAATACCCACTTGTCAATTTCCTATTAAACACAATGAGATGATTAGAATCTTGTAGGTGTACCTTTGTTGATATTGAAATGCTGTGGCTGTGAACATTCTTATGTTATAAAACAGCCTAAATAAAACATAAAAGGGTATATGAAGCACATTTTTTAAAAATGTAATATACTTACAGTTCATATACAAGTCAATGTATTGCATATTTACTGTTAATTTTACGTTGGTTGTCTTTAAGGTAAACATTTACTGTATTTCCTTAATATTTTTCATATTTCTCACACTCACTCCTGTGGTTCTGTGGATTCACTAATGACTTATTATACAGATGTGTTACAGACTTTTACGTCCCTTAACAGTGTAAATTTGTGGCGCATTTGCTTGGTGTATGTTTCATGCTGACTCGTGTCGTTCCTTTCCCCGTTGGAGACACTAAAATCTTAGTTACAAATCTTACAGAACGTGTAACTGTGACCATCCTGCTGCTCTTTAGGAAGGTAAAGGTCCCGTTTTCCAAGTTATTTACACGAGTTCTTTGTTTTGTGAGGAAACGCCTTCTTCACATCTGTACATCTGTCTACATCTAGTTGTTTCCGGGTTTGTTTGCGCTGTCGTCACTAATCTCGTGAGGCTAGTGTCAGCGATCAGTTTGGAGAGGCAGAGGAATGTTTTTATTTATTTATTTATTTTTTAAAGATCATTACATTATAATACGGGATATTTGTGGGAAAGATGGGGTAAAATATGGTAGTTTCTCAGCCTAAAAGAGAGACTTCCTGTCTCTGGGGAATAAAACATTGTACCCTCGTCCAGTCTCGCTCCAGTGTTTATTTGTAAGTCTATATCTGAGTTCGAGCTGGTTGTTTTCCTCTCGGAGCTCATCACTTCATACCCACCTCCCATTCCACCGCTGCATGCAGTAAACAGAGCCTCCGTCACTGGTTGAGAAACGGCACAATTAACCGCTGCTGGTGAAATACGGGCCGGGATGCACCACTGCTTCCTCTCCGTGCACAATGTGTGTTCGTGCACATGGAGAAATGTGTGTGTAATCATTGTGATGCACATTCAAAGCACAAGGATTTGTTCTCGCTTGTGTATTTACACAAGACATGCAAACCCGTTTCTGCACAGGCTGCTGCAGACTAATAGAAAGCATGCAGTATACTGTATCCACCCTCGTAAATTCAAACTGCACTTATCTGCTTATCTGGCTATTGAGATGTTGGAGAAAAGTTTTGGCTGAGACAAGCAGATTGAATAACTTGCCGTCAGTAGACCCTGTCAATTATCTGAACATTCTGAGTCGTTTAATGTTGACTTTAAAATGTGAAAGATGGCTTTAAACCAGGCATTGTTGGCACATTTATTCACTTGGGGGGTTTTATGACTAGTCGTCTTTAAAAAAAATAGATACAAATGGAAATAAGAATAAAACTAACCACGTTAATAATGATAGTAATGATATTAATGGAATAAATGAATATGTAATAATACCGTAGTCTTGTTTTTCTATGTTCAATCTGGAACTTAATCAACTCAGCACTAAGGCTACAGTTGTTACCTTTTAGAAATGGAAAATAAGGGACACCCACCATGTTTTTGTTCTTTTGTGTGTGTGTGTTTTTACTTCGGAGGGATCATGAAAGCAATTAGCCATACTTGAGAACACTCTAGTCCTTAAAAATATAAACATTTTTGACCAATATTGCACAGAAAGCTCAACAAACATTTTTAATCTATATATTTTAACGTTAAACATTTTCTGTTAATATTTATTTAATATTATTGTTTTCATTTTTTTATTTACTACTTGTTAATCCATTAGTTTAATTTATTATTTAAATAAATGGCCATACATGAGGTTAATACTACTGTATATTGATAAATGATCGTTCATTCCACTTCATCTGGCAAAAGCACAAATATGAAACTGAATCAATCATAACTTAATTATATTGTTAGATGCACTATTTAGTGTGTGTGTGTGTGTGTGTGTGTGTGTGTGTGTGTGTGTGTGTGTGTGTGTGTGTGTGTGTGCGTGTGTGTGTGTGTGTGTGTGTGTGTGTGTGTGTGTGTGTGTGTGTGTGACAAACGTGTATTGGTTCAACCCAACGTTTAATGGCCAAATAAAGGGTGATTTTAGTATTTTCCGTACTGTATTGTACCTGAGTATTGGTTTCTGTAAGTATTGAGACACTGCAAAGATTAAATACTATAGAAATGAAAGCCACTGTCATTTTAATGCAATGATTTGTGTGTTGCGTTTTGCTCGTTTCACCCTTTAGCTAGTATTTAATTAAACTGGATTAAAGTCTATGCTAAACAAACACAGCCTATAGTGTTGACTACATTCCGCTCTGGTTGCTTTTTAAGCATTTTATCCTTGTTAACAGTAACATTAGAATTCCTGCCACTGTTTCTAGTTCTTTGCATATTTCATGAGCAGTGGTGAGCTCTTGAGGGGTTAAAATGGAAAGTGCAACGTGGTTGAGTCATGACATAGAAATGAGTTATTTTACATGTTGGCTGTATTAGGGTGTAATGGTTTGCATTTTTTTTTCAGGGGTTTTACTCTGAGAGAGAACTGAGAGAGGACTGAGACCTTTAAGTGTGGAGTTTGCATGTTTACCCATTGTTCAGTTTTTGGTTTTCTATGGCAGTGTTTCTCAAAGGGGGGAATGTGTAGTGCCCCCTGTAGTGCCATTGGGTACACGATGGCACTACAGGGGGTACTTGAGAGAGAGGCAGAGATGAAAATTAAAAATATGGGGTTTTATAATATTTATTATTCAAAATTGGTAATCATACTACTGGTAAATATTACCAGCAACTCACTAAACATCAACAAAAAAGAACAGAAAATAACAACAAAAAACATAAAATGACACCAAAAACACACAAAAATGACAACAAAAACACACAAAATAAGAGAAAAATATACTGAATAATAAAAAGAACAGACAAACAATAACAGAATACACAAAATGACACAAAAACACAAAAAATGATGATAGATATGGCCTTGATTAGGACATGAATGGAAAATAGTCAGCCCTGGTCCCACATCAGGAGGGAGATGGTCGGAAATGATCAAAACTATAGAAATAAATCTATTCAGGAAGCACTAAACACGGTTTCATTTCACTTATTTACAAAAGTAGATTATTTAAAATGTGTTATCACTCGTTCATTCCATCATTATGCTCTATGGTTGTTTTTTCATAGTATTCTGAGGAAAATGTAGTCAGACAAAGGGGGTACTTGGATTCAAAAGTTAGAGAAAGGGGGTACTTGAGCCATAAACGTTTAAGAACCACTGTTTTATGGGAATCTCTATTTTCTCCCACAGTCTAGAAATGTGTATTGTCATTAATTTATCTCGTGCATATGCTTTGTAGGGTTGGTGTTGCAGAGGTGTGATATTCTCTGGTCTTGTCGGTACCTTACATTTAAAAGAAACTCAACTATAATGTCTCTCTTGTTTCCAGGTATGGGAAAATAGTGTCAACCAAGGCCATTCTGGATAAGAACACTAACCAGTGCAAAGGTAAGTGCTGGCTTTCTTAAGTCTGTACACCACTTTGTAGAAGTATGCAAGTTATCTATCTTCTGTCAGCATGTCACAGGAACACCAAGCCCAAACCCTGGCGTAAATTTAGACATCAGTCGTGGAAGCCCTGCACCATAAATCAGTGATGTAGTGAGGAGTTGGCCTAACGCTGCAGGAAGGCTGCATGAGTAAACAGCCTGCACTTGTATAGCAGAGAGAGGATGAGTGGGCAAGCACTCACTCTCTCCCTCTCTTTCTTTCCTGTCCCCTCTCTGTTTTACCATTTTGACCATTTAGATGACAAAGCAGCACATTTTTAGTAATATTTTCCCCATTAAAATGTGTCCCTGTGTAAAACTGAATAGACTCATTCAACATTGGTTGTAGAGCTCATACAGCACACGGAATGTTGTTACATGTTCCAATATTCACACGGATTTCGACCAAGTAATTTGATTAGATGAAAGGCATTCCAAGAGTGCTGATAGTTGAGTCTGGGGTTGTTGAAAAGATGTGAGGTGAAAAAAGTGGGGAAAATATTTCTATATGACATTTTGAAAACACTTTTATGAAGGGTATCGTTTTGGTACCTAAGAGTGTTGGTTTTTTCAATAAATGCCCATAGCTCTAAAAGTAATAATGCCTCAAAATCAATGTTCCTATTAATTATTGACCTACTCAAGTCTGTAATAACTCCACTTTGCACCTTTAAAGGGCCCTATAAAATCCTTTTTATTTTTTCCAAATTCCATTTTATGTTTTTCCAAATTCCTTCACAGGGTCAGGAAACGGGCAGGTAGCATCACTGCAGACCCCTCACACCCTGCACACAACCTGTTTAAACTCCTCCCCTCCGGCAGACGCTACAGATCACTGTACGCCAAAACTACCCGCCATAAAAACAGTTTCTTCCCCCAGGATGTCACTCTGATCAACACTAAACAGTCATAGAGTGTCAGACCTGTTTCTGTTACTGTGAAATAACCATGGAACTAAACATAACAACCCTGGATCAACCTGTCACTGAGAATGTTCATGGACATAATATTTTTATTTAAATGTTCACCTGCACTACTCATCTATGCACTACTGCACTATTACCTTATTATTATTGTATTTTTATTTCATTTCATTATTATTATTACTATTACTATTATTATTATTATCTTGTTATTTTATTTAGTTTCCACATATTAGTCTAACTACTCTTTATATTTATGTTATTCTTCTTTTTAATTTATTTTTCTTTATTCTAGTTGATTGTTATTATTTAATGTTTACACTATCAGAGAGAGCACAGTTCACCAAGACAAATTCCTCGTGTGTATTCAATGCATTACTTGGTCAATAAAGTTGATTCTGATTCTGATTCAGAAAGTGAGTGAAGAAGTTGGCGAAAACATGAAAGATCAACAATCATCAAGCTGAGGGTTATATTTCATTATACAGTATTATAGTATTTTCCCAATTCCTTGTTTTCCATATTAATTTTTAAAAATTCCTTTTTTTTTTAGAAATAATAATTTTTTTCAGAAAATATTAGTTTTTAACTTCTGTGAGGAATCAAAATAAAAAAGATAATCATAATTAAACAAAAATAAAAATGTAATTTAAAACAATGAGTAAGATACAATTAAAAGGTAGATCTAAGTTGTAGTGACATTGATTATTCTGACTGCTCTTTTTTAATTATTTATGTCATATGAATATGTATGAGAGCAGCATTAATGTCACCATGTTTCCCCTCAGAAATCAATGGTTTTACTGAATCTGAGCAGGTTTATTGATAAAGTTTTGATCAACGTAATTTAAATTAACCTAACTTGAATTATCCTGATGACATCATTCCAGACCGTTATGATTAAAGAGAAATAAATGGATGCATCAGTTATTTCACCACTAGAGGCCAGAATATTTGACAGTATCAGAAGTTGTTTCAGACTCTACAATCCCTGGCATCGCTGGTCTCGTTCACAGCAACAGAACAACTTTATCCACAGATCTACTGTAGCACTAATTAGATGTTTAAATGCTTTGAGCAGGTGAAGCTCCTCATGTTTTCACGGAGCGACGCAGTGCTTGGTGAGAAACAGATATATTAAAGACCGAGGACAATCGGTGGCTTCGTATTTAGGAGTGAGTGATGAGTTGTGGAGTTTTTTGGCAGTTTAGACGGTGTTTTGGGTGTTTTAGACCGTGTTTGAAGCAGCCAGGACGGGAGGGGGGGGCGAGCGGTGGACTTAATGAGCGGTCCCCGGAAATATTTCTCCATAAAAAAACTTTTTTTTCCTCATGGTGACGGCGTTTCATTCCGATTCCATTCAGATTTTGTTTTCATTGGTCGATTCTGTGATTCTGTCTGTGATTTTGTTAACGTGGATAAGGTATAAGGTGACACATGACGCCACAGGCACGTACGGTGTTTACGGAGCCGTACAGTGTTGGACTGTGTGAGAGAAATGTTCTTTCCAACAGAAAATGTTACATTAGTTCAACACACTTTTTGGATGCAATGACATAGTAGTTGGAGAGAAATCGCCCTGGCCCTCCAGACTGCAGTTGCATTTACAAAAATCGGATTTAGGAGCACATATGAAAGTGACCTGGATTGGATTTGAAAAAATCGTAACTGTGCTGTTCAGACTGTCTTTAACAGATCAGATACCGGTCGCATATGAGCAAAAAGATCGGATTTGGGTCGCATTTGCCTGCAGTACGTTCATGAACATAGCGTGTGTGCTCTCCACTTGTGGAACTATTTTTGTTGAAGGAGCGAAATGATTAGATACACAAACAAATCATAATCTCTTGTCACTTTACCTGTTAACTATTAAAATGTGGTCGTATAGCTGTTGTGTGATGCTGCTTTATTATAGTCCACCTTACGCTTTTGGATCTGTAATGGCAGCAATTACATTTTTATACTTTTTTATCGTAATTAATTGGTGATATAAGAAGATCAAGATCATGATGAAGAAGAAAGGGTTTGGGGGGGGGGGGGGGGGGGGGGGGGGTTGAAGAATGCTCTTCTTTTTTGCCCTGAAGTGTCAGGCAGCACTGTTTAAGTGCCATTGAAGTTCAAGCAATACTTTTAATTGCTTTTTGTGGTTTCTCAGGCTCTGAAGTGTGGCCTTTCAAGGTGAAGCCTCCTTCTTTACACTGCCACACACATGAGATTATCCTGCCGGGTGTGCCCTAGGTCAAAAGGTTGAGGAAATGAACTTCTGCCTTTTAGAAGACTTTAGAAAAAAATAGGCTGATTATCCTGACAGGTTCTTTTTTTTTTTTTTTGTGAGCCCTAACTGGGTATTAAAAAGAACACTGTATGTACGTCAGCCAGGAGGATATATAACCAAAGGTCACTGGACGAAGGTGGACTGGATAAAGGAGGAACATGGGACTCATGAAGGAGGCTCAAACAACCTCTTTAAATTCCAACCTTTTGGACGATACACAAAATGAAATTTATATTGTTGTCAGAGTCCAGCTGACTTGAGTTATGCTCAGCATGGGAACATCAGCCCAGCTAAGATGTGTGTATTCTGGGGGACAGTGTTTCCAGTAACTCACCCCACTGGAATGAAGGGCTGCCAGGAAGCCAAGATAAGCATACATAGTTTTTGATTGGAAATTATGGTTCTGCTATACACCCTGAGAATCAGGGAGATGTGGACACAAGAAAAAAAATGTTAAAAAGGGACTAAAATGTGAGGAGGTGGGCTTTGTAACCTTGAAAAGATTACTGAGAATCCTTTAGGCTTTGAAAGACAAATGGAGGTGAACCATAACTGCACAGAACTGTTATTTCCACTGCAGCAGTTTCTCCAATCTCAC
This sequence comes from Gouania willdenowi, assembly GCF_900634775.1. Classification (NCBI taxonomy): domain Eukaryota; kingdom Metazoa; phylum Chordata; class Actinopteri; order Blenniiformes; family Gobiesocidae; genus Gouania; species Gouania willdenowi. The sequence continues at coordinate 6,228,624 of NC_041054.1, forward strand.
ACAGATAATATTGTTGAAAGGTGTGCAGCGATCAAAGCACTCAGTCCACACACGCAGGTGCACCTTTTGCCGATTAAGCTGTCACGTGCACGCGGAAGAAAAGCAGAATCGGCACGCCACCCCGACCTTGTCACATGTTGTTACCAGTCATCTGACCTCGGTGATCCTGACACTTGTTTAAATGTCAGATCGGTGGCTCATCCACACACTGTCCCACCATCACACAGCAAGCATCTCTACTTCCTCTCTTCTGTGTCCTGTCTGATGTGTTGTTTGTTTTTACTTCGGCTACGACAGAAAGTGAGTGAAGAAGTTAGCGAAAACATGAAAGATCAACAATCATCCATCTGAGGGTTATATTTCATTATACAGTATTTGATTTATTTCCTGGTCAGTCACATTGGTGGGAAAACAACCCAACAATCTAACCTCAACTTAGTTGTTTGTTCATTGACCATAAAGTCACTGTAAAACACTGTATAATACATGCAAGTTCCTTATATTCCTTTAGAATTGGATGCACACCTTTTTAAGGTTTGATTCATTGATTGATTGAATTTTGAACATCTAAAATGATAAAATAACAACAGTTTAGAACAAAAAATGAAAAATGAATTACAACAACAAAAAGAGACCATTAACATGATCCACAAACACTTAAACTTCTCAACTTACATGTGCAAAAAGGAGTAGGAAGATATTTAATCCTACCCCTGTATTTAATGCCCAGTCCCTCCAGGATTTCGCAATGTTGCGATTGCAAACAATTAATGCAAAATCAAGCAATTGCCGCGAAATCAGTGCGGCATTGCAATTTTTCAAAAAGCCTGCAACTTTGCTAAAAAAAACATAAATATGCGGCCGTTTATCGTTATTTTTGGCATTTTAGCGCTTGTAGTTGCTACGGAAGTAGCAGAGGATGTACCATGGGCTTTGAGCCATAAACATGTATACGTAGACGCCGCATTGACTGCTGCCAACCCACTAGAGCGGTGCTTCTACGTATACTATGTCTATGCTTTGTGCTGCTTACAAGGAACCTACGAAGAAGAAAATGCCTACGTCACATCCTGTTTTCAACCAGTGCCGGGAGAAAGCATTGAATGGAGTCATGTGCGATAGAAACACCTCGCAGCAAAAGCTAAAAAATAAAAATAAATGTTTGCACATTTTGCAAAATTGTGTTGGTGTTTGCTTTACAACAATAAAGCATATTTTTTTCTAGAACATGTCTGGTCAATATGTATTTATAATTGGTTGAAAAAAATAACTATTGTGAGTAAAGTATGTTTTTACTTTTTACCGCAACTTTTGGAAAAATGCCCGTGAAATCTTGGAGGGACTGAATACCGATTTTCTACATATTCACAAATAGTCCATAGCTAATCATCAAAACAGCAAAAAACAACAACAAAACCACTGGTGATTAAGTTAAAAATTAAGGGTAAAGTGCAATATGTCATCGGCCAAAGGTTTTAAATATATATATATATATATATATATATATATATTTTTTTTTCTTTTTTTTAAATCATATATACTACTCATTTTAAGATGCAAGTCCTAAAACTAATACATTTAGTAAACTGAAACGACTGTATCCATCTTCTATATGTAATGTGGGCTGAAAAGAACCAATGACAAGTCCTCAACCAAAAATCTAACCAGTCAATAAAGGAAATGAGAGTCAGTCAAAAGGAGAGCTGGAGGCAACAGAGTGCATCATCTATCTGCATTTGGCTGGGAAATATTGCAAAGCATTTTTCTATTCAGGGCCGCAAGATACCAGCATAAAACAATGCAGAGCCAGCAACAAACTCAATGCAACTGCATTTTAATGTTTTTGCAAACTCTTTCACCATTTAGCAATGTTTTTGTATGTATTAATATAATAATTAATATATATGAATGTTTATTTATGTAATTATTTGAGTGGAAATGCAGATTTTGACAAAAGTTGGGAGTACATATACATTTTCCTTCTTGACAAAATGTTTCTAAACTCTAATGTTGATGGGTAATATTAAATGATTGTGTAAAAGTATTTACCACAGGTTGAGGAGGGGCTGCTGCCATTCCCTGTACTGGGCTTCAGTCTGGTGTTTTTAGATTCATCTCATGGAACATCTGCCCACTTTCCCATTGCCCCAAAAATGCAGTCCTTGACTTTGTATTAGATTGTCTTATACTTACTGTAATGGATATTATTGTCAAACAAAGGGCAAAGTGTTGCTTTTCAGATGCAGGTAACCTTGTGATAACATTGCAGTGAAGACCTGTCTTTGCTTTAAAGTTAAATAAGGTAGAAGGCTCTCCTTAGACAGTTCTTTACGCTGCCTTTTTACGTAACCGTGCTATGCTAAATGCTATACGTACGTTCACAGTGCATTAGTGAGTTGATACAGTGTGGCTGATGCTACGATCTCTAGCTAGTGGGCTATGGGATAACACTACAGTCAGGATGACAGCGCTAGAGACGATAAAGAATCTTTTGAGGAAAAACGACAGCTTTTAAAAGATGGGAGACCAATACCTGAGCTACCAGACCTTCAGCAAAGGTAATGTCGGAAAATGTTTCATACTTTCCACAGTGAATGGTAGGATTGACTTTGTGGATGTGCCTCACTGAGGCTGTTCTGAGTTGTTGTCATTTTCTCCGTGTTTCTGTGTTTCCAACATAAACAACAGATGTGCTGCCGTGTCATGAGATATATCTTGTTGGGAGAGTATGGAGGCTATATTAAATAATTGTTTCTTTAATGGTGTTTTACGATGTTGATTTTGTTAGATTAACACTTGCCAGCAGAAACATATGAAATTGTCATTGGTGTCGACATTGGTGGTCTCGATTTGCAACGCCCTGCCTACCCAACCCTAGTGCTCACTCCACGTCACTGGTTGTTACCCACATGGCGCATTAGGCCTGGCACTGTTTTAGAGTTCATAAATGTAGCTACAGTACACTTAGAGCCTGATATTTTTTTTAAATATTGAATTGAATTCATTGGTGTTATTTTGTTTATTTTGACAAACCTTTTATTTTATACAGATGCCTTTGTGCAAAATAAATTAAGTTCCAATTGTGCAAGATTTAGTCTCTTACTTTTTGAGTTTATACATGAGATGTTTACTGTATGCAAGGGAACCATGTCAAGATTTATTACCAATAAAGTAACTTGTACTTTGAGTACTATCTAATTGAGCTACTGTTTACTTGTACTTTGTACAAGTTTTTTTTTTCTTTTTTTTTCTACTTTGTCTGCACATGCTGTTGTAGGTCAACACTACAAAAAGTGCAGTCATTGTTAAGACAGCAATGCATGTTTTGTTATTGCAATTAAATGAATGAATTAATTTTATTACATAATTGTGACCATCACCAGCCCTCTCTAAGGAAGGGTAAGAAACACTTTATTGAAGGGAGAATTTAAAAGAGAGAGCGCTGTTACACCTAGGTGAGGAGGAAGGGAACAGGGAAGAGGGAGTCAGGGTAGGAAAATGGAAGTTAGTTGACTGTTTACTTGAGTTACATTGAGTACATTTTCAATCAAGTAACAGTACTTCTGCTTGAGTAGAATAAATTAGTACTCTTTACAACTCTGATTACACTATCCCGCAGCTTAGAGCCTAAACAAGTGTTTAACTGCAGTGTCCATGCAATGCATGCGTGTTATAAAAAGGTGTTGAGTTTGAGGATGATATTAGTAGACTGGTAGCCAATGTTACATGAGATAAAAAAATGTGTGTGGGAGTGGATATTGTCTGTTGTGTGGAGGTGCAGAAAGCCACAGAAGACAGGTCAGGTATAAGGGAAGTGTTTCAAGTGTGTATAAATCAGCACAAGGACCAATGCTGGAACATCAACTGCCACGGATCCCTCTATACATTTGCCCTCAGCAGGTGTGTGTGTGCGTGTGTGTGAGCACTGTAAAGCCTCGGTTGCAGCACTACATCACACAAAAAAACCTACATTTCAAGACCATGTAATACACCTCTCCCACGCACTCAAACACAAAGGGCACACTCGCACACACAAAGACTAATCGCACCCCCTCACAGACTCCCCATCCATCTGCCCGAGGTGTGTGGAGCTCCTGCAGCAGCAGCAGTAGTAGCCATGATGCAGAACATCTATCAATCCTGTGCCTAACATCACAGCATGTGCTCCTGCCTGCCCTCCTGCCTGTTCTGGCTGCTCTCCTCCACCACCGCACCACGCAGACCTTTCAATGAGCCTCGCTGAATCACTCCCTATAGTTCTCTCTCCTCTCCACACACATAAACACACATGTTTTGGATGTAGCCCAGCTAAGAGAGGAACAGGAAGTTGTGAAAAGGCTTTAGGGCTGTCAAGCGCTTTTGGGTAAGAGGAGGCATTCAGCTCTTTATCTCTCTCTGACTCTCATGCTCCTCCACACTCTCACTTTGCTTCTCCTTCTCCCTTTTGTCACATTTTTTTTTTTTTTTCTTTCTCGCATTCACTCTCGTAGCCTATCTTTTTTAAATCGGGCTCTGCACTTTTGCATGTAGTGTTGAAACACAGCTGAGATTTAGAGGTTTACATCACAGATGGAGTGGATTGAGAATGACAGAAAGAAGGAGAACAGATAGATTGCAGAAAGTAAAACCATTCTCTGCCATCCGTACCCATGAGGGCCTCTTAAAAGGCAGCAGCAGCATTTGAAATAAACCAGGGCTGACCAAATGGAGACATTTTATTTTTCATGCCTGAGCCCGGAGGCAGGGGAAATGACCCCAGGCCTTTAAAGGACCTCTGTTTCCTCCTCCATCATTGAGAGATAAGGTTGAGCTAGATTCACCGGCGTGACTGGGGCTATGTTGGTACGGCCGCCTGCACTGAATTGTGGGAGATTGATGAGATGTAGAGATACAGTTTCCTTTGGCTTTATGATGGCAGTTGTATTCATTACTTCCCTCTTAACTTGCTATCCGTTTTACATTAGAAGCTAATAACTTGCATGAGCCCACATCTCGAATGAGTCAGTCTGCATTCCTCTTTTTAAAGCAGAACTTAGTAACTTTTTCACCTTAATAAATCCTTCTCGCAGTCCCTCTGAGGGTAATACAAGTGTTTATGGGGTGATCGGGGGGTCTTTCATCCCCCCTGCTGTATCTGGCCAGAAAAGAGCACTTGCAACTTTCCATGCCTCCGACCCGGTACCAGTCTCGCAGCTCTGTTCTTGTTCTCGCGACATCACGTACTGCTTTACGACAGCCCAATACACACTAAAGGTGCGTTCACACCAAACGCAACTGTAGCAACTGCAGTCACTTCAATTGCCCGTCATGAGTGGCTGGAACATAGTGTTGCTTTTTGGTCACTTCATCGCTCTAGTGACATCATTACCTGTGTATTTGTGCGTGTGTCTGCACAGCGTGGTGACGGGAGACAACTGGCTGATCACTTCCCTTATCATAAACAGCACCATTTTTACAGTATAAATGATCAACTTACTGAGTTACTAAAGGATGAGTTCACTCAGAATGTATACGCTTATTCAAGATTAACCTCTTTAATTTTGCCCTGGTACGTTGAGGAATCATCACGCTGCCCGTCTCACTGTAGTGGGAGGAAGGAGCTGCTGCCTCGGGGGGTGCGGAGTGTTTACGACAGTGACATAACCAAAAGGGACATTTAGGGGGAGCGCTAAGCGAAAGTTACTTAGTTCTGCTTTAAGTAGGGATGTAACGATTAATCGTAAGGCAGTTAAAAATCGATTAATAGGTATCACAATTGACATCGATACTTTGAAAATTTAATCGCAGTACTTTTTTTAAACAGCAGCGGGCGCTATATATTTATCCCTTCTCTTGTCCAGCTGTGTACTTGGCGGGCGGAATCTGCTACTTCTTTCTTTCTGGCCGCCATCTACTCTTAAACATATTCATTAACGATTCCTTACCCCTTTAGCACCGACAGAATATCTGTAATATTACGTGAATATCTGTAATATTACGTGAATATCTGTAAAAGTCACGTTTTTCTATTAGCTCTGCCTGCTAGCATAGCATCCCTTCTTCACTGCAAGAATTTCTGCATGCCAACCGACCACTGGGTTACCAGCGCCCTCTGCTGGTCCAAACAAATATGTGATGTAAATCAGTGCAATGATTGTTTTTTTTTTTTGTTTTTTTTTAAGTCCAATTGTTAAGGCACAAAATACATCTTCATTTGCACTTTTAAAAAGAAAAAAAAAAACTATTATGCAGTTTTGCATTGTTTACTATAGAACCAGAATTTAAATTAATAGGCTTCTTCTTCATTTGTATTATTCCAACATATTAAATTAACCACAGTCAGTAGTTACGGTTAACACTGTGTCAAGCCTATTCATAATTTCACGTTTTAATTTGTACATTCTATATTTTAGATTGTTATGTTTCATTGCATTTGTTTTAGGGCATTTTGTTTTTAGTTGTTTATTTACAACATTTTTTTTCACTATATGTGAGTTTAATATTCATATTATATATATATATATATGCTTTTTTTGTTTTATTTTTACTGATAAAAAATATATATATATTTAAAACGTAGGAAGAACACTAGCTACCTGTGGTCAGGATGATGATGCTAATGTTGTCTACACTAGAAAACACAGAAACAGAAGTTACATTTTCAATTTAAAAATAACCATAAACTCACTTTTTTTTTGCGTGTAATAATTAAGTGCCAGTTGCGGATGCATTATTGTGGTCTCGTTGTCCAAAAACTCTACAGGTATGTTTAAATGAGTCAAATTTTTTTAGATTTTGGCATGCACATCTATGCACACATGTAGAAACTAAACAATTTTTTTTTTTTTTTAATGCTTTGATTAACTTGCATTCCTGTCCTAATCATTGAACTTCCTTAGTCGGTGTGTTTGGGAAACGTCTTTGTGGAATCATTTTAAAATCCTCTTTTAACTACTGTACAACAATATGAAATATTTCTTGCCTTGACCACATAATCAACATAATACAGTCGATGCTAACTTCTGTTACAGATTTATTGCAGCATCAGTGCCGAAATGGAGTATTGCGTGTCTGCTAGCGGAAGGGCTTTTGATGGATTGGGTGACACTTACAGAAAGGCCTGTTTTTCTGTCATGTGCATATGTAACCTATTTAAGAGCAGGGTGGAGATTGGGGCCGCATGGAGAACTTTTTTTTATCCATCAATTATTGGTTTCTCATTAGTGGGCCAATATATAAACATTTGTCTATGTTGTACACTGTCCTGTCGCAATTAAGCATTCTCTTTGCCGCCCCCCTCTGCTCTCCGAAAGTGAATTATGTGCAGATGAGAATCTCGATTGAAGTGTGGACCTTTTCCAAATGCCTCTGCTCTCTCGAAGCCATTTCAGAGAAAGGCTACACGAGCTTTAACGGGAGGGAAAATGTCTGCCGCTTCCTGCTTGCAATGCGTATTAATGAATCTAATTAGCAATAGCTGAGAGATAATCACATTGATTTGGACAGATTAGGCTCGCAGAACGAACCAACTGGATGACATCCTGAGCCTTTTGGAAGCATCACCCAATCACACAGATGGAAGTTACTTTTCTTTTATTACGCCCGCCGACCAAAAACACTCTATTTAAGAGTCTACCCTGTTGGCCATTTACCCAGCAGCCATTTGATTGGACAGTTGTGTTATAAACCAGGGTTCCCGCGGATCTTTAAAAAGTCTTAAAAGGTAATAAATTCATGAATGTAAAAACAAAAGCCTTAATTGTCATTAAAATGTCTTAAATCAATGTTTCCAAAGTCTTAAATTTAAGCACATAAGTATAATTTTATACTTGTAATTAGTCTCACATTTAAAAATAAATGGTAACATTAGTTTTTGGGAGAAAAATTTTTTTTTTTACCATAACATTGGGCAATCACGACAGCGGAACCAACTACAAAACTGTGGCGTGGTTGCAGCGGGACTTTCAACAACATGGGGATATTTAAATTTAACAAAAATTGCCTTTCCAACAAAGATTTTTCCTGATTTTTTTTTATTTTTAATTTTTGTTGTTTTATAGATTTCTATGTTTGAAGTTGTTTTTTTAGAGTGATTTTGATTATTTTAGTCTGTTTTAATTGTGTATTTTACTGTCATTTTGTGTTGTTTTGTGTTTTTACTTTGGGGTCACCAGTTGTATGTCTGCACTAGACACTGGAAAAAAAATTACCCTACTATGTAATTGATTTGGCGTTTGGTTTTTTCTTTTCTTTTTTTTTTTTCCCCCCCAATTGAGTTTACTGTTAAGTTGGTCTTAAATTTAATTTCAAATGGCATAAAAAGTCTTAAAAAGTCTAGAATTGAATTTTTGAATAGAACCTCGTAAAAACAAGCAGCCATGAGCTTCAGATTCTCTGTGCACAATGCCAACTTCCTGTGCTGCTTGTGCATGCACTGTGGTGGTTCTGCTCATGTGTTTGCATTTTGGATTTGTGTCTGTATGCTTGTTCATGCAGAAAGGACCACACCAAGGTCACGTAATAAAAGCAAAAACTAGAGCTTTGAATCTATTAAACATTTCTAAAAATGTGATTGTTGACAGTCTGTCTCCCAGATGTGTGATTATATCATGGATACTTCAGACAGTTATTACATTTGGCAGTCTTTTGCAGATTTTTGTTCAAATCACTCTGCTTTTTTTTTGGCATAATATCAGTATTTTTATAGCACATCCCTGTGTAGCAGTTGTTGACAAATGCTGGCACCGGCAGATTGGTAAGAAGGCGGACCTCCACACATCTCTTATCCTACGCCTAACCCATAGGCAACAGTGGAACCACAATGTAAAATATTGCCTTCTATGACCTGCTTAGGTCCTGGCCCCTTTTGCACATCCCTTGACTAATGATCATGTCCTTGATTAGTTAGGGAAGCCATAAATTATACGTGCAATGAAGTAAAAGGTTAGCTGGGGGCGGCCAGGCCATTCCACGTGACCGACGAGCAGATGCAAGACAAAAGACATGGTCTGCATATTTGTTTGGAGAAATAGGACAATTTGTCCTAGTCCACATGTTGTTTGCCTCTCGCAGATGGAACATTTTCTCCATATTGGACAGGCATTTGCTTTTATCGATCCTGGTTTGCTCAAATATTTAGTCTGTCCTCTAGTTCTACTGTTGGTTCCCTCAAGACTGATAGCTGATGTAAATGCCGCGCTCAAACGACCGATAGGAACAGCAATAACATGAAGCTGTACAAGCTGGCACGCAGCACAATACACCTAGTAATCTTGTCTGTATGGGTGACATAATAAAAGACTTCTACTGGAGATTCAAAAAGATGTGTGAAATGGAGACTGCATCTGCTTTTTGTGTAAAAACGCTTTAATACTGCTTTGGCATTTTCACATCATGAAATGCTGTAATGAGTCCCTATTCAAGATGGTTTGACATTCCAACCCAAGTGTGTAGTACCCAGTGTGTAGTACTTGGGTTGGTACGACTAAACAGTACTTACACGTGTAGCTGAAAAAGTATCTTTGTATGTGTGATTGCTGGCATTTACTAGCATCTGCGGTCATAAGTGTTCATGCTTAGTGTTAGCCCGAGTCATTTTCATGTGTGTGTGTGTTCTAAGTTGTCTGTGTGTGGGTTTTTGTGCAGCCACTCAGTATTTTGCCATGGGCATCCTTTTAACAACCTCTTGACAAGTAATTAACACCCTTCAGGTCCTAAACCTTTCTCAAGGGCTCTTCACATGGTTTTGCGATGAAGTTAGTGAGCTGATGAAGCTTCCAGAGAGTGATGTTTCTGTGCATTTATGTCACTGAATGTTCACCCAGTTAAAATCATAGAAATCCAGCAAGATCTTTTTAGTTTTACTTTAGATATCCTTTTACCTAAACCTCTATAGTAGAGATGGGCATCTTCTATCATAGCGGGGCCACAAAAATGTGATTTTCTGATCCAAAGGCCTAAGATGATTAATTCGAGCATTAATACAAGCTTCAAAACACACATTTTGTCTTTTTAAATTCATTTTGTAGATTTTCTCATCAATATGGCAAATTTGTGTGGTCTTTTTGTGCTTTTTTCAAGTTTTTATGTGTTTTTGATGTATTTTTTTAGTTCTTGTCATTTTGTCTGTTTCTCTGTCATTTTGTGTTTGAATGTTGTTTAGTGTGTTTTTGTTGTCATGTTGTGTGATTTCTTTTGTATTTTTGTTGTTACTTTTTGTTCTTTTCTTGACGTCTTGTATTTTGCTGAAGTTCTGTGTATTATGTCGTTCTTCATATAACTTCTAACTTCATAAATTACAGTTTTGTTTTGGGGGTCGCATGTGGCCCCTGAGCCGCCCGCCTACATCTGCTCAATAGGCTTAGAAGAGCGATACTAAACCCAAATTACAAAGCTGACTGATTTATATAACTTTTACTAATAGGAACAACAGGTTATTTAGAAGCTGTTTATGCAATATTTTAGTTTATGCTAAACTGTGACATAGTGATTAGTCAAGGAAGTGCTCCATTCCTGTAACTATAACTGGTTTGATAACATCAAAGGCATCTCATGGTTGTCATGGTAGCGTAGACTTACCTTTTTGAAGGTGTATTCCTTGTTCAGCTAAAAAGCATGCATGGATCTATAGTAAGATGGCTGACAATAGCACATTTGAAATGCTACGCCCATTAGCATTTTCAAAGTTCCATATTTAATTTCCTTGTTAGTTTAATGTCAAAATCCATCCACCGTATCGTTCTTGGTCTCCTTAGGAATAACATAATAAAATCCAGGGAACCGAATGACAAGTAACTAAGCACCAAAATGTTGGATTGAAAGGTTATTTCCCAATAGATTTTCTATGGGAGTGGAAATGTAAAGACGACACGATGAATGCTGATTGGCTGAAACATGGTGATGCCCACGTTTAAAGAGATATTACATGTATTTGAAGGCTAAAAGTTGATATAAATGACTTCACAGACAAATTATAAACAATTTTTTAATGAATAAATAGCTTTAGAAAAAACATCTAAATTAATTCACATCACATTCACGTGATGCGTATTATTTAAAAAAAGGCCAAGTGTGGAATGAAATACAACTTCTTCCTGTTAAATAGATACCTGTAATCAAAAAAAAGAGAGAAAAATGAATGGTGTGCAAAATGTAGAGCTGAAATGTAGCAGAGACCATCTGCTGTGCTATAGCTAATGAGTGTGAAGGTATAGCGAATAGAGTGACGTGCCAAAGATCTGAAACGGTAGAAAAACTGATGAAGACAGAGATGAAGATTAAAGAAATAGTGTGATGCAGAGCAAATGATTACTGAGAAATGATGAACCGGCCCTGATGAAGTGGGTCTGTATTAAGTAAGTGGAAGTATAAGTTTTATATGATAGTTTAGAAAATTAGATCACACTAAAAGGGTTTTATGATATTATTTTCCACAGTTATTAATTACTGTAGCATCAGTTTTCTAAAGAACTGCAGGGAACAAGTGATGTATTGCTAGTGTCAGGGGTGGTTTAATGCATAATGAGCAGTCTTTTTTCCCTCTCTCTTTTTTTTTTTTTTTCTTTTGCTACACTATGCATCAATCCTGCCAGTGCATTGGCGTCACACAGAGACCCCATATATATTATACTTGCTCTGATATTGGATGAGGAATTAGTTTTTCCAAGCTCATGTTCAGCTTGTCTTCAACACAATGAGCTGCCAGGGGCCCCTTTGGCCCACAGCCCTGGCTCCCTGCCCTCTGCGGATCCAAACTGCAGTCCTCTGACAAGGACATCCCTACACCTGCTAGAGAAGATGACAAGAAATACAATACAGCCAATGGGCTGCAGCTCCTGTCTCAGATGTGTTCCCCCAGCTTTAAATCCATGTTTCAGGGTTGATGATAAGGGAATTGGCTGCACTGGTATCTCGTCACCAGTGCGGACCATGAAAGAGTCTCAGGTGAAAGGCGTTTTGCAACAAATGGGTATGAGGACAAATAAGTCCTGCTCCGTACAGTTTGGATGAAAACAGTGCGTGTGTCACATTGCTTTTACTGTAGTTGATGGATTCTGAGCTATTTTGTGTTCACTAATGAAATGCATTAAGAACTACATGTGAATTGTTCAGTATTGGCCTATAATATTCAAAAAGACCAATGGATTGAAGTTTATTCTTTATTATTATTATCATTATTATTTTACTTTATCTTCAACTAACTTTTAATGTTAAATCAAATCCAAATTTTTTTCAGCTTGGGTTGCTAGGAGACAGTGTGACAAAGCTGTGTGGTGAAAATCTAACTTGTACCATGATGTAGTGACCAACTAGTGCCATGTAGTGGCAGCAGGAGTTTACGAGACAGAAAATGGCGCTACGAGAGTTGATGCTGAAGTTCCCACCAGCTCACAGCAGCGCACACTCGACCAGAGCATGTGTGGAACTAAGTGGACTATTGAGAGTGTCGTGATGGTGAAATAAAACGATAAAAAAAATGGGGCAAGCGGTGACACTCGGCATGTCCGGGAGGAGGATGAAGTTGCGTGTGGGGAGACTGACGGGGGAGAGACTTGGAGGATGGCCAAAATACAGTCAGAAATTCTGACATAGATAGCAAAATAATATTAACATTGCCATCAGTTTTATAGAAGGAAACAATGTTGAGATGTCCCTAAAGCAAAAAAAAAAAATTGCTTCAAAGTCACTGATAGGTTTTTTCAGAAAAAGTTGTTTTTCTCAGCTTTTTGTCACAATCTGGCGATTTGTGTGAAACTTGCCTCTATTCAACTGCTGATTACGGAAGAACAAAACTAGAAAATTAAAAAATAATAATTCTAACGGGCGACCGTGGCTCAGGTGGTAGTGGGTCGTCTTCTGATCGAGAGGTTGGGGGTTCGATCCCAGTACCTGACTATGTGTCCTTGGGCAAGACACTGTACCCGAAGTTGCCCCCAGTGGTCGACTAGCGCCTTGCATGGCAGTCCTGTCCCACTGGTGTGTGAATGTGAGCGTGATTGGGTGAATGAGCTGTTATGTAAAGCGCTTTGAGACTGCTTCAGTGTGGTGATAAAGCGCTATATAAAATCAAGTCCATTTACCATTTAATTCTGATGAAATTAGAGACTTTAATCTTTCAGAACCTGGTGTCAGACTTCAGATTGTCGTAGTACAAAATATTCTGTGGGTCTTTAAAAATTAGTCAAAATGCTCTAAAACAGCTGGCAGAGTGGGTAGAAATTTTGAAAATGGCTGGCACTGAATGAGTTAATAGAAACACACTGTATACCATATATGGTAAGTAATAAGTTATCCTCTGAAAGGTTGAAAAACAATTTTTGATCAAAAACTGCTGTTATTTGCTCTCTTTTCTTCACCGTGCTTGTGATTCAAAGTGTGCCAGCAACACGTTTCGTGTGAAACAAAGAAATACAGTAAAAGGTTTAATGACCTATAACAAATATATAGTACTTTCCCCATCTGTAGTGCTTAAAACATATTTTGAGATTTTGTTCAACTGTAAGCAACAAATGAACAAACTGATACACAATATGCACCATGTTATTAGATGAGATGTGATTCAGTGCTGCAGCCATGAGCCCATTAATCAGAACAATCACATTACAGCATTGTTATGCATATTTGTCAATTGAGTGGCCCATCTATCTCCTCCATTAACTATAATTACTGTAATACATGCAAGTGTGGATTTTAAACATACATGTAACTACGGTGATTAATCATGCGTGTGCAGCAGTGGCTTCTGAAGTCTTCTTGACGGCTCACAAGGTCGTAAACAATTACAATGTTTGCCCCGCGTACCACTCTAATTCTCTGTGACTTGTCGTTGATTCATTATTCATACTTAGGGCATTATTATTCCATTGTATGCACTGCAAAATGGGATCATTAGTGCTGAATATGAGAATGTGAAAAATTGACTTATTGGGGGAAAATGAGGGTGAACCACTATAGGTAGAGATTCCCAAACAATCCCGACTATTAGCAGATAAAGAATAGCAATTTTTCCCAGAAGTAATTAGGATTAACATAATGGGATGGTAAATGCATGGTGATGCTTGTTTGATTGATATGTCGATATAGGCACAGTAATGAGTCCCTTATCTCCACTCTACACTGAAGAGTATAGTGGGAAACATAGCCCGAGGTGGCATCCACTGTCGGGGATTGTGTTAAGAAGCCCCCTGCTGCAGGCATCCTCATCCACACCAGCACAGTAGCAGTAGCAGCAATGATACTGTAGCACTACCATGGAGTAAGTGATTGAAGATGCTAGCTTTCATCTTGACAGACTCCCACCTTTAACCAGACAAGGAAACATGATATGGCAGCTCATGTTCTCCCCAGTCCTCTTAGAGAGGCTGATTGTGTGTGTGTGTGTGTGTGTGTGTGTGTGTGTGTGTGTGTGTGTGTGTGTGTGTGTGTGTGTGTGTGTGTGTGTGTGTGTGTGTGTGTGTGTGTGTGGTGTGTGTGTGTGTGTGTGTGTGTGTGTGTGTGTGTGTGTGTGTGTGTGTGTGTGTGTGTGTGTTGTGCGTGCGTGCGTGCGTGCGTGCGTGCGTGCGTGCGTGCGTGCGTGCGTGCGTGCGTGCGTGCGTGCGTGTGTGGCATCCTGTCTAGCAACCGTTCCTGTGCACATATTAGCGTGCAGGTGCACAGCATTATCAGCAGCCGCGCATGTAGTCAGTCACTCTTAAGTGACGGCTATCGATCGGGTGTTGGTGTCTGCAACGAGCCTTTAAAGCAACACCTTTTCCTCAGCGTCTCACTTTAGATGTTGACTCCAGGGCACCTGCAGGAAGCTCAGGGACTGCACAGCTTGTTCTTTGCTCCACAAACCAACTCAGTCTGCAGTATCTGTGTGTAGGTGTGGATTTCTATTTTTCTAATGCAGTGGTTCTCAAACTTTTTTGACTCAATCCAAGTACCCCTTTTGTCTGACTACAATATTTTGCATAGAATTCTGTGAAAACATAACTATAGAGCTTAATAATGGAATGAATAAGGAATTGCACACATTTTAAAGAGGCAGTATTATAAAAAAAATCACTTCATAATGATTTTGCTACAAATATACTGTACATTCCTTTAGCCTCATTCAGCCTCCCTTGTTACTCCACATTTGGAACAAAGTCAGCTCCAAACAGGCGAGTTAAAACTCCTCCTCCTGACAATCCAGGCCCCTCCTACCCTATAAGAATGTGAGCTTCTTAAAGTACCTCACAGGTAAAACAAACATAGTGACGGCAGGTTGATATTACAGTTAATATCTTTACTTTCAGTATATAGATAAACCGAAAAGCGCTTTAGTAGCCGTTACACCATTTTGTATCGCCTTTATGTAATGATTTGACGTGTTTGTGACCCAGTGCGATGCAAATTTCTTTCATTTACGGTCATCTTCCTCCTGGTGTGGGACCAACACTGACCCTTGTAATTTTAGTTCATGTTTTAATGAAGATCATTTCTATCATCATTTTATGTGTTTTTATGTGTTATTTTGTGTGTTTTTGGTGTAATCTTGTGTATTTTGTTGTTTTTTTTGTCTGTTTTTTTATTTTTTATTCAGTATATTTTTGTCTTATTTTGTGTTTTTGGTGTCGTTTGGTTGTTACTCATGGTGTTCTGTATGTTTCTTTGTTATTTTTGTATATTTTGTAGTAATCATACTGTATGTATTTTTCTGTGTCTTTGTTCTGGTTTTTAGTGTTGCTGGTAATAGTATTTTTCTCTCTTATTGTGTGTGTTTTTCGTGTCATTTTGTGTATTTTGTTGTTGTTTGTCTTTTTATTATTCAGTATATTTTTCTCTTATTTTGTGTGTTTTTGTTTTTGTTTTATGAGTTGCTGGTACTATTTAGTGTGATTATCGATTTTAATTAAAAATAAACATTATAAAACCTCATATTTTTATTACTTTCATTTGTTAATTTTCCAATCTTTCTCTCTGTCTCAAGTGCTCCCTGTTGTGCCATTGCGTACCCCCATTTGAGAAACACTGGTCTAATGGATAAGTGAGGCAAAAATGTAAAATGTAATTTAATCTGACCCCATCTCCTCCTGGCACTGCTTTTTCTAGATTTTTTTTTTTTTTTTTTTGAGCAATTTCCTTAATATACTGTAGATTTATTAATTTAATAATACTTTCCTGGAACATTTATATATCAAATAGTGTAAAAAAATGACCATTTTACTAAGTTGAACTCACAATGTTAAGTATCGCCCACATGATTATCAGTTTTTTCTTCTAGCCTTCATAATAAAATGTCATGATATCGGCTTAAGACATAAAAACTGGAATATATTTCTGAGTATTTTGACAGTAGTAATGTCAATGGTTGAAATTTAAAGAAAGGCTTTATTTAATCAACACCGGATGGGGTAAGTACCATTAAAGTAAGTCGTGGTAATAGTTCATTTGAAAAGTTTTAGACTCTGAAATTTAAGTCCAGTGTTTTAGTTTTTCAATTTAAAACTAAAGACCTCATGCTTCATAGTAGTTGTATTGAATTAGTTTTACATTAAAGCCTTTAAAGTATTCAAGAGTTCACGTTATCGTTCAACCGTAGAAAATAATCTCCCTAACCTCTCAAATCTTCCTGCCCAGTTGAAGCACAAATGCAGCCTTTAAATGTCCCTCAGCTCTCAACTATTATTCTGTTTTATAACAAAACAAGCTGTTAAGAGTCAAACCCTGCGGCAGCGGATCAAACAGCACATATTACAGAATTATTATACATTTATCAGCTACAGTAACTGCTCAGGGAAAAAGCAAATGGGATCTTTTACCGCAGGAGTGTAAAATGTGTTTTCTGCAGTGCATTCAGCTCATCCCACACATCCTCCTTCCTGACTCCATCGTTCTTTTGTGCACACCTTTTTTTTTTTTTTACCTGCTCTCCATCTCGCTGCTTTGCCCTGCTTTTTTCCCTCTATTCAGCGTGGTCTAAATATAGGTCAGCTCTCTCAAAAATTCCTCCTCCTGCTAAAACTTTGATAAGTGCACTCCAGGTAGTAGTGGGGTGAATATTAAATTTGTGATTGGAGGTTTTCAAGTATCTACCATTGCAATATTCTGATTAATCAAGAGAAGCAGCTCTTGTCTCCAGGGCTTCAAAACAGTATAAGTACTTTCCTCAATGAGCTTTTAACACAGTGCAAGATTGCTTTATTTTTACTTTGTTTATTTTTATCTTACAATCACCTTTGCTAGATCATTGAAAAAAATAGTAATTCCAATTTATAATGTAATTGATGGTTAAAAGGGGGCAGTGAAACTTGTATGGCCATACATGTGGCCAACTAACAGACTGACACCATTTCCCTGGTGTACTTCACATGTGCTCAATGTGAGATGGAGATGCTGAATAAGGAGCTATATAGATAGATAGATAGATAGATAGATAGATAGATAGCTTTATTTCAGACTCTGTTTCCATAAAATCATAAAGAAAAAAGCACTCGGAGAACGTAAACCTCTGCCAAGCCACAAATATTGTCTTTGCCAGTTATTGGCAGTTATCTGGATCAGTGATTCTGGTCATGGTACCATGATCATTCACACTTTAAAGGTGCAGTGTGCAACTCTTATAAAAGTTACTTTTTGTCATATTTGCTAAAGCTGTCACTATGTAAGTACAGCTTTACATCAAACTCATTGAGCCCCCCCTGCTGCTCCTGCAGCCTTTGGCAGATTGCCAGAATGCACCGCGACCGAGCAAAAAGAACCAATCAGAGCCAAGACTGTGTTTGATGGGCTGTCTGACAGCTGCTGCTCACAGTCCCCGCCCCTTTCCCGGAGATTTTGAAAAAAAACTTTGTCATGGACTAATTTTTTCAATAGCACAGGGAAATAATGCAGTATTTATGTATTCGCCCTTACCGTGTGGTGACATCTACCAATACAATATGTTCATGTCCAAACACATATCAAACTCGTGTCCTCTGTTTAGTGATAAAAAAAAATCTAATAAATTTAAATTCAGATCATAATTGAGTCCCAGATGTTCCAGTGGCTTCCTCCATTCCTGCAGAAAAAGATGAGTCCTTCCATTGATGCAATGCCCATGTTTTTCCAGTCACAACCTCTGAGATCAGCGATTTCCACACAACAATAGAAGGAGGGTCTTCTCCAACCCACTTTACCATTATAGCTTTTCTTACAAGCATTGAAAATGACTGGATTACATTTTCATTATTTTTTAGAGAGGCAGGGATCTTCCCAAGCAGACACATAAGTGGGTTTACTAACACCTGTTGACCCTTTGCTTTGGGAACATACGGCCTTCCACAATGTTTGGACTTTTTTACATTCCCACAAACAATGCAACCTGGTGCCTATGCAAGATTTACATTTGGGGCAGTTTGGTGAGGTTTCTGTTCCATACTTACTATAAATATGCAGAGAGATGTAGATATAGTGCAATATATTATACTGTAATTCTTTATATCTGTTGCAAATCGAATTTCTGTTCTATTACACATTTAAGCAAAGTACACCAGGATGTCCTTAAGCATGACAATTTACTCAGGTTCACGCTCAATATCTTATCATGGACTGATTTTAAAGAAGGAAAGTAGGTGGACCATTGATACCATGCTGTAAGGTGACATTCACTCAGGGCTCTTGATTAGTGCTAAAAAATTTCCGATCTGATAATTGTGGGGCAAAGAAATGGCATTTTTTTAATTTTTTTTAAGTGTCTTTTTTTAGACTATTTTATGTAGGTGTGAATCTGAATTCATAACCAAACAACAATTCATGCATCAAAACATTGGTACTAATATGGGGATTCTAGGTAATTAAGACATTTTTCCAGTCGGACAATTTTTGGTGAAAAAACAGTGTTTTTGAGGATTTTGAAGAAAACATTGTTGTGGACTGATTTTAAAGAAGGAAAGTAGGTGGACCATTGATACCTTCATGTAAGGTGACATTCACTCAGGGCTTTTATCTTTGTGTTTGTCACAGAAACTACTATATAATAAAACTCTATGCCTAAACAGGTGGGTAATCATATTTAATAATGTTTTATTCTCCTACCGGTATTATGAATGTAATGGATGAACCATTTTCAACTATAAATTCACCGAAGTGCTTAACTTGGTCACAATAAATCAATGTAAATTATTTTTAGTCACAGTTAATATTTTGAGGATTTTTCAAATGTCAGGCCGAGGGTTTTCAAGTGTTTATTATATAACTCTTGGTCCAAACACAGTGCTACAGAAAGTTGCCTCACATGTATCCATTAGACACATTGTGATCATGTTCTGAGTGACCACAAGAAAATGGTTGGGTATATGAACTAAATGTCCAATTAAAGAGTAACTTCAATCTCCACTTTCTAAGATCTACTGCAGTCGATTCATATTTTTTCACATTTTTTACTATTGTAGCTTTTGCTTAAAATCAGCCAATGTGGCACACTTCTGTCACAATCTGCCAGTCGATCATAATCTCTGTTCAAAAATAAGAATTCTTTGTTCTGCTACAAAAATAGAACTCATTGCAGCAAGCAATGGGTAAAGAAAAGTGATCAGAGAAAGAGATGGGGAGAGGTATCTGAATCCAAATACACATACAGATGTTAAACTGGGTTTCAGTCATTAAGTTTGGGTTTGTCTCATTTTTTTCTTATAGATTAGACATTTGGCCGTATCTTTCCACTTTCATAGTTAAAAAGTTTCCTCGTTCTGCATTCCTTTGAAAGCCGTTTATTAATCAGTCCTCCCGCTTGATTTCTTTTAAGCCACAGGTTATAATTTTCACATTATAGCTTACACTCCGCCATTGCAATTTGAGCGTGGAATAAACCCCCAACCCTGAGGCTCCCCATTCCCTCAATGCAGACATAGCCTACACCTCAGAATTACAGGGAAAGTGAGATATCTGCTGTTTGCACAGTGTGAAAGTTAAGTGTTACAGTGCAAGTATGTGTTCCTGAGCGCACCCACATGTGTGCGTAACCCTTGCCGAGTTGATAAGGTTGCTGAAAAAGTGGTTCCCCCAATCTCTGAGCCATTATCCATTTCTAATTACACTTTTCTCATGAAACAGTGGATCAGAGGGCATCATTGACTGCTTTTAATCCAACACCAAATTTTAATTAACACAGACGTGACCCCCGTCTGCAATACATCCAGGAGAATGTCGGAGATCACAATAACTCATAAATCATAGCCACAGATTTCATTCCCCTCTCTCTCTTCCACTGATGAATTTCCACATTCGACACCGTTGCTTGTTGGTGTTTTTGGAAATATTCGAAAATGGAGGGAAAAGGTGAATAAAAAGGCTTGAAGATGGAAAGAAGATCAACAGAAATGTTAAAGCATTAGAAATGGTGTTTGTTTTTGTGTATGTAGGAAATACTGATTTGGAGGCTGAGCAGATGAAGAGCAATGGCAGCAGCTCTGATATGCTGTCAACCTTTGTGAGATTTGTATCCAGGGAGAGGATTATAGAGGCGGTGAAATGGGGCCGAGTTGAAATCCCTTGTGTTGGGAAACGCAACGTGGGCCAGTCCACTTCAGTTTCCCAAAAAAATCATGTGACTTTTTAATTAATTGCTGTTTTTTGAATTTTGGACTCAATCACTCAACTCTGTGAAAGCAAGAACCTTTAGAGTATGTTTGAAGAAAAAAAGATTTAATCATTTTTAAAGGAAATGTATTACATTACTTGTTAAAAATGCAAATTTCATAACGTAAAAAATTACTGTTGAAATTTAAGCCTGTTATCTAAGACAATGCCAATGTTCAAAACAAAACAAAGTATGTATTTTAAGGCTTTTGTACGATGTTGGTATATTTATAAAATGAAATATTTACCTAAAATAACAATGCAGCCTTTGAAAAGTAACTGGACCCTGAAATTTTGGGTTTAAAATTTTAAAAAAAATGCCTTGATTATGGGTGGAGCTTCGGGAATTGTTAAGACACGCCCACTCTTTAATAGTCTATATTTGAAAACAAAAAGAACAATCTATGCTATCCTAACTATCTACTCAATACACACTATACCTTTCTATTCATCATTCTCTCAAGCCAAACTACTCACCACAGATTGCAGTCGATAGGTGCTAGTTTTTATAGGAGGGGCGGAGCCAAGTGTGATTATTTGTGATGTAAGAAGCCTCCAAAACATCACAAACCACTATTCTCAGCCAATAGCTAAATTTGATTGTAATTCCTAGGTTTCAAACCACAGAGGGCTGTCACTTTTACATTTTTACAACAAAATAATATGCTAATGAAATACTTTGACTAAAATGTCAAGAAATGAACAAGAATCAATCAACAACACTACTTCACATCCAAATACATTTGTTTTCAGCAGAAAAATAAGCTTTTTTGGGGTTTAGTCACTGTTTAAAATGGAGATATGTTTTCCCAAAGTAATATATGCAATATACAAAGATTATACATGAAGGTAAGTTGAATAGTGTTTCTGTTTGTGTGCACTGAAGCGTGCACATCATCACGGGTGTTTGCAGATGCAGTCAGTGTATCAAACTGTGCGTGGAGGTGGAGGTGGGCAGGGCGCCGGAGTTTGTTATTACTAAATCGCTCAACCATGCTACTAATTAAGATGCATAGCATCTCCCATGAACGTCAGTGTCGCTAATTATCAAACAATGTAGTGCTCACCAGATATGAGAACTGGCAGCCTCTGTAGTCATGTTACTAACCTATTACTGCTACAATTACCAAGTGCCTGTCATTCTCCTTGTTAGTCATCTGCCTTCATTTTTTCCCTTTCTAATGTCTTCTTCTTTTTTCCATTTCTCTCTCTTCCCCCTTCCCGTCTTTTGCTCTCCAGGTTATGGCTTTGTGGATTTTGACAGCCCTGCTGCTGCACAGAAGGCCGTGTCATCTCTTAAAGCCACTGGGGTCCAGGCCCAAATGGCCAAGGTAAACAGCGTCTTCATACTTTACAGTGAATGTGTTATTAATTGCATTGTCATCTCCATTTTGGGATTTTTATTCACCATTTAACAGGACTGAGAAGATTTGATGGGGGCTGTAACCTCCAACATAGAAAGATTTACATACCCACACGTTTTGTAGATAAACTGAATTCAACTTGACTTATCTGTTGCATTACAAACTTGCAAAGTTGAATGTAAAAAGAATTCACTGCATTGCAGATTTTTTTGTTGAGCAACCTTGTTATTCTAGTTAGTTTCTCTGGTATTGGCTAGTTGTTTGGTGTTTGGAGTTTGGTAACTGCTCATTCTTGTTGCTCTCCAATTTTGCAGTGCTGAATTGGCAGCAGTGGAGATGAGCTGTTTGACGAATACAAAAGAGAGCCAGAGTGAGGGTTAACCTCAGCCACAGCGACAGGCTTTGTTGAGCTGTAGTAGAGAGGCAGCCTCAGCCTGGCAGCAATAATCACTACTTTACCACAGAGATCTGACACTAATATTGATGATGCTTCGGCACGGCACTGAATGCAAGTGTGAGTGCACCCCAAAACAATTGGATAGGGGGCGAACGTATCACGTCTATTGGGAAAAACACACACAGCAAACCTTATATTTTCTGCTACAACTTAGAAGACCATATAGTAGGAGTACATGTAGTAGTATTGTAGGAGTACATATAAGAGCAGAGTACACTTCCACATGAACAAATAGTGTATACACTGGAGTGTATGTTCACTGTGGAGGTGTGTTATACAACCAACAACATAGTATTTTGCATGTCTAGCTCTGAGTGACGACATTGTGAAACACTACTGCTATTTCAGCGCTGGACACACCAAAGTCCACTTCGGGGATGAACGCCCCCCTCTTGGATGTCTCCTATCACCGCTCAGATGAGGTTGGCCTATGTAAATGAAGCCGTTGGTGACGTCACGAAAGGCTCTGAATCTGACCAGCCTGTAAAAGCACCGTTTTACTAGTGGGTGGGCTGTGGAGACCATGCAGGAATCGCTTGTTTTCCTCATACTGGGAGTTGGCAGGCTCAGGGAGGACCAAGACAAGAAAAATGTTTCATATTATGGAACCTTTAAAGAGGATTTAACTTTTTTCAGAATTAAAGGGGAATTAAAGCTCTCATAGAAACGTGGCCAATAACTGAGTTAATAGAAAATAAAGTATTGATGTTTAAGCAGGACAATGACTAACTGCTGTGCCCACGCTGGGTCCGAGGCTAAACACATGGACCTTTTCCAAATGTTTATCTCCTCACTGCTTCATTTACCCGTTGAGTGCAGAGGGCCCCACCACAGCCTACAGCACAGCAGGGCCTCCTTTCTGGACATGGATGCGCCTGTGTGACTAAACCCTGCTATTCTTGTTCCAGTTAAAGATTTGGTGTCAGAATATTGAAATAGGTGAGGAAAATGTCAGTGGCATTGAAGCAATAAATATGGTGATGTGTGCCATGAGTGATTTTCCTAGATGAGATGGTGAGCATTTGATCTGATCTAACTACCCCCCCATCTCTCTCAAGCCAAAGGCGGACTGATGAGATGGGGAAGGCGATGGCTGCAGTGTAGATGACAGAATTGATGATAACGATGAAGGTGGCAATTATTTTGATCAAATGGGATGAGATCTGACAGGAGGAGATGATATTCTGTGGTGGTGCTCAGGTGTGCCATTTCTCAAATGCGCCATTTGGCCTCCTTTCCTTTCCCCCCCTCACCAGTGTCCTTCTTCCAATATTTATAAGAGGACAGGCTCTCAGAATACTGATAAGCAGGAGCCGTGATCATTGCCCATCTCAATATAAGACTACACTTTGCATTGCTTCTTCTTTCTGTCAATATTTCCTTGAGAGAGGATCATGTCAGAGAATCTGAGCTGACCTTTTGAAGAACCTTTGTTTGTAAGTGTGTGTGTATGTGTGTGTGTGTGTGTGTGTGGTGGGGTCGGTGTACAAAGCTTTTTTTCTATTAGCATTTGCGTATATTACCTTTATCACTGAGTGCTTCATTGTTCTGCCTGCATAAATGGCCAGACCAACAGTCTGCACTGCAGCTCACTGATTTTATCACACGTGTGTGAGATATTAAAGAGCACTTTGCTTTTATAGACTCCCTGAGCATCTCTCTATTTTCTCTTCACCAGGTATCACTACCATCACTCTACCGGCTCCTATTAACACCTCCTACCTTTCTCTCCCCTCAGTCCCCCCCCCCCACAACTCATTATACATTTTGCCTCATACTGATTTCTCCTACCAGCATTTTTCCCTCAACAAACACACTCATACTTATTTATAAAGGCATTTGTATTCATACCCACCATGCATCAAGCTGCCAAACAGCCAATAAGCACAATTTAGACCCATCAATAATTAACAGCATGTTGCCTTAGTGTCTGCCTACCTGCCAAGGTGTCTCTAACACCCGCGCGCTCTGTCAGGGCACAGCGGCGTTCCCCTGGTGGAGCTCAACAAAAACCCAGTCGAGCATTGAGTAACGTGTAAATCACAGAGACGATTGCCAGCGCCAGAGATGACTTCCACAGTAAGAATATTCAACCCAGATCTTTTTTTTTACTCCCTCTGCTCCATTTTGTCACATATATTTCTCCCTGCATTAAAGTAATATACCAAATCCAAGCTGGAGCCAGAAGCTTCAAGCTCATTAAATAAAACTGTCATCGTAATCAATTTGCGCCTCCTCCCCCCCCCGCCTTGACGCCATTAAAAAGCTTTTATTAAGGTGTCTTATTTTAAAGTCGACGCCAAAAGAAAGCAGAAAACACACTTGATTTCCTCTCTTTACCACTAATGTAACATTGTTCTGTTTCTTTCCTCTTCCTCCCCTTGGAATTTGAAATACCAAGGCAGCAGAGATGAAACACCGCCTTCCTTTTGTCTTGTCCTCCCCTGGGGACGGTGAAAGCGAAAGGGAGGAGTGGAGCCATAATTAAGACACATAAAGGACACTTCCACCGTGCACCTCCCCTCCCATCACTCACCATAGAGCAGTCACAGAAAAGCAAAGTTATAATAGGTGTGTGCTATCTGCATCTGTCTATACATTAAAACTACATTAGAGCATTGTTGTCAAACATAAGGTCCGGGGGCCAAATCAGGCCATTCAGTGCATTCAATTCAGCCTTGTATGTTTATGTGGATTTATTGGTTTTTTTTTTTGGTTTTTTTTAAGAACTTCATATTTTTAAGATGTTTCGAAATGACTATTGTTGTAATTTACGCAATATACATAAAGTTGAATTGTTGGAGATATTAACTGATATGTGATTACAGAATCTCTCCTGGTCAGTTCTGGTCAAACTGCCCTAAGCAGGCCAGATACTATCGTACTGATAACATTTACCAAGGTCTTTTCTCAGAAACTCTTGTCATTGTTATGGTTAGCACTGTCAGCAGCATACAAAACCTTGACAGAACATCTACAGATTCATTGGACACACACACTGAAACCTTTGAATCCCAGGCCAATCTTCCCCAAAAACCCTTTGACCAAATAAACCCCGTCTCTGCATTTGACCTTTAACCCTTCAACTTGACTTCGTCTCATTTCATTCAATGCCACCACATCAGTAACAATTATATAGAAAACACTTTTTTTTTTTTACTGTAGCACTTTGAGATTTATTTTTAATGTGAAGTGCATCAAAAAAAAAGTGTTATTATTATTATTACAAGTTAAATGTAACTCTACAATGTATTCATGAGATCACAATTTTCTTGTCCTTTGATCGCATGACTGCAGTCATTTTTAATCGCAAATAATGGAATTACTCAAATCCTGCAATTTCTCACAAACCGTCCCACAAAATTTCTCTAAGAATCACACAAAAACTCTCAACAAGGAATTTTGAATCAGAGATCCTGCAGGGACTAATATCTGTAATGTATTGCTTGGTATTTGTCTCTGCCTTACATACTGTATAAAGCATTTATATATGAGAGTGCAAACTATCTACAATAATGTTGAAACTGTTTTTTTTTTTTTTTTTTGGTTTTATTTAACCGCCTGAAATCTGTGGCCGCCTTGAGTTCAAACTGCTCCATGTTTGACCCTTGAGAGAAAATGAATTTGACACTCCTGAAGTAGAAGTCATTGTTTTTCGACATAATCAGTTCACCAGGCTTTCAAAATCAAATTAAATGAAGTCCTTCTGGTTCTAATGTTTTTGTTTTTTTTGTCAGACATGATATACTAAAGGTTCCATCTGAGTAATCTTCCTGTTGCATGTTCATTAAAAATATTATGTAGGTTAATGCAAGTTCTGCGTATGCATACAAGTAATGTAGTATTATAATATCAGAATCAGCATGTTGCCTGTTTGTGGCTGCTTTCTTCTTCCTCTGGAGACTCTATTAATGATGCCACTGTGTTACTGTAGCTTTTCCAGACAAAACTGACACGTCGGGCAGACGGAATGATAACAGGTAAACGCTGCGTCGTGCTGCCTCGGATTCAAACCTGTCAACTAGCCGCTCGCCTCACTCTCCGCAGGCTGCCATTTTCCCCTTGAGCCAATCAGACTGAATTATGGGAAGGGCGCTCTCGATTGTGGTGTCTGTGTCGGAGAGGTAATTTTGCCTGACAGCTGCTTGCTTTCAGACAACAGCCAGTCTTTATGGAAATCATCCCTCCCTATTCTTGCTGCAGTTGGCTTGTGCCAATACCAGCTCAGATAAAAAACAAACCTGTCGCTTCTTTTGTTGCCTTTCATATTACTCTACATTTTTATGGATAGCTTGGAATTAGCAGAACTTAAATACCCAACAGTGTTGAACAATGAACAGCCGTCTTTACAGTAGCTAGTGCTATACAAACAGACATACAGTCGTACATCATGTGCATTTGCATTGTTAATTACAGTAGTTTTTCTCCCAAGTTTGATTTCATTGCAATAACAGAAACTAGACAAGTGGATATGGGAGATAAGTTGCTCATTTGCAATGTTTTTCATATATATGATTATACTAAAACAGTGGTTCCCAAACTTTCCACAGTCCCGTACCCCTTCAGACTCTTACCCTGAAGCCATGTACCCCGTACTCCTGCACACTTAAAAACATAATGTAATGTGATATACAATGTAACCCTACAGGGAAAATTGTCCCTGAATTTTACCTCTTATTCTGTTGAGGAATAATATATACAGTATGTCATATTTTCATTTCCTGAAGAAAATGCAGGTGAGGATGCAGGTTCTGGCCCGCGTCATTGAACACTGCATTAGCATTAGCATCAACCTAGCATTAGCTTAGCATTACAGTTAACATAGCATTAGCATAGCATTAGCGTTAGTCTAATATTAGCATTAGCCTAGCATTAGCAAAGCATTAACATTAGCAATAACGTAGCATTAGCATTCATCTAATGTTGGCATTAGCTAGCATTACCTAGTATTAGCTTAGCATTATCCTGGCATTAGTACTAGAACCCCCATGACAATTTGCGTACCCCACTTTGGGAACATAGGTACTAAAATATGTATTCAGGAGGAAACATGTGATTCCTTTTTTAAAATAGTTTACTTTTTTATTTTTGTGATTATAATATTTTACAGACTATAATTTGCACCGGAGTATTAATCGCAATAGTCATAAAATGCGTCATTATGAGAAAAATACCATAGATAGGTGCACTGGACTACAAGTTGCATTTATTAAAAAAAACAAAAAACAAAAAAAAATAAACAAGTTTTCGCAAAATCCAAGACCAAGTATAGATATTTAATCTGGAAAAACTCTATAGCCAGTGCCTCACAAGTTTCTTAATTACTCCAAACTTTATTCCTGCAGCTCGATCACTATTTTCAGTTTCAAATTTTACTACCGGCAGTTTGTGTTCTGTCTATTTTATTTATCTTTAGGTTAATGTTTCAGTTATTTTTTGTTGTTGTCATAAACCTCCTTGGTTCATGTCTGTCAGTATGAATTAACATTTTAAAACATGTTGATCTAGAAGTCGCACCTGACTATAGGTCGCAGGACCTGCCAGACTATGACAATAATTGCTACTTATAGTCCAGAAAAAACTATTTATTTTTCCAATTGATAAGATACATTTGCATTTATTTTGATACATTGTTACCTTAGTATTAGTCTTGTTATTGCAGAAGAGCTAAAGTCTGCAGTGCAGCATGTTTTCTGTATTGTCTTCCCAGAAGCTAAATGCAAACAACAAGGCCCTGCTTGCCCTTCGCATCATATTATGGTCGTAAAATTGTGCTAAAAGAGTCGTTGAAGTGCATCCATGAAGTGAATCCCAAATGTTTAAGATAACAACGTGACCACACTAGCTTATCAAGCAGTAGTCAACCTTCAGATGGTTTGCGGCGTGAGACAAACCGCGGTGTAGCGTCCTCCTACTCTTTCCTCTTTACTCGCGCCGTCTCCCCTGCTCGTCTTCTTCCTCTCTCGTTCTCTTGGGGAAGATTTCCTGTCAATATCACATTTATATTCATTTAAAAAGCACAGATTCCCCCTCTGGGTGGTCTGTAGTCAGTCAGAAGTCTTCCTATTATCCTTCAAAGGTGACTCATACGACATCTTAGCAGCTGACACCCAGGACCCCAGAGTTTGGCTCAACACAGGGTGACCTCTAGGTTCTAATCAAAGGTAGGGCTGACAGTGCTGTTACAGTCAGTTGCTGACAAAGGCCTGACACCCCAACCCCTTCCCCCCCAGGGCATTGGTTAAATCTAGTGATCATGCATGGGGAATGCAGTGTGTTGTGTATACAACCAGATAATTGGACGGACTTTAGGGATACAGGCGCTCACTCAGCAGCATCACTCACCTTCTCAATACGATGTGTTCCACCTTGAATGTAGAGCTATTTCCCCTCTGACTTACGCCTCACTGTTAGTTCACAAAGCATATGGTGTGTGTCTGTGTGGTGATCAGCACTTTCGCTCCGAAACTGCCATCAACAGGGGCGTCCTTATAATTACAGTCATTCGCCGGAGCTCATTTCCTGCTCCATTTTTTCCGCCTACCGTCCCTTTTCCTCTGCTAAATGCAGCCTGTAAACATCTGAGTGATGCTTGTCAGCACATACTTACTTTTGTTGATATTTACAGTCTTAATAACCACCTGTGGCTTGAGTATACCTTTCTTCAAGGTGATACAGTGTCACCGTGCTGCCTTTCTGCACCCCGAATCCTTCGTTCCCAGTACTTTTCCACTTTTGTTTGGTCCTCATTGGTAATCTACCCAGTATATAAACCACTGTAGATCATTCACTCCTTGCCAGACTTATCTTTATTCCTTTCTAGCGCTTTCTCTCGGTTTACTTCCCTGGTTATGACTTCCTGCCCTGACCTCGTCACTGCTCTGGTAAACCGTACTGCTTCCTGCCTCTGGGAGCTAATAGAAAACCCTGCCCCATATCAACTATATTATTTCACTGCCTGTATTTTAAGATATTTGTAATACCTATCTATTTTTTTTGTTTTGTGATAACATCATTTCTGGCATTCACACTTTTTTCTTGCTCCGCTTTCTTGTGATAATGAGAACTTATTACTTTTTTTTAAATTTGTTTTTGTTTTTTCATGGTGAGATATTTTCTTTGCATTTGGAATTTTTTGTTAACTTGGTTTTCTCGTGATACCGAAATCATTCCTTGCATTCATGCTTTTTAAAGTTCCTTGTTTTCATACTATTTTTGGCTTTGTTTTCTCTTGATAATGAGGATTTCTTGCATTCTGACTGTTTTCTGCTCCATTTTCTCATGGTCATGAGAGCATTTCCGGTATTCACACTTTGTCTTACTCCATTTTCTTTTGATAACAATACATTTTTTAGTATGTTGAGATTTTATTTTGCATTTGTACAATTTATTATTAGTGTAATTTTCTTGTGATAATAAATTAAGTTCTGACATTTATGCTTCATTTGTTTCGTTTTCTCGTAATATCAAGATAATTTCTGGCATTCTTGCTTTGTAAAGTGTTTTTCTTGTGATAACAAGATTCCTGGCTTGCATACCTTTTTGGCTTTGTTTTCTCATGATAATGAGGATTTCTGGCATTCTTACTGTTTTCTGCTCCATTTTCTTATGGAAATTCACACTTTATTCTTGCTCCATTTTTGAGAAGTTCTTTTTTTTTTGTTCGGTTTTCTCATGATGAGGTCATTTTTTCTTCGCTTATTCTTGTGAAATAACTAATGTATTTTATATTATTGCTAATACATAATGCACGACGATGTTGTAGTCATGACTGGTTGAGACACACTTTCACTCAGCTGTATTTTCATTTACTCAACATTGAATAAAGGAGCTAAGACAACATGGGAAAGCTTAAATTTGGAGGAACTAGCAGACATCAGATAATGCAACATCCTGTCGCAATGATTGCCAGATTTGATTTAAATGCACACAACTTAGTATCAGTCATGTTTGCTCTGTTTCAGTTGAACATTAGTTCAGCACGCCATCCACTCTGGATTCATCCTGTGATAGTTCTGAAGGGCAAAGCCAGTGAGAGTGAGACAGACCATCTGACAACTTCTGGCTCCCATAGCCCCTGCGCTTGGCTTCTACTGTCTCTGCCATCTAATTACGCTTCAATCATCCGCAGGAGCACCGCGTGCGGTAAATTATTTCACCGAGCAGCGGGACGATGTGCCAAGCTGTGAACATGAGAGAAACTGAGGAAAGGATTTGCGAAAGGCTGAGTAGAAATCAGTGAACGCTGGAGGAAAATGATGAAACTAAAAAGGTTGGAAAGCTTGTAAGTCAAAATGGAATTAAGCCAGAGATTAAAGAATAGAGACATTAGGGAACGCAATGATGGCTGGAGTAAGAGAGATCTGCCACCCGTAATGTCACCTTATACATCCCATATACCAGCAGACAGCCCAGCACTAATGAACAAAGTTACATCCTTACCACTGATCGGTTGAAATGAGGTAAGCCTGAAAGACAGATGAAGGGAGGGAACTAGAAATGAAGGAGATAATGACTTCTGCTGTCATGTTCTATCACTTGAATAAGTTAATTTAGTTCTGAATCCAATAAATGGCCATATGCCTACGCTCAACCATGACAACAATTAATATTATCCAACCTAACGTCTGCAAACTACAGTATGAAGGTAAATACTTCCAGTGATCAGTTCCCCCCTCAGGGATCAGTGATGTACACACAAACAAGTCTTTCTTACTTCATGCCCGGCTGAACTGAAACAAACACGAGCCTTCAGGGGGTTTCAGGGTTCGTTTGTCTTCTTACTGATACAACATGGAAAATTGTGCTGTTTTTTTGCTTCTCAAACTAATGCATTTTCTGCTCCTTTAATAATCCACATAAAATCTTATTATATCATGATGAAAGTCAATAATTCATGTATCCAAATCTTGCTTTTCATCTCAAATACATGGGCTTTAGCAATTAAATATGACCAATGCAACATCACTGACTGAGTTTCTCTTGTTCTGTTATTCAAGAGGTGATGATGTCCTTTGGGAACTTGAGCTTACTTAATTCTTCAGGCAGCCGTTGTCTCACAAATGTGGGGCTTTGGCTTGACCGATCACGTCGCATAAATGAGAAAAGCTGCTAAAAATCCCAAATGGCTGTCATTTTGTCACAGGAACTGAAGCAAGGGAAATTAAATGGAAATAATAGTTTCTTGACGTCGTAAGCAAGACAAAACAAGTTCAGCTTTGGTGGGTAACACTTTATAATAACTATCCATTATAAGTAGTTAATAGATCATTAATAAACTGTTAGTTAATGAGTTATAAATTGTATGTTAATGATTTATAATTACAGTGGGGAAAAAGTTTTCCCATTTCCAAAGACTGGAGAATTCTGAAATGTTTTATCATAGGTACACTTCAGCTGTCATAGACACAATATAAAATAATTATATCATTTTCAAATATTTGTTTTCATTTTATTGCAAAAACTAAGTAACAGATACAATTCCAAAGAATGGAACTTAATAATTAATGCAGAAACCTTTAACAATTACAGACGTCTGACGTTTCCTGTAGTTCTTGACCAACTTATATAACTTTATATGCATTAGTTAAACAGGAACAGTTGCAACTTTAGAATGAAGTCCCAATAACGTATATAAAGTTTTAACTGATACTTAAGTCATTAGTAAGTCATTTAGTAGTAGTAGTTCTATTACTATTTAATGAGGTATAGTTATAAATCATCAACATATAGTGAACATGTAATGTATAAATTGTATCTAGTGATTATCTATGAGGCAGAGTTATACATCCTTAAAGTGTTAGCAAGTATTCACAAGCAATTTATAACTCATTAACTTACAGTTTATTAATTAATTGTAACGGATAGTTATTATAAAGTGTTACCGCTTTGGTGCATATTGTATTAGTCTGGTGTCGTACCCAGGGTACAACCTGCATTGCACCTAATGTCACCTTGCCTAGGCCCCCACAGACCCACTGTGGCTCTGTGGGACACTGCAGATATAGAGGGTTTTGACGGCACGTCATCACCACATCATCAAACTGGAAGTCGCCATATTGGAGGTACTCAGCAGATAAACAAAGCAGATCTCGAATGTTGAACGACAGGAACTGGTGAATTATTGCCGTGTTTTTGGCTGAACCAATCGGTCAGACCGTGAAAAACATTAGGAGTTTTATAGACTGCCAAAAGTTATAACAAATCAGGGAAAACATTGTCAAAAGTTATCAGAGGAAAGGAGGAGCTTGTGGTTAGCGAAGCTAAACCAGAATCTACGAGGAAAAAAATCTGGACAACATCCTAATTTGTTCGGCCAATTTCTTGTCAGTTAACTGAATTGTTGATAACAGCAGCTCTTAACTCATTTTCTAGTGTGATGATAATAAAACCACATTTATTAGCCTGCTACAGTGGCAACACAGTTCTTAAAATACAGAGCTAAAATGTGCTGTATTTCTTATTATATTCCAGGTAAAAGGTCTGACATTTATCAAAGGATGACCCAGACTGGGTTAGGGGTAAAACCAGTTAGTTGACCATATCAGGATACACAATAGATGGAAGACTCTCCGGGTCGTCATTGATCCAAGACGAGGGAACCAACTTGTATGGATCTGCACCTCATTAAACCGTAACTTTTCCAAATATCGTGCCCGTCCTTCCCTGTATGCCTTTGCATCTATAACCCATTTTAAGGAGCTTTTCTATGGTTTTGGACATTTATCCATCGCAGGGTTTTACCTTTGAGTGCCTCCATTATGGCTGCGTGTCCGTGTTACCAACCCGAACGTGACGTCGGTGAAAACCCTCTATAGACCAATAATAAAAGATCACAAGCATGGGAAAAAATCTGCATCACTCTCATACAATTATAATTATTATTCATTCTGCAGCTTAAATGGCTGCAAAATGGCCTTGTCTCTGAATTGTCGGCTTGGGGGGGGGGACGGGACCATTTTCAGTGACTGCATTCTCTAACTGTTCAATGCTGCTGCTCGCTTTGAAGTAAACATAAATATGGCTTTTTTTTTTTTTTCTTCTTCAAGTTAGGTAATGGCCACCGTGTGCGGTTATCAGAATCCCTTTGATGTGGCAACTGTGCCAATCCGCTCACTGTCTCCGTGAATTGATCTGGCTCAATTAGCGAGGCCCGCAGAGGCGACATTCAAAGGAGCGAGCTTCCACACGCTACATTTACACACAGACCAGGTGAAACGCTTTGCATTCATTCACTGAGGATGCTCTGAGTGAGGGAACCTCTGAATAGATGTGCATATTGTAAAATCAATGGTGCTGTTGCAATGTATAGGAAAGCTTTTAGCAAGAAGGGGAAGGAAGACCTTCACTATTCTCTTTGTCTCTGTTTCCACTAACATGCACAAAACTAACACACACTATTTCATAAATGTCATTCACTACAGACCGTAGCTGAGTTTCCATTACACATTTTGGCAAAATAAAAGCAATATTTCTAAATGTCGACAAAGTATATTTGCGCTTTGAATGTGTTTTCATTGAACATTGTTTTGGGGAGGAGCCTCGTAACTCCCGTGAAATCTCATCCCGCGAGACGATCCAAACCTCCTCACAACACTCTGCATTCCTTTGTTGTTTCACGTCTAATGTGACAGTAATAAGCAGTATATTGCTACGACATGTCCCGATCTCCTCTTTTGTTTACAGTACCGCGCCATGTTTTCTCCGAGAGAAGTGGTCATGTGATCATGTATATCACGTTCTGTGATGTGTATTTGCAGAAAAAATGTTTCCCATAGCGTTTTTGCGTCTGAAATTCCTCCTCGTGAAAGCGTCAAACCTTTTTAGCAATGTTTAAGTGTTTCCATTACCTGTTTTTATTGTGATATTTAGATTTTAAGCATTTCCATAGGTAATTGAAACCCAGCTCGTGATCACCTGTACTTTCACTGGAAATAATCTGTATTTGCATAAGAAATGTGTACTAATTAATTCTTCTTTTCAATTAAAAAACGACAAAAGAAACCTGATTTAGCAATGACCACAGTTATTTCCCAAAGATTGTTCAATTCAAATCAATTCAATTTTATATGGGGCAAATTACAACAAAGTTTAAACAAAAAATACAAAGAAAGAAAGAACCCAACAAGACCCACATGAACAAGCATTTAGCGACAAAATGATTAGTGTTATAAGTGTTATTAGTGTCTAGGAAATGAAACATATTTTTTTACACCTTTATGTGTCAATTACAGACTACATCAAATGATTACTGCCTGATTATTTTCATTTAATTAATGCATTTGATTTGACTAATGCAAATTGCAGCAGCATCTGTCCATTTATTACTGTAACTTCAAACTCAGCAAAAACACTAACACTGTACTACTGGTAGGGCTAGATGATATATATCAATATTCAAGATGTATCGAGTTTTCTATTTTGGCGATATAGAAAATAACAATATTGCCTATATTGATATACATATTTTTTATGGCTTATTTTGTATCAAAATACTTGTTTTAGGAGTTGCTGCTTTCTCTGCTTCTCATAACAACATGAAAAACACAGTTAGATGGATCACTGAGTGCGTACTAACCCAGACCTTCCCCTAAACAGGCCACACTACAGAACTCACTCACACGTGCTGTCCCTTAGAGGAGAAAAAGCCAAAATTGGCACATACGGTGCAGCTATTTGTTAATAAATGTGCCTCGTCTCGTCAATGAGATCCACAGATGTGTCTCTTCCTTTCCTTCACTGTCTTTAAATATCTGAATGAGCCTCTCTCCTCACCACTCCCCTCCATCTTTTCATCCTCCCTTCACTGACTCTTTCTCCATGACATTCTTTAATGAATTCTCCGGGCTTGCCATGTTAAATTACACTGACTGTTTCCATTTGCGAGTGCTTCAGTCATATGTGAGAGGTCTGGAGCACAGAGGGAGCTGTGAGTCCAGGGAGAGCCGTTCGGGGCAGATCAGGACTAAAGTTGATGAACCAGCATCGCTGACACAATCACAGGGGCTCATTTTAGCTAATGAGGGAGAGGAAAGTCAGGCTTGCGTGACTTTTTTTAGATTTTCAGACTCACTGAACAAGCCAAAAAATGGAAAAACAACCTGTTTTGGTTGCAATTTAAGTTTAAAATATATTTAATCATTTGTTTAATTATTTAAACTTTTTGAAGGAGATTTTTATGCTATGCTTGAAAATAGGAAGCATAGAAGCAGAGGTAAAAAGTAATGGATTACATTCCTCACGTTACTTTTATTGGTACTTTTTTGACTTTATTTCTATATCAGTCATTTTGCTTTTTACATTTTTACATTTTGAAAGAAGTAAAATAATTTGTTACATTTATACACCCAACCGTTACTGAGTAGATAATTATTTTCTGTGATTATTTTTTATTTCCATTTCATGGGCATTGAACATAATCAATATGTTCTTAGTTGTGCTATTTCTGATCAATGCCCATGGGTTCAGGTTGTGGTTTTTACCTATTATGTTGTTACCCACATGGCACATACAGTATATAGAAGTGTTTTAGAGTTCATAAATGTAGCTATACTTAGAGCCTGATGATTATTTTTTATTTTAAGTTGAATTCATTGGTGTTATTTTATTTCATTTTTTTTTACTTTTTAAGTTTATAAATGAAATGTTTACTGTATGCAAGGAAAATGTGGCAAGATTTACAGTAGTACCAAAAATAAATGTGGGGGATGAAAGTAACTAGTAACTTTTACTCTGAGTACTATTTAATTGAGCTACTTTTTACTTGTACTTGAGTATTTTATGTATGACTTACTTGTACTCAAATACAATTTCAATCAAATAAGAGTACTTCTATTTGAGTAGGATATATCTGGGCTTCCCGCAGAGCCTTAAAAAGACTTAAAAGGCATTAAATTCATGAATCTAAAAATAAGGCCTTAATTGTCATTAAAATGTCTTAAATCAATGTTTCAAAAGTCTTAAATTTTAACACATAGTAAGTGTTATTTTATGATTGTAATTAGTCTCGCATTTCAAAATAAATGGTATTTGTTTTTTTTTTTAAATGTATAAACGGCATGGGAAAATGTAAATTTAACGAAAATTGCCCGTCCAACAAAGATTTTTCTTCATGGTTTTAAATTTTTGTATTTATGTTTTTGTTTCTATAGATTTCTGGCTATTTTTGTAGTCATCTTGAGTTTTTACAGAGATTTTGATTATTTTAGTCTGTTTTTCTGTGTATTTTACAGTTATTTTGTGTATTTTTGTGTGTTTACTTTGGGGGGCCACCAGTTGCACGTCAACACTAGACACTAGAAGAAAATGACCCTAACCCTTTGTGATTTATGTTTTTTTTCCCAAATATGTTTATGTTGGTCTTAAATTGAATTTCAAATAGTAATAAAATATCTTAAAAAGCTGAGGGAACCCTGATACCAGGACTCTTTACACCTCTGTATAGAAGATAGTAGGAGTGATGAAAGGAAGGACTGAATCACTTTTATTTAGCTAACATCTATTTTGCCATTTTGGTCAGTTTTGTGGTGGTTTTGCCAGAAGTTAAAAACCAGTTATGGAGATGGAACATACTTGAGACATTTTACTGGTTCACTTCTGCTGTCCGTAACTTTTCATTGTCTCCTGAATTTTTTTAATGGCGAGCCATTATATTATTGCAGTTGATAAAACATAGAAATGAGTTTCACCTTTAGTGAGAGCATTTCATGATTTCCACATCCAAATTCCCATCTGAATGTCACTAAATTCCCTGCTGCCCTTTTTGTCTGTGCAGTGTCAATATTTGGTTTGTATTCATTGTGATGTTTGTTGTGCATTGACGCGCTGACTCTGTTCTCCCTCTCTCTCCATTCTCACTATCTTCATTTGTCTTTGTTATGTCTGTCTCTGTTTCTCCTTCCTCCTCTCCACCTTTAAAGGGAGTGATTCTGTCTTCTTTACATCCACTCTGCCTGATGTTCAGCTGTGTTGTTGTTCTTTGTTTGTGACACATTGTTTTTGGCTCTTATCTCAGTTTTCTTTTTTTTCTTTTTTTTTTTTTGTCTGCCACCTTTGCGTCGCTGTTTGTGTTGTGTGCAGGTTATCTTGCTGCTATCTGTGGTTTTTATCTTTGCATTATCGTCTGGGTTATTCCAGCGCTGTTGTCCTCGTTTTATCAAGTAGCACCATCAAGGTAGTGACCTCTCTTTTTGATCACATCTTAAAATTCTCGCAGAGTTTCCGTAGCAGTTTCTTTCCGCTTTTTTTGGACAGAAAAAATGGTGTTTTGTGTATATTTAACTATTATTTCGTGTGTGTTTGTGTGTCAACATGTTTTTTTTTTCCTCCTGCCAAAAACTGAAAACTCTTTCCCACCATTCCTGATTTGTTAGGTTTTTTTTTTAAAACTCGCATGTCTGTGTTGTTACATTTGATTTCAAACACGCCATGATGCATAGCAGATGGCTGCCTTCTTCTCAAGAAATATGCCAGCTGAAGAAAGTTAACTGAGAATGATACACAAGCTAGTGAAGGGAGGAAAACCAGAGATGAGATTACCATCAAACCTTCCTCTTTGAAGAGGGAGAATCCATCCGCATCCCTCCGCCTGCTCGGTGTGTGACATAGATACAGAATGTCTCTCAGGCTCGTGTGCAACGCACACTCCTCCCAGATTCATTTTGAAGTTAGGAGTCAAACAGAATAAACTCTTTAGCCTGAATGTAGTGAATTAAAACTAGCGACC
The DNA here is from genome assembly GCF_900634775.1 of Gouania willdenowi. Lineage (NCBI taxonomy): Eukaryota > Metazoa > Chordata > Actinopteri > Blenniiformes > Gobiesocidae > Gouania > Gouania willdenowi. The sequence goes on from NC_041054.1 coordinate 6,266,728, forward strand.
CCCTTTAAAGACGTTCTCCAGGCTGTTTGCGCATCACTTGGCCTGCTAATGCCTCTTCTCTCGCTCCTTTTTTGCAGCCTCATGAGTATTAGACTCATATCTTTTAGGGGTTTAGTATACATTTTCCTCTTTCGATGTTTTACACAAACAGTTTTGTCCTCCTGAGTATAGTTAACATTTATTTTCTCACTTTCGTTTTACCGTCGCCACTGAGCTTCTTACAAGCAATTTGCACATCATCTCTGACAGTATCATTAAAATGCAGCCTTGACGAGTTATCTTAGCTTATTCAACTTCATGTCTCGCCTTGTCACACAAACTTGGCCCGACTTCAAATGAGCTACTTATTAGATTTTGTTTCTGAAGAGCATTTATGTCAAGTTCTTATTTTCTTATAAAAATGTCACTCAACCTCCTCTTAGTAATATTGTCACCCTGCCTCAGCTCAAACTACAAGTTAAATGACTGTTGATGACATTACCAGTAGGAGAGTATCTGAAAGTTTTCCAAGATTTTGATAAGTGTCATTTGATGGAACCTTACCAGTCAGTAGCCTTCTGATTTACCCTTTGGTTACTCATAATACAAAGCCATTGTTTAAGGCTGTCCTCTCCGATGTAGCATCAAACCAAAAGCTCTGCTCAAGCAAAAAACTAAGTACCACATTAAGGAGAACTTGATGCCTCTGTTAAACAGTTTCAAAGGTTGAATCCGACTGTCAAGGGGACAGCATGTTTTCTCAGAATAAATCTGTTTCCTGATCCCCATGGAAACAGTCACACCCGGCTTCAAAAGCTGACAGCCAGACTGCTTTGTGTTGCCTCGAGCGATAAGGAGAGGAAGGGAGAAGGAAGACAAAAAAGGAGGGACTGGGTAGATGGGATCTGAAGAACCAACTCCAATCAAATTATTGGCCAATCAAGTCATAACTTGAGTAATTCAAGGCTTACATTGACAGCTCTAATCTCATTGGCCATGCATTAGGGGCTCAAAGGCGAGCTCTTAGCGAGGATGCTCCGTGGGGGGATCTTGGAGGGGAAAAAGACGCTTTGATGAGAGACAACGGAGATTCACTTTTGGTGGAGCATGTGTTTATGTGTGTGACACGGAAAGAGACGGTGTCTTTGTTTTCTGTAAAGCTGTCCCTCTCCAGCTTCTGGTGGATACTGTAAAATTGTGAGAAAGCCAAGCTAAGGGTAATGGGAGGTGTATATTGCCTTTCTGTTGCCATCTGTTTCACTGGCGTTGGCCAATTACAGTGAAGGATTATGATGTGTGTTTCCTGCCCGTGGGTTCCCTGCCCACATTGTACTCACATTTTAGGTAAAACTGTATCATCTATCCACTAATGAGACCTGCCAGCTAAGCCCACTCAAACTAATGCTGCTGGTGTTTTTTGCTTGAAATTGCATTTTCAGTATATTTTGTGAGTATGTAAATCACAAAAGGGTTGCACATTAATCTCATGCCACAAGTACATGTCAGCAAGTTTACTCTTCATAGTATATGTATCAGGATGATAAAAACTGCTGTAACATGTGGGAGGAAGCGGTTTGACTGGAGGTCTTACTCCTGCAATACAGGGATCTCCAACATGGCGCCAATTCTCTGAGCTCAGTCGGTTTTTGGAGTCAGACGTTTGTGATAATCAACGTCAAGTATGTAGAGTACAGTAGTCCCTCGTTTATCTAAAAACAACCCACAATAGGCGAAATCTGCGAAGTAGTCAGCTTTATTTTTGACTATTATTATACATGTTTTATGGCTGTAAAACCACATTTCTCTTTTGTTTAAACACTCTCAAAGTTCAAACCTTCATAGATTTTAAAACATAAACCTGTTTACAAATATACAGCACTTCAGAGTCACACTGCTAGCAATCAGACATTGATGCAGAACGCAATCAGAGTCTTTGTTGACGATGACGTCACGTCAACACAGACACCGGTCTGTTCACCCATTCAACCATGGAGTAGAAGCTGTGTGACCACCTGGAGCTGTATGACACGGCCTTTATTACCGGGACCAGACTAGGAAGGATTAGGTGTGGAGGAGAATCAGCGAGGAGGTGGTAGTAGCAGGTAAAAATGATCTCTGCAGTACTGAGCTAGCATAGCGTTAGCCGCTAATCACACCGGCTTTTTTTTGTGGTTTATGTTTATGAGAGGAGAAAAACACTTCAGCAGGCAGTGAAACTCACCGAGTTGGATGTATCGCTGGTGGGTGAACGCAGCATTAGCCAATCAGGACGCAGAACACAATGCGCATTCATACGCTGTGAAAAAATGTATCCAAAATTGCACTGTAAAAAAAATCCGTGAAACACAGAGGCCGCGAAAGGTGAACCGCGATACAGCGAGAGACTACTGTACATCATATTTGATTTAGTGACCCACCGACTAAGGCTGAACGATTTCAGAATGTTAAAGCAGCCAAAAAACTATGCAATTCATCACTCACTCCAAAATACAAAGCCGACCAGTTCCCGCTTAACTTTACTGTGTCTGACCCCACTTGTTTCTCATGAAACATTGGGGCTCTTTCTGAAAACATGGACAGCCTTCGTCAGCTTCACCTACTCAGAGTGTTTGAACAACATCTCATCACTGTTACAGAAGATCTGTGGAGAAAAGTTGTCTGTTGTTGTGGACGAGACCACGGATGCCAGGGATTGTAGAGTCTTAAACGTGGGTTCATGATAACTTCTAATACTAGTGGTGAAATAACTGATGCATCCTTGCATCCGTTTGTTTTTGTTTACCTATTACGGTCTGGAATGATGTCATAAGGGTCATTTAAATTAGGTTAATTCAAATTAGGTTGATCAAACTTAATCAATAAACCTGCTCAGATTCAGTAAACCATTGATCCCTGAGGGGAAATTGGGTGACATGAATGCTGCTCTCATACATCTTTATATGACATTAATAATTAAAATTGGTACTACTTACATTTACCTTTGAATTGCAGCTTACATATTATTTTAAATAACTTTTTTTATTTTGTACATTCATTTTTTTTTTAGTTATTATGATTTATGTTGTTTCCTCACAGGAGTTCTTGCATTAGAGTAATGGCATTTAATCTTTTAATGGTATGATGTAATGTTTGTAAATGTTACTGCACATTGTGAATATTGCACTGAAACTTAAATGAGCATAGGGCATGATTTGAGAAAAAATAAACAGTCATTTTAAGTTTTTTTTAATGCTAATGGGTGATGAAGCATTCTTAACCAAAGACACACATTTCTACCTGTTGCCTCAAAAAGATTGTTGCTGTTCTGGGCATGAATACCCCACGCAGTTCTGCGGACATGATGTCAAATGACGCTGGTGCATGTTCTCGGCGGCTTGGAAATAAACCGGAATTAAAGAAGAATGAAAAAACTAGACTGGACTAAACTACTGTTTGGTTGCATGTAGAGGCATGTGTACAGGTCTTGCAGTAAACAGTCACATGAACGGTGAGTAAATAAATAACAGTATCACAGTTGGAGTGCACATCGGGCCGCATTTTCTTGTCCGAGTCCAACAGCAAAAACCTCATTTTTTCTCTTAAAGAAATTAAATATTATGTTTGTTTTAGTGGTAAACACCGATTTTTATTGACAAACAACAGATGATGTCAACATCAGATCAGCGCACGGGTAACAAGTGAAAGTGATCTATTTACATAATCCATGACTCATCCGGTTCCGTCAGGGTTTGGTCGGGTATCCATCCTCTAGTATCAGCTGTAAACAGTTATTGCGCGCCCCCGCGGTGTCTTGGCTGATGGCTGCAGTTACCCTAACCACCGTGGTTAGGGTAACTGCAAATTGAAATCACAATATCTGCCAGAAAAATGGCCATTCCATTTCTTCCTAAAATCGTTCAGCCTTACCACCTCCTTTTTGCCTATATTGCCTGAATACTTGCATATACCGGTATATATAAGGTCAGACCTCCTCCCTGAAATGTTCAAACAGCTTCTTATAGAGAACCTTTGGCTTCAGTGAGAGAGCCAGCACAGCAGAGAGGAGAGGTAATCAGTTTTTGGAAATATACTGACTCGCCATTCCGAGCCAAGAGGCAGTTGTGCTGTGGCCAACATAACCTTGGCACTGTGGCCCTGAGCCACACACCCTTCCCTGTGTGGTTAATTCAACAATAGGGGGTTGAGGTCATGAACTGACAAAAACAACAGCCAAACACAGCGCAGCCCTGAAGTGTGTCTATTTTTGTGTTGCTGTGTTTCCGGTGAGATGTGTAACTGCTCAGGAAAAGCTGCTTTCTCCTCCCTCCGACCATATGCTTATTTGTAAGTGAATATCAAGCGCCCGTGAAATTTTTAGAAACATGCTCATTGTTGTGATGCCACGGCAAGTATCCATAAGTGAGCAGTGAGATTTTTCTCAAGCTCTGGCATTTTGCCTCCATGTGTCCCTGTTTCCCCACACACTCATTGTCATGAACAAACCTGATACTAAACCTAGTGTACCAACACGGCACTGGTTGAACAAATCTGACAAGCTCTGTGTCATGCACTGTAGGTCTAGTTTAAGACCAAGGATGGGTAAACGGGCACCCAACCCAACCCTCTGCAGCTTGTCCTGTGAAGCTTGTCAACTGGAGAGGAAGTGACAGGTTCAACAGTGTAACAGCCACCTATGAATGACCCCGTCTCATAAAACATATGGCCCTTCCATCAAGTATCATACAAAACAAGACACAGCATGTGAATTAATGTGTCCATCAAACAGGACGTAATAACAACGGGGCTTTTCCTTTCGGGGGGGGGTGATGTTGAATTGTTGAATTCTCACAAACCAATGCAATGGCAATGTTATGAAAGCCTTTCAGTATGATGTCTTAAAATGTCTGACGTCTAAAAACATGATTGTAATTTCAATTTATTGGTCAGGTTGGTCATAAATTATTCTTTGTGCGTATCCGCCCACAACAAAATCAAAAAATTGGTTAAAAAAAATGGACAATTCTTCTTTAATTCTCATAAAAATAACATAACATTTCCAATCATACATTTTAAGAACCCCCCCTCCAAAATGCACTTGACCTCACTTTGTTTATAGTTTATTTTTTCTGCATATGTTGTCAAAGGTTCACATTATATATAGTTTAATATTTTTGTGACAGTTATGCATGTTTTATTCTTGCAAAAAATAAAATGATACATTCATTACATTGGTTAGTTGTGACCAGCCCTCCCTGAGGAAGGATAAGCTCGAATAGAATAGAAAAGAATAGAATTGATCCCCAGAGAGGAAATTCACATTTGCAGCAACACAGTATAAGAAGAACAAAAAATAAATACTGACATAAAATGGTAGTGTAAAATGTAAAATGTAGGACATAAATGAATTAGAAAAAACTACAACAACAGCAGAAAGAAAAGCAACAAATGTGCAAATGACAATAGAGAACTGGGTTGAACTGGAATAGAAGGGCAAATATACACCTTAGTGGGGAGGGGGGGTTAGGGAGAGGGAGTTAGGGGGCACATTAAAATGAAGGATGAGAACAAAGCCATTTTAAATGTGCTGATATTACAATGTGATGTTACTATTTAGCAGTGCAGTATAATCTGCTGTGCCAGTGAAGTGACATGTGTAGAGAGATTAAAGATGGTCAGAAATCACACTGTATATATATATATATATATATATATATATATATATATATATATGGAGGAGAGACTCAAGGTAGGAAATAGAAAGGGTGAGGAAGAGTTGATTATTTTAAAGTGAGAGTGAGATGTGTCGTTGTAGTTGTGCATATGGTGACAAGTGTGAAGCTTTTACTTTTTGTTTTACTTGGTTGTGCACGGGTATATTTAAAGTTCAATATTAAGAGTTCTTCTTCCAAACATCGGTCTCTGAAAATCCCATATCGATCGACCTCTAGATATAGAGCTGTTAGTTGGAATCCAATGTATCTTAAGTTATTCTCCAACAGGAGCTTTCCTGAAGCACCAGGTATTTTGAATTTCTTGATTCCTGTGTGTCTCTGGTGTCTGATGTTTAGTAGTTACATTACTTTTCTGATTATTCTACATTCCAGTCTTTCTGTTTTTTCTCCAGGCGATTGTCAGAGAACATGTTTATGCATCGTTAGTTTATGTTTAATGTCAATAAGTGCTAAAAACTTCTGCCTTTTCCCTGGCTTCAGGTTAAAATCAGAGAGTTGGTTGGTAATGTTTAAACACAATATGGATGTATGTGAGTATAATTCGGCCACATTTTAAATCTCAATAGAAGCTTTTAAAATGCTCCACAGCAACAGCCGAATGGTTTCTACCTCTGCTTTACTGATTCTCATGCTGCTCTGGCTTCTATTCATTCTGCTTCTATTTTTCTTTTCCTCTTCCTTTCTCCCTTATCTCTTTACTACCACCGTATGTTTAATACATAAAAGCCTAATAGCTATTACAGCTGCAGCTCTTTTGCCTGTCTCACTATCTTTACACTGGGTACTTCACCCCTACTTCAAACCTTTTGCTAATGGTTTTAAAGCAGTGCCCTAAGGCTTTACTGACCTTTGCGTTCTGTTTTTCCTCACTTGTAGAAGATTCCTGTAATATTTACCCAAAAATCTCCCCCATAGCAGCTCTGTTGATTTACGTACAGCGCAGAAATGAATATGTCAAGCTGTCATTAGACTCACAAATTCTTGTGCAATTTCTAAAGTGACAGATTTTCAACACAAAGACACTGATTATGAGCTTGTTTGGTGACACCATTGTAGTTAATCTAAAAAATGTGTTTAATGAGGTTGAGGTCATGATTATGAGCAGGCTAACCAAGCACGTTCCCACCCGAGTGATATTCATTTTAATTGCAGAAATGGCAAATCAGGGATTGGATATCAAAATGCGCGTCCTCAAAGCATATTTCCATTATTCACACAGGCTAAAACACGAGGTAGCCACCGCTCTCACGCTCTTTCCTTCTGCCTCTGCATTAATGGATGCAAATGGAGCCGTGTGGAGGTAAAGGAGCTGACATTTATGCCTCTGATTAGACCGTGCGGCCCCAGCTCTTTGTAATTGATTGCAGCCGCAAACAGCACACACTTACCCATCGTGTGTGTGTGTGTGTGTGTGTGTGTGTGTGTGTGTGTGTGTGTATGTGTGTTGCTTGCACTTTTACAGTATTTTCAGGTACACACACTGATAGGCAGACAAACAACGCTGTTCTGCATTTACTGCATCCCTGGAAAGATAAGTTTAACTTGAAGGTATGTGAACAGGTAAAAGTCGGGGTTAATGTAACCCAAGATATTGATCCACTTCCTTCCAAATCAATGTCGAAGCGTGACCTTTGAACTTTAATAATCTTAAAAGCTGCGTCGAGGTTCGGGTAGTGTTTGATGGAAGGTTAAATGGCAACACTAGAAAGAGGCTGTTCTAGTGCAGAGGAAGGTGTGGGAAAGTTGAACCGTATAGAAAATATAGACAATATACTAAAGCAAGGAAGAACACACACACACACGCACACACACGCACTTTTTATAGAGCTTTTAACTTACAAAGTGTCTATTTGTACAGACAAACCCCGGTGCTATTGGTACGGTTACCGAAGTACACGTACGTAGTGTCTTAGGGTTAGGTTAAAACCAAATATTGCAACAATTTTTAGGTTTAAGGTAAAGATTAGTCTTCGTCACGTGACCTAAACTGGCCAATGACTGACCTATCACGTGACCTAAACTGGTCAAATAAGGGCGCTGCGTATGGATAGCATGTCTGTATATTGATATGGCAACCGTATGGATAGCCATTGCCTTTAACTTATAGAAAAAATTGCCTTGCGACCTGAAAGACATGTCAGCTTTGCGCATTTTAACTAATCTTTAAAATCATATTTTTTTTAAACAATCTTAGTGTATATATCATGTATTTTCTACATCTAAAATCTGCGACATAATATACATATTGGATTTTTTTCAGGGATTTTTCCACGGTCTTTATTTTTTATTTATTCTATTCAATTGTAGAATGTTGTTATGTTTAAGGTTAAAATGTCTGTAACTGCTGCTGCTCGCCTTGCTTTGAGGTGTCCCTACAGAACCAGTATCACTGATATGTACTGCACCTTATCATGGCCCCTCATTAAAACTAAAATGCATTATAATTTACCAATATTCATAAAGAAGATTATTTTAATTGGCCAACCAAGATTATTTCAAGAAAAGATCAAATACACTCATAAATAAATACTCGACTTGCTTCCAACTCCAACATAGTCACCAATCGCCCTAATACCAATTATTTATAAAAGCTTCTAACTTATGGAACAAATTGTCTGGGGACCTGAAAGACATGTCAACTTTAGGCGTATTTAAAACATCTTTAAAAATCATATTTTTACCAATTTAAATGTATACTTCATGGATTTTTTTAAATGTATTTGTTGGTGTAATGAAAATGTGTCTTGATGTACCTTTTTGTGTAATGTTTCTGTATATTTTAAACTGTCTTTAATTTTTTCTGTTTTTACATGCACTAGAATCTTTTTTTTTTTTTTTTTTTCATAGACCCCAGGAACATTAGCAACCACCACAGTGGAAACAAATAGGGATCCAATGAACAAATAAACAAATAAACACACAGTTATATGTGCATGTGCTTGCGGTTGCACGTGCGTGTCCATTTCAGCTTATTATTAGCTTGTGGATGCATTAGCGCGTTGCCTGCTTACTCAGGTGAATCTGTTGTCCTCCTTTTGGTGAGGATGCGTGCATATGTACTGTGTGTGTGTGTGTGTGTGCGTGTGTGTGTGTGTGTGTGTGTGTGCGCGCGCACGCATTAGAGTGTTGCACAGTCATTAGCATCATTGTCACCAGGTATCTGCTGTGTGTAGAGAAGGCCCATTAAACACATTGCAGGGACAAACACAGAGCCACAGCTCTATTCTATTGACTACTGTACAATACATCGCACGTGCGCTTCTCTCTAGTGCTCATGCACGTCCTTCGAATTGGTTATTTCCTTTGCCGCTTGGGAATAAAATGGAACGCTTCAACTCATTCACTTTAATTGTTAAATAAATTATGGCAAACCCTTACCCAGTAAATGTGCTCCATAATTAAACAAATAAACACATGTATGTCATGCATTTTTTTTTGTTTTATTGATATGTTTCATTCTGATTGACATCGACCAAACGCCTAATATTGATCTGAAACTCACAAAGAAACAAAAGTATTTCCCAGCCCCATGGTTTTAGAACCTTTGGTAAAACATACAGTTGTGCACAACTTTAATTAACCTTTGACATGTGTACACCAGGGTTGGAGTCAATTATCATTGCCATCGTGTAATTGATAATTAATTACGATTGTGGCATCGTTACAATTGAAATTGGAATTTTAAAAATCTGTCTTGATCATAATTAAATTGTAATTTTGTTTAGATAATTGACTATGTAATTGTAAATATCAAGCTTTCCCACATTTTACCATTTAGAAAAATAATAATCCAGGGGATCAGACGCCCATTTGAAAAATATTAAAACCTATAATTTCATTTATTAGGAAGCCTAACAATGTAACTAATAGATAGGAAAGAAATGAGATAAGTATTATTTAGTGTATTGTAGGACCTGTTATCGTAAGAGATGCTAACAGAAAGCTAACACAAGAGGAAGGTTAACTTTTATTAGGTTATTTATTTCAGGCTCAGTAATTGTGATTAGTAGTAATTGAGAACGTAATTGTAATTGACTTTCTCATTATAGAAAAAAAAAACAATTGTATTGTAATTGGAAAAAATGCTGGTCACTATAATCATAATTGAGTTGTAATTGAATATAAGTAATTGAAAATGTAATTGAACCCAACCGTGTTGTACACCCAGTTCCACACGTTATTCCTGCATGCGCCGCCGCAAACATCCAGACACGCCTGTGACAAACGCAGAAATCAGGGTCGAACAGGGTGTAAAATTGTGCTGCGCTGGCTGGCAGGCTGTGTTTGTGCTAATGAAGCTTGCTGTCCACACAGGCTGTTAACTTGCTGATGACTTGATATGTCTGCCAAAGAGTTTTCCAGCACTGTTGTGGTTTGATGCAGGTGTAGCCCGGGGTGTCTGTATAATATTAGCTGATGATGTCCTTTTTTCTTCCTGGAACAGACTGACTTTATTAAAGCTGTTTTATGCTGTTTAATTATTTTTAATCCCTGTTGTTAAGGGTATATTGTATTTTTAAAACAAAAAGAAAGATCAATGTTGGTTTAAACACAGAGAAGAAGCTTCTGAGAAGAAGGTGAAGCAAGAAACCGATCCATCATAAGTCGTCATGTAATCTGAAAAACCGGTTATAGGCACTTTTATATGCATGACAAGACTTTCTTTCTCTTTTTTGTCTGCATACGTTATATCAAAGACACTATGTTAGTGCAGAGTTTTTTGTGACAGCTATGCGTGATTGATTCTTGTTAAAAAAAAAAAAATAATAATTTTGATGCTTATTAGTGACCATCACCAGCCCTTCACGAGGAAGGTTAAGCTAAACTTTATCAGAAGGAAAGATGTAAAAAGAGAGGGCAGCGTTTCACCATAGAGAGGGGAAGAGAACGAGGGAGAGGGAGTTAGGGTGGGACTAAAAATAACTAAATAAATAATGAAAAAACAATAATAAATCCATAACTTTTCCAGTTTTTTACTCAACCCAAATGGAAAATAGAGATTGACTGAAAGACTATCATAGGTAACCTTTACTAGTAGAAATAGGAGCTGATTTAGAAGATATAAAAAGCACTTTATACTCACGGTTGTGGAGGCCGACGTGCTTGACAAACTGTGACATAGTAATTACTTAAGGAAGTGCCTCATTCACGTAACTCCAACTGCTTTGATGAGGTTAAAGACACCCAATGGTTCCCATGGTAACGTACACTTCCCTGTTTTAAGGTGTCTTTTCTTGTTCAGCTGGAAGTGTTGATCTGTTGTAAATTGGCTGATAGTGGCATCAAAATGCTGTGCCCATTGCTATTTTCAAAGTGTGATTTCTTACTTCTCAGTGAATAGATTTCCCGGTCAAAATCTGTTTACTATAATATTTCTTGTATTTTTTTTAGAAATAACATCATAAAATCCAAGGAACTGGTTGACACGTAACCAAGCACTATACAGTCAGATTGAAACGAGAAAAGGTGAAGAGTCGCCTTGTTGTGACATTTAAAATATGTGAACACTGACTGGCTGAAATCTCCAAAATGATAATGCCCACTAATAAAGACGTATTAGTGTCTTTGAGGCAAAAAGTTTATATAAATGACTCAAAAGACAAGGGGAGTTGAAAAAAATCTATTCGGCGATATGTCGCGATATTACGTCGTGCGATTCTCGGATTGATTCAAAATGCATCCATATTGTTTTGTTTTTTTTGTTGCTTTTTTTCCAAGCTTTATTTTTTTAATAAAATCTAAAAAGAAAGTACTAACTTTCTGCATTTATTTGCTGTTCTAGGCATATACCTCAGTTAAGTTGCACTCAAGTCAAAGTTGGTTTAAAAGCCGTTGTTTGCACATGGCAACAATGTTTTGTGTAAAATATGACAATAAAATATATTTCATACATAATGTTCTCATGAAAGTGTACACATTTACAGATTAGTTGTTTCTTAAGTCATGTATAAAAAAATAAATTGCAATAATCGCCTTGTACTTTCATATCGGGATATATCGTATCGTATAATGACCGAGTGAACCCCAACCCCCCAAATAAAAACATCCCTCTTGATCTGTAGCCACCTCTAAGATATGACTGTATTTGTATTTTTTTTTTACTTATTTATAGAAGAAAGGACATTGATTCATGTCTTATCTTCTAACTCCAAGATGCGTTTGTGTATTTCACATCCACTTGTTTACTTCAAAGCACTTCAGGTTGCTCTTGTTGCCTTGGCTTCAGTCTCTCTCCCTTGTTTTTGCCACATCTGCTCATCAACTCATTAAGGACCTGATACACACATAAAGCCTGACCTTACAGAAACAACTCTCTGTCACCTCACTGTGTGTGTGTGTGTGTGCGTGAGGACAGACACCCGTCCCATTCCTCTTCCAAGCCCAGGGAACGTTAATTAGTTGCTGCCCCCAGGACTTTGACAGGCTCTTTCTGACAGTAGGAAAAGGGCAGGGTGACATTTTTGGTCAGCGAGCTACAGTCATCGTGCAGCGTACTTCACTAAATTACCGGAGGGGTTTGGAGTTCAATTCCCGTAGCTCACTGTGTGCTGATAGAGCCTTCAACCTTTACAGGCAACACTTTGCACACAAATGACACAATGGTTTGAAATGACCTGGCGCCAGGTGTCCTTTGGGACGGCAACACCTCGTCTTCTTTGTTTAGACATTAACAGCCTTGGTACGCCTCCTAAACTCCATCTAGGAGTGATACATTCTCCACTCCAAGCTGATGAACCCCCACAGGGACCTTTACACCGCAGAGTGTTATGGCGATTACATGTCATAATGTGGCCGTCATGACTTTCAGGATTATGCAGCCAAATTAGTTTGGGGATGTGAGATTATAGGTCCACAGGTGTTTGTACAAAGCGTAAAAAACAATGAGGGGGAAATGGGTTGAGGAGAAAGATAACAACACCACAGACACTGATACTGAGAGGCAGATGGTGAAGACAGATAGAACATGAGAGCTGAAGCCCTTTAATCTTCTACTAATTTTTCCTCTGCAAATAAACAGTCTACATTGTTACCTGGTTATTCTTGGTCTCCCTTTTCCTTTAGCTGAGAAAATGTAAACCTACTCTAAAGCTCATTTTTTTTCCTCATCCATTCCTGGGCCATCCCATGAGGCTAAAACTAGTCTACAAGCCTGTCAGTTCACATTTCCTATCACTAATAACATTGAGTGGTGGGCCAGGATCATGACTAACTGGCTGCCCACTCGTTCCCCAATCCCATGACCCTATCATCGACACACTGGCAGGGTCCCGGCTTTTCGTCATGGCTGACCAATTATTATGCCTCCATGGCCAATGCCATCTTTTTCAAGCCTCTGGTGTTTCTCTGGTCTGTAACACTTTTCCTTCTGATTGTATTTTGTGCTTGTTTAATGCTATAAGGAAGTGTTTTTGGCAGGGAACGATTTCTACATTTCTGTAAAATCCCAGATGACAAGAACATTATTTTTCTTTTGCCAACCCAATATGATTTATGACTGAAGTATGTGCCAGATAACCAGGTCATCACTCTGAGATATTTCCGGCAAGTTTCAAGTCGTCTCCATAAGAGGCTGTCAAGGGAACACACTCTAATCTCTCTGTATTGGCCTGTGAATAGTTTAAGAAATCAGCTGTTAATATAGAGCTGCTGTGAATCCTATCTAACATGTGACTGAACCTTAACATACCTTAAATCACTCTTAGTGTCCAAGGCTCCGATCCCCTTAAGTGATACAGATGTTGCTAGGACAGATTCATGCATTTCAATGTGTTCATTTATCAGATTTTCTCCTCACTATCATCAATTATCATGTCAAGGTTCTTACTATCTGTGACCTTGTCATGGGTATAACTCTATTTAAGCTGTATCACTCCACCCGCACCACACGGGAAAAATTGAGGATGCGTTTTGACCTTGGTCGCACAAGAAGGAATTACTTGTCACATATTGACTGTTTGTACAGCGTATTGATGAAGATTAGAAGTGCATCGCCACCATACAGTTATCTTGTAAAAATAGCATCTCCCTCATGAAAATGTATCATTTTTAGGGACCAGGTAGCCTTAGCTGTTGGGAAACTATTGTTATCCTCCTGTTTTTCTTCTGAGGAAATCCTACTTCTTTTGCGCAGTCACCCACCAAATTTTGCATAATGGCCCACTCCCATTTCAGATTATCTTCTTTAAAAAAATAAATAAATAAATGTCAGATTATTTTAGCTGTAAAAACAGGCCAATCTTCCTAAAGGTGACGCTACAGGAAGCCCATAAAGGTCAACATTTTGAAAATTCACAACAAATTAACCATATGTGCTTTTGCCCCAATACTAAAGAAACTTCTGTACAATTAAAGTTTAAATGTACAAAAGTTTCTTCATAGGTTTAAATGTATTATTATTATTTTATTTTTTTTTAACTTTGTCTGCACATGCTGTCAAAGGTCAACACTACAAGAAGTGCAAACTTTTAAAGAACGCATCATCACTCATTTAAAAACAACAACAACAACAACAAAAAATACTTGAAAAACCTTTAAAAATTACCTTCAACAGCATGTGAAGACAAAGTTGAAAAAAAAAAATTTAAATTAAAAACCACCCACACGGGGTATGATTTATCAAAAAATTTAGCCGACAGTGCATCAAAATGTTTGACTGTAAACAGTTGTAAAACGAATTACTTAATCCATTTTCAATGTTCACAAAAAAAAATCTGAATTTTGGAGTCATGGTAGATAACGTGTGGAAAATATTACAACTTTATCTCGAAAACTGAATTTCCTTTAACAGCATTTTGAAACTTGAGTCAATGCAAAAACATCATTTTAAACATCAGTTTTTTTCACTTATGAACCCAGTAAATCATTAATAAAAATGCATTATGAACATCCCCATAATGTCTAAAGGATTCAAGGATTTTTGTTTGTCATTGGCGTACATGAGAACATGTACAGAAGGAAATTATGAAACCCAGTTCCAGTACCTTGTTAAGCCCTGTTATAATACATAAATACCCAGTAATATCGAAAATCACATGTATGTACAAAAGCAGCAGAATGTGAGTGCAAACTATTTGTGTGTATTTATGTGTATTTTCAGCATTTACACTCAAACAGCTGCTGTCTTGCTTTGCCTAAAATGGCCTGGCCCTGATCATTCCATCCCTCTCTACCTGCTTCCAGTACATTCTGTAAGTCTTCCTCTGTCAGGCGTCACATCACGTCCTGAGATTCACACCACAGCTTCGCTAATCCAGCTAGCACAGCTCTCCCACGAAAACAACATTTTAATCTATTTTAATTAGTGTGTGTGTGAGAGCACACTGGTGTTTTATTCATGGGAGTGTAGCAATGTGTTATCTTTGAAAATTTCTCCTCATTCAGACGAAAAGGGCAAATGAACACAACATTACAAGGAGTAATATTATCTAAGTTTGGTCCCGGTATTGTAAATATACACCGAAGGATGAGGATTGAAGCGCAAACACTTACTCAAACTTACACACACACGTCTCCACGAAAGGCACGGATGCTGAGATTTAAAGCCGGCCGCTCTGTGATGTCTCCCAGGGAAATCTGGCGATGGTACTTTAACTGAACCCAGAGAAAAGTAAACACAGGAAAGCCAGATGGTACGACTCTCATCTCAGGCACTAACAGAGCGAAAACTGAGCTTTACATGCACGCAGAAATGATTTGGACACCTTATCCGTCTGGGGTGATATTGCAATGTAGACCCATGTGTGTCAGAGGTTAGGAATGCTGTTAAGTCATCAACGCTGAAAGTTTCAAAAGTGATGAGTTTGGGTCATTTTGTTATTACTTCAGTGTGGCAGTAGGAATTGTTAGGGAGATTGACTGACAGAGGTTATCATCTTTTGGAATGAAAAGTTGTATTTTTCCCAACGGTACGGGCAGACTTATTTGTTAAATGGGTTCTCAGCAGTTTTCACAAGATAAACCTATTTCCTCTCCATTTGAAACATCTTAAAATGAAAATGTCTATAGAATTTACAGGTCCTAGGGAATAAAAAACACTTTCTCCATCACTGTCTGAGTGAGGCTTGTGTCCTCATCCTGAGGGCCATGTGTTGTCACCCATTTGTTCCAAATATAGTTTCATCTTAGTTTGTCACATATGGTAGGCAAATGTTCATTTGATGATGGAGGTGCTGAAGAATCCCACCACTTACTTTTTGTTCGGTTTTGTAAATCCCCAAGTAGTTATTGGAATATTTCCATAATATCACAGAACATGGCAAAACTACTCAATTCTATCTTCAAGTGACATTTATGTTTTTTTTTTATTGCAACTTTAACTTTGAGAAGTTTAATGAACTTTGGAATGAAGATTCCATTATTTCTAAATGCTGAAAAGCTGCTGTGCATGAACGAGTGACACATCAGTCACACAAAGTGCTGCATGTCACACTAACAGTGATGAAACATTCAAACTCGTACATGTTGATTGATGAGTCACAGCGATATATACAGTAGCTCTACATGAAAGTTTATTCTGGATACTGTTTAACGGAAGAGCGTAGATGTAACTGGTCCGTTTGATTCTGCCGCCATAGCATTCATATTAAGCATTGATGCAAATATATTAATGTTCATATATTTCTTGTTCAAATTAGAATGTAAAAAAAAACATTATAAAACCATCATAAGCAGTGGAGAAAAGGAGAGTTTAAGATGGATGTAAAAACATTCACGTTTGGTACAAACTTCATGTCTGCTGACATTTCTTCATTTCTTTGCAGCATAACAACTAAAAGCTGCTTCACCATGTTTGGTGATAACTCTGGGCTCCACTATCTGACCTGTGTCCATAGATCTGCTGAGACCTGTTGGTTTTATACCTGATTAACATCTCACTGATTCAGTGATTTATCCACCAGTGCTCTGACCTCTTTGTTCTGGAGTCGTTTGATGAAGACCATTACAACAGTTCAGTTAGCGTGAGATAAAAGCTTGGAGCAGCTTCTCCTGGTCTTTCTGAGACATAAAACTTTTCACTGTGTAGATGTTCTTTAGCTGGTAGAAGGCTGTTTTTGTGATTTATCAGAACACCAAGGTTTAGGACTTGGTCTTTAGCTTTTAGAGATCCAAACTCAAATTAAGCACCAACAGCAGTCCTCTTTACCTTCTTACCAAAAATAACCACTTCCATTTTGTTTTAGTTTTAGTTTGTTTTAGTTAAAGGAAGACACGACTCTGTCTTATACACAGACTTTGTTGACTCCATCATACGTGTCTGTAAAGCAGGGTTCCTTCAGATCCTTAAAAACTCTGAAAAGGCATTAAATTCATGAATCTAAAAATAAGACCTTAATTGTCATTAAAATGTCTTAAAATCAATGTTTCAAAAGTCTTACATTTTTACACATTTTAATAAGTAGGATTTTATTATTGTAATTAGTCTCATTAGTCTCATTATTGTAATTAGTCTCACATTTCAAAATAAATGGTAACATGTTTTTAAAATTGCCTGTTCAACATAGATTTTTCCCTATGGTTTTTAATTTTTGTATTTATGTTGTTGTTCTATAGATTTCTGGCTATTTGTTTAGTCATCTTGAGTTTTTAGAGTGATTTTGTTTATTTTAGCCTGTTTTTTTTGTGTATTTACGTTGGGGGCAACCAGTTGCACGTCAGCACTAGACACTAGAAGAAAATGGCCCAATTATGTTTACTGTGAAGTTGGTCTTAAATGGCATTAAAAAGTCTTGAATTTAATTTGACTAAAGCTGTAGGAACTCAGTAAAGAAGGATTGTCCAAGGTTGACACAAGAGGCCTGCAATCCTGAATGTTTTAAGGCGGGCAAACACTGTGCCATTTTTTTAAATCATTGTGATCAGTTCCAGCTCAAATTGTGCGACTCAATTGCCGAATGTTTGCAACTCACGATTCATGTGCTCACATTATACGGACCGACACTCTGACGCGATCTGACTGCTCACATTGTACGTCCATACACGACACGTCGGGGTCTTGTTTCCAGAAATGCAACGTTCAAATTAGAAGAAGACGAAGAAGAAATCTGAAGCGTCGCCATTTGCTAAGCAAAAAGATGTTTTAAAAAAAGAAAAGGTGGCGATGTGTCCGTCATTTCTTCAGCAGTTGTTTTCGTAGTGAGAAGGTTTGAGGTAAGCCGGTTTCTGGCACTGTTTCAAGAATGCGATACGCTCACGAGCAGCGACTAGGATTTGAAACAGGTTTGATTTTCTTACGACCATATGAATGCTGATCAGGAGCTGGTTGTGAAGTGTTAATCTCTTCTCATAACCCCATGTATACTACACCATGCCCAACACCATTTAGCAGAGACTCGTCCTGATCCCAAAATTAGCCGCACAAAGGAAAAATTGGGAAAAAATGGGCCAAAAATTGCGCAGTGCATGCCCGCCTTTAGATGTCTCCCTGCTCCAATACACCTGACGGCAAACACAAGCTCTCTACAGAGCAGTGTAATGACACCTTTATCAGATTCTTGTGTGTATAAAACCGAATGACCCCCAGAAACAAAACAATGCTCCTGACATACATAATAAAGCCACTTGAGGTTCATGTGTGACGTGAATACTCACAGAATACGTCAATGGCTTTTTCAGACATTTAAACTACAAGGCCATCGCTTGATTTTCTGTTTTAAAAAGAATTAAAAATACCTCAAGCACTTTTCTTTTAATTGCACCGACTGCTGTTGGTCCTTAATTACATCCGCATTATTTTCCAACCTGGGGATTAATTGCAAGGCTTTATGTGATGTCTTCAGTGTGTGTGTGTTACTCATGTGAAGGCCATTTGTACATTTATCAACACTTGTGTGTGTGTGTGTTATGTGCTGACACTCGGACTCGCTAAGTGTCAGTGGTTGAAAGTTCAAACTTGGCCGACTGATCAAAAGCAGTGTGTCATGCTGGCGCAGCTTTACTCCAGGCACAGCTTGCTCACTGAACTTCCCAATATTTCAGCTTGTTTACAGTGGCACATGCCAAGTCTCCCCTCCATCTGAACAGCCCTGGGCATGCTGTTAACTCCATCCCAAAAGGGAAACCTCCATCTCCCCCCCTCTGGAAAATAAAGGCCTGTCAAGACACAAAGGAAGAAAATTGCCATAGAATTGCTCCAGGAGGCACTGTGTCTGATTCTGACACTGGGTTGTTTGTATTATTTGCTGAGAATTGACAGATTTCTTGTGGGTTACGCTTCTTTCCTGCTGACTGTGTATATGTGTGCTGCCTGAAAAACAGAAGGCTGAAAGGGTTTGATGTTAAAATAGCTTGTTAAGTCTCAAGCTTTAAAGAAAAGATCCACATGGTTTCAAATCAGAGGTAGCTGAGTGGGAGAGGCAAAACAAAAACAAGAAAATGACACAAAAAGGAGTCTAATATGGAAAAGAGATAAATGCTGGGCTGCAGTTTGTGTATCAACCCCCAAGTAGCCGCAAACAAATCGATCACGCAACATTTCCTGCTGACATTGTGGCTTTTCCGACTACTCTTACTTATCCAGAGCCTTCCAGGAACTATCCAGGAAACCGGGGACTATGTTGGGCTAACAGTGCCTCTGATGGTGCAGTAACTGTTCTAACAGAGAGCTGGAAGGGAAGGAAATGCAGGGAAAGTCATTAACTGAGTGAACGTCCTCACCGGGGGCTTCAAAGTTGAATCAAAAAGCTGCAATTCAAGAGTTTCCATCTTACTGGAAGGGGTCAAACAGCCCAGACTAAGAATGTATACATTTATATTCCTCAATTTATCAAAATTGTGTTTTTGTGTTTTCATGTCTTTTACAATTAATGCAGATAATTGTGATAAAGCTGCTTGGTTCTATTGATATATTTTTTTTCTTTTAGATTTGTAGAAATTGCAGAACAGGTACTTCTTAGACTAAGAATATTCAGATGTGATCTCCCCCCACTTATAGTGTGAATGTAATTCCACAAGTAGTGCACTGCTATGGTGGAG
This sequence comes from Gouania willdenowi, assembly GCF_900634775.1. Lineage (NCBI taxonomy): Eukaryota > Metazoa > Chordata > Actinopteri > Blenniiformes > Gobiesocidae > Gouania > Gouania willdenowi. Next base: position 6,286,389 of record NC_041054.1, read on the forward strand.
GACTATATGCTTGTCACAACCCCAAGTTGAAGTTTACAGCGTAAGAGTGAAAAAACAGGAGGAGACCTCTCTGACGTTGTAGAAAATGATGCTTTTAACACAGCACACACGTAATACGCAGAATATCTCACAGTTATCAACCTACAGCTTTATTTCAAGAATGTTCACTTTATTTTAGAGTTAACTGCACACTTTTTACAGGTTGCCCTCAAAGAAAAATGTGTAAGTAATATGGCCTTTAAGTCACGAGCATTTTGGTTTTGAACAATATATACATAGAAGTACCGTAAACATCCCTGTAAAATGTATCAAAAACTGACTAAAAAAAACTCAAGCCTCATTTCTATTAAATACAATGTTTGTCACACATTTTATACAACATGGTTACAAGGGCCTGGATACAAAACAAGAAAATACATTGAATTACTGGGTAATGATGTTTGCAGTCATGAACTCATGCATGAGGTGCACTTCACATGTTGCTGTAGCGTAGTTAAAATCTATCTATCTACAGAAAATCAGGAATATAAAGACAAAAATAAATCTACCCAAACATTTGCAGAGATGTTAAATCAGGGCTGTGTAGACTGTTCTAGTTTGCAACTTGTTATGCAACGTTCATACACTGATAAGGAATAATTTTTTAAATAATATCATCATGATGACATGATTTTGTTTGAATTTTAGACTGGCACAAATTGTCACCGTCTGAATTCATGAGTGGCACTTTTTGCACTTTAAATGGGAAAAATTTGTTTTATTTACGTTATTATTTTTTTTAATTTTATTTCCCACCTTCTTATTCCACCTGAATACAACTGCTCTGTCTGTTTTCACTCTCATGAATTACTTAAGTATTTGTATTTAATGTTCTTATTTTTTTCTTGATACTTATCATTGCGTAAAGTGTCCTTGGGTGTCTAGAACGACGCTTATATTCAAATAAATTGTATTATTGTATTTTATATTCCTATTGAGTTGTAAATGTTATACCCAGAGTAAGTATGAAAGTATTTCCAGAGTTTAAGTCAAATAAAAGCATGGTTAATTTTCCAACTGCATTATTTTCTCTTTCCCAATTATCCTGTATCATTCCCGTGAGTCCATTATCGGTTATCGCATCATGTCTTATCGTGACAATAGTAAAACTGGCTTATCGATCAGCAGAGCTGGAGCATTATCAGAGTGGACAGGAACAAGTGGAATGAAAATGGAACAAACAGAACCCAACACATGGCTGCAGAGTTGTTTTCCTTTCACAGCCGTCATCTGTTCCTCATTTAACACCGAGGTTACAAACAGTGCACTGAATCCTTAGTGAATCAAGTCACTTGTGCAATATGATAGTAAACAAAAATGCCTTTGATCAGTCCAGGCAATAAACCTACTTCCTGTGTATATCTTTTTTTTTTTTTCCTCCCTTGGTGGAAAAATTCCTTAACTGGAATACTGACATTGTATTCTGCTTTCTTACAGCCGTAATTACTCTCTGGTCTTCTGGTTGAACATCTTGATCTGAATGTTTTATGTCTTCTTTTATACCTGAACATATGCACATTTGAGTAAAGATGTGTCGACCACACACACACACACACGTTGAAACACAGCATATGCCTCCATGTAGAGACAGATTGGCATGCATGATGTTGCACTGTCTCAAAAAAGTCCCTCACTGCCTGAATTTATCTGGAACCGCTTCCAGGTGCAGTCAGCTGGCACATGTTCCCACACAAAATACACAACATATACTTGTAGTTTTATGATAAGCACATATTAGCTACCCGCACGCACACACAGTCACACAATCTAGCAGACCCGCTGAGGCCCAAATGCAAGTCCAAGCATGTCATCCAGGGGACAAAAAGCAGAAGCCTGGCTCATCTAAGCCAGCTGCTACGTCTGACAGAAAGATCCTGTAACCCAAAATATCTCCTCTTCTTTGATGGATTCCTAATGATGTTTTATCACATTCATAGCCGTGTATTCACTTTTCCTTGCATGTTTTAAAAGGATTGGGAGAAGGAGAAAAAAAAACTCGTTCCGGAGTACTTGTGTCCGTTAAGAGGCCGATTGATGTGCCGTCTTGCCAGTTTCCACCCTCACACTCCGTCTCTCCACCCCATCTTTCCCCCGTTTTCAAGATCTTACATTTTCACTGAAGTCCTTTTCTCCCTGTTATCATTCCACCAGAGGCTCTCAGAAGCTGCTTTGATATTGAAAGCAGCCTTGGCAGGAAAAATAAGGGTTTCGGAGAATGTAAATGCGAGGGTGCTGGGGGTCGGTTTTTTAAAGAAGAGATCTTACACTTCAACATCTCACACTCTGGCATTATTCACAATAATGTAATTGTTCTGTACATTTTTTTCTGAATCATGTCATCTACACACGCTGACTTTTTAAGGTCTTGAATTGTTTTAGATGAAAACAGTTTATATATGGATTTTTTTTAGAGTTGACCATGAAAGCTTGGGGTTTCTTGATAGTGTATGAAGTAGAGGTTCAATCACTTAGTTTGGCTTGAATCAATACAAACTGGCTGAGTGAGACTTTTAATAGGGTTCCTTAGGGTTCATGTTCAGACGTAGTGAATATTTTAACTTTTACAAACTGCAGGGGGTGTTTTCATATACCTAAAATCTTCATAAAGCCTCCTTTTTTTTAAAAAAACAAAACTAATCTGTACATTTGGGATAGAGTTTAACTTGGGATTTGGAGAATCTTTATGTGTCATAATTAATACAATTCCCTTGAGACTTATATTGACTTGGAGCAATCTTATAAAAGTCATCAAGGCAAGACGCTAAACTAATGTGAATAATTGCGTTACCTTATTTGTGTTTTTTCCCTCAGAATAAATAAACCGTTTTTTTTAGCTTTCATTTGATATTTTTTGTGAAAACAAATGTAAATATTAAACATTTCACCTTAATTAATGCAACTGCTTCATGCCAAACATAATGTATATTCAATAAGTTGATAATTCAGAGTGTTTGCAAATTTGCAGAATGTGATTAATTATGGTCAGACTTGCAATTATTAATTACATTGATTCACATCGGTTCATACCACTAGTTTTTTATAAGCTTGTCAAAACTTGTGTGTTTTTTGTAAAAAGTACATACATGTACACTTTTTTTCACATGCACATGTTGTCAAAGGTCAACACTACATGTAGTGCAATCTTTTTCGTGACAGCTATGCATGTTTTGTTTTTGCAATAAATGAAAAGAATTTATTTTATTGCATAACTGTGACCATCACCAGCCCTCCCTAAGGAAGGGTGAAAATAAAAAGAAAAGGCAGTGTTGCACCTTAGTGAGGGGGAATGGAACATGGAAGAGGGAGTCAGGGTAGGGCAATGGAAGCGGTAGGGAAGGGTCATCTATTTTACAGTTGTGCTTATTGTGTTATGGGGTGTAATCACGTAAACCAGTCTGATGACAAGTATGGAGAAATTGGAGCGGGTGCCGCGGGAAAAAAAAGTCATTTTAACCTCCACATTACTTTAGTCTCATGAGTTGTTCCAATTGAGTGCTATTGTCATTTGTACCTTCTCATCCCCCATCAGTCCCAGTATGTCTCGAGTTAAAGCAATGATCCCCATTGCCTCTCCTTTGCTCCATCTGCTTTTCTCCTTACCAACACATCATTTTTCTATTCCTCATGTTGCCTGTAGAGCTACTTGAGCTCTGTAGCATCCCTGGTAGTTTCTGCTGACCTCAGCATGCACAGTTTGCTCATGTATCCCTGCGTGTCCTTAAATACATCCAACACACTTTGTTTGCTTTTTCATAAAAAAAAAAAAAAATGTTTCTCAGTGCACTCTTCCAAACATCGCCTTCTTCAAATAGTTCCACTCCTTGCTAATGAGCCCCTGGAGATCTGTACCCTGCATTCTCCTCATATGCCATTACAACCAAAGTGGCTTCAAAGAGTCGGGTGAGGCCATTACCGTGGTCACATGGTCAGGGACTGCCTGCGACCAGTTTGAAAAGACTTAAACATCAGAAGACTTGCAGTTCCTAATAGATTTAAATAGGCTTGACTTGGGAACAGTATTCATGGGAGTAGTGGAAGTCCATATCCTGGAGTGTGGACTTCTTTCCTCTCAAATATTTGCTTTGATGTCTCCATTGTTGTAGACTTAGGTTATAATAGGCTCCTCTCTGTTGTAAATGCTTTGTTAAGCACTGTTTATTTTATGCCTCCTTATAATGTTCTCTTTAATTCAAGCTCACTTTTTGTTTTTCATCCTCCTCTCCTTCAAAGGTCACTGATGATGATGCTCATAATTCCATGGCTAATTAATACCTCATCATCTCAATGATGAAAAGATGAAAAATGACCACACATAAAAGTCGGTGACACTGAAGCAGCGCTGCTAATTTGCAGTTATCCTCTGCTATCTGACGGGATGTGCAGAAGCAAATGTCAAGTTAATGCAGGCAGTCACCCATCAAGTAGGTTCAATTAAATACTAGGCAGGAAGTTCCAGTCGTAGCCTCAGTGAGCCCCCTTTCCTTCTGTCCCCCATTGTCACCCACACATCCTGCTGTGTTAGGCAGGTGTTGGACCCACATGAGCTCTGTCCCAGTGGGAGCCGTCAGCCTGCTAAAGTACATCGGCGCTCTTTTGACTTTAAAGGTGCTGATGTCAACCTAAAATCACATTGCACACACTCCCGTCTTGTCACCTTTACTTTTTGCTGTCTGTGCATGGACACGCAGTGAGAGTACTTGCATTTTTTAAGAGTCACTTTAAAACTCTGGTAGCTTTAACATTTTCAAGCTAGATGGCAGCAGTAATGTTTCTGCTGCGATCTCGTCTTCTGTCTCCCAATAAATGATACATCTAGCCTAAATGTTGTCGGAATATTCTTGTTTCTGGGGAAATGCGATGAAATGCACTCAGAGGAAGAGAAAAAGAAACAAAACCCCACAAGTTTCATCTGTGACCAGCTGTACTCATCAGGAAGGTATCTGGGCACCTTACATCTGATTAAACCAACACTCATTAGACCTGACCTTGGCTAACAACGTTACAAAACCGCAGTGGCTTTAGGAAGAGGGAGAGAAACATAATAAAGAGCCACATGGTATTGTGTGTGAGCGTGGAAGCAGTTATTGCTCCAATAAACATTTTCAGTGAGAATTAAAGTTTGGGTTGGAAGAAAGATTAATATAGGGCATGAACACTGTGCCAGCAAAAAAGCAGGCTAGCGGAATTTAATGAGTTTTGTGTTTGGACTGGGGAGCCAACTCGCGCTACGCTAATTACGCTCTGGAATGAACTGAGATCTGGGGAGGATCGTAGCAAGAAGAAGGGTCCAAAGAGTTCGACCGCCGCGAGTAGCAGGTGAAACAAAAGCAGTTTCATTTAAAGCTAACTTGAATAAATAGAAATAGTGTGAGCAATGGAGCTCCTAGTTTTGCTTCCCCATGTTACTTTTGATGACGCAACGATCATCACCATTAGACCCACCTGACGTATAGTATAGTGTAGTCATGGAAACATAGTTGTCATTAGGATGCTACAATCATCCTTTGTTTCTTTATGACATTTTCAGCTTTTAGATCAACAAACCATGAACACATTGAGCAGTGTTTCTGAAATGGGGGTACTCGATGGCACTACAGGGGGTACTTAAGAGAGAAAGAGAGTAGAGAATTAACAAATGAAAGCATTCAAAACATTTTTAACTAAAAATGATAATCATACTAAATATTACAACAAAAACACACACACTAAATGAGAGAAAAACACACAAGATCACTACAAAATACACAAAAATAACAGAGAAACATACAAAACGACATAAGAAACAACCTAATGACACCAAAAACACACACTGAGATAGAATAATTTAAATAATATCAACAACACAAAAATGACAACAAAAACACAAAATGACATCAAAAACACACAAAATAATGATAGATAGATAGATAAGATACTTTATTGATCCAGAGGGAAATTCAAGGCATCCAGTAGCAGTATACAAGGCATGCGGGACACAAGACATTGAAATGAATGGAAAATACAATGGTCGGAAATGATAAAAATGCAACTATTCAGCAGGCACTAAATACTGTTACACTTATTTACTAACTTAGATTATTTAAAATGTGTGTATTTACTTATTCATTCCATCAATATGTTCTATAGTTGTTTTTTCATAGAATTGAAAATGTTGTAATTGGACAAAGGGGGTACACCTGGATTGAGAAATAAGAGGAATGAGGTACATGAGCCAGAACCACTGACAGAGTACACTTACATAGAAAACATACCTACGTTGAACCTCAGTGTGTTACTTCTACAAGAAAGGAAGCTCTAACGTTTTAAATCATTGGGTATTGTAAACAAGGAAGTCCCAGCTCTAAAAAAAAAAGAACGTCTCATTCCTTCATTAAGCCTCTGATGCCTACGGGGAATCTAACACTCTTCCCATGCATCAGTGACCACATTGCACAAACAGCAAACAATCAGGCTGACTTTCAACTGTGACTTTCAGCAAAATGAAACCACCCTCGCTTTCGTTTCTAATCCTACCCCCCTACCCCCCTTTCAATCGTTCTCTTTCTCTCTCACTTGGTCCCACTTCCTTTCAGCCACTCTTACAGTTCCTTTATACTCTAAGAAAGAATTTGCTTCTGGCAGAGTTTAAATGAAACTTGCCCTCCTGCCGATGGTTTCTAACCTTTAATATTCTTGCTCTTCGATGGCTAGTGTATATGCAACTTCCATCATGTAATATGTATTGTTATCATCCTGTGGCCCACGAAGCCCCACAATAAAATGTTTCCTTCATTCAAAGCCCAACCTACAGTCAAACTGGGATATTAAAAATCTAATTTACTCATTTACTCTATAGAAATCATGCTTCTGTAATTTGCTAAAGTGAAATAAATCTAGCTAAAACAGTAATTCAACATTTGATTAGATTTATTTATTTATCTCCAACATAACAAAGGCCTGTCCTCACTTCCAAGCTATTTCACAAAGAAACAAAAGAAATCGGACATTTGCGCAAATGCGTTATATATACAGTACATATATATATAAATACACAAGAAAATACACGCAAATATAAACAAAAACAAGCAGTCGTAGGCCTGCCTATTTTTGTGGCACGTTCACACCAAACGCATCCAAAGCGTTAACAGCATCAGATTTACATAGACAATATATGGTGGACGCGCTTCTAGGGAGCGTCAGAGGTCCCGCTGCGTGTCCCGTGCCTCCTGTGTGGCGCGTTTTGAAGCTTTTTGCGCTGCGAACGCTGTGAGTTTTGAGATTTCAAGCCGTTAACGTGCGTCCAGCGCCTCCACCGCAGCCGACGCTGGAGTTGGGATTGTTGAACTTTTGGGGCATATCGCGGCGCGTCGACCCATCAGGAGCGTTCCCCAACCCATTCAGAATAATGAAGAAAGAAAAAACACTGACCGGAGTCGGAGACAGATGAACAGGCACTCTTCTGCTGGAATAGAGCGGCTGTAGTTGGTGTCCTGGTAGGAGATGCGAACGCCGATGCTGGTCAGCAGGTTGTCAAACTGGGCACGGGAGAGACGGAAGTAGCGCTGAAAGAGACTCTCGTCCGAGCGCAGCGCTGGTGAATCCAGAAACTTGATAATGTAGAGCCGATGAACGGGAGTCGGAGGCAGCGTGTTCAGCAAGGAACTCCAAACTTTATTCTCCATTCAACCACACTTCTCTATAGCCCTCTGACATCACAGTGCACACACTGAGTCACACCAAAATACATCTGACCGGAAACACCACAATGTTCCCACCACTTCACAGTCACTGGGTGAATCATGAACGTAACTGATCGCCACAATATCATCCATTGTATGAACGCCACCGACAACATAGAAGCCCCTCCCCTCGACGCGCTCCCTTCCCATCTTGTTTGGACATGCGTCCCGAGCATCTTCGACGTTGGTGACAAGCGTACTGATTCAATGAGCACAAGCGTCCAACTACGGGCGTGAGGCACGATTTTGACGCCCGAAACGCATTTGGTGTGAACGTTCCATTACAGAACATCAACATCCACCTGTCCACCTACCCATTCCATTCTAGTCCAAAATTACATTTCTTTATGTTGTGACAACTTTTAAGTTTAATATTAAAACTGTTCCAAAGGGATACCCAACAAACTTAGACGTACATGCTTTTCAAAGTAGTGAAGAATGTTCCCTTTTTAAAGCTCAATTCCCCCCACAAATCATACCCCCCTTGTCTACTTGGTTCTCTGTCCTCCCCCGTCCTTTTCTTTGCCCTATCCCTTGTCTTTCCCCATTTCTCCTTCACCCTGCCCTCTATCCTGTCTATTTCATTGATAGTGTAGTTGTTGTGATCCCAGTGTTCCATTTAAATGTGAAGTTACTGTATTTTATGATCCCTCTGTTCCTTGTCCTGTATGTAATCCTGTTGTATATTGTTTAGTGACTCGCCTTGTCTTAATGTTACGTGTGAATTTTTTCTATCAGTTGGAAATTAGCTTATGGCTATAATCTGACGTACTGTCCCTACCTAAATAAATAAATACAAAATAAACACTTAAAAAAAAATCATAATACATTGTTACAAATTGATACAAACATATGATAGCTTTTCAACTTAATGGGTGATGATGGTTTGTTTGTATGTTGAACGCAACTGATTTAGTTGAAGTCAATGCAATAGAAAGCAAAGCCTGATTACTCGCCTGCTGTCGTTCCCCAGCTGATTTTCCCGTGCGGAAAAGCCCCATAGCCCCGTCTGCATTCTTTTCCAATTAAGCCAGCATCATCTGATTCCAATTAGTCTAATTATAGCAACCATTGTTGTGAGTGAGAGCAGGGCGAGAGACTGAGACAGAAAAGTCGAGAGAAGGCGAGGAGAGTAGGGTGAGCCTTTACTCTGCAGACAGCTGGAATGTAAAACAAAGACAAACGTCTTTAAGGTCACTTCAATGGCAACAACAACAACAACAACAACATGAAAGCAAACCAACCAGCACAGCAGTAAAGATTTTAGCCAACACCTGTTTGTCGGTAACCACAGCATTCACACATATACCTTACAAGGTCACGCTAAAGGACGGACATGGGAGTTGTTAATCACACTATGACGTGACCATCATTAATCCCCTTGGTTTGGTTTGTTAAAGGACGTCTTAAAATAAATCCCTCCGCCCTGTCTGATGTCATGTTCGAAACCAGGAGTCTCCTCAACCTTCGCAATGTTTAAATCATTAACCGGAAAGGCACGGTGAGTGCTTTGTGATGGTTTTTCCAGTCGAAGACGGTATGCCAGAGATGTCGTACTGCCCTGTTTTAACGACCCGTTTGGTGCTAGTAAACACATTTCTCTCTCTGACTCTGACTCCCTTTGAGCCTCTGCCTTTAGACATTGATTCTACTTCAGCAAATATCACATTTCAGCTCCATGCCTCAACACTGTCCATCATGGATTCAGAGGTGAAAATCAAAAAAGTAGAGACACAATCTTATTGTATCCATTTGACTTTTTCTTCTTCACATTCTCAGGTCAAATGGTTTATATCTTCTTACATTTCAGAGATTTTTTTATCCATTGCATCTCTTCTTTGGAGAATAAAGTACATATACATAGAGAAAAAGTATTTTTTCCAATTCTACCCGATGTTAACTGATAGATCAAAATACATAGAGCAGGGGTGCCCAAACTCTTTTCATTGAAGAGCTGAAGATGAATGGCAGTGTCTGAAATTATATATGCCAATAATAAACACTTAAAGTAGTTTGAAATTGAAAATAAAAATTTCATAAAATTATGAAACATCTAAATGTCTTCAAATACATGTCATACAATATAAATTCAAAAAACTGGGACACAACAGACCCACAACATAAACATGTTCCACTGCCTTGAACAATCCTTTAAAATCAGCTTTAGATTTTTTTCTTATAAATTACTGTACTGTATTACTTTAATTTCTATATTTTTTTAAATTATTTAGCGGGCTAAAAGGAATTGCTTGCAGGCCAACATTCTAATAATTCAGAGCATTGTTACGTTTCAGGAAAATGTTTTGGCTACCAAAAGAAAAAAAATATATATGCTGTATATATACAGTATATCCCATTCATTTTCCCATCCACACTGTGGAACTTCTTGTTGATGCTTCGCTGATGATGTTTTCAGTGTTCCATGTAGAAAAAGAAGAACAAAAATATAACTGGCCCTCACAGAGCATGATTTGTAACAAGGTTTTTTGACAATTAATAATATCATTGTTCTTTCAAATGCCAAAGGTATGTTTTGATTATCAATAAATCTAATAGTGTATATAAAGTCAATGTAGGACTACAACATAGAGTGGAAACTACAATATGGGTAGAAATGAGCTGCTCGGTGGCGCTCTCCGTTTGCTTTTCTAGTTATAAATAAATATATTTCGGGCTGTTTAACATATTTATGTAATTAGGAATATGTTTTTGGGTGTTCTTTCAGCGATTTTATAAAGCTGACAATAATCTTAAAATTACTGTATCGATGAAAGAGCAATGATTTATTTAGAAATCGTTGATAATGAAAATGTAATCCATTTGTAAAGGTCTTTCGAAATCCTATTTTCTGCGCATTTGAAAAGGACCTAAAATGCCTTATCTGGGCTTTGTAATTGAAAATCATTGCATCAGCTCCGGCACTGAGTCTGATGGATGTCACATAAATGTTGATTTGTTCTGAGTGGTTTTCCCCCACACAACACCTCCATTATTGCTTTTTTATTACTTTTGTTGTTACTGTTTTCCATTGAGAAATAATTCTTTAATATATATTTCAATATTTCCACGCTTCTCACCTCTGCTGTGTTTTCATATCTCCGCTGAATGTGACGGAGCTTAGGCAAAGTATTTCTCTTGCAGTTAGACATACGATGCTCACATCTCACATCGGGTAGTTTCACGTCGGCAGCCTTAGTGTTCCCCGGTGAGTAGTGGCACATTAAGGAATAACAAATGAGTCCATGACCCAGGCTAGTTATTCAGGGTGTGCTTGTGGAGTAGGCGAACAGCATATGCTATTTACTTTGCAGTATATTCATAAGTGAAAATTGCATTGTGCTTCCATTTAGAGAGCGGGGTGATGGAGTGTGGAGGAAAACAAAGAGATTGTCACTCTCCAGTGTTCAGATGATGCTGCAACACTCCGGTGAAAGGCTCACACATTGTGGGTGTCATTTTAATGGTGACACTGACTTATCAACATGTTTATGTGCCTCCATTTCGAACCACTTTCAAAAACACCCCTGACTGCATTCATATGCTTTTGCGCTTGTGTTTTTCAACTTGAGTCCTTGATGCATTAAAGTGCACGCACATGACTCTTCACCCATGAACTCTGAGCCTCACTCAACGTGGGTCGGCTGATAATAATTCTCACGAGACCGGTGCACCCTGTTGAGGTCACTTAGCACTCACTGCCACGGCTCATTTGACCTCTGCACTTAACATCTTTGACTATTTCATGGTGTGGTTAAACCCTGATGAAAGTATCTGTGATTGGTCAGATAAAGTGTGCTTCACTGACACGCCCTCGGTAAAGTGAAGGTCGTGGTATGTTTGACAAACATTGGGCAGAGGTCAACCTCCTGCATCTTGTGATCTAAAACAGTGTCCTAGCGTACATTTTTTTGTCATGCTCGCACCTAGAGCTGGGCAATATATAGAGATTCAAGATATATTGAGTTTTCTATTTTGACGATATAGAAAAATACAATATCTGCGATATAGATATATATATAGCTTATTTTGTTTTAAAATACTAATTTTAGGAGTCACTGTTTTCAGTACTTCTCAGAACAACATGAAAAGCACAGTTATATGGATTTCTGAGTGCGTCCTAACCCAGACCTTCCCCTGAACAAGCCACACTACGCAACTCACTCACACGTGCTGTCCCTTATTGGAGAAAAAGACTACAGTAACACATATTGTGCAGCTGTTAGTTAATAAATGTACCTGTGTGGCATTTTGAATTACCAAATTTAACCCAAAATTGCCTTTCTGGTAAGACTTTATTTCATTTAAAATGATTGAGATTTATATCGTATATCGACATTTTGGGAAAAAATATTGAGAAATGAATTTTGGTCCATATCGCTCAGCTCATCTAGCACCAGATGTTAACGTTAAAGAGATGAACATGCTGCTTGTTATTGGTCATTTGTAATATGTTTACTCTAAGGACCTGCCATCTTACTTAAATCTTGAATCAACTCCGACATGACATGTTTTATTATATATGTCAGTGTTTCTGAATAGGGGTACACGATGGAACTACAGGGGATACTTGAGAGAGAGGGTGAGTGGAAAATAACCAAAGAAAGCATTAAAAACATGTGGTATTATAATTTTTACTTAAAGGTAGGGTAGGTGATTTACAAAAGCTCGCATGATTTTGAATGTAGCCTCCCTGATGGCTCCGCCTTTAACCCCCTCCCCTCTGTGCTCCGTCACACTCACATGCATGTGCACAGCTGCTGCAGAAGAGGAGCTCAGCTCATTACTTGTATTGTGTAGAAACTTTGCTGTCTCATTCAGCAGTAAGTAAACAATAAATTTTACCATTATGTATGTCAGCAGTGATGCGCTTTCAGCGTGAGCTTGTGCATGCGAGGGGTCGAGAACGAGCAGGGAGACAGGAAGACGTGATTGGTTAAAAAAAACAGTTTTTTTTTTTCCATTGGTCGAAGTTGTTACAGGTTTACAGCTGCTTTTTCAGAGCACATAAGATCTTAATTTCTGTCAGGACATAAAGACAATTTCAACCAAAAACTTAAAAAGTGTATCTGGAGAAAATTACCTACCCTAGCTTTAAAAATCATAATCATAATAATGAAGATGGAAATAATCTTGATTAGAACATGAACTGAAAATACAAGAGTGAGTTTTGATCCCCCACCAGGTGTGAGATGACCAGAAATGGTAAAAACTATAGAAATAAATCTATTCAGGTGACGCTAAATACCCTTTCATTTCACTTATTTGCAAAATTAGATCATTTAAAATGTGTGTTATCACTCATTCATTCTATCATTATGCTCTATGGTTGTTGTAGTCAGACAAAGAATCAGAATCAGAAAATGCTTTATTGAACCCCGGGTGATAATTAGACAGAAACTAGAAAGAGCAGCATATATATATATTTAAAAAAAAAAAAAAAAAGTATTTCCCATGTCAGTTATTCACTGAATGATCAGGAAATCTGTTTCAATTAAACGGATAGAGAAGTTGTTGCTGGTTAAACATATAGAAGGCGCTTTAACTTCAATCAATCAGTAAAAATAAATGCACATCAGAAAAAAAAAATCTAGAATTCATAGATTATCTGCCTTATTCACCAAATTATTCATCAATTTCAAACTTGCGACCACAACTGTCCCTAACTGTTAACCATCCTTCTACTCCAAACCCATAATCCTTTGCCACCACTCTCCGCCTCCACATGATGTCAGCCAGGATGAATGTAGTCTCACAAATAATTACATGAATGATGCATTAGAGAAGAAAACCACATTTATTCTGATGACAACACAATAAGCTTTTGTTGCATATACTATAATAGAAAAATGTGAAGGTTACAGGGAGGAAAATGTATTAAGAATCCAGAAGGACATTTGTAAGTACTGTTGAGCTGCAGTAGCTACTGTAGGCTGGGAACAGAACGTCACAAGGCTTATCAAAGGTTGTCAATAATTATACAACAGAAGAACAAATGTCTAAGAAAGTCTTTAGGGAAAAAGTCCCAAAATCTACCTTTGCGTGCACGTGCACCAGACCACTATTGTGGAGATAAAAGCGCATTTCTTTAGGTGGTGGGGCTCCTGGGTAAGGCGGGCATTGCCGTCTCTGTGGTAATAATGGATTTTTTGATATGGGCTCCACATGAAATTTTAATCTCTGGAATATTAGCTCACTGAAGGAGATACAAAATCAAATCAGGGGGTCGTGATTAAGCGGGTGGAGCGCACATCGACCCATTTAAATTCACATTAACCCAGCCTCAAAATGTATGAACCATGACATTGATGGCAGACATAATTCAGCATTGTTATGTCTGTTTTTGCAAAGTGAAGGTGGGATTCCTCTAATGTTCCTCAACAAAGGAGATATGATCGGCTGCTTGATGAGATATTAAACTTCCTCTATGAGATAATAGATATGATAATGAACTTTTTAATGTTACTGATGTCAAAATAACAATGACTGATCTTTGAAACGTGGGTCATTGCATTTCGGGGTTTTCACTACAAGACGTTGAATGGCTATCAACCAGACAGATTGGGTACTAGCCTAATCAGCAAACAGGACTTAAAGACAATGTCGATTTCATCTGTGGGAACCTGCTTTTCTTTATTGGAACAATCTCTTCTCCATCCATTTGGCTGCTTTCTGACTTAGAATACAATATTTGAAATGGCTTAACTCAATGTTGGGCAGGAGTGAATATTGAGAACAAGTTACTTTCTAAGTCTAGTCTAGACCATGATTACCTCTAGCAGGCCCATCCAATGAAAATAGGGTTTTATTCTCCTGGGGGAGGGAGTTGTACCAAATCTCTCGTCTCTGCAGAATCAATCATTAATGCTGAAGATTTGGGAACACAGATCTGACCGCAAAGTCCACAAAAAGCAGACAGACTCATGACTATCACAGTGAATCAGGTAAAGGTCCGGTCAGGGCCGTCTAGTGTTTAGGATAGAGGAAACAACCAGTCAGTTATCATCACAACCAACTGATATCATCTCTTTCTCTATTTCCCAACACTGAGTGATGTGAAAAGGCCAAAGGAGAACAAATACTCAATTTAACTTTCAGAAACATAAGGTGCGTCACACCAACCGGGATAAAAAACAGTCCAGGTTCAGTTAATTATGTCTTTGTTTTTTTAAATACAGTATAATGTTAATCTGCACAGAAATAATTCATAAGGACACATGAAAGCAATCAGAAGATGCGTTGATGTTTTCCTTATGAGAGAACTCGTAGGGATACATCAGTACAATCACCTCTGAGGAAGACTGGCAGTTGACAGTAGAAACATGTCAAGAGATAACATTTCCTTGTCTGAATAACTAAAACCTTATCATATATTGTTTAGGACGTATCAACAACACAAAAAAACCACATCACAACAACCATACCCTGACTATAGTTTTTACCACCTTCCTAATGTTCTTCTATTTTTCTTTTAATTTTTTTTACTATGTCCAATTTAGTTTAATAGAGAATGGTTATTAAATGACACAAAGCCAGTGTTGTCCTAGTTTTTTTGTTTTATTATTTTATATTTTTTTACAAGCAATGCCAGCAGAGAGCAATCCAATATCTTTGTAAAAACAAAATCCCACCTCTGTGTAAGCAAAGTCTTCAAAAAATATCACCCACTTTTGTTTCTTATATAGCATCTATCATCCCAGCATGATACTGAGGAGCGAGAAAAGCCTTTTCCCTTAAGCAGTAATGGGACAAAGATTGACAATGTGTGTTTGCCGTTGTGTTGGTTTAGAGCTCAACGTGGCCCTCGTTAGTGTCTATTTGTTTTTTATTCAACATCCACCATGCTGCACAAAAGCATTGAGAGTGATTCTGTATATTACACACAATGAGTAAATGTGTGCTGATCTTAAAACCAAACTAAGCAGCTCTGGGCCTTTGGGTGCGAGGACTCTCTCTGCTGTCATTGGCTTGGATTGCGCCCATGGGAAGAGTTCTGCAGCTGCAAAACGTGACATATTAATGCGTGCTTTGCAGCAATGTTAAGTCATTTGTAAAACTTTCATGTAGTCGGGCAATAATGTATTCCTGCAAAATAGAAAGCTCAGTGAGCAAGGTGATTTAAAACCTTACAGCAGTGGTCGGTCACTTTTATCACAGCGGAGCCACAAAAATGTGTTTGTTTGATCAGAGGGTCACATGATCAACATTCATGTCAGCATTTAAAATAATGAGCTATCTGAGCTTTAATACAGGAAATAAAACAGTTTTTATCGTAATTCTGTGTGTTTTTCTGTCATTTTGTGTATGTTTATTGTTGTCTGGCTCATTGTGAGGCATATTTTGCATTTCTGTAGTCCTTTTGTGTATTTTTTTTGTAAAATATATGTTTTTTGGAGTCATTCTGTATTTGTGCTGCCATTTTGCATTTTTTTTCAGTAATTTTTGTGTATTTATTTTGTCATTTTGCTTGTTTGTTAACACTGTGAGTTTGCAGAGTCATCTTTTGTGTTTTTCTTGGCTTTTTGTGTACTTTTGTTGTCATTTTTTGTATATTTTAATGAGTAATTTTGTGTATTAATGTTGTCGTTTTGTTCATTTTTGTCGTAGTTTTGTATGTTTTTGGAAACATTTCTATGTTTTTCCTCGTGTCTTTCACTGTATTTTCCTGCAATGTTGTAATTCTTTTTATTTATTTTAATGTATTTCTTGTTTTGTGTATTTTTCAGTCATTTTGTACATTTACTTTGGGGGCCACATAAAATCAGACAGAGGGCCTCATGTGGCACATGTGGCGTTTCCTCAGCCTGTGTTGATGAATGGTAAATCCTGTTGGTTGATCAATGATGTGTGCACCCAATAATAGATCAGCTTAAATATTTTCTGTTTCCAGCTTTTACAATAATTAAGGATTCACTCATTTGGGAAAATGTAATTGTGGTTAACACTGCCTCTTAATATCAATCATTGTGTGAAGGAAGAAAGAGGATCAAAGCTGAGAGATTATGAATAAGTGTTTAAATACAGGTCCAGGCTCTAGAGGCAAGCACGGAATCACAGCAGATACATTTAATATGAAACACAGGAAGCAGATAATCGCTGTAGATCAGAGGTCACCAAAAAGCACTTCCTAAATACTAAAATTTCACAGTTTCACTTTAATTAGAGGGTAAGATAATAAGTTAGGCTAGCAGTAACTCAAAAAGGTCAGAAATGTTGAGGTTTTAACATGAAACACTGTATTTCTCCTAATTTATGCAATAGCTTCATTTTCATCACATTTCATAGAAAATCATTTTTACTTTTTTTTTTTACTAGCCACTAACAAATAACCTTCATATTTAATAATTGTCACATTTTTTGAAGCTATATATTATATATGACCATACACCAAAACTCTGCAACACTTAAAAACATTTGTCCCAATGTTTCAGCGAAAATAAACATTTAAAACCTTATTAACAGTATTTAATTCTACAAAGTACTAATTTCCATCTGTTGTTTGTATTTATCTTTGTCAGTTTGAATCCTGGAAAGTAAATCAGATTTTAGATGGAGCTCATTGGTGACCAGAGGGCACCTCACGTGGTCCATGTGGGCTACCACCATCTTTAGATGATGAGATGCTGGTTGTAGCTCACTGACTGTGAGAAATAGGCTAAAGAGCCAGAAACATGACATGATGTTCATTGTACAAAGCAACATGTTAGCAGGTCGCTGTGACTTGTAGCGCATTAGGACGAGCTCGTTGGACTAGCTGACATGTTTTGATGCTTGAAGAAACTAGAATACATGGAGTAAACTGACACCATACACACACACACGCACAAATGTCCCCACGTCGACCTTAGCAATCAAACCCAGTGTTATAGCTTTGAGGCTGTAGTGCTAATTGTTTTAGCGCTGTTTTTCCTATAAACATATTGTCCTGGAAGCGTTACCTCTTCATAGGGCTGCTCGATTATAGAAAAAAATGATAATCACGATTATTTTAGGCATAATTGAAATCACGATGATTGATATGATTGTTTGTCAACCAAAAAGTGGTTTATTTTTTGTACAAAACAATGTAAAACATATTCTTTAAACATAAATAAAAAATAAAAGTATGTTCACTCAAAGTTAGTATTAATAATCGTTTTTTTCTCATGTGTGCCAAGCTTTGTTCTTTGTAGATATCTGAAAAATCATGTCATTTTTGTAATTGTTGAGTGTAATAATCACATTTTTGTTATTTGCACAGCCTTACCTTTGCAGATTACCTCTTGCTAAAAAAGGAAAGCTGGTTTTACCAAAAACCAAATCAATGAAACTACTGTAGATGTTGTTGTTGTGTAGAATAGGCATATATACAGTATATATATATATATATATATATATATATATATATATAGCTACTAAAAACAATGCTAAATTGTTCATTGTGATATGTCATTTTTGTTGAAGTAAGATATTTGTCAAGTTATTGCTAAGCCTACTTGTGCACATGCCTAGAAACACAGTTTGCCAATGGGGGTGTTTGTGATCTTCACTGTTGTGTGTTTGCAGCTTTACTGTTCACATCATATGGTAATCACAGTAAATGTGATGCCCCTGGTGATGGCACAAATCCCTCTGCCTTCCAGCCTTTTATTATTTGTTGCCAACATAAGGTTTGAATGAGAAATGGGGGATTTTCGTGAGCCCCCCCCCACTGAGCAGCAGAAGGCCCTCACATGGTACTAGCTTGCGCTTGTGTTGTCTTTGCTTCACGTCATACCATGCTGTTCTGTGATCAGCGCATTTAGAAATGTTGATACAAAAGTGTGTAGTGCGTGTGCATGTGTCGTCGTGTTTGTGCGTCAGCCTGACACGAAGCCCTTTCACCATCTGTAGTGTCAGACTTTGATTTAAAAAAATAAGTATATAAATAAATACATGCAGCTTCTTTTGGGGCTACGATTTCAACCTGACATCATTATAACTGGGAAAGAATGCTGCAGATATTTACACAACACTGTTTATTAGACACTTAATAATTCTATTAAAGAATGTTCTCACATATTTTGCATGTGTGTAGTTGTGTGCCTGACTGTACTGACATTATTGGATGATAAGATGCACTGTGAATTCTTAAGGTTGAAAATGTTTTAGAGTCACAAGCTGGGTTTCCGTTACCATTGGAAATGCGCAAAATCTAAATAGCGCAATAAAAACTGGTAATGGAAACACCTGAATTTAGGAAAAAAACGCTCAAATATTGCAAAAAAGTTCTTTCGCTTTCATAAGGAGGTATTACAGACGTTTGCATATTGAAACGTGTGACATACCTGGTCACATGACCACTGCTCTCCGAGTAAACATGGTGCGGTACGTGTGGACAGAAGAGGAGACCGGGACATTTCTTAGCATTAGACTTAAAAATGATTAGTGCCACATTAGACGTGAAACAACAAAGGAATACGGAGTGTTATAAGGAAGTTTGGAGCATCCGTCTTCTGCAGCAAAGTCTCGTGGAATGAGATTTTACGTGAGTTCAGAGGCTCCTCCCCAAAACAACGTTCAATGGAAACACGTTCAAAGCACAGTTATACTTTGTCGACATTTAGAAATGTCGTTTTTATCTGTAATGGAAACTACAGAAAAGCTTCTTATGGAAGCACTTGATAGACCAGTGTTTCTCAAATGGGGGTACGTGTACCCCTAGGAGTGCACAATGCCAACCCTAACCCTTCAGGGGATACTTGAGAGAGAGTGGAAAATTAGTAAATAAAAGCATGAAAAATATTGAATCTGTACTAAAATGTGTATTTTTGGTTAAAAATTAATATCATGACCATGAACTGAAAATACACTGTCATCTCCCACCAGAAATGATAAAAACTGTAGAAATTAATCTATTCAGGAGGCTTTAAATACTAATAATAATGATAATAATGCATTGGATTTTATATAGCGCTTTTTCACAGACTCTCAAAGCACTTTACATTGATGTGCGTTATTCTTTCACTCCACACGCAGTGGTGGTAAGCTACTATTGTAGCCACAGCTGCCCTGTGACAGACTTACAGAAGAGAGGCTGCCATAGTGCGCTATCAGTCCCGACCACCACCAACATCATCACACACCACATTCATACTGCGCAATTTGGGTAAAGTGCCTTGCCCAAGGACACGACGACAATGATTTGGCTAGAGTGGGTCATGGTCACCCTCTCTGTTTCATTCCACTTTCTTTACAAAGTTACAGTCATTCACTCCCTCGTTATGCATTTATTTTTTACAGTATTTTGGGCAAAATGTTGTAGCTGGACAAAAAGGGGGTACTTTGATTCAGAAATAATAGAATGGGGGTACATCAGCCAAACAAGTTTGAGAACCACTGCGATAGACAATGAACTCTTTAGAAAGAAATCAGACACAATAATATGAACGGAAAATATTGGAAATTACTCATCAAAGGGCGGCGAGTTGTCTGATTTACGTAGTGTGTTGTTTGTAATGAAAGTACGTCTATGGTGCTACCGTTCTCTCTCTCTCTCAATACCCACGTTTTACAAGTTAAACTCCAGCTTTTTACACATACATGCTTCTCTTTTCCGCCTTCTTTGTCTCGCACACTTCCTCAGTCTGGTGAATGCATACTGCAGACTCAGTCTGTCATAACAATGTCTGAGTCAGATTTACAAACCATATACAAAACAACAGCAACGCTTCCTCTGGCATCTGCAAAGTTGTCAACGAACGCATCCCCACAGCAGCCGAAACAGCAACTGCTGCCTTCTTGCATTTTTTTCCACAAGTCATCACATAAGCCATTGTCCTCCGCTTTAATTGTCCTTCTCCAGGCAGCTGCTTAATTACACAACAGGCCACTACAGTACACCTGGGAAAGTGACAAAAGGAGTTATATTTAGGATTGACAGTTCATTACAACACAACACAATCGTGCACACGTCGGTGGATTCTTTAGTTTGATGGATGGAGAATTATTTCACATAAATATTATACATTTAATTCAGGGGTCACCAAACTTTCTGAAACCGGGAGCCACTTCAATCGTACTGAGTAATCCGAAGGGATTGATACCTTTTTACATATTAAATATGTAAAAAGGTAGGAAAAATTCAACATGCAACACTTTTTTTTATTAAATTGCATAATAAGTTGTTGTTCTTATATTCCTACTAATCGTAAAACATGTAACATTTGTACAATTTAACAATTGCATCTCATAACAATTTGCAGCTTCTTTAATACAATTATATCTGCAATGTTTCAGTGAAAATACACATATAAAGATGTTCATTTTATAAAAACACTTGTTAAGTGCAGCAGTAAGTAATTTACTGTCACCTGTGTTTTTCTTTGTGAGCTTGAAACCTGGCAAGTAAATCACATTTTAGCTCAATGCTTACTAGTGCTCCTGTAAGAACAGACCTGAAGGACCCTCTTGTGGTCCATGCAGGCTACCTGGTGCCCGCGGGCACCGTGTTGGTGACCACCGCTTTAAACTCTAAACTGAGCTTCATGCTAGGGATGCAGACGGAGAAGCTTGGCAGTGGTAATGTTGGAACGAGGGGAAGATTGAAAAACAAGGTAGGGAAGAGACAACAAGGTGAAAGAATGTGAGCGATATTAGAAGAGAGACAATGAAGTGAGAGTGGCAGATGCAAAGCCTCTAAATGGTGTTCATTGCAGTGCCTCCAGTCGAGAGTTATGTTTCCCAAAGGTGGAACGAGCGGTGCCTGATGTGTCTGTATCCTCCAGCGCTGTCAGAAGGCGAAGAATAGCGTTCTTTAATGTGCCATATCTGGCTGTTATGTCAGTTGTTTTTCATGCTTTTGCTTAGCTTTTTTAATCTGTTAACCTTTTGCGTTTGATGTGAGGCTTCACTCTTCTCTTTTTATTCCACAACCCAGATCTTGACTAATACCCCCCCCCCCCCCCACACCCCTGGAGCATAGTAATGTTCTCAGAAAATTACAGCGAGGTAAACAGAGCAGGGTGTTGAAATGAAATAACTGCTACGGGGCTGTCAGCTCTAGCGAGGGGGCCATCCGTCAGCTGGAAATGACACGTCGTCCACCCCCGCTCCCTCCTGTCACACACACAGTCGGATCTCTCCTGTCCTCCTGGTGGCAAGGTGAAGGAATTATGCTCATCAAAGCCCAAGCGCTGCCTGGAGCCTTTCCATTAACCTTCTACAACACTGGTCAATGCCAAGGGAGACAGACTCAAGCAGCCATCACACACACGCACACACACACACACACACACACACACACACACACACACACACACACACACACACACACACACACACACACACACACACACACACACACACACACACACACACACACACACACACACACACACACACACACACACACACACAGTGCTAACAGTGTTTAGAAATAAATATATATATAGCAATAAGTGCACACGTGCGTATCTAATGTTACAAATACACATGCATAGTTAATCTGATATAGGATACGCACGGGTACACACACACACACACACACCAACACACAACTCCATTACAGTTTCATTCAAAGCCTGACAAGCAGAGGGTGTACAAACGCTGACATTAAAAAGAAAATTAAATCTCCTCATGGAACAGGCCGGCCCATCTCACCTCCTGTCAGAATTCTCCAATTTACAGCGCGCTCTGTAACCTTCTCATCTGGGTGTTTAAGGCTTTGCGGTGCGGAACGTCATCAAAGGGAGAACTTAGTGAGGCAGCCGAGCATTGACGAGGCCTCCCTGTGATAATCCAACCCCCCTACTCTGCAAATGTAGGCCCCCGCTTTAGCCTTGTACGTCGTCCGTGTGTTACCGCTTCCCATTCTGTGCCACCACGTGCACGGCTACACGCTTAGTGTTTTTCACTAAGCAGAAGGCAGACTTGTATAAGCTCTAGTATCCCTGTCTTAGCCTAATGAGTGAGTCAGTCAATCTTTCCTTTGATCCAGACCGACTCTCTTCTTTGCAATCCTTTTTCTGCCATAATCCCTAAAAAAATTAATAATTAAACTTTTAAGGCATTGCATGTTTAAATGCCTTAACAGAAAAGTAATGTCTTTTCATTAGATTTTTACAGGCAGTTTAAATTAAGCCTCATGTATTCAAAAATTGGAACTTGTGAGCCTGTTTTCACACCTTGTGAAGCGCCCACATGTGACTGAAGATCCTGGTTAAAGGAGAACAACGCTGTAATCTTTGGGCCCCCGACTTCCTCCCAAAGGTTTTAATCAGATCAAACATGTCCTGTCGGATAAGACGGCTAATTAATCTGATGAGGGACCACTCCTCTCTACTGACAGATGGAGAAATGGAGGCAGGATGTTGGTAAAGATACTTCCTCTCCTCCTTCTTAACCTCCATCTCCACTGACAACACAGAGAAAATGTTTCATGCTTTCATGAGGAGGAATTTCAGGCGTTTCAATATTGAAACTTGTCGTAAAAGCACTATGGCAACACTTTTTCCGCAAATACCCGTCACAGAACGTGACATACATGACGTGAGGTACCTGGTCACATGACTACTGCTTTCCGAGTAAACATGGCGCGGTACGTGTAAACAGTAGAGGAGATCAATACATTTCTTAGTATTAGACTTTAAAATTATTAGTGCCACATTAGAAGTGAAACAACAAAGGAATACAGAGTGTTATTAGGAGGTTTGGAGCGTCCGTCTTTCTGCAGCGAAGTCTCACAGGACGAGATTTCACGGTTACGAGGCTCCAGCGCAATTATGCTTTGTCGACATAGAGAAATATCGCTTTTATTTTGAAAAAAATCTGTAATGGAAACCCAGCTAGTGTTGTGTATTGATTGCTAGGCTGCATAAGTGCCACAAGATAGGCTAATAAAGATTATTAGCTGACATTTTTACGTTGTCATTTAAACTTGAAGCCTTTTTTCTGGGTGGATTCATACTATGGTGTAATTATCTGCAGAATGACAGAATTTACTTCGACTTCTTGTCCTTATTTTTCCTCATATTTTGGCCCGTTGCCAGTTTTTGAAGGTTAGGAGGGAAAAACTTGGCCGCTCCACCATCGCTACTCTTAGACTAATGGAGCATTTTCCTTTATTAATGTTATAATTCCATAAAGTTTAATAGACGTGAGATGGACGATGGTAATCGGGATGAATTCAACAGGCTTTTATATTATGTTGTGGAGCTTGAATCCGATTATTGCCATTCTACAGGTCGGAGCATCATTTAAAAACCTTCCACTACTCACATCATTGATCATTGCTTTAAAAAAAAAAGAGACGTGGGTTATAAATTAGTTTGACATTTATGAATATTTCATTATACAGCATACATTACGTACATTTTTAAAAGCCTTGTCTATGTCCTGTACATGCTGTTGTGGATACTTGCAGGGGTTTCTGTCTGGCGTCTTTCCCAGCCGTGTCTGGGAAAGATCCTGAATGGGACACACTATTTTAACATATGGTAATGCCAAAGTAGTAAACAGATTATCTTTGGCTACGTTCAGACAGCAGATTTTAATGTAGATTTTGGATTTTTTTTTTAGAAATCCAATTCATTTGTGTGCTTGTTCATAGTAAACCTTAAATGCAGCTTCTATTGGCTTCTGTGACAGATATTTAACCAAAACGACGGTTCAACTGAAAGACTTACATGTAAACTGTGATGTAGTAGTTACTCAAAGAAGTACGGTGTACATTTTAGGACATCCTCAGGTCTCAGTGAGGTATCATACACCTTGATGGTAGAACTCTAATGGTAGTATAGACTTCACTTCCTATTTCAGCTGGAAGTGATGCGTGTATCTGTAGTAAGATGGCTGATAGTAACATCCGAACGCTGCGTGTCACTTTAAACTCTACTGTGGATAGTTTTGGTGGCTAAATGACTGCTGCGGCTGTTTCCACTTGTTTCTGTGTTGAACAGAAAAGACCCTCAGGAAGCTCAGGCTACACCTACACCACCAGCTGTGCTGAGTCACCTAGCCAGGGGCAACCTCTGGGCAACACATTGAAAGCCTTGTTGGGAAATATTGAGTTGGGCCCTGTAGTGCACTTAATCTCTAAACTTATCTATTAAACTGTGGTTAAAAGGAAGCACCCAGAGGGCCCCGTGGAAGCAGTTTTATGTATAACATGGGAAACTTTAATTTAGACGTGCCTTTTTAAAATACTTTCTACTCTCACAAATCCATAGTGTAAGCAATGTTCTCATTTACAAGCACATGCAAGAATAAAGCCCGAGGCTTTGTAATTTATTTATTAGCTCTATTGCATTGAGTAAATGAGTGTGTGTGTGTGTGTATGTCAGTAAGGTGAGATATCAGAGTTTGGTTGCACAGTCCATCACTGCAATGAGTCACAAAACTTCCACAGCAACAAGGTGAATTATTATTCCACAGCCTGTTCAGCTAATAATAAAGGCTCTATTTCTCACACTTTGCTCTTCCTTTCTCCTTTTCTGCCATCAATCCATCCTCCCCCTCCCCCCCTCCACCCCTCTGCTCCTCCACATTCTGGCCCTGCAGCAACAAGAACAAGACCCCACCAACCTGTACATCTCCAACCTGCCAGTATCCATGGATGAGCAGGAATTAGAGAATATGCTGAAGCCAATGGGTCACGTCATCTCCACGCGGATATTGAGGGACGCCAACGGAGTCAGCAGAGGCGTTGGCTTTGCAAGGTAAACAGTTCCATTAGTGACATACCCTGTCATCATTGTAAACAGTACCCTAAGATTGAGACTATAACGGAGATCATAGGAGGCCCCATGCATGTGACTACACATCTACCACTATCCAGACTTATGACTTATTTAATAATGTTGTCAATAGAAAATGAGAAGAACCTGCACTATGATCATGGTTATATTGTTTCATCTAATGCTCCAAAAGTTACTAAAACAGGGTTCCTTAAAAACTCTATAAAGGCACTAAATTCATGAATCTAAAAATAAGGCCTTAATTGTCGTTAAAATGTCTGAAATCAATGTTTCTAAAGTCTTACATTTTAACACATAATAAGCATGATTTTATGATTGTAATTAGTCTCACATTTCAAAATACAGACCCTTTCCAAAAAATTAGAATATCATGGAAAGTTGTTTAATTTCCATACTTCCATTCAAAAATTACCTGTCTAACAAAGATTTTTCCTAATAGTTTTTATGTAAATGATGTGGTGTTATTTGTTTTTTCCCCAATAATGTTAACTGTGAAGTTGGTCTTAAATTTAATTTCAAATGGCAATAAAAAGTATTGAATTTAATTTGACTATACAGTAGCTGAAGGAACCCAATGAAATATTAGAGCTTCCTGAAGGTGACGAATAATTCTTTGGACAAAACTTTAAAACTTCACACAAATGCACAGATCACAATGTTTTCTACAAGCAGCATAGGAGATTATTGTTTGTCATTTCCTCTAACCGAAGGAGAGCAACAGTTCTTGTTACTCCTCGAAGACCCACAATATATTGCAGGACTCATCAAACTGCAGACACACACAATAATATAACTGTTGGCAGTAATGTACTCTGAAAACAATAATAAACTCTGAGCTCAAGGACAGTTTTTAAACCCCGAAAAGCCCAAAAGTGCTGCCAAGGTATCATCAGGTGACTGCTTTGCTCTCACTGGCTACTTTTATGTTTTTTTTTTTTTTATTTTCTTGTTTTAACCACACATACCTACTAAGTACAGTATGTGGCTCAGACCATAGGTGAAGAGTGTCCATCCACTGTGACAATCAAACCATGCTCAACACTCCACACCTTTGCACCTCAGCTTGAACTGTGGACGCATGACGGGAGGAATCCATGTTTTGATGTTGTTTGAACGTCAAAGCTGATACTAAAACTCAACAGACCGTGCAAACCAAAATTCAGCCTGCAGCTTTAAGTGTTGTTTAATCTGGATTGTTGTTAGCCTATGCATAACGTAACAGTACAATGTTGTTTCCTTGGTCCTTTATAAACTTTATAAAGATGGTTGTGTGTAAAAAAAAATACCACAAAATCAGTCATTTTTTAAATACCTGAAATTATGCAACATTAAAATGCACTTAGTCCCTTCTTTTATGGTACCATCTAGTGAATAAAAATGGGAACTGTGAGCCACTTTAAAATGCGAATCAATTTGTGTGAAAGTGAAAGCAAAATTACTTCTCACATAACTTTATACAAAGTTAAAGCCTGTTTACATTAGACTTCTGAAAGTAATACAGTAACTATAATGAAGTATTGAAACCTCCACATTCATTTTGTTCATGTCTGTGCAGCAAGGACCATAAAAAGCTGCAAATCCACTGGAATACAAACTGTGTAGAAGGCGTTTGTAGAAACTCAGAAGTTCAGTAGTCCCTCGCTATAACGCGGTTCACCTTTCACGGATTTTTTTTACAGTGCAATTTTGGATGCATTTTGTTACAGCGTATGAACGTGCATTGTGTTCTGTGTCCTGATTGGCTAATGCTGCGTTCACCCACCAGCAACACATCCAACTCTGTGAGTTTCACTGCCTGCTGAAGCGAGGAGCTGTGCTCCTTTTTCTCCTCTCATAAACATAAACCACCAGTGAAAAAAGCTGGTGTGATTTGCAGCTAATGCTATGCTAGCTCAGTGCTACAGAGAGAACTTTTACCTGCTACTACCACCTCCTCTCTGATTCTCCTCCATGCCAGCTCCAGGTGGTCACACACAGCTTCTACTCCATGGTTGAATGGGTGAACAGACCAGTGTCCATGTTGACGGCCTGACGTCATCGTAAACAAAGACTCTGATGGCGTTCGGCATCAATGTCTGATTGCTAGCAGTGTGACTCTGAAGTGCTGTATGTTTGAAAACAGGTTTATGTTTTAAAATCTACGAAAGATTGAACTTTGAGAGTGTTTAAACAAGAGAGGAATGTGAGAGGAAAGCCTTAAAACATGTATAATAGTAAAAAATAAAGCTGACTACTTTGCGGATTTCTCCTATTGCAGGTTATTTTTTAGAACGTAACCCCCGGGATAAACGAGGGACTACTGTACAGCGAAACTCTATTTATCGGGGGAATACGATGGGAAAAAGTCGTCAGGCATGCTCTGATTGGCTGAGGTGATTGATAATTGGCACCTTCATCAGCCAAAAGTGTACCCCATTCTTAAAGGGGCACGCTATTGGCTAAAAAAGTTATCTTGGCTAAAACAGTATCGCTACATACTTAAACCAACTTGCTGCACTTGAACTTTAACACATTTTATTAACAGATGGATCCAACATGGACAAAGATCAGCTTCTGACTGCAAAAATTACAATTAGAGATAAAAGTGACTAGTATGAGATAATTTATCTAATCCAATTAAATGTATTTATAGAACACATTTATCAATAAACAAGGTTTGACCAAAGTTCTGCACATTATAACATAAAACCCAGATATAACAGTATTTTACCTAAATCGTTACCATTAACAAAAATAAAATAGAAGTGTGACGATATCTCGATATGGCGATATATCGCAAAATCAATTTTTTTTTTTGCACGATCGATTATCGATATGCTCGTGCTAAGTATCTTTTTTTTTTTTTTGGTTTTAAGATTTATATTATTATTTTCAAAACCTTTTCTGCTTTTTCACTAAAATGTGCAGGTAGGTCTTCATATACATTTTGTCACTGTTGAAGGAACCAATATATATACATTTACTGGAAAACTGCACTATAATGGTGTCACTGGTTTTTACATTGGTATGTTGACACTAATTTACAGAAATGTTGCACTAAAATAGCGTCACTGTTCATAGGACACTTTTTTCAATTTATTGTCTTTCAGAGATATAAAATAAAAAATTGTATCTTTTCACTTTTCACTGACCAATATATTGATAATCGCAGTATCGTCATATCGTGAGATAATCGTTATCGTGAGCTTTGTAGCGCGTATTGTATTGTATCGTATCGTGAGATACCCAGAGGTTCCCACCCCTATTAGTGACATAATAAAAAAATAAATTTTTCAACTGTTAGCCTTGTGTTCCGGACTAGTGATTTTGTATTTGTCTGCACATCCCTTCAACCCAGTTACACCAAACCCTTCATACTCACAAATCCTACTACATCCTTAAATTATAGTTTCCACCACCGCTGTATTTCTAAGACAAAGCTTTTCAGTTTTTTTATTTTTCTACTTAGAAAAGTTTTCACTCAGCTTGTTAATCCCTAAAGTCATAAACTGTTTTGTCCTTGTCCTCTACAGCAACCACCAAGATATCATTCCTTTCCACAGTTTTCTTGCCTGTTTACCCAGAGGAAGCTGCTAGCTGCGGAAAAAAAACAAAAAAAAAAAACAAAAAAAAAAACATGCCATCATGCAGGGATTCCTCTAAATCACCTGCTCCAGTCGAACTCCGCTCCTATTCCCTGCTCAATTACAGCAGGTTGCAGCATGGCAGACGAGCTCAAACACACACAAACAGGCGCTCATGGTTGAATATGCACAGATCGGCAGCTAATCATGCCTACACAGCCATGACTAGTGGATGTTTGAATCCATCGCCGCACATTGAAAAGCAGGCGTTTATTTAAGTTGGACAGGTAGATCAGCATGGTCCAATAACAACCTGTCACTGACCACCTGTTCAAGCAGCTCACACTGAGGAGAGGAGACGAGTCAGAAAATAAGTTAAAAACCACAGGGGAAAATATAAAAGATCTGAGGAAATAGATACTGTAACCATTCAATATATTTTAGGTCAGTGTGCAACTAATAATAGTACCATGGTCCTCAGCATTTTCATTAATTACACACTGTGTTTGAAGAGGTTGGTTCAATATATATTTTACAAGATATATTTGGATGGCTCTGCATTATTGATTTGAATATTTGCATGTCCTTACAGTTTTACATCAACCTGCCAAGGGACTGTAGATGAAAATTAGCCATATTCTGCAATCTCAAATATTTACTTAAATGTTCATCAATAGAGATTGTCACTGTTTTTTACAATTTCAGAACTGATTTTTTTATTTTCAAAGTAGACAACTGGTCCATTTTCCAACACATATTTCTAATCACATTTTAATCATATCAATATTATTTATCCCAGAAGGAAATCACTTTCGTTACAGAGGCTCAAGAAATATTACAAATAAAATGAATAAACACTAAACAAAGAAAGAAAAACATACATAATTTGTCAAAGACTGTTAATTACATAAGGAATAAATACAAGTGCACACATTACAGTACAAAAAATAAAACAAGATAAATAATAATACAAATGTACAAATATAATACAGATAGTGTATATACAACAAATCATTATCAACAATCATTTAAATACATTACAAATACAAATTTGTTATTCATAAAGGCAACCAGGTGAGGATAAAATCAAAGAAAAAATAAAAATAAAGGGGGAAACAAAACTAAATAAATAAAATAAAAAAAACAAGACAGATTGTCACTTTTATAAATAAACATTTAGATGGAAAGGCTCTAAAAACTGAAAATCGAAGTGATATGGACAAATAAGAGGCCAGCATTTTGTTCTTGTTTAGACCTGCCAAAGTGTTGATATTTGGATTCATTTTTTTTGTCTTCATTAACAACAAACAGCAGCATTTAGTAAGAAAAACTTGTAGCATGTAAAATGTAATTTTAAAAACAAGATCAAAAAAAAAAAGAATTGAAAGGATTTTCCTAAATCAAAAGATTTAGCATCTCCAGAGTAAAAAACCACAAATGTCAAAGCAACACATTTTGGGACATCACAGAACTCCCATTAGCTGTGTCAACAGACAGACAGACAGACAGACAGACAGACAGACAGACAGACAGACAGACAGACAGACAGACAGACAGCTGTGGAGGGCTGGGCTGTGAGGGGCATTAGAGAGAGTAAACTGAGCTAAGTGTTTGTGGGCCGATCCATTACTGTTATCAGAGCCCATTACTCCAGAGCCAGCTCTAATCATTGCAGACAGCAGCACCTGATGCCATTAAGCAGCAGCACACACAGAACAGAACAGAAAAGCCTGGCTGCCCCCCTACAGCACCCACCGTCTACCTGACTTACGAACAATCTGTATGGCTGACCGCCTGCTTTCCCCCATGACTGCCCAACAGTCTACTTGCCTTATTTAAACCTTGTCTGCCTCTTTACTGAAGGGTGCAAAGGACAGACAGCACGGAGGATGATGTAAACAGGGAAAGTGTGACGAGGAAGCCCCAATCTTTCAGCATGAATAACCACACTAGAGACGGGCTCACACAATGACTGTAGTCCAACAAAAAGCTTAGTGCATCGCGTCTCACGATGTTACACAAGGTTGTTGAGCCCCAGAGACAATAGCGCAATAAATACTGAGCAGCACTGTCAACTCAAAGCATGAAGAAATGTTCTGTGGTGTGTGCAAGTACGTAAAATAGTGTCTGTATTAGTCTACTCCAATTCTGACTATTGTGACCAATATGACTTTTTTTATTATTGAATTGTATATTATTACTGAATTATTTCATTTATTACATATTATTATATTTATTATTTTTATGTAATAATAATTGATAATATTTTTCAATGTATTTTAACTTTTTTAAGAGTAAGTAAACCTCCAAACTATTTTTAAAATAAAAGTATTTGGGTATGAAGTAGTGTTGTTGATTGATTCATTTTTGACAGTTTAGTTAAAGTATTTTAGTGTAGAGTATTTTTGTAAGGGTGACTGCCCTCTATGAGTTGAAACCATTCCAATACAATCAAATGTTGCTATTGCCTAAGAATGGTGGTTTGTGAAGTTTTCTAAAACCTATCAAAGGCATTTTGTTTCCAATACTTTTCATCTATAACCTATCAAAGGCATTTTGTTTCCAATACTTTTCATCTATAACCTATCAAAGGCATTTTGTTCCCAATACTTTTCATCTATAACCTATCAAAGGCATTTTGTTTCCAATACTTTTCATCCAAAACCTATCAAAGGCATTTTGTTCCCAATGCTTTTCATCCATTTTGTTTTCATATTTTGATAGATGTTTCACTGTGCTTTTCCTGTGAGATATTGATTGTTCCAAGTCCAGGCTTTAGGGTTTGTCACCAGCAGAGTCACGCTGTCTGCTCACTGTCCAGTCAAGGTGTTAGAAAGGGTGGATACACGGTCAGCGGGAGATTGATGATTTCAGGAAGTGTGACCGATTACAAGTCCTGAAATGAGAAGTGGGGAAGAGGAGAAAAAGGGTGAGTCGGGGCTCAATGTAGAAGGAGAAGGGTGAACAGACAGAAAAGGAGGACAGGGGAAAGTTGGAGGGATGGGGCAGCTGTGAGCGAGAGTAACGGTGAAAGATGGCGGAAATAACCAAGGTTGAAAGACGAGGAGAAATGAGAGAGACGTCAAAAAGAAAAGGTGTGGACGGGCACGGAGTAAGATAGATGGGACAGGGAGACGATAAAGAAGCTTTG
Source organism: Gouania willdenowi (assembly GCF_900634775.1). Classification (NCBI taxonomy): domain Eukaryota; kingdom Metazoa; phylum Chordata; class Actinopteri; order Blenniiformes; family Gobiesocidae; genus Gouania; species Gouania willdenowi. The sequence goes on from NC_041054.1 coordinate 6,318,571, forward strand.
GTTGAAAAAAAAAACAAGGATGAGGATGGCGATAAGAGCATGAAAGACAGAGAACAGAGAAGTGAAAGGCTGACAGGATGATATGGGTATTTTGGGAGGTGAGAGCGAATAAAGCATGGAAATCTGGGCTGAAATGAATTCCTGCACATTCCTGGAGAGCATTACCATAAAGGCATGGCAATCAGTCAAAGCTGCATCCAAAGGCAGTCACTTTTTAATATGTGCTCCCAGTCTGCAGGGAATTCACATTGTACTGAGCGCAATGTGCAAATCCAGCGTGGAGATGTTTGTTTTTAATATGATCCCGTGACTTAACACATTTGTTCTTTGGGATCGAAACGCTTCGTGCATGTAATAAAACAAATCCTCATATTTGACTGAAGTACATCTCACTGTGACTCCTGTTGCTAAACAATCAATGATGTCATGAAAAAAAGCTGTGTGCACAGCTTCCAAACGTCTATAAACTAAAGCCTTGACAACAATGCTAAGTAAGGAATATCTCTGGAATTTTGGGAGATGAATGTATTTTCCCAGTTTGCCTGGATAAGATTTATATCATTGTCAGATCGATGGGTTAAATATGGAGTAATATCCCGGGAAACTTAAGCAGGATTTATGGTCTGTCAGAACTGAATAGTGGATAGTCTCTGGGAGCACAGGGAACACACACGCACGCACACGCACTCAATGTCACATAGATGACGTTGCTCATTTCACAGATCCTCTTACACTAATTTATAATTACAAACATTTGTTTATTTCAATTTTATCTCCCTATATTTACTTCTTTTTTCAGGTTTTATTGTTTTTTTTGGGGGCAAATTTTAAATCACTCACTTTAATCATGTGTCTTTGAAAGTCAGTATCACCCATAATTCTTTCCGTTATGAGGAGTCTTTTTCCAGGTCGCAGACCCTCAGGCATTTCTATTAACCTCATGTTTGTTTTAGGACTCTGATGTGATACATGTGTTGGGATAATTAATAATGGAGTGTTTTTTTTAATTTAACATGAAACACAATAAATCAAAAGTTAATTCACAGAAAATAAACATGTATTTTGGTTTTAAATTTAGTTTATTAACGCACTCTTGTTTATGTTTTTGTTATGGCCCACTTTCACCTTCGAAACATAAACCGCTCTGCAGTCACTGAGTGATACATGCTTTCATGTCATCGTCTCTAAAACATCAGAAAATTCTCCAATAACACAAGTAAAATTTGCTTGAATTGTTTCTAGTTGCTTTTGGGAAAAAAGTTGGTTAGAGGAGTTGAAAAGTCACCAGATTTAGTAACAAAGAGCTCCCCAGTTGTACGCGTTCACGAGGATGGCCGTGGTTTTGAAACTGGGAGGGGAGGGGGAGCTTGGTGGTTTCCATTCCAGTCTCACATATTCTACATACTGCAGCTTTAACACTACAAAGAAGTTTATATTTTATATTTTTGCGTCACCAGCTGTAGAAAGCTTTACCCAAAAAACAACACAAAAGAAAGCGTTATGAAATATGAAAGGTAGGGCAGTGTTACATGCACCACCGATAAATATTCAACTTAATATTCACATATATGGGTATATGCATGCATACACATCAGTGTAGTACCTGGATCACAGTTAGATCTTTATGAAATACTTCTACTGATTTTAAAATCCATTCACAAACTTTTCCCTGAATATTCTCTCCGACCTCCACATCTGCGCCCTCAGATCCTCCTCCTGCCTTGTTGCCATTCAGCTGATCTGGTCATTCCCCTCTGACCCCAGCAACACAGACTCTCTTCCTTACTTCAAATCCACTCTCAAAACACATGCATTCACAGTGGCATACTGACTTTAAACAAACTGGCACTCTCCACTTTTCCTCTTCTTATCATTTTAATTTATTACCACTGCCATCGAGGTCTGTTAGCAGGATTATGTCACATTAACAAAGCAAGAGGCTTGAGTTATGTATAAATACAAACGTCTTTCACATTAGTCATTTACATACAGGTATCAAAATGAATTAAAATAATTCTATATACAGATTACAGTTCAAATTCAACACTGTTTTTTGGTCTTCACAGTTTTGGAGTTGGTGCAGCCCTTTAAAGTGATGAAGTATGAGGGTACAAGTGATTGGATTACTATAGATTTAGGTTTCTGGTTGGAGAATTTAGAGCAGTGTATATTATATTTTGCCGATAGTAAGATCAGGTTTATCACAAAAAGATTTATAGGAGGGGATTGTGTCAAAAGTACGTAACAGATTTTGATAACATTTTAACCAAAGCTAGACCTTACGCCATGGAAGATTCTATGAAACGTTTAGAAGGGATCTGGGTCAATATACTGATTTTGGATGAGTTTCAATGTTTTATATCTTATCTTTGGCAAAAGGACTGTAATTCCTGGGCTATAAAGCACACTGTTTTATTGGCCGCATTACAATAATTTGGTAATTTTTAAAGAAATATCAAAACAAACACTGCAGGATAACATAGGCCGCACTCTATTGACTAATGAGGGTGCCTTTCAGACAACTCGGCCAATCAGAACGGGCAGGTAGGCGGGCTGCTGTGCTCAAGTTAGGTTTCACGGGAATGTCCGTGTTTCAACTGATAAGTTCCCTTTAGTACATGAAATCACCTCCTCACTGCCCCCACGTCTACATATCAGTCCCTTTACATCTTTTTATGGTCACTTTTTACTGGAACCAGACTGATACGCCGCTTTGTCGGCTCTTCTTACCGTGAACTACCGTGGAGCGATCACAGCGAATCGTACTCTGAGTCAGAATACGGACGCGATCGCTTCTGAACAAATCCAACGTGGTGATTTGGCAACTTCACGCTGTTATGCTACTGTTACAAACTGGCTGACTTTTACTGTAGACGGAGCAGAGATACAGTGCGAGCAAGAACGATGTTAACAATTTCATTGTTCCACCTGGTCTAATGTGACGGAGCTCAATTTTGTGGCGGCATGAAGCTTATAAAACCAGGAAAAATCCACAATTTAGCCACGTCATTGTTTAAGCCGCAGGGTTCAAAGCGTGAGAAAAAAGTAGCGGCTTATAGTCTGGAAATTATGGTAAAAAAATGATATCAGTTTCTAATTGACTGATCTTTATGTAATTTGACTCAGTTACGTTGGGTTGGGTCTTTCATTAACTCACAGAGTTTCATCTGGATCAGATCCAGTTTGCCCATTTTATTGTATTCTTTTAAAAACATGGGAGTGCTTATGAATTTAGCTACAGTATGGTTAATAATGGTGATATACAGTACATTTTTTCCAGGCCTTTAAAGTGTGAATGATCATTTTATCATGATGACTGACAATATCTGGCAAAGAGAAGATTTGGCATTTGGCAGATGTTTGCGTTTTCCGAGTGCTTCTGTTTTCTGTGAGGTTTGCTTGAGTGCCATGAAAGGTGCTGCTAAATGCAATGTATTATCACTGACCAATGGGAAAAGTGAACCATTTTCCAGAAAGAGCCAAACACATATTAATGTTTAAGTATATGTTGTTACTGTAAATATGCCTTAGTTTAGCTTCCGTAGGGTTACAGTGGAGATCATCCTGTGGAAAGTCATGCAGTTAGAAGACCTGAAAAACATTCCAACTCAGTTACTATTCCTAATTTCTTCCAGCAGAAACTCAATTTGGTACATTAATACACAAGCCTGTCGTCATGGAGAAAGAAAACTCTTGTCGAGTTCATGAACCTTGGGCTGACGCATGTTTCTGAGATGATTTATTAAAAAAAAAAAAAAAAATGTTCTTAATATAAAACTGAAACACATTGTTTTGTTTCCTTTCCATGCAGAATGGAGTCCACGGAGAAATGTGAAGTAGTTATACAGCATTTTAATGGAAAATACCTGAAAACCCCACCAGGCATTCCAGGTGAGTGTCCCCGCTTTGAATTACTTTCACATTAACCCTCGTTCTATTCTCTCGTGGAAAAAGGAAATAATCACCTTTGCAATGAGAAACCTCTTTTCAAATTCAATCACGGTAATTTTCCATCTCAGATGTGCTGGACAGCTTTGATAGATTATGTACACTGTGCTTTCTGACACCTGAAGCTCACTGCAGCTGCAGGGCAAAAAAAAAAGCTGATGGTCGCATTTGTTTCTTCCTCTTTTTGTCTTTCTCTGTCACCGTCTTCTTTCTCTCCCTCCCTGGCGATGCTCTTGCTGCAAAGCCGGAAGTTCTCGGGCAGGAGAAAGCCCTCTTAATATTCACACTCATGCCTCTGTGCTGCTCTTTGCAATCTACTTAAGAGCTTGCACTCTCCCTTTATTCCTGCTCTGCTCTTGCTCACTTTTGCGGTGTCCTTTCTCCTTCGCTATCGTGCGTTTTCCTTCAGTCACCCCAGACAGGCGGCCAAGGAGAAAAAAAAACCGGCTGGTGGAAAAATAAGGAGTGAATGAATAAATGTCTCAAAGAAAGGACAAGGAACCAGACTGGGCTTCAACAAGTACTAGCTAAGATTTTTTGTTTTGGTTGTTTGCACAATATGCATCGTAAATCTGAAAGTTAGCAGAGAAAACAATGTCAGAGCTTTTTCTCAAAGGTAAGAGGGCCCTCAGGAGGTGTGGGAAGGACGGTGTGTGTAGATATTAAAGACAGTGTCAGATGGGAAATCCAGGATGAAGAAAGAATGCAACTCAAGCACTTTGGGAGCCAGGTGCTGCAGAGTTCAGGCTCCTGCATCCTGGCAGGAACGCGCTGCATGGTTCAGTACGAACGCTGGAGTTCTCTTTCACCGCCGTGTCAATTTTATTAACAACACACACGCTTCCCAACCAACAGCACAGAAAAGTGAGCTGTAAATTGCTCTCCGCTATCACGTAATATCTCACACAGACTGGATTCAGAATCTCCAGATGTGCTCCGGCACCGCATAGCCAGCAGCCATTAAAGGCAAGGTGAGTGGTTATATTGGAGTTGAGCCGTAATAGGAAACCTTTAGAGCTGTAATATCAGGCTGACCTTCCCCTTTAAGGGTCCATCTCGCCACTGCTCCAGCTTTATTATTGTTAATGGATTGTTCAGGCTGTGCCAAGCATGGAGATTTACTGCCCCGTGATGGAGGAAATCCTACTGTGGAAGCAGAAAGTTTAAGTTCATAAGATCTACTCTTGTTTGCCTCTGACGGCTCCGTAAAATCTTTGCCTTCACTGCTTTACATGCAGTGTTGCAAACCCCAATCAGCTCAATCAAACTGTCAGTGGTGTAAAGAATACTGATATATCCTGTTCAACCAGGACTTTCAACAATGGACTCAAAAAATGGCTAAAATCAAAACAAAACTGTTCACATTAATAATTTTACCAGGTTTCTCGTTTGCCCATGTTGCCTCTGTTCTGTAACTAATGACTGCATATAACTTTTGATATTGCTTTTCTTTTTGTTAAGTTTTGTACAGTGCATATTTACTCCTTACTTTTTCATTATTTCTGTTACTTTTAACCCTTTTAAAAGCCTCGTGTGGACAGGTGTTATAAATTAGTACTCAAGTACTAAAAGTTAGTAGTCATTTTCACCCCCCACGTTTATTATCGGTAATAAGTCTTGCCACGGATTCCTTGCATACAGTAAACGTCTCATGTTTATACTTAAAAAGGAAGAAATGGAATCTTGCACAAAAGCATGTGTATAAAATAAAAGGTTTGCCAAGAGGTTTTTTAGATAAATAACACCAATGATTTCAATTTAAAATAGAACAAAATCTCAGGCTCTAGGTATTAGGGGTGTCCTGATCCGATATTGATATCCGATATCGATCCGATATCAGCCAGAAAACGAATATCGGATTTTATCGGACTACATCTAAAATCTCCGATATATATTATATTATATTCATTCAGTTGTAGAATAATGTAGATGTTATGTTGAAGGTTCAAATGTAACCAATTGGTTAATAATAAATAGGTCGGTTTTTCTCATACTTACTGTTGCTGACTATTGTTCTCTGTTTGATTAACATCACTTGATCAAGTCTTTTCTAACATTCAACAAAATAAGTAATAAAAGTATGTAAGATTTGTGCTGATATCGTATCGGATCAATATCGGCCAACACGCAAGGCTGCAATATTGGTATCGCATCGGAAGTGAAAAAGTTGTATCGGGACATCCCTACTAAGTATAGTTACATTTATGAACGAATGAATTAAGAAAATAACCGGCATTCAATGCTGTTTTGGTGCAGTGCATTACGTTTAATCTGATTGGTCGGCTATGATGTGATGCATTTGATTGTTGTCTGGTCATTTCATTTTTTGTAGTTTAACAATGTCTGTTGATAATCATAAATAATAGTTTATTCACTAACGTGGGGTGTAGAAATGTTAATTACATTTCTTCTTTTAAAACGTACTTAAAGGTGCAGTCTGTAACTCTTCTAAAAGTGACTTTTTGTCATATTAGCTAAATCTATCATTATGTAAGGACAGCTTTACTTGAAACTAGTAGTTTGTGTGAAAAAAAACAGGCTCATTGAGATTGCCAGAATGCACCGCGACCGAGCAAAAAGAACCAATCAGAGCCAGGATTGTGTTTGATGGGCTGTCTGACAGCTGTTGCTACAGGCCCCGCCCTTTTCCCTGAGCTAGAGTGCCGTCTTTTTTACAGTGTATGGTCTGGAGGAGTAGAAGATGGAATTAGCGACTTTTCTGCTTGAAAGGCAATTACTGCTGCTTGATTTACATTATGTCTGATTTGTAATTGTTACACTAGAACTCTGTAGTGCACGTGTTGTTAATGTGTGCACAGCAGCCTCCGTGTGGCTGCTGTAAGTGACACTGTGTTGTTGCTGCTGCTGCTGTGGTGTGTGCACATTGAGAGAGAGAAGCGCTGCAGTAATATGCTTTTAACAGAGCATGTTATATTACTGTGATGTTGTTGTCAGACTAACTTTAGCTTGTTAGCTCCTCTGAGGGAGGGACTTTGAAAAGTTTGGTGGCAGGGCAAGAGAGCAGCAGGGAGGGAGGGGGGAGAGAGGGATTTGAGAGTTGCGGACTGAACCTTTAACAACAAGTCACTTTACTGATTTAGAACCCATAAAAGCAACTCAAGTACAGTATTGTGAGTACTTGTAATTTGTTACTTTTACCTCTGCAAACTAGGTATGAATTCAGTCTCATTTTTTGGTAAGTGGAGGGCTTATGTCGGCCCTACATGGGGGACTTGTTCACAAGCGAGGAGAAGAGTAATTGTGAGATCAGCAGCATGCTGCAGTAATCCACGTGCTGCACAGACCACTGTAGTAAAGGTGAAGGGGAACTTAGTCTTATGACAGCTTTCTGTTTATTGATTGATCTACATCCCCAGCAACTCTTCCTGTCTTGACTTTAAGGGTCACGGTGGAGAGAATGAGTTCCCAGATCCAAGCTGTAGCAATTACCTTCCCTCACTGTGACCCTGCAATCTGAGAACATACTGAGCAGTTCAGGCATGTGAGCTTAACGCACAGCCACTGCTCCATGACGGTGTGTGGAGCCAGGGAAGGTGGGTGGGGCATCCAGAGGGGTTATTATTCTTACCTCTGCTATTGGAGGTAATATTTCCACCAGCGTTTGTTTATTGCTTTTTTTGTCACGATCACGTCTAAAGTACTCAATGGATTTTGACAAAATTTGAGCTAAAAATAGGCGTCACGTCATGAAAGATTTAATTAAATTAGATTTTTTTTTTTTTTCCTCAAATAGCAAGAGAACATTTCAATACTTTATTCTAACATAATATTGTAATGTGAAAAATAAGAACATGTGATGTAAATGTGGTTTTCTTCTTCCCCAAATCCACATGTCTCAAATTTATGGCCCGGGGGCCAAATCCGGCCCTTTGTAGCATCCAATTCGACCCACAGGAGAAAGTCAGGGGCTCACAGTTTACCTGGTGCTTATATTGTATGATTGCAGTCATTCTTAATGTGTAAAAATTGGGGAAAAAAACAAAAAATTCTTACAAAATTTTGACATTTTCCTCGAATTTTAACATATTTCCTTTAATTAAACTAATTAAAATGTAGGAAATGTAAAGTGAAATCCTGTTGAGACTGATATCTGTCACTTATTGCTTGGATATGGTCAGTTTCTTGCATTTTTTGTGTTTTATGTAAATGTAGAAATGCAAACTGGGGCACAATAATGTTGCAATTTCTTGTTTACCTGCATAAAATCTGTGGCCCACTTGAAATCAAACTATTTCGTATTTGGCCTGTGAACTAAAATGAGTTTGACACCTATTCTGACAACTTGCAGTGGCATTTTGCATACTGAAATCTATTTCAGTATCACAAAAAGCTTCCAACAGCTTTAGATGTACTTTAAATGGATCATCTGAGTACAAAAACCAGAAACACTTCACTTGAAGTTTTATACATAAGGCTGACACTACACTGTCATTAGCATGAATAAAGGCTGTCATTGAGTGTTGTTGCCTAAATTATGACACCTTTGGAGCTATGTTGGTATTTTTATCCCCATCACAAAGTGTGGGAGGGGGATATAGGTTTGAGCTCCGTCCATCCGTCCGAGTTAAAGTTGACAGCTTTTCTCAGAAACTGTTGATGATAGGATAACCAAATTTGGTGTGTAGCGTCAGGGTATCAATACCTTGATGGAGTTCGAAAATGAGAAGCGTGGAATTATTTTTTCCCCCCAAGGGGCCCCAAAAGAAAAAAACAAAAAACAAAAGTCGATTTCTCATTGATTTGCGAGTCAAATATTACGGTTGGTGGTACCGAATCATTGGCACATACCAATATATAAAAGGGGCCCATTACCCCGTACATGTTCGTTTGCCCCATTTTTCAAATGCTAGTTGTTAGCTGTTTTCTTTAGATTGGAATGCAGTTTGGTTTGAATAATCTATGAATGAATATGATGAGACGCTCTGAGCCTGTTTTTTTAAAATGGGGCCTGGGGGCCCACACCCCATTTCTTGTCATTTCAAAATTTATTGTAACATAGTCGTGTGATATATTGTTTTAAAGGTAATTCAACGTAGATTACGATTATGTCTCGCACAATTCAATTAGGGGCCTCCCCCCTTTTTTTTGGTAATTTCCATTAAAGTTGTTTTCTCATTTAGTTGTGAGTCAAATATTGCAACAGTTGGTGGTCCCGAATCATTGACACATACCAATATATGAATGGGGCCCATTACCAGGGGCCCTATACTACTCCATTAATGTTTGTTGTATTGGGCTGTAATTTCACATTGATATTCTATGAGCGTATGTCAACACCCTCTAGGGGACCTTTTTAAAAGGTAATTCAAAGGTAATTTGACGTAGATTTCGATTTTACGTCACACGATTTCATTTGATTTACTCGGTGGAACCGAGTCATTTCACTGAATTCTCGGTAACGTGGTACGTGTTATTCGGCGCGGGCCACGGGCCCAGTCGTAGTTCATCAGAACTTGTTTTACTCTGTTCGAGGTATCTTCAATGGGGACAGCTTTTTTTAGAAACCGTTTAAGATAGTTAGTAATTTGATATTCTGATGCGATAATATTTTCTTATGTATACATCTAAGATGAGAACCAGTCTGGCAGGGGATGTTGATGACTGTCTTCTTGTTTGGGTTAGATGGAGTGGGGTTAGGTAGGGTTAGGGTAACAAATGACACTTAATGACAGCCTTTATGACACCCTATTCATGCATGACAGGTGTTATGTCATAATAATGACAGCATAGTGTGAGCCTTATGTATAAAACCTAGTGTTACCCAAAATATAATCAAAGTGCTCCCATTTTTGTTTCCTTAGTGTGGAAAGTCTTTAGGAAACGCTGATGTTCTCAGGTTGATGCTTCGTCTGTTGCTAAACTGATATTTGTGGACGTTGTTGTGTTGTCACACTCAGATGTCTCAGTGTGGGAGCCTCAAAGGATTTTTACTTCTTTTTTTGTTGCAGCAAACAGCTTCTGTGTGTGTGTGCGTGTGTATAAGATAGTGGTTTGCATGTAACTTTGCAAATTATATGATAATCTGTTTTGGAATTCTTCAATTAAATTGGATTCAAATTTAAAATGCATGCATACTGCGTGCTGACAGTGCCCGCGCATGTGTGTGTGTGTGTGTGCGTGCCATGTTGGTGGTATTTCCCCAGAGCCCTTTGCTATGCAGGGCAGCTTCTTCATCCATTGCATTTTGACAGCTCGGCGGCACCACCCTGGGGGTCTCTCACTACAAACAGCACAGCAGGAGTGTGTGTGTGTGTATGTATGAACATTCTCATGTGCGCGTGTGTAACAACCATGACTTCTTTGCGGTTTGAGCCCTGACTCACACAGACAAACCAACGTCTTAAACACAAATCTGTTTATGCATCACTACCGTTGACCTGATGATACAACATCCATGTACTACTAATGATTTTTTTTTCTTCTTTCCACCATTTCACTTTCGAGCACACACAATTCACACAGAAAGTTCTCACATACACGAGATGTGCACGTTTGTACGCCCTAATCTCTGCTCTCCAATCCTCTCCCTCCATATCTGACAAGCTTCTGCATTTTACAGTTTAGCCACTCGATCATACTGTGACATGTTTTTTTTTTTTTGTGCCTGCATTGCTGCGTGTGTGCGTTTCCACCTCGGTGGGGGGGTCCAATGGGAACTGGCCTTGTTATCGCTACCCTCTGCTACTCAGGTGTGTCTTCATAACCTTGCTGTCCTGAACTGTGCAGGAAGTGCACAGACAAAGTCAGATGTTGGGCTATTTGTTGACTTTATATGACCGTGTGAAACCACGCTTGATGCAGACATCATAGAAAATGACCCAATTGCAGGAATGCTAACAGATGGCGGCTAATTGTGCTAAAGGCAGTCTCCATTCACTTCCTTTTTACATTTTAATGTAATAAAGCCAAACTTCCATGTGATTATGGGAGAGATTTAGTTGATACACAGCGTGGAGTGATGATAGCAGATGGCAGATAATGATACTCAACAGCTCCCTCTTTTCGTGCGACTTTAATGAAATCATATTAAATTTCCTATTAGTAACAATTACGGGTTTTGTTTTTTTTTCTTAACTCTATCTCGGGTGTGCATTTAATGATGATCATTTTCCTCTGTTTTTGAAATGATAAATTAATTGCACCTCAGTGTATATTAGTAAAAGATTTAGTTATAACAGTGGTTCTTGAACTTTTTTGGCTCAAGTACCCCCTTTTTTCTTATTTCTGAATCCAAGTACCCCCTTTGTCCGACTACAACATTTTGCCAAAACTATTTAAAAACAACTATAGAGCATAGTGATGGAATGAATTAATATCATTTTGTAAATAAGTGGAAAGAAACCTATTTAGTGCGGTGGTTCACAACCCTTTTTTTGGCTCGTGACCTTATTTTAATATCAAGAATTTCTGACGACCCCAAAGACATTTTTTTTGCTACAATTAGTTTTTGATCATGTTTGAGGTCATATATATATACTGTATATATATATATATATATATATATTTTTTTTTTTTACAAAACAATTTTGTGTTGTTTTACAACTAGGATAATAATTAGGGCTGTCCCGATCTGATATCTTATATCCCGATCTGATATCGATATTGGATATCAGTCCGATATCAGCTTGAAAACAAATATAGGATATCGGATTCAAATTTCCAAATTTCCGATTTTTATTACATTTTTTTTCTTTCCCTAATTCCTTTTTTATTTATTTTATTCAATTGTAGAATACTGTAGATATTATGTTGAAGGTTAAAATGTATGTAATCAATTGGTTAATAATAAATGGGTCAGTTTTTTCATACCTGCTGTTGCTGACTATTGTTCTCTGTAACATCACTTGATCAAAGCCTTTCTTAACATTCCACACTACAAAATAAGTATTTTTTATTTTTTTTATTAAAAAGAGAGAGAAAAAAGTAATAAAAGTATGTATGATTTGTGCTGATATCGGATCAATATAGGTATTATTAGGTATCCCTAATAATGATTTAAAAATTTCAAAAATCTATTAAATTTTTTCCAAAATTTCAGGCCACCCCATATGGGGTCACAACCCCAAGATTGAAAAATAATGCTGTAGTGGCTCCTGAATAGATTTATTGCTATAGTTTTTATCATTTCTGTTCATATCAAGACTGACACTGTATTTGTTAATTTCTCTCTCTCTCTCTCTAGTACCCCCTGTAGTGCCATTGCGTGTCGCCATTTGAGAAACACTGAATTATAACATGGAAGAGGATTTAAATTGATTTAAAACGATTCCAGAGGAAAGAAGAGTGAGCCAAAACTACACGTATTTTGAAAAAGTCACAGCACAATGCACATATATTCGCCTGCTTTGCTGCATGAAGAGAAGGCTAGACCTTGAGAATATTTAAATACCCAATGGCTGCAGGGAAGAGACTTCAAACCCAAGCTTCATTCATGACAAATAGTCACCCATGGTTTAAAATCAGCAAAATCTGCAAGTTTGCAACAAGACGAGAGCTGAAAGTCCTAGAATAGCATGAATCACTTTGATAGTGATTAAAAAGAGAGATTTAAAAAAAAAAAACGAACTAATTGATGTTAATTATTGACAGTATTAGCTGTATGGGTCATGTTTATTTGCTAAGGACTGGTTGATATGAGGGACGTGTTGCAGTTGTCCTACAGACCAGTCACAGGGGTTTGCTGCTGCCCACGTCTGATTGTGATTCAGAGAGAAGGACATGATCGATAGCCCTGATGGAGCACTACAGCTGTTTAGCAATTCTGTGCAATGCGGCACCGGCCCACCCTGTCGTGGTGGTTGGCTGTGACTCTATATACGTGGGCACACAAATTACAAAGTCACAAGCATGTTCCACACATGAATACGGATTAAAAGGTATGTGGAAAATAATTTAAAATTTGAATTTTTGAATTTGAATTTTACGTAACCAAACACTTAAACATCAAATACTGTTTCTATGGGAGCAGAAATAGCTACAAAGAGCAATCGTGACATGACTACAACACCATATGCTAACTCTGATCACAAATAAAGGGATACAATTCTGAATGTTTGAAGGCTAAAAGTTAATATAAATGAGTTCAAAGACATTTCTTACACATCTCAGTAACAAAGCCTATCATCTAAAGTGCATTAATACAATGGGTGTGTGTTGCTTTAATTAGGGCCCAAATGGGATTTGTATTTTATTTTGGCAGTCTTCAGAAACACAAAACAAATCATTCAATTGTCTAATTCTTCAGCTATTTGTGTGTGTGTGTGTGTGTGTGTGTGTGTGTGTGTGTTTTTTTTTTTTTTACTTATATTACTATTTATACAATCTACATTCAATATATATACTGCACAAGTATACATTTCATACATGCACATTAAATGTAGTTTTTTCTTTTCTCTTCTACATTGTATTATACTATTTTTATTGTAAAGTGACCTTGGGTAATAATAATAATAATAATTATTATTATTATTATTATTATTATTATTATTATTATTATTATTATTATTATGTATACATAGATAGACACATGAATGCACATATACATACATGAATGTACATGACATGTTCCTAATATTGATATTATACTATTTCATATCTACGGCACAAATGTAATCAATTAAATTTAGTTTGGCAATATATGAATTAATAAAAACCTTTTATTATGTTTATTAAGTATTCATTTATTTTATACCAGTATATACATACCTGTATTATATATTATTACTATCCTAGGTGAAATTGTTGGTCCTCTTTCTTATATTTACTGAAGATATATACACTATATATATATATATATATATATATATATATATATATATATAAAGATGGGGTTTCATAATGATTATTTTTAGTTAATAATGATAATCAAAATAATGATGATGGAAATGATCTTGATTAGAACATGAATTGAAAATATAAGAGTCAGTCTTGGTTCCAAACAAGGAGGGAGATGACCAGAAATGATAAAAAAAAAAACTATAGCAATAAATCTATGCAGAAGGCACTAAATACTGTTAACAAAATTAGATTCTTTCAAATGTGTGTTAACGCTAATTTGTTCCATTGTTACGCTTTTTTTCAAATTATTCTGAGCAAAATATAGTCTGACAACGGGGGTACTTGGATTCATAAATAAGAGAAAGGGTGTTTGTTTTAAACTAACCACGCTGACTTGGTTTCCTCCCTCAGAGAAAAGATCAGCTTCAAAGTTTGAGGTATAGAATAAAAAGTTATTTTCATCTGTAGTGGATTGTGGATTTACTCATGGAAGTTATGAAATGTGACTACAACAATAAACTACTCAGAAGTGAGTCCAACAGGGACCATTATGATTTACACTGCAGACCCTGAGCACTGGGAGAGTCAATGAAGGCGCCGATGATAAAAAAAAAAAAAGAAAAAAGAAAAAGTGATTTAATCCACTGGTTCCACTGAGCCTCGCTGATTAAAGCCCTTCATCCCACAATGCATTAAACAGCTTAGAGATGACACCCTGTGGCAAATGCAACCCAAACCCCAGATACGTTAGATATTGTTTGGTTTGAACAGGTGTGGTATCTCATGTACCTGCTATGTACCTACTATTCTTTATGTAATTTAATCCTAAACAAAGTCTGGAATTGGATGATATCTATCTGACTTACTGTATGTGCAACACCACCTCAACTTTTTCAGTTTTACCTGTTCTGTACATGCATCATTGCACTGATGCCAAATACTTGTACATTGTTACAAGAACTGTTAATTATGGTAATTTATGTGCAAGTATTTAATCAAATCCATCAAAGCAACAAAGTTCTGCAACTACATACTGTATGAGGAGTTTGTATTTTCTCCATAAAGATTAAGAACAGGGACATTTGCTACTAGGGACAGGCCATATGACAAAGAAAGCTCAGTTATAAAGACTATTATACAGTATGTAACCATTACTAGTAGGAATTAGAGGCGTTTTAGAAGCTGCGTCTATGCAATAAGAATCACTTTAAACTAACCTTGTAGAGGTTGACATGTTTGTTCAACTGTGACGTCTCAATTACTCAAGGAAGTGATCCATTCACGTAACTTTATCGCAACAAAATATCAACAAAACGGGTAAAAAATTAAAACTTTATTGAAAATGGTCCTTCAAAATTAAGAAATGTGCCGTCACATACTTTAGAACAGGAATAATTAAGATCCTTGAGCACAAAGAAAATGTTTTTTTTTTTTTCTATTTTTGATGCTCAATATTTAGCAACGGCTGTTCTTGCACCCCCTGTCATGATGTCACTTCCCCCAGTTTCAAAACAACTGATAGTGGCATTAGTATCCAAGTCTGATATCTAGTGCATCCACTGTAATGTTCCTGGTCCTCTTAGGAATAACGTCAAAACATCCAAGGAATGGAATGACACGTAACCAAGCACTAAAACGTCAGATTGAAATACTGTTTCTATGGCAGCAGAAATCAAAAGAGCAATCCTGACACAAACACAACGCGATATGTTAACTCGCCCTATTGATCTTGTAAGGATTATTATTATTATTATTATTATTATTATGACGCTTTACTTGAATTTTTGAGGCCCTTCCCGGGGTTACAATTTCGTTAAATTTGTGTAAAATTGAACATGTAGTTTTTTTTTAATGTAATTTCAGGACTCGTTAGCGCCATCTAGAGTTTGTAACTTTCCACTGGTTTGAACTAGCTGGATGGCATTTGATAGGTATATGCATTGGACCTGACTAGTAAAAAGGTAATTTGGACCTACAACCTAAATTCTACAGAAAGTCTGTAATTCAAATTTGGCACTTTTTTATAAATTTATGGCCAAACCACACCGTCTTTAATTAAATCGCACAATCTGGCTCCACCACACTAGCACTTACACGGTGCAGAGTGTGCAGGCAGTTTTGTTTTGTCATTTATACCTAAACTGGGGTAACAGTGTTTAAGCAGCTCTGCCTTAATGTCCCAGTGTCTTCTGAAGAGCCCCATTCAGGCAGAGTTCATGGGGTCTACTGCTTAGCGAGCACCCATTAAAAACAAACACTGAAGATGAAAAGACAACCCTGAACCCCAAGTGCTGGCAACCCTCAGAGCCACTATTTGCAGAACATGGGGCTTGTGCCACTGAGGCTGTTTTAGGAGAAAAAAACGCGTTTGGCATCCTCACCACGGCAACCATGCCAGCCTCGCAGAGACAGCCCACAGCATTAAAATGTCCCTTGCTGAATTAAAGCACCCAAATCACTTGGTAAGCAGCAAAAAGCCCTTCTGAAACTGTCAGTCATACTCCAGTAATCTATGTTAATTTCTGCCATCCCTCCCACATTCCCCTGGCTAATAACTGGCCTGTCGGCGGGCCCGATGCTCTCCCCTATGGCGTGGAGATTTAATGTGCAGCCAAGTACGGTTGGCTGTCAGCACGCCTCAGACATAGCTTTTCCAAAGCTCCCAAGATGCATCTGTGTGTCATGTGCATTTGTAGATCTACCAAGTGTTAATAGCTAATGTTTTCCTTTCTCTTTTCTGACAGGAAAACAAAAAGGTCAAACCCATTAAGTATTGATGATTCATTTACCGCCGCTGTCACCGAGCTCATCTTCACCGTATTTCTGTGTCTGTTTGTGACCGTCGATGGCTTTCAGACAGCTTTTCAATCTCCCTGCCACTAATAATCATTAACAAAAAAAACCCTCCCCCAAACACACTTCCCATGATATTGCTTCATAATGAAATCCGTCCTCTTAGCGTGAACCTTCCACCCCCATCGCTGACTTTGCCCGCCTCCCATTAGAGGCAGGACACACAGGAAGTTATTATTGGCATCCCCAGTAAATCAGACTGCTTCCTGAAAACGGATCAATTTCCCCTGATGCACTTTCTCATTATAGCCTTATCTCACCTACAGACAATAATCTGGATTTGTCACGGTTTGTTTGTCTTCCCACTGAACTGTATCCTTCACAAGCAAAGCTGATGGTAGGCAGTGTGGAGTTTGGAGAGAGAGAGAGAGGAGATGTATCACCAAAAAAACCTCAAGCATTCCCTAGCTGTAGCTGTGCTCCACTGAAAATAATATCAGCCCTTTTGATTGGCTTGGAAGTTTGTTTAGGTGGAGTAGAGGAGCGGCGGCTCTGGAGGGTCTCAACCAGCAACGATTGACTTTGCTTTTCAACTCTGCTCCAACCAAGGTAGAGCGAGAGGAATGAAGAGGTGAGTTACAGGACACGTAACAAGGGGAAGTAATGGAGAGAAATATAGCCAGAGCACATCGTAAACCAATGGATCAGGAGCTGTGAAATGTGTTAGGAATAAGGAAGGTAGATAATACATAGCAGATGGTAAAGGACAAAGGAGAAAGGATATGATGATGATGATGATGGCTGGTGGTGGATGAAGCAAAAGAAGAGAAAGTTGGAGGGTGTTTGCTTCTGAAAGCTTTGAGACGCTGTAAAGTCCCTGAGATTAACCCCCCCGGCCCTGATACAGCTGCTCACCTCCCGTTTCAAACCTCTCAATTATACTTTCTCCACTTCCCTTTTCTCTGGTCTCACACATTGTTGCTCATCTATGTTCAGAGGTGAAACTAACTACAAGTCCTCTTGTTACTGTAATTGAGTTGGTTTTGTGGGCACTTGTACTTTTATGAGTGTATTTCTAAATCAGTAATTTTACTTGCATTTAAGTACATTTTGAAATAATTAAAGTGATTTGTTACATTTCTACACCTAATCATTACTGAGTAAATTATTATTTTTTTGTTTTAAAATCATTAACGGACATTGTGAAACTACAAAAAATGTAATGACCAGATAACAATCAAATGAGAGAGAGATGATTGAACAGAGAGATGATTGTGATCAGAATATTAACGCAAGGCAGCATTTATTTATGAACAACAGTTTTTTCCTATTTTCTCTGTTTGACATGAGTCCCGCCTCTCACTGATGTGTTTGTATGCAGTAAACTCAGTGTAGACATCTGACAGAATTGCTTCTTATTATTACATGTATTCCTTTAAACATCAAAGTGCAGCGAAAACAAGGTTGGAATCTAATTTAGTCTCCTGGAAAATGGGTTTGAATGTATCAAACAGAAATTACATTTAGCCATTACAGTGCATTTCTATGCTGTGCTTTTAGCTTTGAAGTGTCACAACCATATATGGAAAAGACTGTTTCTCTTTTTCTAATTTTAGTGAATCTGAAAAACCTTTAAAGCTGTGTGATTATATTTCATGATAACCAAAGGATGCTGAGTCATTGATTTGATGAAACTGGATGGACTGATGACGAGTAGATGATACATTAACCTAATAAATCAATGAAGGTCTTTGTTATTTAAAAACATATGTATTCCTTGTACATGCACGATTGTCACTCTAACGACTTTGCTGCATGACTTGCATATACTGTATATGTTATATAATTCTTTATATGTAAAAGTCAACCTCCCAGATGGCTTCCTCATATTTTATGTCTGATGCACTTCAAATTCTTTTTGAACATGACCTCCTGATTCCTGGAGCCAGTCCTTCCTGATTAAGGGCGCAACTTCCTGCGTGAACAGCTAAACTAATAAATAAAGGCTTTGTTTGATTCAATGGATTCTCTCAATAGTCACATTCTGCACATACAGAACACATACCGACTCCTGCTTCTGTCTTACAATAAGAGCTCTGCAATTTTAAACTCCTGTTTATGACTATGACACAACATTTACATTGCATAGGAAAAACATGCCAAACCACTGACTACATTATTTATATTCATTGCCTATTATTTGTCATGATTAACCAGTTATATACAAATACATACAGTATTTATGCATTTACAAATGCTTGTGTGTGTATTTATGTTCTCCAAGTTAGTTGCATGTTGCAGAAAAAGGCTTCTTTTCTTATATTGTGTGACTGTAAGATGTGCACCTGCATTTTTGCACCTCTAAAATCCATTTTTTTTGCAACCAGTCTCACTAATCTAATGCATGGCCTCAGGTTGAATGTAACCGTTGACCTCTCAATGGATACTGGGGCTCCCCAAGATCACAGGTTTCTGGCCTGTCTGCCACTTTTCCACAATCAAGATTAAGTTTTCTAAGAAGGATAATCAAGCTTCAGGGTCTCGGTGACATGCAAGCTATTCAGCAGACGTGCTTTATGTGGTTCACTGGTCATCTCTTTATCTCCTGCAATGCTCTTAATGAAACACACGGTTGGGGTGTCACCAATGGCCACGTTGACATGAGAGCTTTAATTCCCCTTACATTCAGAATAAAAGTAAAATTCTCTTTAAACTGACTTTGTGAACAATTAATTCCGAATAAAAATGGTAATTCCGAATTAAACTTAAATCCGAATCTGGTGGCTGGTTTATTCCGATTTTAATTCTGGTTTAAATAATTCCTCGATGTTGTATACACTTAATTCCGCTTTGAGTTAATTCCAGTAATTCTGGGCATGCTTGGCCAGTCGCGATGACCTGCTGGTGTCGATACAATCCAAGATGCCCGGATTCGAGCCGAGACTATTTATAGCCTTAGAAGACATGGATGTAATGAAAAGAGTGGAAGGACGGAAACATAAACATGCAGACATTAACATGGACTTATTACACACACACGGACATTAGCAAATGAAACAGGCTTCATCGAGGGGCATTAAGCCTTGCATCAGGATGGGTGATACTAAAACCCAGAAACATTTAGGAGACATATCAGAGGAGGAGTAAATGTGACCCCGTACTACATTCACGGGCTTTAATTTCATCAAGTGTATCATTGTTAAAGCTACTATCTTTACCAGGGAGCAAATGTTTATTTCTGTTTATTGTTTTTCTGAGTTTTACTGGGCTTTATTTACCTGTGATTAGTTCCTGTCTCTCTTCTCCGTGGACCAAAGTAAATGGTAAATGGACTTGATTTTATATAGCGCTTTATCACCACACTGAAGCAGTCTCAAAGCGCTTTACATATCAGCTCATTCACCCAATCACTCTCACATTCACACACCAGTGGAACAGGACTGCCATGCAAGGCGCTAGTCAACCACTGGGAGCAACTTAGGGTTCAGTGTCTTGCCCAAGGACACTTCCACACATTGTCAGGTACTGGGATCGAACCCCCAACCTCTCAATCAGAAGACGACCCACTACCACCTGAGCCACGGTCGCCCATAAGGTGAAACCTTATGTTATTGTCGAGCTGCTGCTTCAAAGTGACAATCAAATTGAAAGTGAAAACAGTTCTTATTATATGGTCTCTTCTATGTTGTAGCCGAAAATAAAAGGTTTGTTGTGTGTTTTTTTCCCGATAGACATATGATACTTCACGTTCGCCCCCTGTCCAATCAGAACCATTCTCAACCCCCAGACCTGAGGCGGAATTGAATACAGCCAAATAAACCTGTTTTCCATGTAAACCTCAATTCTGAATTACTATTTTTATGTTAACACGAAGCAGAACTCATGATTTCTGAATAATTTAAGTCTGAATAACTAATTCTGAACAAAAAAATCATCATCTAACCGTGGCCAATGTTTGCTGTAGGTGTGTGAGAGCAGCAGTAGCAGGTTTTTGCTAACACTTAAGCATTATTTTAGCATTCTTAACTAAGTTATTTTAATCACTAGTCGAGCAGAACTAAGTCTGTCCTGTGTTCCGTCCGTCAGGAGAAGCTGGGCTGCAAAGAGAAGGAAAAAAAGAGCAGCAGGTATCAGTTCCACTCGCCCACATCACTGTCACTGTCCCAGGACACAGAGGGTAGATAAATCTGAGATAAATCTAACTGCTGACCCCAAAATAGCATACGAGGCTCCATCAGAACAGGACACGGGCTCTGTGGGAACAAGAAGAGGTCACTATGGTCAGCAGAGTTATTTCAAGTGCCACCGGACCTCCAGAGGTGAACGCCCATTCATTCATCCCACTGCCTGCCGGCAGGTTAGGGGACAGGCACGCACACACACACACACACACACACACACACACACACACACACACACACACACACACCTCACACACACACGCAGCCAATGGCCCATCACTAGGAGTGGGACTTGTTCCATTTGGTAAAAATGACTATGAATGTATCCAAGCTGCCTGCGTTTTGTGTCACCTGGAGTTATTTATGTCTTTCTCTTTGTGTGTGTGTGTGTGTGTGTGTGTGTGTGTGTGTGTGTGTGTGTGTGTGTGTGTGTGTGTGTGTGTGTGTGTGTGTGTGTGTGTGTGTGTGTGTGTGTGTGTGTGTGTGTGTGTGGTAGGAGCTAAAGGACAAAGTGACTCAGATACAGCTTCACTTTATAAAGGTATCATGGATAATGTATTAGATTTATAGTTTCTTGTTGTGGTTTTTTATTCAATGAAGACGACTTCCTGTTGCTTAGAAATATAGAAACAAACGTACTGAAGGTGTTATTTTTTTGGATAAGTCTTTGTTCCCTCTTTCTTTCTGTCTTTCTTTCTCTCATACATCCACACAAATACACACACATCAATAGTCCATTAGGAGTGTGTTGCTTTCATTACCTTCAGCTTGGCCCAGAGACAGCCTTCAGAGTGGAGCACAGCTGAGCCACGCTGGCCAAAGATTGCAGTATATATATATATATATATATATATAGATATATATAGAGAGAGAGAGAGAGAAGTCTGGTAATTGCCAGCTCTCTGTTCTCCCTCTCGCTGTGCGTCAGGTGGAAAGTATGAATCGGTGGTATCTAGGGACCACCCTGCTGCGCCACACTGCATCCCACTACAACTGTCTTTTCTTACCCCCACCCATCCACCCACCCCCTCCCTCCCCACTGGGCACAGGTAATGTGGGGGATAAAAGTGAGCTTTAAAGCCTCAAACAATCTAACAACTGCCACTCTAACACACTAACACACTGTCATGGGAAAAAAGGAAGAAAAACAACACAGTCAGCAAAGCGCTAACAATGGAAAGGAAAGAAGAAGGAGCACCTGAAGAGGTTCCTTTAGTAAAGATGGTACATTGTATCTCTTTGTTTGTTACGCAGTAATAAGTGATGGTTCAACAGCACAGCTTCCTGCTGAAGAGCTGATGCTTGGTTTGTTGTGTATGAACTGTGGAGGCAGTGGAAGGGTCAGATATGATACCATTAAACACATAAGAAAACATTTGGAGTAAAAGCCAGGGTTGGGGTCAATTATAATTGTATTCACGTAATTGATTATTAATTACATTTATTGCGTAATGAATGACCATTAGTCTTCCTTTTTCAACCTTTATCAACCTTATTGCTAATGTTCAGCTATTGCTAGGTTAATGCATAGTCAATGCTAGGTTAGTGCTAATGCTAGGTTAGTGGTTATGCTAGGTTACTGCCAATGCTAGGCTAATGCTAATGCTATATTACTGCTAATGCCAGCTTAATCTTAACACTCGGCTAATGCTATTGCTAGGCCAATACCAATACTAGGCTAACGCTAATGCAAATACTAGGTTAATGCTATGTTAATAGTAATAATAATAATTTAATCTTAATGCTTAATGCTAATGCTAGCTAATGTTGATGCTAATGCAAGCTAATGCTATGTTAATGTTAATTCTAGTGTTAATGCTTGCTAATGTGAATGGTAATGCATGCTAATGCTAATGAGGTGCGACACGGGCCAGCACCTGCTTCCTCACTTGCATTTTCTTTAAAAAATGCAAATATTGTAGTTGTACTTATTTCAAAGATCTGTTGCTGTCGTAATCATAATGAAATTGTAATTGAGTTCAGATAATTGACTTTGTAAACTGTAATTGCCATGATTATAATTTAACACAAAACTGGGGAACCATGTTACAGTTCTATGTACAGTTCTACACATATGTTTCATATCAAGCTTTTCCACATTTTACCATTTTAAAATAATATAAATCTAGAGGTATACCGACACAAAAAAAGCTCAGACGCCCACACGATAAATATTAAAACCTATATTTGAATTGATTATGAGGCTTAACAATAGATAGGAAGTAAATTAGATGATCAATATTTGTTTTTAGTATATTTTACAGCTGATTTAAAAGGGATCCTCCACTGTTTTTCCAAATATGTACTTAACAAAATGCATTATTTTGCACCATATTTGTTTAATTAACTTTTGAAAATGGGATTAGTTTACCGTCTGTGCGCCGCCATGTTGAAATGATGTCATTGATGACGCTAATCGCCCCTTTCAGTCCATTGAGTTTTATAGCAGATGAAGCATTCAGGATCATTTAGCAGCTTTTTCGGTCAAAATGACAACTTGTGCTGCTTTGGGTTGCTCTAAAAATCAGTAAAAGTTAAAAAAGTGTCTGTAAACCTCTTTTGTTAATCAAAATTTGATAAACAAAATCCGTGCCCCAAAAAAATCTTTGACTGCAGGGGGCGGCAATTCCAATTCTGTTGTTTCGTAGATGGCATGAAGAAGAGAAGAAGAGTTCTGTGCATGTAAATACAGGCAACCAGGATCAACTGCTGCACATTAATGCCGACCCAAGTTGAATCTTCTGCTGCAAAGAACTGGTGTTTTTGTCAGAAATAAGTCCGGATTTTTTGCTCTTCTTCACTTCATGCGGTCTACGAAACAGCAGAGTTGGAATTGTCGCCCCCTGTGGTTTTACCCTTTAAGACCCATTTTCATAAGAGAAAACTAACGCAAAAGTAAGGTTAACTTTTATAAGGTTATTTATTTCAGGCTCAATAATTAATTAATTTTATAACAATTGTAGTAGACTTTCTGAGGAGAGAAAATAATTGTATATGGAAAAAATTGGCAGTCATTGCAATTATAATTGAGTTGTAATTGAACATGGATAATTGAAAACGTAATTGACCCCAATCATGGTAAAAGTCATCCACCTTATCAATGAATGGCATTAGCTGCAATAAATCAAATAAAAAGGATAATAGACGATTAATAAAGGCAGGTAAGTTCAAAGCTAAGTCTTAGAATATATATCTTTTGTATTGTCGGGTGTATTTGTAAAGAAAAAGGCTTTAGAGGCAGCACATCCACACAAACACTGCTGCCCTTTCCAGGCATCAGCACAAGAATGTAAATATACCACTACTGCATAGTATAAGTATAATTTAAAACAGTGCATGTGAAAATGGTGTTGTACGCAAAATGAAGTATATATATATTTGACTAAATCCCGAAATTCCCCTTTATTCTATTACACTCGGGTCATTCATCACAGAAAATGCATTGCAGCACAAAAGGCATCATCGCTTACAGCCAAAATAAACAACAATGACTTATTTCCCCCACGTTGCCATTAATCATACCCACAGTGCAGAGTCTATGGTGCTATTTTTCTAATACATGGCCTTTACTGGCTCTTTACATCTGTAGAGGTGTTGACTGTTGACTTAATGGCTCCTCCCAGCGCAGTAACACTGATGCAGCTATGATAATGCAACCACCAGGTTTTTCCTTTTCACAGACCCCCACAACCCCGTGCTGATCCTTTTACACGCAGATTTATGAATTACCTTCAGCTAGTCATATCTCTCTTTGAGCCTGAGACGCAATCTTGCCACAGATGCATTGAGATCAATTTCTCTGAATGTCTTATTTGCCGAGCGAGTGGTGGGCTTGGCGCAGTAGGGGGTGGGAGATTGCATCCACGCCGTATTCAATTTCAGACAGCAGAGCAAATGGCCTTGGAGATCAAGGATTATACAGCAGATTTCTAAGTCAAGCTAATATTGATTTGCTGAGCCCCCGGTGAACTCTGGGCTGTTCCTGCTCTGTGTAAGCTTTTAAACGTTGCTGCCCTAATGGTCCTCCTCGTCAGTGTAGTCCCTGATCTATTGGAGCGTTACTGTTAACCCCCATAAATATAACCTTTTGTTTTTCGAGACGGCACCTTGTTCTCAGTGGACCGGTGAATCAGTGGTTGGGGCGCTGTTTGTCATGTTGTGTGTGGGGTTTTTCAACAAATGGAAGCAATTTATTAGCCTTCATCCTCAGACAAGTTTCACTTTTTGGACACTGTTGTCAGTGCCCATTCTTTTCGCATTCTTTCAACGCATGCGCGAAACGCGTCAACATCCGGTCGGCCTTTTTTACTACAGTTTTTATTTTATTTAAAAGGTTGAAATCCTGCTATTTAAAATGAATTAATAATTTATGTTTTGAGTGAAAGAATCCTTTATGTTTTGAGGGAAAAAACTAGAAAATACTGTACTATTTCCTTTTATTTTTCATTGTCAAAAGAATCCCTTGATAAACTATTCAAAACAATGCAATTTAACTAAAAATAAATCTTGAATGAAATAAATAAAGGAATAATACAAATGAAGAAGAAGCCTATTCATTTAAATTCTAGTTCTATAGTAAACAATGCACATCTGCATAATAGTTCTTCTTCTTTTTAAAAGTGCAACTGGAAATGTATTTTGTGCCTTAACAATTGGACTTAACAAAAAACAGTCATTGCACTGTATTTACATCAGATATTTGTTTGGACCAGCAGAGGGCGCTGGTAACCCAGTGGTCGGTTGGCATGCAACTATTCTAGCAGTGAAGAAGAGATGCTATGCGCTAGCAGACAGAGCTAATAGAAAAATGTGACTTTTATTCACGTAATATCACAGATATTCTTTCGGTGCTAAAGGGGTGAGGAATTATTTATGAACATGTTTAAGAGTAGAAGGCGGCCAGAAAGAAAGTAGTAGCAGATTCCGCCCGCCGCTTCAGCATTTGGACAAAAGAAGGATAAATATATAGCGCCTCTGCTGTTTAAAAAATGTACTGCAATTCAATTTTCAGAGAATCGATGTGAACCGTGATACCTATGAATCGATTTTTAGCTGTCTTACGATTAATCGTTACATCCCTACTTACTTCATTTTTACCGTGATTTTTTTTACCCCCCAAAAAATACTGTTTAAGTGACTTCCCAACATATTGCTGGTGTTTTGACAGACTACAATAAAAATGAATTAAAAACACTTGTTCTAGAGCAGGGGTGTCATACCAGTTCGATCACAAGTGGGTTTTAGGCGGGAAAAGGAAACAATGTCAAAATTAATGTGCACAAGTTTGCACTTCCAGTTATAAATTAGACAAAAAGTAAGGAAGGCATCAGCAATATCTAAGCAATAAGTGACAGATACTGTGTTAGTTTTTGGCCAATTTTTATTTAATTTGGGGAGATTTTGCTGATTCATTTGAGAAAAATTGCAGGAATTTGGGAAAAAATGTAGAGGTCTTTCAATAACAATTTTCAACTGAATTATTACAACACAATGCCCAGGCCTTGAGTTTGACATGTGTTCTAGAGGTTTTGTTTTCCATCTTGTAATATGCTGCAATCTTAAATGTTCTATTTTCTGCAGCTGTCAGAAATAATAATTAGGTGATAATTGTCAGACATTCCCTGCTCCTCCATCAGAGCTCCACCCAGTTACTTTGCTTTGTTGTGGCCTCTCCACACAAACAGCTGCCACTGATGAGTCGACGCAAACTGTTTCCGCACAATCTTTACATTTGAAATTCACATCCTTCTCTGTGCTGAGTGTCGAAAGCATCAATCATCGAGTTTTCATCAAACCTAATGCATTTTGATGTGCTCTCCCACACTGAGCAGTAGTCTAGGCACCCCTCTGTGATATAACAGTCTCAGTCTCCTTCACCAGTATGAGGCACATTATTAAAAGTTTGTTATCCTGCCATTTAACCATCTGTTTCACAACTTCTGCTTCTCTCATCTCTTTCATTTCCTTCCATCACACTTCGTTTGACACCCGTTCTCTCTTTGGTTCACACTTGTGCATTGTGAACCAGTAAAACTTGCACAGCCTCATTGCTGAAGTCTGGTAATTGCCATTAGAGAAACAGAGAAGGCTTTGAAATGCAATTATTCAAAACTTTTCCCTACATTTTCCCTGAGTAATGAAATTGAGGCGGGTGTTTGGATCTGGTTAACTTGTCCAACAGACCCATTATGAGGTAAACTCAACAAAAGGGATTGTGAGCCGTGTAACCGTGCTCGTGAGCGCAGCCCAAGTCCAAATCTCCGTCATTCGTACATCCATTATAAAGCAGCCTGGATTAGCCAGCCTCTTGCTGGGGTGGTGAATGGATGAGAATGGGAAGGATGAGGGAAGCCGACTCTCCCAACATTATCTAAATAACAGGCCTGGGAATTCAATAAGTACTGGCCTCATCAGACCTCATCAGCTCCTCCAATTAGAGTGCACATCGTGGAGGCTGGCGGGCTTGTTGCCATTGGTGACAGATGAGACCCGGCATGCCGCCCTGTGCTGCCTCACATTCCAGGAAGTGTTTGGAGGGAAGGACTAGTGAGTAGAGAGTTAGCAGATAAGACGTTTCAGTAACATTTTATTTGAAGTTTTATACATAAGGCTGACATTATTATGACATGACACCTGTCATTAGCATGAATAAGGTGTCATGAAGGCTGTCATTAAGTGTTGTTCGTTACCCTAACCCTTTGTTACCCGAACCCTAACCAGAGGTGAAAGTAACAAATTGCACATACTCTCGTTACGGTAATTGAGTTGCTTTTATCAGTAGTTACTTGTACTTAAGTACGTTTTAAAAGAAGTAAAGTAATTCATTACATTTCTACACCCAACCGTTACTAAGTAAATTATTATTATTTTTTTTTTCATCAACGGACATTGTGAAACTACAAAAAATAAAAATTTAGCTATACTTAGAGCCTGAGAAATTTGTATTTATTGTATTCAGTTTTTTTATTTAAAAAATAATTTTACATTTTGATGAACCTTTTATTTTATACAGATGCATTTGTGGAAAATGAATTAATTTCCAATTGCGCAAGATTTGGTCTCTTCCTTTTTTAAGTTTATACATAATATGTTTACTGTATGAAAGGGAACCGTGGCAAGATTTAATACCAAAAATAAACGTGGGGGGTGAAAGTAACTAGTAATTTTTACTTTGAGTACTATTTAATTAAGCTACTTTTTTGCTTGTACTTGAGTATTTTATATATGACGTTCTTGTGCTTGGGTACAATTTCAATCAAGTAACAGTGCTTCTACTTGAGAAGGATATATCAGTGCTCTTTAAACTTCCCTCGCCCTAACTCTACCTAACCCCACTACTGTAGATCCCTCCACATTACCCAAAAAATGCCAACATAGCTCCAAAGGTGTCATAATTTAGTGAACGACACTTAATGACAGCCTTTATGACACCGTATTCATGCTAATGACAGATAATGTCAGCGTAATGTATAAAACATCAAGTAGAGTGTTACCGACGTTTCCAAAGACAGAAAGGATAATACCAGTTTACAATGATGGTAATCTTTTATCTACATCTGCTTTACAGTCTGCATTGACTGTCAGACCCTTTTGGCCTGTTCTCCTGCCCTTCACTCTGCATTGATGAGATCCTAATAGCCGGCCTCCACTTCCAAGACTTGCCTTTGCCACGTTGCTGTTTGTGAATCCCGGTAATATTGATGTTGCACATCAATGTCTCTGCTCTCCCATATTACCCTCCCAGTTTCCCCATGGGTCAGAACACATGATGGAAAATTCCTACTCTCTGCATTAATTGAGGTCCATTAACACACGCACGCACGCACAAAAAAAACAAAGACTTTCATCATGTTTGAAAGGTTTAGGCAAGGTCTTACTCAGTTGTCCACAGGTCAACAGTTCCCTTAGCTACCGGTGCCATTTCAAGTGTTTGCTGGATGAGGAAGACCATCTTTATTTGCTATTTCATTTCTCATAAAGAGTAGATTTTACAAGAAAGTATAAAAAATATATATTTTTTCATAGTTGGCATTCAACAACAGATAGGGGAGAGCTGGAGCGAAATTGACGCAGGCCATTTACTCTGACTCAGCTGAACGTCAACATGTAAAACGCACAACACTTTTCCAACCTGAAAGAAATCTTGTGTTGACGTCACAATCTCGCATATTCCTGAGAATTTGACGGATCATTTAGTCTTGTAACACCTCCTGAAGTTTGTAAACAATCCTGTTATCGTTGTCATGACTGAATTTCCTATAAACTACAGTGTATTTTATGGTGTTACTTTTGTCACAACTGTGTTTTTTCGTGCCCAATATGAAGAACAAAAGTCTGGTCGATGTCAAATTACAAATTAGATCCATCGTAGCACCTGATTTTGAAAAACCACACATATGGTAAATGGACTTGATTTATATAGCGCTTTATCCCCACACTGAAGCAGTCTCAAAGCGCTTTAAATAACAGCTCATTCACCCAATCACTCTCACATTCACACACCAGTGGGACAGGACTGCCATGCAAGGCGCTAGTCAACCACTGGGATCAACTTAGGGTGCAGTGTCTTGCCCAAGGACACTTCGACACATAGTCAGGTACTGGGATCGAACCCCCAACCTCTCGATCAGAAGACGACCCACTACCACCTGAGCCACGGTCGCCCATATAAGTAGTTTATCACAAAGAAAAATGGTAAATTAACTTGATTTATATTGCTCTTTTACTACCACCGAAGTAGCCCCAAAGCGCTTTACAATATCATCTCATTCATTCACACTCTTATTCACACACCAATGGGTCAGAGCTGCCATGCAAGGTACTAATCTACCAACACATAGAATACGACCCCCACTACCGCTTGGCCCATATTACTCTGTGATGTTTGAATGCTCTGCCCTATTTTAGACAAGAATCATATGGCTGTAATTGTCCTATATTAAAATAATATTTATAAAATAATAATATAAATAAAATAAAATAAAAAAAAATATATTTTTTTTTTACAAGGATTTCACACTTTTTACAGAATGCAGCTGATTTATTCAGGAAGCATATTCAAGATGCCACATTATGGTCAGCAGCATTTTTTAAAAGGAAAAAAAAAGTGGTCAGCAATTTCTTTTTTTCTAAGACAGAGCAAAAAATTGTGTCAACGCTGCTGCAGAACAAAGAAGATATTCTTCAGACGTGAATGAGTTATGAGCCAATAAAGCATCTGATGACTGTTTGTTGTCCAGAGGTTTACTTACCTATGCATAAATGATGTTGCCCACTCTGTGCCTGATATACACCTGCTATGCAAACACTTTAAGGACATTTAATGTTAATGGTTGTGCTTTATTGAGCTTAGCATCGCCAGGTTCACTCTTTGTAGTACATTGCATATATTTATTTGAGTTTAATCTAAAGCAGCGTCCATATCTGTCAAGTCTACCATTTTGGCTGAGGAAACTACCATATTATACCCCTCTTTCCTGCCATCCCCCCGTATTAGTATTCTCCTGTATTATAATGTAATAATAATTAAAAGATAAATAAAAATAAACATTCCTTTGCATCTCTAAACTGAACGCTGTCACGAGCTGCAGTGGCCTGGGTGGCGGTTCTTGCGAGATTAGTGCTGACAGTGGGACCAAACCCAGAAACAACTACAAAGAGAGATAGATAGCTTTAAGAAGATGTTCCGGTGAAAAAAAGAAAGAATTTGTGTAAATACCTTGAAAAACGAGACTGCAAATTTACCTTCCTAAAGAGGAGCAAGGTTAGGGTTAGCATTAACCTAGCATTAGCATTAAAGTAGCATTAGCCTAGCAATAGCATTAGCCAAGCATTAGCATTAACCTAGCATTATAATTATCCTTGCTTTAGCGTTAGTTTAGCGTTAGCATTCACCATGTGTTAGCATTAGCCTGGCAATAGCATTAACTTAGCATTATCCTATCGTTAGCATTAACCTAGCATTTGCATTAGCCAAGCGTTACCATTAGCCTAATGTTAGCATGTTGGGTTCTTTCTTTCTTACTATGGACTATTTTTTTGTTATGGGCTTTGATATGACTTTGTTGTAATTTATGCTATATAGATAAAGTTGAATTGAATTTAATTAACCGAGCAATAGCATTAGCCTAATGTTAGCATTAGCCTAATGTTAGCATTAGCCTTATGTTAGCATTAACCTACTGTTAGCATTAACCTACTGTTAGCATTAGCCTAACATTATCAATAGCCTAGCAATGCCATTGGCCTAGCATGAGCACTAACCTAGTATTAACAATAGCCTAGCATTAGCACTAACCTCGCATTAGCCGAACATTAGCAATGAGATTGAATGATGTTTTAAAAAGTTGAAATGAGTTGAAGGTCTTAGCTGAAAGTGAACAGACAGCTGAACATATTAAAGGTTGAATGGTTGAAAGCAGTTGTGGAATGTGCTTCATATTAACCTTTTATGTTTTCATTTAGGCTGTATTGTAGCATTTCATTGTTATCAAAGGTAGGCCTACCACATTCTATTCACCTAATTGTGTTGAGTAATGGCTGACAAGTGGCTATTTTAGATTTCTTGTCCACCTGTCCTAAAATATAAGGTATACTGGAGCTTGGTTGGGGTGGTGGGACGGCTCGCAGCGGGCGTCAGAAAATGTCCCATATTTTCAAATCCAAAACATGACAGGTATGGCAGTGTCCCTTTATCCAATGGTAAAAGGGAATATAGGGTGCCATTGAAAGAGATGGATTTGTGTAAAGAAACGGAGGAAATAGGCTGTGCATTGGTTCTAAATATAATTCCATAGTCTTTGCATAGTTCTGTGTGTGTGTGTGTGTGTGTGTGCGTATGCGTGTGCGTGTGCATGTGTGAAAGCTGCACCTGCAGCTTCTATAAAATATGGGAAAAGCCACTTCCAGCTCAGCGTTAATTACAGCCTTTTGCAGCTTTGCTCAGCTGAGACACGCTGGTCTCCATGCAGCCAACCAAATCCTCTCCCACTGCCGTCCTCTGCCACACATGCCTGATCCCTAATCAGTCGTGGTGCCACTCTCCATCGATCCCCAATCAGTTACAGTAAAGGGAACGCTGTGGAATTCCTTCCCTCTGCCTATTAGTTTGGTGCCCTGCTTTCATTGATCATAAATCAACGTCACTGCTAGCATTGATCGTCAATCACGCCCAGTGACATCATCGATCGGGCCGGTCCCTCAGCCCAGGGCCCACATTGCTGCCCCAGCTGTGGCATATTGATCCTGCCTCAGATATAGTATTGAAGGCTGTTTATTGATAATTCATTTATCGTGCTGTAATTTCATTTCATTTCCTGTCTACAGTATTGTTACTGGAAAGCCTGGTTTGGAAACCTAGTTAACAGACAGACTAGCTTTTAGGTGCTTTGATGTTCTTATCAAAGTGATGTGGTTCTGATAGTATTTCACAATGTTTTCCAAAGGACTTTGGAAGTTGAATTCACAAAATTGTCTTAATTAGTCCTTCTTTAATTTACATCAATAGAACTACAACAGAACAAAGACAAAACATATTTATTCCTAATATAGTGCAGGTGTGTCAAACTGCATATACATTTACAAAGGTGTAATGCATGCAATTATAGATATTTGGAACCAAGCAATGTAATAATTTACCAAATGGCTGATACACATGCATTTTTATTTAACCCATTATAGCATTTAAGTTGATTATTTGAAAGACAAAATGAGTGGAAAAATAGTAATTATGAAGTAAAACCCTGTACAGTATGGTAATGTTTGAGCTGTTTGTGCATCACTGTTGTGCTTTGAAGCAGATTGTTTTTGACGAAATAGTCATTCACATCAATTAATGCACTAAAAATGCTTGGATTAATCTGGTTTTGGTCCATTTGATATAAAACTGGGTTGAATTTTCTGGATAAGATTAAAAAAATGGTTTGACACTTCAGGGAAAATGTTTTTATGATAATTTTCACTTGGACAATATTCCTCCTGCAGCAGAATTGGATGCTTTTATAGTGCTTTTATTACCACCGAGATAGTCCTAAAGTCTTTTATTTTATTTTCCATTTGGAGCAATTTAGGGTTCAAAGTCTTGCACAAGGACACTTAATCACGCAGACAGGTATAGCCTTGGAATCAAACTCCTAACCTTTCAATCAGAATGCCACCACCTGGGCCACGGCCATCCATTGTGTGTTACTGAGGCATTGGGAAGGAGGTCATAAATCTTGGTGGTCTAGCCTCAATTTGTGTAGAATTCATAAAAATGGCATAAAAACACGTAAAAAAAAAAAAAGTCACCATTTAAAACCACAATACCCCGCACTGACATTTATAGATTATCCAGTGAGAAAGTTGTTTTATTGTTTGTCAAAGCACCCAACAACTATCTTTTCTTTTAAGGATTCATACCCGCCAAAGATTAGAGGATTGTTTGTAATGCACCGTGAGCCTCGGCTAGTGTAACTGTGTGAATGTAAAGTAGGGCAGAAGAAGGAAAAGCGCTCTGCTCAGCAAAACCTTGCCTTCGCACACAAACTAAATATTTTGCTGTAGGATTACATGGAAGCTGGGTTAGCCCAGTTGGAAGCTTGCGTGTGTGCAGATTTTAACGGTTCATGTACTGTACATAATATAACTAAAAGCTGCTCCACATGTTGTCCGTTAAAGGCGAACATTAAATGTTAAAAACCGATTCACCAGATTCTCACACAATGCCATATGCAAAGAGAAGTAGTCACTGTTCGTCAAGCAGTTGTGTTGATTCGCCCATCTGTGTGATTCATCTCTTTGGATGGGTGGTTTCACGGGTCACCGGAGGCGTTTGAAGCGCTATAATACTCCGCTAACAGCGACAGAAGCAGAATTCACTGTCCTTCTTTCATAAACACTGACACAAACACTACAATCATAAGCCACCCCCCCCCCCACAGGCAAAGTCCTGCAACAGATACCCTTAAGATGATTTCCACTGCCACAGAGTTAAAGGAAGCATTGGCTTTGCCTGAATGGCTTAATCAGATTTGTTAGATGTTAGAGTACTGGGCAGAAATTTCAGACAGCTGTGGAAACTGCTGTAAACAAAGGAGGCGTTCAAAAATCAAGGGAAAGTGGATTTCACTAACATCTTGTAGGACAGGGGTCTGCAACCTGCGGCTCTGGAGCCCCATGTGGCTCCTCGACTCTTTGCAATGGCTCCCTATAGCTTTAAAAAATGAATGACATTGACACCAAATGAAATTGAGACAATAATTCGTCAATCTAAAAATAAATCACATTGTGCAATAACTC
Source organism: Gouania willdenowi (assembly GCF_900634775.1). NCBI lineage: Eukaryota > Metazoa > Chordata > Actinopteri > Blenniiformes > Gobiesocidae > Gouania > Gouania willdenowi. The sequence goes on from NC_041054.1 coordinate 6,352,569, forward strand.
AGCCACCTTCCTACTTCAACTCCTGCAACATCTACAGACCATTAACTTTCCTTATTGCGCCTGTGGTTAACCTTGTTTTAAATCCCTGGTAACTAAACCAACTAAAAGACTATTCTGAAAGAAAATAAAGATTTTAATTGTGGGGGACAGATTCACTTGACTGCCAACGTGCCAGTTAAATATGCATGCTTGATATGTGGCAAGAAATGAGCAATTAGCATGTGTTGAAGTTATTTTTTGTAGCCCTTCAAATACATTGCCCAAAAAAAAATCTTCTTTACATAACATTATTCGATTTAACTGTATAGAATTTTATACACTGTACAGTCTTCATTGAGAAGGTATTTTATTTCGGCTCCGGAAGGACTTTAATCACGGTGAGATGAGGCACATTGGCTCCTTTCAGAATAAAGGTTGCAGACCGCTGTTGTAGGATAACCACAGATATTCAGCAGACAAAGGCTTTTCACATCATAAATTAAAGATCATTTGCTCCAATAAAGGGGAGCGATGTCATCATAAACATTGGATCTTGCTGCTGTGCTCAGTCTTGTCCGTGTTGCCATTGTGTATTACATGTGACGTCAACATTAAAGCTCAACCAACCCCGTCTCACTTCAAAGTCTCACTTCAAAGCGTAGAATGACTACGCTTGTCCACTGCGCAATGCGTAGACGTCCGACGCATACGCCTCTTAGTGCGTAGAAATTACAGTTACATTTTCAATTATCCACATTCAATTACAATTCAGCTATGATTACGGTAATCAGCATTTTTTTCCAATTACAAATAAATTTGAAAATCTATTATAATTACATTCTCAATTACTAAAGTTCATTACAATTTTACTACACTTTATTCATATAGCATTGTGATGATTGTATGTGTGTACAGTGTTGTTTTAGCATATTTACATTTTAGTGCATTGATTTTCGTTTTGATGACATTTCTAGTGATAATTTACCCTTAACTGTCATAGTGTTCATTAACTTTATGTATACAATTTGTAGTTTGTTCGTTTCAACGTCCATTCTTCCTCCTTTATCCTGTTGCTATGATGTTGCTAAGGACCCTTAGAACGCACTGGAAGTGATGTTCAATTACCGACGTGTTTAGTATTTAAAACCATACTGATTTTGTGAATAATTCATTTATTATTATTAGTATTATTATTTATATTCATTTACATTTACATATATTTCCAGACCTCAAGGCTAAAATGTAGTTTAGGACTGTTTGAAAACTTCTAATGATGTAAATAAAGTTTTTTTTTTTCTTTAAAAATTTGAGACGTGCTGTCACTTAAATACAATCATTAATTTAAAGCCACAAGCATTCTCCGCTTTGGAGTGAGACTGGGTTGGCTCAACCACTCAAAGCAGCGGCCCTCTAGGACTGAACCATGACATGCGTGAGTTTGAGGAAATTTGATAAATTTTATACATTGCACATGGAGGATATTTGTCCTGTTGATTTGATCCATTATTAACCTGAAGTTTGACTGCTTAGGTTGTGCGTCAAGTCAACTCTACAAATAGTGTATTTGCCTTATACCATACACTTGCAATTTTAACCCAACCACATTGAGGCCACTCAGCTGTAATTGGTGCCTTAACCAGCTGTGCAAAGCATGCAGTGTTATTGAAATCGGCTGCAGCAACAGAGATGTTGGCAAAGCAGCGCACGACTGTGTCTTTTTAGCATCCGAAACATCTGCTCTCAACTGCCACTTTACAATTTCAGCTGAATTCAGAGCCAGAGATGTTTCATTCTCTGTTTTGGAAGGAATGTGGCTTCGACTGTCAGGTTGGGTTTTGGTTTTCTGTATATGGTTGTGAAAATTATGTTGTTTTTGGCATTCTTTTGTTCACCATGGCAACCTTAGCATTGATAATTCACGGTGGAAAAAATAGCTGATCGGGCTAGAGTGAAGCATTTCATTGATGGACAGCTCGTTACTCGTGTCCCAGGAGTCGAGTAGCAGCTGAAACTTGAATTCAGCACGCAAGCAGGATTTGGAACCTGAAGACAGAATTACTGTCAGCACATTTTTTGTTTTGCTAGTATGTTTACATCTAAAGATCACATTTCTACTTGAGCCATATGAATTGATTTTCACTAGTTCCTGCACAACACAACTTTGCAGTTCCGCTTCCCAGAAGAAGATGTCCGTCAGTGTGTTGTCTCTTGTCAAGTTCTACACATATGGATGGAATCCATTTATCAACTCAAGAAGTTGTCAAAGTTCGGGATCTAGCATGCTGCATAAACATCCATGCATACATACATTCCTACACAAAGACATAAATAAACATATGATAGGCAAGCAAATACAGTAAAAACCAGTCAGTCTGACAGATTAGAGATAACCACGAGGGAGAAGGATTAGCATGTCAGAGACTTTCTACATAACATTACTCTTGTTAAGTGTGCAATATCTCATCGATCAGGTTTCTACCGCATGCATCCAGGGCTTTTTCCCTCATTTCCTTTTCCCATAATCTATAATATCATCTCAGGCCTGAACTGCTTGGCGTATGCTGCAGAAGCCCCTGTGGACAAGTTTTGCAAGAGCTGATCAATAGCCATAGAGCATGTCTTCTAGACGCGCGACGTTGACAACCTTCTCCCTATGCTCGTCTCTCTTGGATAGATGAGCTGTACAGTATAGATTGGAAGGGGGGGGGGGTTGGACTTGGCCTGTCACTTCTGTCCTCTGTGAATCCTTTTCCATCCTGTCTCTGTCTGTCAGCGTCTCCTCGTGTCTTTTTGTCCGTCTATGACAGTGTATCTGTCGTTCCATCTATCTGCCTGCGCTCCCTCTTAGCGCCTGCTCCATTTATTGGGCTGTGTCATTGAGCATTGTGTGCCGTCCCTGTCAGCAAAACGGCTGGCACACTGTCTTCATTTCCATGCTGAAGGATGCAAGGCCAGTATGGCAGTTGTGAGAGCTATCGACTGGAATCTGTCAAAAGCATCCCTTTAGGAAAGCTGCTACTGCTGCAGCACTCCTCCCTGGTTACTACCACGTGTACTGTTTGACTTAGAAATTGCAACTTTTATGTAGCCCTGCTGAATTTTAGTCTGTGATGTGTTTTTCCATCACTTGTGTTTCTCATCTCTATCAATAGATTAGAATATTGTCCATTCCATTTTGCTCTTTTTCCTCCGTCTGATTGAACAACTCTCTTCCTCCCACTCTGTTCTCATTTTTTCCCAAAAGACACTGTGTCCTCAGTCTGGGCAGGCAGGTCAAGCTGGCTGAAGGGAATCAGACAGTTGTTGATCCAATTAGACTTCCCCTCAAGCAGCTTTGGAGCACAGCAGAATTCCAATAAAATGCTGTCCAATTCCTCCCTCTTTCATGTTATCCATGAACATGTTCTTGCTGTAAAGCATATCTAGACTTCCAAAGACATTTTAGAGATGGTTAATTTAAGGAACTGAAAACTAAAGACCTTCATAAACCGTTCCTTCTTTTTGCCCTCTTCAATGCTAGGGCAGAGTGAGGCTTACCTAGTTTGACTCCAAACTTTTGTGAGAGGCTTCTTTTGTAACTGTCTGGCCAGAGAAAAGCTGCTCAATTCAATAAAGAAAACCTTTCACCCATCGGCGTTGCAACTCTGAAGGCATCCCCCTCATTCATCTCATCTTTCAGGCTAAACAGATAGAGCCTAAAGTTAAATCAGTGCAGCAACTGAATGCATGCTAAAGACCAGTATGGGTAGTCCTTATTTATGTACAGGTACCAGTGATAGAAAAAGACTGTTAGTGTGCGACCAAATAAAACTATATGCCCACACAGTGGAGGCAACGCTAAGTTTCATTTAGTGTAACCAGTAAGGATGGGACGATTGATGGTGTGACAAGATATCGCGATATTAAGAAGTCACCAGATTCATTGTCAATGGTACTAGTGGTATTGTGAGGGGAGAGCATACCTTTCCGTCCCTGCTACATGTGTTTATAGCAAACGTGTTTTCAACTGCAGGAAACACAGTCAATGTTCAAAAGTCTCAATCACAGCAAGAAAATGTAGACTTGCTAATACTCCTAAAACAAGAACAGGACCACATCTTAACTCTGGGCTGTTTAGACCAGGGACTCTTGACTGGTCTCACCCTGGGACCCACATATGGTCATTAAATCGTAACTGTTTTTTTTTTTTTTTTTTTCAGAATTCAACCAACCAAATTTAGTTTTTCAAACTGTTGAAAGCACACATATATAATCTTTAAATCTATTAATGTATATATTTTCATGTGAAACATGCCTTTCACAGCATGCCTGTCAAAAGAACAGTTTCTTTCAAAATAAAAGACAAGTCCAACTTGAGAGACATTAAGTATTTTTGTTATTTTTTTCATTTTTGACCAGCTGTCCACGACCCACTTTTGGGTCCCGACCCACCGGTTGAGAATCGCTGGTGTAGACTGTTCTAGTTTGTTGTTTTTATGCAAAGTTCATTCACAGATTGGTTTTAATCTTAGACTGGCGTGAATTGTCAGTGTTGGGTTTGCATTCTATTAGCAATTTTTGCACTTTTGATAGAAAAAAAATTGGTCTTCGTCATGTTATTGTTTATTTTATGTTATATAAACTTGAGTTGAAAAGCTAAGAGTAAATATGTAAGTATGTTCACAGTTAGTCAAATAAAAGCATGGTTGCCTCTTTTCCCTTTCCAAATATATCATCTTATATCATTTTCATGAGCCCAGTATCGTAAACCGTCTTGTCCTGTGAACTTTATATATCGTCCCACCCCTAATAACCATCAGTGTACTGTATTTGTTTGGTCATTAAACACTTTAGTGCAAACAAGGTGGATAATACTGTATGTCCCCAGTTACCCTCACCTCGTTGGCTTGGTATTATTCTAACTGTTTGGCTGTGTTACAGTTTTTAAAAATCCTCGACATGAAAAGTAATGTACTAGAAGTCTGTGACCTCAAAGCTTTTTCTTTTTGGGGCTGTGTTAGTAGAGTCAATGTGGGGATTAGAGGCGCCCACTTGTCTGTGCTCTGCATGCATGTGTGTGTTTTTAGAGAGTCACAGCTCAGAGGCTTTGAGGCTGATGGTGGGTGTGTGTCAGAGCTGTAGAGGGGTGAGTATGTTCACATGGTGGGTGGGGTGGTTGGAGGCTGTTGATCTTGGGCTTGAGTCCTAAACAAATTGGCTTGTTCCCTGTGGGTACTGGGGATGTAGTCACAGGGAAATCATCAGCAACCTTGGTTTTTAGCTATTTTTCTTTCGATAACTAATTATCTCCTAGACCAGGGGTGTCAAACTCGTTTTAGTTCAGGGGCCAAACACGGAGCAGTTTGATCTCAAGTGGATTTAATGCGGGAAACAAGTAATTTCAGCATTATTGTGCCCTAGTTAGCACTTCTATGTATACATATAATACCAAATATGTAAGAAACCAACAATATCCAAGCAATAGATGACAGATATCAGTCCCAACAGGATCTTCACTTTAAATTTCCTAGATTTTGTGACTAATTTCAAATAATTAAAGGGAATATTATGTCATAATATGAGGAAAATTGAAGGATTTTGTAAGATTTTTGAGGTTTTTTTTTTCTTCTGCTGTTTAACATTAAAGATGCACCGGGAAAACTGTGAGCCCCTGCAAATATCATTCAGTTTCATTTACACAATGATTCATGTTTTCTCTCTCATTTTTTACTTTCTCCTGATGGCCCAATTGGATGCTCTAAAGGGCCAGATTTGAAAGAAATGGTTTGGAATGGTTTATCTGTATCTTCCACTTTTCCATCTTGATCTAATACTGAGAATTGTGGCCCCACAATAAATCCTAAAACTTTAAAGTTTATTTGCATGACTTTGACCCAGCATTATAACCCTTTAGCCACACAAACACAGTGTTTTCAGGTTCCTACATATCCATTCTGATTTGCATATCTCACAATATAAAAGAATCATTTATCTCCTTTAACTTGAGTTACAGTACTGAAATATGTGGAATGATAAATTACCTGCCGTCTCGTTATTGGCTAAGTCACGTTTCATTAACTTGAAAGCTCCCTTGTCAAACGTTCCTGTCACTCGATGCTTGTTTTGTCTCTGTCACCCTCCAGTCGAACTTGACAGAAGCCTTTTCTCTCCTGCCGTGTGATGCTGTATTACTATCAAGCAGCCCTAACATCTGGGAGCAGAGATGATGCTCGTGATAGGTGTCATCTCTGGAAATGCTCCGATGAAAGGTCCCATTGCTCAGCCTCCCACAAAACGGCCCCATCATTAGCCTGTGTGGTCACAGAGCAGCAGTGTCACCAGCTACCTGGCCTTTAATGTGAATGTGATGACAGCGAGGCTAGGCTAGGTGATGCTAGGCCAGGTGCAGGACGCCAGTGCTTGGACAGGCTCATTGCCTTCCTGTGTGCAAGTGTTGATCTAAATATGAGTCTTAATGTGGAAACCTTTGAAACTCAACTTCACTTGTGGTCTGTTCTTATCAATCTCACTGGTTTTTCAATTTTCTTTGCTTGTTCAAGTTGCTACCAGTGTGGTTCCACAGTTTAGCTAGCTGAACGTAGAGGCCACGATCTTCTGATATTGCTTTCTTGCTAACTATTCTACTGACAGAAGGAGTGCTAGCACAAGAAGGAGTTTAGATCCCTTACCAGAGACATGGACAGGGCTAAGTTACCGCACAAAATGAATCCAAAAATATTCAGAATCAAAATAAATATACACAAAATTACTCAAAAAATTACAGAAAATTACATAAAGGGACATGAAAATACATAAAAGAACAATGGATATACTCAGAATTATTTCTTTCTTTTTATTCTTTGTCTCAAACTTTATGACAAAAATCAACAACAATAAAAACAAAACATGGAATAGACATGTTCTCATCACTATACAACAAAAAAACAAACAAGAAATAGATTTAACACAAATTGAAAATACGATAACAGCAAAAATACACAGAGTGACAGAAAAATATGCAAAACAACAACAAAAACACACAAAAATGCTCAAAACAACAATTGGAATACTCAAAACTATTACAAAACAACAACAAAAACACAAAATGAGTGAAAAATATACAAAATGACCTAAAAAACCTATAAAATTACAAGGAAAAACTCTTTTTTTTCTTTGGTTATTATTTCTAATGCTGACATGTTGAATGAATATCGATAATGTTGCCCACTGTCTCACAATCTTCCCCCCCCCCCCACTTTCACTTTCCCTTTCTTTATACAGGACCATTTTTTTTCTTTTAATTCACTCATCACTGCAGGCAAAGGTTGTTTTTTTTCCTCTATGATGGTTCTCACCTGCTCACTGACTGTGGGAAAATGCCCTTTTGCAAATTTCATCAACTTCTGATCGTAATGATGCTCATAAAAGGCTATTGATATAAAGTCACACTTGGTGAGGTCCCAGAAAAGGAAAGCTTTTTTTGGGTACCTGTTGTTTAATCTCATGCTCTTCTTATCACTGTTGACAGACACTTTGTTAGCTTGTGGCTATAATACAGGACTTTATTATTAGCAATGGTTGGACTGCCCCTAGTGTTCATGATGAGAACTGTACGAATCATATCTGGATCACCTCAGCCCTGAAAAGCTGTGCACACTCAATTGTTACTGAATAGGAAAAACGTGTAACATTTGTAATGAAATAGGTGATGGTTGTAATAGTGAAACATGCAGGGATGTGTGTTACAAACACAAACGTCTTATTAGAAATGAGCTTTGGCTGGCAGAGCTGTCCTGCATATCTCAGAGGTATTTACAAGTGATTACTGTGATTATTATTTCAACAATACCCCGCAAGGCTCTTTCATGGGCTGCCAGCTCGTACAGGGAGAGGAAGAGCCTGCCAAAAACATCCCTGCTCTGTGACTTTGGAAGGCTGAGAGGAGGGATGTAGCACGGAAAAGGAAAGGGGGAGATGTAGGATGATAGACGGGTAAAGAAGAGACACTGTTCAAAAGACCTTCTGTCTTTCTCAAGGGCTACACAATGCTGGTCTAACATGATTTTGTCTCTTTTTTTTTTTATTCCCACAGCTCCCACGGAGCCTTTGCTGTGCAAATTTGCAGACGGAGGCCAGAAGAAGCGCCAAAGCCAGAGCAAGTATCCTCAGAATGGAAGGCCGTGGCACAGAGAAGGCGAGGTGAGATGGTGTCCACCAACAATTAATGTTCATTACAAGAGAGTCAACTGAGTGCGGAATGTAAAGAGTACTGATAGAAGCACTGTTACTTGATTGAAATTGTACTAAAGTACAAGTAAGTCATAAATAAAATACTCAAGTGCAAGTAAAAAGTAGCTTAAATAAATAGTACTCAAAGTATAAGTTACTGGTTACTTTTATTCCCCTCCCCCCACGTTTGTTTTTGGTCATAAATCTTGTCACGGTTTCCTTCCTTTTTATAAACTTAAAAAGGAAGAGTTAAAATCTTGAACTTCATTTATTTTCCACAAATGCATCTGTATAAAATAAATGGTTTGTCAAAATGTACACTTATTTTTTTTAATAAAATAACACCAATGAATACAATTCAAAATAAAAAAAATTCTCAGGCTCTAAGTAAAGCTACATTTATGAAAATAACCTCCATTCAATGGTGTTTTGGTGCATTACCTTAAATCTGGTTGGTGGCCATGATGTGATGCATTTGATTATTGTCTAGTCATTTCATTTTTTGTTGTTTCACACTTTCTTTTGATCTTTTTAAAACAAAAAAATAATAATTTACTCAGTAACGGTTGGGTATAGAAATGTTGACTGATTACTTCTTCAAAAACGTACTTAAGTACAAGTAAGTACCCATAAAAGCAACTCAATCACAGTAACGTGAGTACTTGTAATCTGTTACTTTCACCTCTGATCGGTTGTTATGAATAAATCAACATCAGAAAGGCACATATGTATACAAAGGTCACAATCAGAATGCATTTTGTCTTTTATCTATAGTTTTTTGAATAATTTCTTTGTTTTTATCTTAATTTAGTCACAACCCACTTCCTTTTATATCTAGCATAGCTTCAAATGACAATAAAGATATTCCACTAAATCTGTAGAAAATCAAAAAGCACTAATATTAGTATATATTATAGGCTACCTCACACCTGTAGTTTAATTGCAAGCTCTATCAAACGATCATATATGATTCTATAGGTTTAGTCAGCCCACACATTTTCTGCTATGAATTTGACAAGCATAATGGCGGCTTTCGTCCCTCACGAATGGACCATTTTAATCTCCTCCTGGCTACTCTAAAATGACTTTTAAAGAAAATAACTGGACTGAACCTGTTGTATTATATCATCTTGAGATAGAGCTTACAATTAAAATTCACTACAGGTGTTTTTATTCTCCTGTTGTCAGTGGGATAGTCCCTAGGCCAAAGAATATTTATATACAGCGTTATAACCCTTAAATGCTAATTTACCCCAACCTCAAAATCAGCAAATGATTGGATAAAATTAGAACCATGTCAATGGATTTCATCATTCAGCTGTCTTGCATTTGCTTTCATATATTTTTATACCAGTAATATCCCACTGCTTCAGCTGATTCACAGTTTTATTCCCCGTTAAGTGACACCACCTCATTTTATCCTTAGGTGGTCACGCTCTGGCAATTGTCCGACAATGTTAACTGTGAGGGTCAAGGCTCCACCCAAAGGTTCTGTAATAACTGATTTGCAGCTTTAAGCCACTCACCTGTTCCATTAGACTACAATGGATCCCTCATTAGTTCCAACCCTGACCCTGATGCTCCATTTCTACCTGGACAACATTTGATAAATACTCACCACTGAAACCCAAAAACACACCAGTAAGTTGAACTGGTTAAACTTTCATTCCTGTTTGCAGATTTTTTTCTTTTCTGCTTTAAACATTCCACATTTTACATTCACATGCTTCCTTTGATATTCCACATGCTATGATCACCAGTGTTTTTCATTTTAACTCTCTGTGGTCGTAACATTATGGCAGACACGGTGAGTTAAATGTTGTTTTTCTGCCTGTAAAAACCTTTGATATTGTGCTATTTAAAAAAAAAACGGTATCAAAGGTGACACAGTTAAAGCTGTAGATTAAAATGTTGCTTTTATCAGTCATCCTGGTCATGGAACTTTTCCTAAACTTATTAAGGGTGACCCTGACTTACTTAAAGCTTTTTTTTGGTTGTGTGTGCATGTGTCGCTGGTGGATGAACAAAGCATTAACCAATCAGGACGCAGAACACAATCCGCGTTCATACGTTTAAAAAAAATTGCACTGTAAAAAAATCCACGAAACACAGAGGCCACTAAAGGTGAACTGTGATATAGTGAGGCACTACTGTATTTAGTGGTGTGTAAAGCATTAGTCTGCCATTTTTTACAGCCCTAAAATTACACTGGGTATCGATCAAGCCTCCTCTGGATGTATATGCTCTAAGCTGGTAATTGTATCTGAGCCAAAGCCTTTGTGAACATACTGTATGACCTCCATCAAAGTGCTGGAGAACCTGATATCGGCTACAGAGTGGTGATATGGGAAGACGAGAGGAAAGCCTCTCTTTTAGCTAGCGCGCGGCGGCGGTGAGAGTCTATAGTGGGAAGGACACAGAGGAGACGGTGAAAGGACAGCTTTGGACCGCAGCATATATAGGAGAAAGAAGATAAACATGTGCACCTGCACCCACACACTCAGTAGAGTTGACAGTTGTGCTGAAGCGGCGCTGTAGAGGAGGCCAGCAGGGATGAAATGTTTGTCCTTCAGGAAACACATGCTCTGTGCATCTGTGTGGGTGGTGGGGGGTGTGATGTGGGCATGTTGGTGCGTGTCCGAGTGTTGAACGGCAATAGGTAGAGAACAACACCAGCTCTGCACGCCTTTGTGTCTGTCCATCACATGTTCAGCACCCTTAACCCCTGTAGGCCAGCGAAGCGTTGTTTTAACCTAAATCACAGCATCAAATCCCATCGCTGGTCCATTCTCTGACAGAATGGAGCTCAGTCGGCTCCAAGGAAAGATGGAGAGTGTGTGCAAGTCTTACCAAGTGTGTTTTACAAGGGAAGGAAACATGTTACAGATCTCATACAAGAGGTTATATAAATCCTTCACTGTTTTTATTTACATTAGCCTACATTTGGTAATGTTTCCCATAATGCATTTTGTTGCTTGTATTGTTAAAAACAGGCAACGTTTTATCACAGCTGGGGTCACAAAACTGTGATTGTAGCTGACCCAAGGGCCACATTATCAATATTCATGTCAGCCTTTAGAATCAAAACTGATCTGAGCATTAATACAAGCAAGAACAATGGTTTTTTTTCTTTTTTTTTATGTTTTATGTTGTTTATTTGTGTATTTTTCTCTCATTTTGTGTTTTTTTAATGTATTTTTTTTGTTGTCTGATTTTTTTGTTGTTGTCTTTTGTGTATTATTGTTGTCGTCCTGTATATACTTCCTGTAGTTTTGTATGGTTGTTTAACTTGTTGTTTTTTGTGTTTTTGTTCTGTATATTTTTCTCTCATTTCACGTTGTTTTTCTTTTTTGTGTGTATTTTTCCTATTTTGTATGTTCTCTCATCTTGTGTGTTTACGTTGTTTTTGTATTATTGTTGTCATTTTTCTGCCCTTTTACATTTTTTTTGTATATATTTCTGTTGTCTAGTGTATTTTTTTGCAATTTTGTATATATATTAAAATATATATATAATTTTTTGTCATTTTGTGCATTTATTTTGTCGGCATGTGTTGCCCATGTTTCATCTATAGTGACCTTAAATATATAAAGAACAAAGTAGAACCTTAGAACTTCTACATGTCAGCTCTCAACAAAGAAAGAAAAGGCATGGCGTATGAAGGCAATATGATTATACAGAAATAACTTCTGAATAGTCACAAAGAGGCTGATAAAACAAGGAGAAATAAGATCATTCCCATCATTTCAAGGTGAATTCAGACAGAAGTGAAAGCTCACAGACATGACTGTTACATCTGCTGCTGTCTTGTTGAGTGGGCGGCAAAGCGAATCGCTTCTTGTTCAACATAAATGTAAATATGGGAAAAACATTCACTTTGTTTATTCACTCTGCAAAAGTTTAAACCCATGCCTAAAGTCTCTGCATAGGCCTTTCTCTCTTTCTAAGCTTCTACCTTCGTTTGACTTTTTACATTACCCACATGACTCTGTGTTAAGGCTGCACGACATGACTGCAAGGTCAACGTTCACCTGCCTCAGATCAAAGCAGTGTTTGTGGATGGAGCTGAAAATGTGTCTCATTTTAAACCGTAATCTCAGCTTTGTCATTCATCGAGCAAACAAAGCATGTCATTAGTTGTGTTAATCAAACTTTATGTCGACTCACAGAGCAGTTTAGCATTGTAATTAGGACAATAAGGGTGATGCATGCTCATGCTAATGTCACCATTAACATGAGGTTTGAATTGAGGTCAAATGGGGGATTATGGTTCTGTTGCACATTTCTACATCAGGAGTTGTAGATTTAGTTTTATTTTTGCTTTCAATCACAGGAATGACTTACAGACTGCCTTCAAGTATTGTTTTTCTAAATATTGCAGTACATAAACATTAAATGTACTCATCATTTAGTACTTTTGATCACGGTAAGATCACCTACAGTTATGGTCTGGCTCAGCATATCACAGCTTTGCGTGGGAACAATCATTACTACCATGTTTCAGATGCAGCAAAGCATTTTGGCCAGGACAAGGAAACATGCCAAGCTAGTAACAGGTAACAACATTTTGTAAATTACCAAACACAAAAATTCCATTTAAATCCACAATATTTGCAGAGCTCAGTTTTCCAGTTTCCTATATCACATGACGGCAGTCATTTTTTATCTCAAATTGTTGAAGGAACTCGCAATTTTATATTAATATCTGGCAAATCTTCCTCAAATTATTACATTCAATTTCCCCAAATTCCCCAAATCAGATACATTAAAGTCATATTACGCATTTTTTTTTTTTTTTTTGCCTCCATTTTTGGCACAGATGTTCAAAATATCAATAGGAACAGGCAAAATGCGATCTGACAAAATTTGGAAAAAAACGTTTTTTATACCATTATATTGTGAACCACCCTAATGGGTGTGCAAGATAAAAATTGTAACTCTGCACTGCATGGCATCTTGTCATGAACTCGGGGTGATGTATTGAACACATCAGTCAAGTGATATTTAACAAGAGCTCTCAGAGAGTGCAAATCTCCACCAATATATGTATGATATACTTATATACTTTATCATTTATACATGGAAGTTCAAACCAGGGAACATTAATATTGAATTTCCTCTTTTTCTGTGGCCCACTTAAACTCAAACTGCTCCGTATTCGGCCCCTGAACTAAAATGAGTTTGACGCCCCTGACCTACATGTACTATGTCGCCATTGATCTGCTGTGGGTCGAAAAAGATTGAAGATAGGCATCACATGTAAGTCTGTTTATCAGAGCTGAGGCCATTCCTCAGCTCGCTCCACGTGTCAAGCAGATGAAAGGGAGCAACAGCCCCGATCATCCATTACTCCTGCCTCCTCCACCTCGTCTTTAGCATCATCATGTACTGTAGCTCACTTTACCCCCGTCCCAGCGTCTCCTCACTCTGCTGTTTTGTCCGCTTTAGTCACTCTCTCTTTTTCCCCTCCACCATGACTCTCTCTATCTTCCTCCTTGTGTTTGAAGTCTTCCTTCGATCCCAGTGCGACATATGGAGAGGGAGAGAGAAGGAGTGACTCACTGAGTCTGAGAGGGGGAACACATTGCAAGAATCAGTCAGGGGTTCCAACGGGCTGAGTGCTGCAGGGTGGCTGCTGCTGATTGAGGAATACACCACACATTTTCTTGTAAACCGTCCAAAGTGGGAATCTGCAAAATCGCAGCCTCACTGTCTCATGCTGACAGCCATATTAGCATGTTTTTCTCTCCACTCACAAGCACGAGTGCCATGGCTGCCTTTGAGTTTTATGTTTCTTTTTTATTCCTTTTCCTTCTTTTGAATCCATCACTCTTTTCAATTGCACACACACACTGGAACACACACACACAAAACTTTCAAAGTCACACATCTTAAGCACTTACTCCCGGTTGAATGAGTGAGGATGAAAAATACAGCTGACTCTCTACTCTGCGTGAAAGCCTGACAGATGTCCATCTGTTCGCGTGTGTGTGTGTGTGGGTGTGTGGGTTGTGTGTGCTTCAACTTCAAACTAATAACTCTAACATTGTATACAGCAAACAGGAAGCAGGTAACTTTTTAGGACACAGAAAACAATGTGTAATGCAACATACAACCATAGCCAACTCAGGGAAGTAAAATCAGTGCATTAAATACAGATATGAAAATAATGCAATACGTTACAGTAATTGAGTAATTGACTTTTATGGGTACTTGTACTTTTTTGAGTACATTTCTAAATGAGTAATTATATTTGTACTTAAGCACATTGTAAAAGAAGTAATTTGTTACATTTCTACACCCAGCCATGACTGAGTAAATTATTTTTTTGTTTTAAAAATGATTAACGGACATTGTGAAACTACAAAAAAATGAACTGACCAGACAACAATCAAATGCATCACATCATAGCCGACCAATCAGATTAAACGTAATGCACGGCGCCAAAACAGCATTGAATGCTATAATTAGAGCTTGAAATTTTCTTTATTTTGAATTTAATTCATTGGTGTTATTTATTTATTTTTTTGCCAATTGTGGAAGATTTGGTCTCTTCCTTTTTAAATTTATACATGAGATGTTTACTGTATGAAAGGGAACCGTGGCAAGATTTTTTACCAAAAATAAACATGGCGGGTGAAATTAACTCGTAACTTTTTACTTTGAGTATTATTTAATTCAGCTACTTTTTTCTTGTACTTGAGTATTTTATGTATGACTTACTTGTACTTGTAGATGAGTACAATTTCAATCAAGTAACAGTACTTCTACTTGAGTAGGATATATCAGTACTCTTTAAACCTCTGATTAAATAGTTACAAATGCATGTCAGGCAAAACATACATTTGACCTTTTTTGGACTTTTTGGTTCATATATTATGAAATAAATGATTGTGTGTTGTTATTAAACTGAGCTAACATTAGAAACATGGACTCTGTTAAGGTTCCTGATGTTAAATCATTATGATTCAACATTCAAAGTGAGCATTTACATCCCCTCTGAACGTCTGCTCTGCTAATGGATCCTTACTCGAGTCATGTTCATGAGCTCTGCACAATGTATAGAAAAGTGTTTTTCTACTCTGGGCTCAAACTTGGACAAAACACAGATGCACAATCGGTCTCTGCGTATTCCTCGGTTCTGTTGTGACATGAGCCAAAAACTGACTGCATCAACGATGGAGGTGCAGTGTTTCCCAGTCGGGACTTTCTTATGTGGAATTCTTCTGCAAACAGCCTTAGAGACTAGACATCTGGTAGAACATGTGCAGACTCATAAACATGTTGATGGAATGCATGGAGCCTCTTTTAGTTGGACGTTATCAAGACCCCCCAAAAATTGGAGTGAGGGATATAATATGGTATTACCTTCCTTAGTTTTACCTCTAGGATTATTAAAGAGCAGCAGGCTTAAGGTTTGTTTGTCTGTTAGCAGATTAGGTTTGGCCAAAAATGTAATCCAAAGATTGGCCTTATAGCATGGATGATTCAATTAAACTTTGGAGAGGATCTAGTGATTCTGGATCTGTTTCAAAAATCCAACAATCCCTATCTCTCATCATTGGCGAAATTTCAAACATTGATATCTTGGTTTTTAATTAAATTTGACTGAGTTAGGTTTAGTTGGTTTCTTTATTACCCCCACATAGTTTCATCTCGATCACATCCAGATTGTAAGTTTCATCTTGATTTTTTGGAAAAAATGGGGGTCCCCATATGTTTAGATCTACTGTACATTTAATAATGCTGGTAGAAATTTCTTTCAAGCCTTTAAAGTGTGAACAATCCTGGTACCATGATGAGGATCAATGATCCCGATAACTGATAATATCTGGAAAAAATTAGATTTGGCTCTTGGTGGAGGTTTGCGCTCTCTGAGAGCTCTTGTTATATATCACTTAAATGATGTGGTCAGTGCATCACCCCTGGTTTGTGCCAAGATGCCATGCAGCGCAGAGGTAACATTTGTATCTTGCATGCCCATTAGGGTTAGCCTGACACAATTCCAGACTTCTTGATAGCAGCAACTTCCGGCGCCACCAGTGACGTTTCGTGCACATGACTGAAAGAGACTAACCTGATTCGTTGATTCCATTTGAGCTGGAACAGAAACTGCTGAGGACGGGAAGGTGACCAGAATGAGATCTAATGTTATACAGATAGATGACCGTCTGGATTTCCAGGTTACGTTAGGGTGGTTCACAATAAAATGGTTTTAAAAAAGTTTTCCAAATTTTGCCAGATTGCAATTTGCCTTGTTTCTTTTGATATTTTGAACATCTGTTTGAACATCTGTAGCAAAATGTGAGCCAATAAAACATCCATAAAGGGTGGCACACTTTTTCACAATTTATATTGCTCAACCAAAGAATGCGTAATTTTCACAGATATCAGAAACTTAAAGATATAAAGTTAAGTACGTATGGTCATTAATAGTTTATCCCTGTATTTATACTAAATGAGTAAGAACATTAGAACAGTTCAAACACTATACATGAAAACAGAAAAAACATCAACATTGTGAACAAACTGTGCCACCCCTAAATGTGCAGTGATTGACTCCATTTTTGGTACAGATTCTTACAACATCAATTGGAACAAGGAAAAAAGCGATCTGGCACAATTTTGTGAAAATTAATTTTGTGAACAACCCTAATGCCCATGGTTGTAGGTTCGACTCCCGGGCAAGTTCAATTCTTCATTAAAAGTGTTTTTCATTTACTTAAACTATCACTATTACTTAAACTCACTGCCTGAGTGTAACATCTCCTCCACACCTCCTTCCTCTGCCAATGGAAACAATGGAAGTTCAGAGGCAGTCATCCCAATCATTAAGAATGAAAGCACAAGTAAATATGTCTCAATGTCTTTACAGTTTAACATACTTTTGAAGGTCCATTTGGATTACCTGATCCAACGTTTACCAATCAACTGTTGGCCCATCTCTCTAGGAAAGACTCCCTGGTACAGAGAAGATGCTGAGTTTTTGCTCTCGCTGTTTCACTTGGTCAAGTCTCGCTGATCCTTCTGCTCCTCTGATCCAATCCGCCCCTAACTTTAAAGCTCGGTGTAGGTTTCCCTCCAGGGGATCAAGGGCAGAAGGGGTACAGAAACATGGGGAGGAGGGGGTAGATTAAGAGATGAGGACAGTGAAGGATAAGAAGAGAAATGTATGGAGAAGAGAGAACACGACTGAAGAATAAAGGGGGAAGGGAGTAAGTGTGTGTGTGTGTGTGTGTGTGTGTGTGTGTGTGTGTGTGTGTGCGTGTGCGTGTGCGTGTGCGTGTGTGTGTGCGTGTGCGTGTCCGTGTGTCCTGATGAAATCTGCCATCCTAAGCAATCTTCCTTTAAAAGAAATCGGATTAGCTCTCCTGTGGAAGAGAACCTTCAGGAATGCAGATGAAGGATTGTGGTGCACAGGTTTCTCTTCTGGACTCTAGGAAGGCCTTGACCCACACACATGCACACACACACAAACACGCACACACGCAGACAGGGCCACACACCCTCTCTAGCCAAGGAACACATCTTTCTGCTCACTCCTTTGTATTCTCCAGTGGGCATTTCTTCATTTCCTGTAACTCGTAAAAACCATGATTGAAATGGGGAAAGGCCGCGTCTTCGATAGTAATTCACTTTGTCTCGTTGAATAACTTTTACTTGCCAGATTTTCACATTTAAAACTAATTGATTTAGGCTTAATCTAATTTATTATGAACAGAAAGAATTAGAGTCTAAATCACATTATTCCCCAGGTACAAATTACAATGAATGTACAGCAAACGATGACATTGGGGGAAGAATATATTGACATCTTTGCTTAGACTGTCAGGTACACATACACATTATGGCTTAATGTAGGAAGGTGTGTAATGTTATCTATAGAGTGGAAGCTTCTAATAGACTGGAAGGTGTTAGTTTAGAAGAACGTTAGAAGGTTGTTCACTTGATTCAACTAAATAATGTTAAACTAAATTAAGAAACAGAATTTTCAGAGGCTTGACATTAATCATTAAAGCCTAGTTTAATCTGTCAGTTTTAAAACTTAATAAAAGTCAGACAACACACCTTGAAATGTTAGTATTTTCATTCATCTTCTGACCAACTGCACTTCATGCTGAAATATTTTATTATAATCCGCTAAACTTTTAACAACTTGCTCCAAAACAGAATAGCATGACATGACATAATTACCTAAATATTTCCCATCGGTACCAGAAGGTCAAAATAAACTCTTAAGGAATAAGTTTACAATTGGCTGAATCTAAAAAAGGTAGAGATGTTGTCTAAAGGTGGAACCGGGACAGTTAATAGCACAATAATTTTGGTCTGCATAGAAATTCATACAATCACAGTTTAATGAATTGTTTTTACACAATGTTCATTTTTACATTTACATACTTTTATTTTTTTTCTCTGTGCTTTTTTAATACAGTAAAATTCCAGTAATCTGCTATTTTTCATCCATCTTCAATTGTTCTAAGAACCCCAACAACATAGTATTTGATGTTTTTATTTTTTTATTTTTAGCCCTATGAAATGTCACTTTAGGAGCGCTCCTAAAAACAGGCCATTTTTTAGGCCTTCATGCTTATGCATCAGTAAGCCTAAACACACACTTCAGTGCTGCCTCAGCATGTGTGTTTATCACAGCAGCAGGAGAGTAAATCATTAACACTCACTTTCTTCTCCTCCTTACCTCTACTAACCACAGAATTATTTAATTAATAACACGTCAAATCATCACATAAAGGCGATACAAGGTGGTATAACATCTACTAAAATCGAAACTGATTGTGAGCGTGAGGTGTATTGACCGCCATATGATACCATATACCTTTTCACTTAAAGTTGAGTATTGGCCTTTGTCAGGCTGCCTGAACAAATGGTTTCACAATCAAATCCAGTCACTTTTGAAGCTCTGCTGTTGGAGCGGTTATTGCCTGTGAATCGTGGAATTTGCCTGTTCTCGTGCTTCTCTGTTGTTGCATGGGGGTTTTACCACCGTAATAAACATTTGTTGCTTCCCTTCTTTTAGTTAAGGCTAAAACCTTAGACTCCACCTGTTGGGTTTCAGGTTTCTAATCAATTCATATATGTGTTTGCTTGGCTGTTTGTTCCTCAGTGTAGCGTTTGGCTCTGCTGCACTCAGATCTACGATGGAGGGTCTAACTCGGACACTCATCTTCAGTTTGTATTAATAAAATGTTATGTTTATATCAAGAAGGTGTCCGCGGAGAATTCTTCACATCATCACATCAACATTTGGATAAAGGGGAACCCACCACAAGCGCTCTTCGGTTTATCTATATACTGGATTTTCTATATACTGAACGTAAAGATATTAACCGTAATATCAACCTGTCTTCACTATGTTTGTTTTACCTGTGAAGTAGTTTTTGAGAGGGAGGAGCTCACATTCTTATGTAGGGTAGGAGGGGCAAGCATTGTCAAGAGGAGGAGTTTCCGCTTTGTGACATCACAAAACGAGAAAAATCCAACTCATCCGTTTAGAGTAGATTTTTTACAAAATGTGGAATAACAAGGGAGGGAGGAAACAGAACTTTTTCAACTTTGGAAGAAATGTGTATCACGGTACAAAAAAAACGCTATAAAGTGAATTTTTCATAATACTGCCCCTTTAACATAGCTCTACTATTTGCTCTTTTGTTGCAGGTTTATCACATAGTATCGGTATAATAAATAACCTTGATACAACTTAAATGAGTCATTAATCCTAACCTCTTTACATTTATTTCTCTTTCAGACTGGCATGGCGCTAACATATGATCCTGCTGCAATGCAGAATGGGTAAGTGTTTGATAGTCAATCCATCCTTGGCACCTTTTAATACACTCACCTCCTGGCTCATAGGACCCCAGTCGATACTCCTACCATACATAAAGATTAATGTAGTGTCTGCACTTTGTTACTGTTTGATTAGGAAAATCTATATAGACCTCAAATATCATTTTTTATCGCTGCAATAGGCTGAGAAATGGCTTAGTGATGCAGAGCGAGCAATGTGAGCGCGTGTCCTTGTCAGTGTCTGTGTGTGTTTTCGTCTTTTTGTGTCATCGTGTCATGACTTAATGGCGCTGTGAAAATAAATGACCCTGCAACGTGTTTTATTTTCCTCCACTCTACTGAGACAGGAAGGAAAGCATTGAGCCTCCCGTCTCCCTGTGGCCTCAGTTATTTACAGGAAGTTCCTCACTCCCACTTCCTAAACCACGTCTCCCCTGTAGCTCTGAGTCAAACCCAACCAAAACAACGAATAAATGCAAAGAGTTAAATCATTGAATCGCTGGTTTTATCATCTGTAGCTGCCATCTGAATGAATCAAGGCCTCTGTGCCAGTTCTCTTCTACTTTCACCTTCCAACTATACCTCGAGGCTCTATTTTAAAGTGCTGGAGATGAAATCAAATGAAGTCATTGTTTTTACTTCATAGATCAAGAAAGATCATTTGCTCGAAAAATAAAATAAAATAAAAAGGTGGAAATTGCAGCTTGAAAGTTTGTTTTGATCTCCACTGTAATAACGTGATTTATTTACATTACCAAAAAAGTTTTTCGCATTGCATTGTGGGATGCAGAGTCCCGGAGATGGATGCATAGAAGAGTTTTTACTGCATTATTACAAGTATTAGTCTGTGAAAACATCAGGACAGTGTTTGGAAGTCACTTTGACAGAGTTTTGGGGCCTACACAAGAAATCTCAATAAGAATAATAAATCTGTTTATGATTTATTGATCCATGAGGTCTACACTGTGACGTTATCGAATAAAATATTTGTCTCCAGCTGCTTTAAATGCCAGCCAAAAGTTTAGTATCAGCCTTTTGTGTTTGAAACATAGTTTGTATGTATCTCAATCAGAAAGATCAAATACATATACGAAGAAACTAGTTGAATCTCTCGGTGTTGCTCAGGATGGACCAAAGGCACATATTTCTGTCTACATCCTGAATTATTTATTATTTATTGAGAGGGGAGAATTCAAATTAAACAAGGAAAAGCTTTCGTGAGTCAATATGTGGAATTTGATTTTGGAGTTTGCCAAAGGAAATTAAAGCGTGTACAAATATCATGCAATTTAAATGAAAATATAAAGAAAATATCTTTACATTGTATGACCATTTAGACAGAATTTAATATGTTGTTTTTTTTGTGTGTATTTAATCAAAATCACATAAAGATGAGACAAAATTAAAATTGATTAACAGCAGCAATGGTTGGTAAGTAGGATGCTGAAAATTGATTGTTACTGTAATGTATGGGACAAATAAGTTTATACTGCCACCCACTCCCTTTCGAACACAAAAAGTATGTGTATGCAGTAATATATGTAATTATTGCCATCTGCATCAAATCTTTTGCTTATTGTAGTATTGTTTCTTGTATTATTGCGTTTGTTCAAAATCAAAGTTTATCATATATCATATCATTTATTAAAAAAGGGACAGTGCATATTAATCAACATTTAAATGCAAATATGCCAGAATGAGCCAAAGGCTACTTTTCATCTGCAGGTCGGAACAAATAACATTAAAATGACAACAATACAAATGAAAAAATACAAAAAAACAAAAAAAAAAACAACACTATAGAAGAATTGAACAACTGACCCACACCAATGACGAACAAGTATTGTTCTTATGAGCTGTTCACGTGAATGTTTGACTGTAAAACCAATGCAACCATGTTTGTCCTGTTTACTGTACTTTTTCAATAGCAGTAACAATTGCAATTTGTGTTTATAAAACATGATCCAGCTCTCTCTCTCTTTCTTGTCTGCTTGGAAGGGCAAAAAAAGGAGAAAGTGATCTCACTCTATCTGTAGATTTGATTGTCTGGTAGCAATAGGTTTACTTGGGTGCATTACATGACTGGCACAACACAACAAATCCATTCTTTCTATTACTCCCTTTTTTTGTATTCTACAAAAGTTTGCAACAAGGACATTCATCTCTGCTTCAGTTTGACAAGTGTACCTTATTTGCTGATGAATCTGTATTTTAGTTTAGGGCATGAACAGAAGGAATAACAAGGTAGAAAGAGACTTACAACGTGTGCAATCCATAAGAAAAAGTCTTTGGTTTTTCTCTTTCTGTGGGTCGTGTGCAAATAGAAATTTCTAGTTTTACTTAAGATCCCTTTTTAGACGGTGCATCCTCTGGTTTGTAGCTTTAGGGGGATAAAAATCATCTCTCCTTTAGCTGGATAATGAGTGTAAAACAACCAAAGTCCCTAAACTGTCACATCATTTAAGGCTAACAAGGGTATGTGTGCTTTGAAAAGATTGGAGCATCAAGGCTGCTTAGTGTGTTTCATTAAAGCACAAACAGGCCAAATACCAATCACATGTCTTCATTCCTGTCAAGTAAGCTAACAGGAAGCTGCTGTTTACTCAATGCACTTTGTCCTGAAGCCAATCTCTAGCGTTTGTTCCTAATTATCATCTCATCCGCCTCTTTTTCTCTCTCTCTCTCTCTTTCCTCAGGTTCTACTCTTCGCCTTATAGCATCGCCACCAACCGCATGATCGCACAGACCTCCATCACGCCCTTCATCGCTGCTTCCCCTGTTTCTACATATCAGGTGGGCTCGTAATACGCTATGGTATAGGGTAGACTACAGTAGCAAATATGCAATGGTGGGTTTTTACATTAAGCAGAGAGGATGGAAGTGAGGGGGCGGATGCAAAAAAGCAGCACGACGTCCTTTCCTTTTTGTGTTTCTTCACGTTTCCAGCTGTGTCTGATGACATCTGTTCTGTTTGCGGCAAACTAAACAGGCGTCAAACTGAGAAGCGTTTAATTACGGCTGACAAGGTAGACAAAATAAATGTACCCCATTTATTAATAGCGTTTCCAAAGGATTGAAGAACTGCCCTCCCTCTCATACTCTTAACATTATGTGGCTCATCCAGATATTGATGTAAGTTAGCACTATTATTTTGTTGAGCAGTGCTGCAGAGAGGAACAAAAACTTAAAAACATGGGCTGCGTTTCCATTACGGATTTTCGCAAAATAAAAGCGATCTTTCTAAATGTCGACAAAGTATAATTGCGCTTCCATTGATGCTTGTTTTTGGGAGGAGCCTCGTAACTCCCATGAAATTTCATCTCGCGAGACTTTGCTGCAGAAAGAGGGACACTCAAAACCTCCTTATAACACTTGGTATTCCTTTGTTGTTTCACGTCTAATGTTCAGAAATTTCCCGGTCTCCTCTTCTGTTTACACGTACCGCATCATATTTTCTTGGAGAGAAGTGGTCATGTGACCCAATTCAAAAGTGTTTCCATTGCACTTTTGTGACACATTTCAATATCGAAACGTCTGAAATTCCTCCTCATGAAAGTTTTCAAAACATTTTAGCGATATCTGCAATGTTTTTTTTCGAAATTCCGATGTTTCCATTACCAGTTCTTATTATTTTATTCAATTTAGATTTTTCTCATTTCCAAGGTTAATGGAACCACAGCTATAGAATATGGCCAGAGGTGTAAAGTGTAAAAGTAGAATTGTACTCTTACTTGTTTGAAATTGTACTCAAGTAAAAGTACAAGTAAGTCATACATAAAATACTCATGTGCAAGTAAAAAGTTACTTTCACCCCCCACGTTTATTTTTGCCACAGTTCCCTTGCATATTGTCAACATCTCATGTATAAACTTAAAAAGGAAAAGACCAAATCTTACACAATTGGAACTTCATTTATTTTGGTCTGATCTGATTGGTCGGCTATGATGTGATGCATTTGATTGTTGTCTGGTCATTTCATTTTTTTGTAGTTGATCATTTTAAGACAAAAAATATAATTTACTCAGTAATGGTTGGGTGTAGAAATGTAACAAATTACTTTACTTCTTTTAAATCGTACTTAAGTATAAGTAAAATTGCTAATTTAGAAATATACTCTAAAAAGTACAAGTACCCATAAACGCAACTCAATTACAGTGACGTCAGTACTTGTAATCCATTACTTTCACCTCTGGTTATGCTTTACAAAGTCAGATAAACAGGAAGGATGAACAAGGAGAAGCTAGTGATTGTCCTGGTACGATGGCACAGGCTGGGACCGGAGAGGCAGAGGAGGGTGTGCTGCTGAAGGTTGCTGTATCCGTCTTTTAGGCATGCTTGATTAAAACTCTGGTCCAGTACCTGCGTTGGAAGGGCAGGGAGGGGGGGGTTTAAGACAAGGAGGTAGAAAAAGTGGGCCAGGGCGCGTCTCTAATCCGCTCTCTGAAGGCTTCCCAAATTGATTTATCAAAAACAATGGCTGGGCTTTTGAGGAATATTAATCCCCACAGTTTCAATATCAGGCAGCTCTGCCGCTGCTTCCTGTAATTTTGCCCTTCAGCCAGTCACGGCTGGAAGGTGAATCCTTCATCTTGTGCTCAAGTACAAAGAGACAGAGGAAAAAAAAGAGAAAAAGAAAGGAGCAGCCGGGCAACCATATATGCCAAACTAAAGAAATCACTCCTTTTATGATGGAAAGTATTGCTTTTGTAATGAAAATCTTAAAGTGCCCAGAGATGACTCTGTATGTCATTCTTGCCTTTTAAGAAGATATTGCCCGAGTCGCACTTTAGAATAGGAGGAATTTATCAGATTTGCAAATAAACCAAGCAGTAATCCATTTGCTGTGCTTTAGACGCCACTTTAAGTCAGTCTGAAAAATCAAAGGATGTGATTCTGGGGGGAAAAACTGATAATCCATTAATATAGCAGGACCCAGTCCAGGCCAGATCCATATCAAAATGTTTTCCTTTGGCCTGTTTTACCAACTAACCAAATATCTGTTCATGTGGCTGTTTAGACTGCAGTATAACAGCGTAGATCAGGGCTAACGGGCTAAATGTGTAGCTGAGTGACTTTTTCTAGTCCCGTACCCCTTCAGACATTTATCCTGAAACTATGTCTTACCTACGCCTGCACACTTAGAAAACATAGTAATGTAATGTCATATACATTGTAGCCCTACAGTGAAATGTGTCTCTGAATTATACCTATCCTGTTGAGGAATTCTATATAATAACGTTTAAAAGGCACACTTTGTAATTTTTGGCCACTAGGGGCGCTAGACCTGTAACTTTCACGTCAAGTGCCCCTAGTGGCCACAAGCGCCGCAGCACTGTTGCAAAAATCAGTCAGTTGGGCCAGCCTCCCTTGTCTTTAGATTGTGTATGCAGACAGTAGTTAACCTGTAACTTCGGGAATTTGTAACTTTTTAACCTCCTCAGAAGCAGTTTTAAACTTTTTGCTTGCCTCGGCCATGACCAGGAGTCCAACAGGTGGAAAAATAGTAGCAAAAGCCTTTAGCCCAATGAGTATCAGAGCCTGTGGTCACGTGACTGCCGTAAAGTGATACGTTCTCCAGGTGTTCTCCAGGTAACATGACCAGGCCAAAGACGGTCCATCTCCAAACTTACATGGGTGGTATTTCAAGAGCCCCGCTCGGAGCATTGATACTGTCAAGCGCTGTATATTGGCCTGAGGAATCATTTAAAATAACTCATATGGGTCAACTCTTTAGGTCACAAAGTCTGCAGTGTGGCTTTATAATCTGTAAGCACACAAGAAAACATTTTATTCAGAATTCTCACTTTATTTAATGAATTAACCTACTGGCATTTTCAGTGAGAAACAATGTATTTTACTTTTTGAAAAAGAAGTCTACCAAACATTTATTGATTGATCATATAACAGTAATGCAACATATTCATCAGCCTGAAACTGTGAAATACATCTTGCTGCAACTTTCTCCACACACAGGCTTGTTGTATTTATTGTTTTCAAAGCTGAAAATTCACTTTCACAAAAGTAGACAGTAGCAAAGGGCATCCTGCATGTTTAGCTAGCGCAAAGCAATGTAGCTCTGGACATATTTTAGCTTTTTTGGCAAGATTGTTTCTCTGTCACCACTAGAGGGCAGTCTTACAGAGGCCAATGTGGAATGTGTGACAATGCATGGAGGCTCCTGACTGCTGCTCTATTTGTATTCTAGTTTCCAATGTTGTTGAGCTTTTTGGTTTTTTCATGTACCCCTATGAGAATTTGCGTACCCCACTTTGGGAACCTAGGCTTTACATGCACTCACAGTAATTTTATAGGCTCCTGCTACACCTTCATTGCAGCTATAATGCATTTTTTTCTGAAGATTTCACGTAAAAATGTTGCTTCAAAGCTGGAGGAGGTTTTTAATTTGGGTTCAAAAGTTCTGGATATTTGGATATTTCATTTTTTAAATCCCTTACAGTCCGAGCCGGCTGTAACAGAGCCTTCATATCTGGCTCCAGTCTCAAGATTCTAGTTCCATAATCATCACATGATGATCAGGCACTATCTGTGGGAATGCTAAGGATTAATGATTAAAGCATTTTCTATGCGGGGTTGCTTTTCTGTTCCGCTTTGGAAAACAAATATTGCTGTGTTTAAACCAGCAGACTTGGCTTGATCTGTCAGACATGTTTGGGTGAGGAGCCAAATCATGCATTTGGGTTGGCTCAGAGGATTGATTGTTCACACAGCAGATTATTCCATGTTTGTCTTTGTTGGGTCTGATCATTTTTACTGGGATCAGTGGCCGGGCTGTGTTTGTCTGCTACAAGCTGTCTGCTTTCTCTATCCAGCATCTCTGTTTGTTCTTCCTTCATTCCTCCACTCCCTTCATTAGTCACATTGTCTCTGTTTTTTTTTAATCATTCTGAGATGCATCTGTTTGGTTGTGATGCATATGTTTAATTTTCTTCACATACTGCGTCTGCACAACTCTGTGTACTTGGACTTAAAAGGGTCTTAATGTTGTTTTTTTGGTTTTTCTTCATCACTTGTGTCTGTGGAACAAATCAGATGGGTACAAAAAGGGGCACACTGATTTCATCTACAGCCTAGGTTCCCAAACTAAGGTACGAGTACCCCCAGGGGTATGCAAATTGTCATAGTGGGTACTAGGGCTGCACGATTATGGTCAAAATGATATTCACGATTATTTTGATCAATCTTGTATTCACGATTATAATCACAATTAATTATCATCTGTGTTTTCATTACACTACTTTCAAACAAACAATATGTGTACAGTTTACAGTGCAAAATGAAGCCTTAAATAAGAATTGTACCAAATTTTTTTTTTAAATTAACTCAATAATTTAAAATGTACCAAAGGCTAACAAATTAAATGCATTACTACAGAGTGCAGAGCCCGTATTTTAAATATTGCTCACAATCAGATTAATTTAATCGTGCGGACCGTATTAAATTCCAGGTGACCCCACATGGGGTCACAACCCCAAGGTTGAAAAACCCCGCTTTTTGTTTTTTTTTTTCACTTTGGGTTTTCATTATATTTTGCACATACTGTATATACATGCACATAGAACAACAAACAACAATGGCATCAGGTCTTAGTGTACGCAGAGGTTAACAGTTTTCAGTTTACATTAGTTTTATTATACACGAAAAGAAAAGTTGACATTATCCTTTAGGCAAGGCAACTCAATATGCTTTACGTGATCAAAAAGTGCAACAGAAAACATTCAACAGCTTAAAATCAATAAGAACATTAAAATCATCAGTAAGATCATTTAAAATCATCAGTAAAAACATTTCAAATCAGCAACAAACACATTACATCAACAACAACATGACCAAATATCTCCCTCTGCCTCTTTAAATGCTGGTGTCTTTGTAAGTCTAATCAAAATCCTCCTTTTTTAGTCTTAAACAGCAAGTTTTTTCTGACATTATTATGTTTTTTAAGTGTGCAGGAGTAGGGAGCACATGGCTTCAGGTTAAATATCTGAAGGAGTCGTAACTGTGAAAAGTTTGGGAACCACTGATCTACAGGCTTCATGTAAAAGTAACAATTGTTAAAAATGGGAAAGCAGGAAAAACTTGTACTCCTTTTCCCATAATTCTTTAGGTGAAACATTACATGTGTAACCAGCTGTTAAGTCGCTGTTTGATGGACTTCATCATATGTTTTGTGTTTCTCTGCAGGTCCAGAGTACGTCATGGATGCCTCATCAACAATATGTTATGCAACCTACAGTGAGTACGGAGCCTGCTTTGATAGTAGATGTTGCACCTAGTTTTGTTCTCTGTACAAAATGCAAACATATATGTTTTCTAGTTATACGTTATACAGTTTATGCCCTGTAACTCATTTTCAGTGTGACACAGCTCAATTACTCAGGAAACATTTTAATGGCTTCACAGAACAGCATCCTCCTCTAATAAGCACATTTCAATTTTTCCTTTGTGTACAAAGTATGTTTTTATAGATATTGGTTGTGCCAGGAAGCAAATCAGCATCATTTGCCAGACCGCAGCACAAGAAGACACTCTGTGGACTGTTGCTCGGGGTTACCAGCCCAGACAGGAGACGGGGAAGCATTAATAATAATTAGATTTGGCTCACTAACAGCAGTCTGCAGAAAAGTGTGGTGGTCACATAGCATGCAGTGGTATTTTTGCCATAATGTCTGGCCTTTGCAGATTTATGTGTCTGCGTGTGTATGATACAGGAATAACTAATATGTCCAAATCTTAAATAATACACTCGTATTAGTTGAATATTCTTTAATGTTTGAAGTATTTTACAAGCAGTGAATAATAACTGGAGGGTGTTAGTAGTTTAAAGACTATGAAGTATTGGATTTTTCTCACTTTTTAGACTTTGGTATTTATTATTTACCTTCTAAGGCAGTGTTTCTCAAATGGGGGTATGCGATGGCACTACAGGGGGTACTTGAGAGAGAGTGTAAAATAAACAAATGAAAGCATTTAAATATGGGGTTTTATATTGTTTATTTTTAGTTTAAAATGATGACCAAAAACGACAACAAAAACACAAAACAAGCGGGAAAAAAAGTAGTGAATAATATAGTAAAATGAACAGACAAAGGATACACAAAATGACACCAAAAACACACTAAGAGAGAAAAATTCTCACTATTACCAGCGACACACAAAACGGCAACACAGACACACTCAATGAGAGAAAAAATACACAATGTCACAACAAAATACACAAAAATAACAGAGAAACATACAAAACGACACCAAAACCACACACACAGAGAATCAGTGGTTCCAAACTTTTTGTGCCCAAGGTACACCAAAGGACAGGTAAAAATCTGAAGGCAAACCAATTGTGCAAAATAGCCTTTATAACACGTGTTATCATTCATATCATGTACAATATTTGTAAATGTGCATCATTATTATAACTACTGTATATTACTCGTGAAATATTTATTAACAAAATATTTCAAGCAAATTTTAGTTGTAGAGTTTGCCTCGGTATTGTGAAATGAGTGCGTACAATGTAGTAAATTAAAAAAAAAATCATTATTTGTGTGTAGCTGTATATTGCAATAAATGTATGGTTGTCACAAAATCCCACGACTCACGGCACACCAGTTTGGGAACCACTGGTTTAAATTATACCAACGACACAAAAACACACAAAATGATGATAGAAATAATCTTGATTAGAACATGAACTGAAAATACAAAGGCTATTCTTGGTCCTACACCAGGAAATGATTCCAAATATAAATAAAATACTAAATACTGTTTCATTCTCCACTTATTTACAAAATAAGATTCTTTATGATATGTTTAATCAGTCATTCATTCCATCATTACGCTTTATAGTTGTTTTTTTCACAGAATAATGAGTAAAATGTTGCAGTCGGACAAAGGTGGGGACTTGAGCCAAAAAACGTTTTAAACCACTGCTCTGAAGAACATTGAGCGTATTTCTTTCCCTTTTTCTCCCTCTTTAGTTCTGATATAAACGTGTTACCTCTCAGTGGGGAACAGCATAAATATAGCCGTGATATAAGCAAACAGCTTCTTCCTTCTACTGCTGAACAGGTTTGCTGTTACTTTGTGAGTTTGAATATATTAACGATTGAAATCAATGTATTACAGGATGTGGAAGTTGATCGTGATCGATTTTATTGTTTTTAAAACAGTCAACCACCTAAAAAGACTTGTTTAATCGTCTCAGTCAGCTGTAATCGATCATATACAGGCATAAGGAAGTGTATTTGAAGCATGTTCGAGCATAGAGTGAGGCAACTACGGCAATATTTACAGAAAATGTACCAACTACCAGGAGGAAGATAGTTATTGTTCACCCATCGTTCTTTTTCTTTTGCTCATCCTGTGATGTCGCCAGGTGTTGGAGCCAATCCCAGATTACACAGGGCACAATGTGTTCTTCTCAGATCTGAACTATTGCTATCAATGAATGTCAAACTTTATCAAATCTGAACCCAATGAATGTGGACCTTCAAAATACTAGAAATAAAAACACAGCTAATAAAACTGCATTTTTCATTCACCCACCCTTTGTATCAGTGATTCCCCAAACTTTTTTGTTTTGCCCCCTTTTAATAAGGAAACATTTTCAGGCCTCACTCCCCATCGCAACAAAATTTCACAAAATGGGTAAAAATATTTAACTTTTATTGAAAAAGACCAACATTTTGACTATTCTTCTTTAAAACTACATATGAAAATAACATAATCCCATATATTATGTTAATGCTCAACCGCTATTGGAACAGTCATAATTAAGTTCTCGAAAATTGTATTTTTTATGCTCAATATTTCTTGCGCCCCACCCCTGCAATGATGTCATGCCCCCAGTTTGGGAACCATTGCGTTATACCAGTCTTTATTAAAGAGTGGTCTGTGGACCACTGGTGGTCCTCAAAAGCCCCTAGTCATCTGAACAAATATGTTCTTGAAACTAATACATTTTTAAATTAAAAGTGATTCTTAAACTGTTCGCAGTTGACTCTAAAGTTATGCAAATTGTGTAAAAACATGGAATGCCCCCCTGATGTTGGATCTCCTACTAGCTACAATAGGAAAAATTTAAAAAATATTAAAGGGATCAGCACTGTTTGATATATTTAGAATTTCATCACAAATCGCAGGGTCATGATGAGTCGAGAGTCGTCAACTGTCCTTATACACACACAAGGTGTTTTGTTTGTAAATATTGAACAGGTTTAATATTTATGATTGTTAGTCTTGACCCGTTTCACACACCTCATCCCACAGGATAATGTTATTGTGTAATCTTATTAGACATAAGATGATTTGGTGTTTGGTCTTTGGTCGGAAATGAGTAAAATCGAGATGACAACAACCTGATTATCCTTGTCTAAGTACCCCACTTATAAAGGCAGGCTACACGTTGGGTCATCAGATGTTAACTAAACACAACTGCTATCTGATTGCATACCAGAAGTAAAACCGTGAGAACATTTTCCACTCAGTAACGGTTTGTACTATCTTCATCTTCTTAATAATAGGTGTGCTTGTGTAAGCGCGGGATCCCTACAGCTATACAAACAGTGAACCTCTGAGCTGTGGTGCTGTGGTGGATCCTGCAGGCAGAGCTGCTCAAACAGCCACATTGTTCCCCACTGTGGCCATTTACCACTGCTCCCTCCTCATCTCACTTCCACTCCCACTGTGGGACAGTGAACATGTAATCTGGCCACAGCGGGCCACCAGGCACCTGACCTTCACACTAACTCACCACGCCCAGCAGCTGCCTCCACTTTCCAAGACACCCAGTTTGTCTTTGAGCTGCACCACACCTCCAGCCACCACCTTCTCTTCTGTCCCAGTCAAGCACTGGTTCTGGATTCAAGCGAGTTCCTAAATGAGCTACAAGCACCATTTTGTTTGTTTGTAGCTGCTGCTATGGCGTCCACCTGTTGTGCCAGATGTCATGGTTGGTTGATTACGCTACACAAGTGATTGCCTGAAGCGACACAGCGTAGCGGCTTAGTGAGTGCAGCGCTTTTTACTGACTTATCCATATGTGGGCCTGCTTATAGACTTTAATTAATAGTGTTAGCTGCAGATGTTTAGCACATTTTGAGGATTTTAGATTGCGTGTTTTTATGGTTTGTGTGTCATCACATTATGAAAACATACACAGTTCCATAGGCGTGAATAAACTGTCCTTTGATGGCGATTGCAAGTGGGGAAAAGCAGAAGAGGCGGAGTTAAGAATACAGAAAGTGAATCTGAGAAAGAACAAAGGGTTTGTGTGTGTTTGTTGTCCTTTTTGTACATCTGTGTTGTAGTTTTATCAATGTCATCTCATAGCGCCAATGTCAAGGATGTGCAGTTGACCTTTTTTTGGAGCCAAAATGTCAAGGTCAAGGTTTCGTCAAGTGTCAAAAAACAAAATGTTCCATATCACTATGAATATTTATCATACAAGTTTGATGCTTACATTTATGAAAAGATAATCTCAAGTGGAGTATTTTATTTAATTGGACTGAAGCTGTTCGACCTACCAGTAAAAAGATTCGTAGGCGTCAAAGTTAATGACATCACACAAAAAAAACATTGAACAACATTTCCTTTCAATGTGTGACCTTGAACGAAGGTCAAGGTCAGTCTTCTGTTTTTTGTGAATTATTACTTTCAAAGCTCATTTCAAGTGAAGTATTTTATTTAATTGGACCAAACAGTATGACCTACCAGTAAAAAGATCGGTAGGAATCAAAGTTCATGACGTCACAAAAAAATGAATAAATACTCAAATACGAAACAGCAGAATTGGAACTGTCGCCCCCTACGGTCACAGATTTTTCTCCGCTCATGGATTCTGTTTATCAAATATTGGTAAACAAAAGAGGCTTACATCAACTTTTTTAACTTTTTCTGATTTTTAGAGCAACCCAAAGCAGCACAAGTTGTCATTTTGTCTGAAAAAGCTGCTAAATGATTATGAATGCTTCACCTTCTATAGAACTCAATAGACTGAAGGGGCAATTTGCGTCATCTATGACGTCGTTTCAACATAGTGCCGCACAGACTCGAAAATGGTAAAGTAGTCCCATTTTAAAAAGTGAATAAAATGAATATGGTGCAAAATAATGCATTTTGTTAGGCATAGATCTTCTAATAAGGACATTTCAAAGGTTTTACGCCACATTTGTAAAAACAGTGGAGGATCCCTTTAACGGTTGGATGGCTGACTACTTATAATTTTTGATAACAGATAAATTAAAGTGCTATATGAATTAAGTTTATTTTTAAATAACCCCTAAGTTGTCCTAAAGTTGTGTTTTTAAATTATGCTATAATATAGTTCCATTTACTCAACAATTATTCGTTAAAAAGTTACTCAAAAAGGAAGATGACGTTACACCAACTTTACATAAATAAATTAGTAGAACTTTTTTTGTCACTTTGAGTATAAACTACTTACAAACTACTTTATCTAATTATTTACTTTGAACGTTCGGCTTTACAGTGTAATGAGTCAAATCAGGGTTCTGTGTAGGGTGACCACACGTCCCGAATTACCTGAACAGTCCCGGTTTTCAGAGTTACATCTCGTGTCTCGGTCGATTTCCCCCAAAACCATTTATGTGTCCCGGTTTTTCACAAGCTCAGTCCTGTTTGTCCCGTTTACTAAGAAATGGACTTTTGTTGCAGCTGACAGAAAAGCAGCAGCGCATTTTGCTTAAAAACCTGATGTCTGTGGACTGTGAGCTGTCAATCACAACAGTTGCCATATTAGCGCTTGCAATATAAACTAATTAAAAAGCGCAAAAGTCTTCCACGCGTTTGCATCTTGATGCTGATTGGTTGATGTCATTGACAATATTACTTTTTTGCTTCCTCTCATGCTTTCTCCTTCAACGTGCCAAAAAGAAAACTGATGGTCACTTTATATTTGGTTCAGCCATTGCAATAATACATTTCATCCAGAAAAAATAAATGTAATTTATGTGACCTTCTTTCATTACAATTAAAAGCATATGCAAATCGTTCTTCTTTGGTTAAATTACTTTCTCGGGTTTTTGAGTTTTTAAAATCTGGTCACCCTATTTCTGAGGCATCCTGCCTGAAGCAGGTTTGTGTGCACTGTACAGGCATGTGTTGCCATATGTTTGATCCCAACTGGTTATTCACCACCAGCCTGTGCAAAGCATGATGGCCATCCATCTCTAAGCCTCATGGAGCCTTTGGCACTAGCTGCTAACCAGCACCAGCGACAGACTGGAATCTACATCTTAACATGCAATCATGCCATGTGGCCCCGTGCATCCCCATCGTCCCATCCCAACTGTGTTTCAGGGGCTCTTTCTGTCACTGAACAGCTGCCTTGCTGGATCATACATTTATTTCACTCATACTTACTACCTGCAACACAGCCACACACACATCGTAAGCCACAAACTTAGGTTTATTTATTTATGTTAAACCATTAGAACAAACATGGGCAGCTGGGTCAAGTATTGTGCGGCCCCCAAAGTAAATGCACAAAACCACGAAAGGACACCAAAAACACACAAAATGAGACAAAAATACACAAAATAATTCCAAAAAACATACAAACCACAGAAAAATGCTTATAATGACAACAAAAATACACAAATTTAATCTACAAACACACACGACTGCAAATATACACAATAATAACTAAATATAAACAAAACAACACCAAAAATACACGAAAATACCACACCAACTATTTTGTCCTTTCCTACATTGGTGCTCAGCTCTATCATCATCCTAAATGCTGACATGAATGTTCACATGGTCCTCACATCAGACAATCACATTTTTGTGGCCCCCCGCTGTGATAGAAGTTGCCCATGTCTGCATTTCAACATTTTAAAATGGTCCTTTTTGTGTCTAAGTATAATATGAGAAAGACTCGGCATACGCGAATGAGACAAAGATATTCTCTCTGTCTCTGAATACAATACAAAGCAATATAATACAATGCAGTAAGTACAGTACAGTCAATTAGATTTTTAATTAAAAACAGAACTGACAGGTCCTTTCACAAAACCTGAGGTCTGAAAAGCAGCAGTAATGTTGTTTTATTTGTTGAATGTATTAAAATATAAGGAAATTTTCAATTTACATTGTCAATGAATAGGTTAGTGTTCTGATTGGTGCAGCTTGTCTGATCTACGTAAGTCAGAGGAACTGCAATGAGTGCACAGTCTTCTTGGGATCAATATCACGTGAACCCACTTTCCATGTTGTGCATTAAAATAGATGCTTTAAACATATTTTACATGCAAATGTCTGGATGGAATGCACTCCTGTGTACATTTTGATATAGATTACACCATTGAAAGACTGTTTGCGTTCTTTAAAGCAGAAAATGTAGCTATTCTTACAAATCCTAATGTACTGAAACTCTCAAATGATCAGTAAATCAATCTTACATGATGGATGTTTTGCTAAATATCTCCAATATCGTTAAACTACGATCACTTGCCTGAAAGGTTGATCCACATAAAAACAGATGACTTTATTCCTGAGGGTCTAATGTGTTCTGTGCCCATTGAGGTTCATCTGCATACTTTACTGTAGAAAGGAGTTTCATGAGCTATCGTGAACTTTCTGTTATCTCTGCTCAGTCTGGTCTTTTTTCTTTGTCCTTTTTAGTCAGAAGTTTGTGTAGGAACATCCTAGATCAGTGGTTCCCAAACAGGGGTACAGGAGCATTTTGCAGGGGTACTCAGAAAGATTTAACAATTAACTAAAAACTACAATTTTTGCATTTCCTGAAGAAAATACAAGTGAGGATGCAGGTGCTGGCCCACGTTGCACTGCTTTAGCTTAGCATTAGCCTAGCGTTAATATTAGCCTAGCGTTCGCATTAACCTAGCGTTAGTATTAGCCTAATGTTAACATTAATCTAGTGTTAGCATTAACCTAGCGTTAATATTAACCTAGCATTCGTATTAACCTAGCGTTAGTATTAGCCTAGCGTTAACATTAACCTAGTGTTAGCATTAGCCTAGCATTAGAATTAGCCTAGCGTTAGCATTAACCTAGTGTTCGCATTAGTCTAGCATTTGCCTCGCATTAACATTGGCCTAGCGTTAGCCTAACATTAGCATTAGCCAAACTTTAGCATTAACCTAGCGTTAGCATTAGCTTAGCATAAGCATTAGCTTAGCATAAGCATTAGCTTAGCATAAGCAATAGCCTCGGGTTCGCATTAGCTTAGCAATCACATTAGTCTAGCAATCACATTAGCTTAGCGTTAGCATCAAAGCAAAAAAGTCAATTATAATTACAAAAGTAAATTATCTAAACTCAATTACAAATTAATTACGACTACGACAGCAGCACATTTTTAAAATTGCCATTACAATTATAATTACGCCATAATTGTAGTTCATTATCAATTTCGCAATTACAATTATAATTGACCTCAACCCTGGACGAGACCCACAAACCACAGACTGAAACAGGGAGGACATGGGTTGGGGCCTCAGTCACTTCAGATGTTTTTTTCTGAAATGATAAGTTGTCTAATTTCTTCATGCCTCCCAGCAAACATGTTCACACCACATTCCAGCTGGTATTAAATATCTTTCATAGGAGCTGATGGACGACGTGTTGAGTCGTTGTAAACCCATTGACAAACCAAGGAATGGCGTGTCGAACAGTTAAAGGGAAAGCACTGCAGCATGTAGTGCCTCAGATAAATGTGTTTGTGTCTGACTAGATTAAGTCTGACATGTCTATCTATACCAAACTGGGGGTTCATTCGGAAAACAAGCAGCCGCTATGTTACTCGCGCAGACGTACAGTTTTCAAAATTTGTTTGTGTTCAATTAATGGCCACGATGCTGGAGGCAGTGAACTGGATAGAAAGTGACAGTGTTTTTTTAAAAGTGCTGAGGCCAAATGAGGCTGCTGTCTGTTCTTCCAAGCAATATTACTCTCCCATTCTCTTTGTTTATCATTTATCTTCCTTCTGTCTTCATCTCTAACTGCACGCTCTGGCAGTTAAGCAGGGCATATCGGAGCTGTTTGAACACTTGATTTCTGAACTCTCCTCCCTCGTCAATGCTGCACATGTGTACGTTACAACGTAAAAATAAGACCCGCGGGCACTTTACTGCCGATTAGAGGTCACAGGGCCTTATAGTCTAACAATGCTGATTCAGTGCATTAGTGAGGGAATGCCATGGAAGGATATGTGACTAACATTGAACTGCTCTGTAGTGGTACAGCAGTAAGGCTGGAACAAACGATTATGTCTATTCTAGAGATTATTTTTCGATGCATTGATTAAGCTAACGATTCATTTTTCCAGTTCAATTTGATTCGATTAATGAATATCTCCCCATTAATTAACTAAAAGTAATTTATACATGTTGATATACATATCTAAAATGAAAAAAAAAAAATTGTAATATATGTTTATTGCTCTTCGACTCAAAACCCCAACATAAAGTTCAAGTAAGAATGTCAAAGTACAAAATAATGCAGTCAGAAGTGGCATGGTGTTTCCTCTTTGTCCCGTTGACGCGCTGCCGTCCGGTCACACCCGCGATAAAGGACGAGGGTTACGCGGAACAGCTACCTTCCACGAACGAGTACGTACCTTCACTGCCTTGCACTTTTGAAACTTTGAGGAGCCACTCACGTTAGTTATTCTCCGGCGCCGCCATCTTTGTTATGGTCGGACGTCACATCGGCACGCACATTTTGTGTTGACGTATTTTTTGCGTCGTCATCGATGACGTTGACACGTTGTCCCGGCTCTATGAAGTAGTAAAATCAAAGGTAATTGTGAAATGTAATAGTGAAGTATGAATGCTAAATACAAGTATATGGAGGCTATTAGTGGGAACAGTTGTGTAACCGTCTAGGCAACATCTGAATCTTTTTTCTAGTTCTTCCTCTCGGTCAGGATAGGCCACTTTTCACACAGCTTGGCCACAAAAATGTGTTTTTTGATCCTAAGGCAACATTATCAATATTCATGTCGGCATTTTGAATAATAACCGATCTGAGTATTAATAGAGGAAAGAACAAAGGGTTTGTGTGGCTTTTTTGTCCTTTTGGTGAGTCATTTTTGTAGAATTGTGTTGTAGTTTTATTCACTTTTTTGTTGTTTTTATTGTCGTCTTGCATGTTTTTTGAGTCATTTTGTGTATTTCTGTTGTCGACTTGTACGTTTTGTCTATTATTTCTGTGGAATTCTTTTAGCCATTTCATCCAACTTTTGGTTAATTTTGTGTATTTCTGTTGTCATTTATATATATTTATATTCCTGCATGTATTGTTACCTCCATCAAGGAGTTAACATTTTCATTTGTTTGTCTGTTTGTCTGTTTGAAGGATTAAGTCAAGAATTTTGACAAAATTCTAACCAAAGATAGACTTTGCACCAAGGAAGATTCCATTACATTTTGGCGGGGATCTGGATCAATAATTGAAAAATCCAACATCAGCAAAAATTCATACTGTATCTCTGTTTGGTAATTAACCAATCAAGGAAATTTGACTTTGTTATGTCTAGTTTTTTCCTCTATTACCCCACCAAGTTTTATCAGGATCAGATCCAGATCCAGCACATTTCATCACAATTGTTTGAAAAAATGGGGGTGTACTTATATTTGGACATACTGTTTGATTATTATTTGGGATAGCAATTTCTTCTAAGCCTTTAAAGTGTGAATGATCATGGCACCATGATCAGGATCACTGATCCAGCTAACGCCAATATCTGGAAAAGAGATTTGGTGCTTTGTGGAGGTACAAAATGCGCTTCCTGAGAGATCTTGTTTTTGCAAAATTTCAGTCATCTTGTCTGTTTTTTGTTACATTTGTGCATTTCTGTTGTCATTTATTATGCGTCTGATTTTACTTCCTTTTGTGTATCTGTAATTTCTATCTGGGAGTTTTTTCTTTACTTGTCATTTGGGGTCCGAACTAAATAAGACCAAGAAGCGCATGTGCCCACCCAGGCCCCTTGTTGCCTGTGTCTACTTTAGGTATTCTAATACTCTCACCAAGCATGCAAGGAGTCTCCAGATGAACCAGTAAACTTGAGTGTGTGAAGATGCCTGTTGTTTGACATTACTAAGGTTTAACCTGGCTAGCTCCCTCTGCAGGATGTGACAGGCACTGCAGTCCTGATGCTGTTAAATCAGGTACAGAAGATTAGAGCTGAGTAAAAAAATGTATATAATCGATCTTGAATCGATTTCATTGAAATTTTCCAAAATCAATTCATAGGTGCTGAAATCGATATTTTTTTCTTTTACTCTAACCCCTATGCAACGCAAAAGTGCATTTCGCGTAAATAGGGTGGATGCAGACAAAGCTCTGCTGGGCAAGTGGCTTACACTTATAAACCACAACCACAACCATCTTATTAATATCCAAGTAAAATTTGAAAGATCAATCAATCAATACTGAATCAAATTGTGATTAATTGATTAAAAACCTTATTAATTGGAATTTAATCAATTCAGGAAGCTGGTCATGATACCGAGCTCTACAGAAGACAGATGATTGGTTGGACAGACTCATAAAGAAGATTGAGGAAAAAACCCCAAGAGTCCAAGTCCCTAAATGACAAAACGAGCATTACTCATTCTTAGACGCCTAAAAACACTTATTTTTGGAGTGCAGACGCAAATCTCAGTAATGTGCCGATCATCAATCAGACACACCGCTTCTCAAATTCCTTTCACACCATCAGAACGTGCGAAAGTGAGTCCAATGGCAGCTATGCACAATATTTCTGCCTTTTTGTTATCCGTGCTTTCTTTGCCTTTCTCGCACTCTGAAGTGAACAGTGTAAAAGTCCTTCACTAGTAGAGATGAAAAGATGAGTTTCTTACTGTTTCACCTGTACTCCCCCCAAGAGTCAGGATCAGCTGAATCACGGCCGTCCGCCCTTGGCGGACGGAGGTGACTCAGTGCGTTCTGTGATACCATCTCCTTGTTTGACATTAAAAAAGGCCACAATGATTCAGAGCAGGAACATTTGGTTTGACGAGGGAGGCAGAATTTGAGCCGCGCTTGCAGTTGTCCTCGGTTTGCACTCAGCGCGTTTTTCCTCCTGATGCGATTGTTTTCATTCTTCTTTTGAAGCCTTGCTCCCTCATTTCTTCTTTCTATACTTCTTTATACATTTCTCTAATTCACTCAACCTCTCCTGCTTCTCTTTTCTCTTCTGTCCTTTTTCAAAACAGCTGCTGCTACTGTGTTGCTAGCAGCCTGGAAAAGAAAAAGCGTCTGTTCAGGGTTCAAGTTCTGTACATTTCAAAGGGTTTTTTGTTGCACCAGTACGTGATTGACAGGGAGATTACCACTTCAA
Organism: Gouania willdenowi; assembly: GCF_900634775.1. Classification (NCBI taxonomy): domain Eukaryota; kingdom Metazoa; phylum Chordata; class Actinopteri; order Blenniiformes; family Gobiesocidae; genus Gouania; species Gouania willdenowi. The sequence continues at coordinate 6,392,914 of NC_041054.1, forward strand.
TTTTCTGAGATGGAAGCAAAAAAATACAAAAGCTGTTACGCTTTATTGGGCAGGCTTTATTAAGTAGCTTGTTGTTTTTTTTGGGGGATTGGATTCATAATCCGCTCAAGCTTTAGTCGAGTAAATATCTGCAGGAGCCCTTGTGTGTGAATTGATCCATTTGTCTATGAAAGGCAAGTTGAAGAGTCACTGATAAATAAGCACTCACCGACCACTGGGAGGAATAGACCTCCTACCAAGCCATGACAAATGCTGTTTAATGCTTCATCGAGCAGCACAACCCACGTCCACATGTGCAACCTAAACACAGTCAGGGTACAAATCCACTTGAAAAACCACAACACGTTCAGGTTTCTATTTTACAAATAACATTAACAGCTTCAAATATTTCAAAAGTAGCCAAAACAGGTTCAAATGATCAAATTCTTGGTGAAAAAGAGATCGGGTTCATGTGTGTCTGTGATCAATAGCGAGGAATGTGTGTGCTTTCAATTGTGTGTTAGCCCTGTGATGGATGGTCGACTTTCCCGACACTGTCATATGCCACGACAAAGTTATGGAAAGGTTTTCATCATCACCTGCGCTGATTAGGGCGAGCAAATATAAAAGATCAATCATTAATTTGTTTCATTGCTTTTTTGGGTCATATCTACCTTGCACAAGTTAAGGAAAATACTACTTCTAGAAATAAAAAAAGGGTAGAAAAGCAAAACTTACAATTCTCGTTTATTTTTTAAATGGTACTAGGGTTGCAAAGCAGCAAAATTATTTCCTGTACGTTTTCACAGGAACTTAAAGCTGAGAAATCTGTGTTTCATGATTCTTTTGAAATGCAAAAAAATACCTAACTGGTCTTTTACTATGGTCTACCGCCGGTGGTCATTCATATACATTAATGTGCCCTTTTCTTTCCAGTATGAATAATCTTAAAATGTTTAAAATGCATTTCCGTACATATATTTAAAGCAGACTTCTGAGGCCCCCCCTCCTTGGGCCCTGGGTACTCAGTAGCCTTTACCCCCTTGTCCGACACCCATGCTAACAATACTTCATTTTATCGTGCATTAACAAAAATACAAATAAGCCTTTTTTTAAATAATTGAGCCCCACCCCCCTTCCCTTATACAACATTAGGCACAATAACAAGGCCAATTATCCTGATTTATGACCATTATTGTCAGTACGTTACACCATATGCTCCTTTGTTTTGAAATGTAATTTCATTCTACGGTGTGTTACGTCCTGTCATTTCAATAATGCTAAATCACAGCTTTTAAAAATGCATCTGTTTCACTGTGGATGAAATTCAATTTGCAGCCAGTGAGATATTATTATACAAGATGGAAAGACAGATGAGTCAATAATTGGAAGGAGACTGATCCGCTATCCCTCACATTATCGTTTCATTGTCAGGGACCAATAAAAGTGCGGGAGAAAAAATAAAATAATTGGCACGTGGCCAAAGAGGAGAAATCCTTCATCCTGATGATGTCATGTTCTCCTGTTGATGTACAGTTGAGTGGCTTGTAGTTTTTTTCCCCCAGCAGGTCCACCAGATTAATCCAAGCCTTTTCTAACCATTACTAAAAAAAAACAAAAACAGGAACACATAAATGATCCACTGCATATGTCACTGTCCAATCGGGAGGCATCATTTATTCCCATCCATCACTGTGAATTGAACAATTCACCTTCACTGCCCTGTCCATTGTCTTGTAGACAGGCTGTGTGGGTGTTAGTGGAATGGCCTTGTTCGTATTGTCTCTTTAGCCCCGAGGAGGGATTCATGCAGCAGATTAGAGGGAAAACCAGGATGGATGTCATGCTTAGATGAATAGTGAGGTGCCTGAGGAAAGGACGGCAAAGAGTGGCTTTTAGCTGCAAATTATAGCCTAGAAAAATCAAACTACAAGCAGAGTTGGTGTCAATTACCTATGTTAAATTACAATTCAATTATGATTACAGTGACCAGCATTTTTTCCCAATTACAATTATATTTTTTTATCCTCAAAGTCAATTACAATGAATCACAATTACCGAGCCTGAAATAAATAACCTAATAAAACTTAACCATCCTCTGTCCATCTCTTATAATAAAATCAGCAGTAAAATACATATTATCTATCATGTAATTTAGTTTTTTCTTGGTTAACATGTTAGCCTTCCTTATCCATTAAAATGGTAAAATGAACTACATACTGTATGTGTAAGCCATAGAACTGTAACGTGGTTTCCTATGTTTGTGTTTAAATTGTAAATATGACATACAAGTACAGTTTAAAAAATGTGATTTATCATCCCCAGCAGCTTTTCAAAACTTACATCCACCGTGCATCCCACAGTTATTGCATCATGTTTATAATACGAGCATCAATATCCAACTACACAGAGACAGACAGACTGAAGTGATGCTTTGTTTCAGTGCTTCAGCTTTTGTTTTTTTCATTGTTCATCTCACATAACGCAGCCTGAGGGCACAGAGAGGTTCCCCCTCCTGGTCACTTGTTGTTACCCGCTTGGTTGTGATTGTGTGTGTGTGTAGCCTACGTTGTTCTGATAGATTGTTTCTCAGGTTGCAACGGCCCCGAGGTTTTCAGGACGCCTGAGGTTAGGATTTATATTAGAACATCTTTTTGTAGCCGTAAGCTGTTTGACTCACTGTGAAGACATGGCCTTTAGGTAGTGATAGTGATGTATAAACATGTGTGAGGATAGAAAATGATAGATCATAACGAGGTGCTTTGATAGATTCACAGAAGGATGATATACTATATATACAATAGTACACACTCTGGATCAGTGGTTCTCACAATTTTTTCACTCAAGTTCCCCCTTTTCTCTTATTTCTGAATCCAAGTGCCCCCTTTGTTTGGCTGACATTTTGCTTAGACCTGTTTGACCTGAAACTTTGTCAATGGCTTCCAAATACCCCAAGTGTGTGTGTGTATGAGGGATTTGGGGTAATTTGATCATTTCAAAACGTTTAATTTTTAACCCCTCAATCTCTGTGCCCTGCTCTGCTGTCTTTGACCAGCCTGTGACTTTGTCTTCTTTACGGGGGATTGTTAGTCAGTTCAAACCCTGAGGTTCTCCAAATTATGCCCTCCTCGACTATTTAAAGAGGTTTTCCCCACTGTTAGACCATCTGTTATTGCAATAATTAATAGCAGTCTATTCTCAAGTGTTGTCCCTGAACTGTTTAAGCATGCAGTAGTGCAACTTCTGATTTAAAAACCTGGTCTAGATACTGTAGTTTTTGCTAACTTCACGCCAATCTCCAACGTGCCTTTTCTTGCCAAAGCCCTGGAAAAGATAGTTAATAGTCAATTAATGGCATTTTTAGAAGAGCATAATATTTTTGAGGTTTTCCAATCCTGTCTTTAAACCCTGGACAGCAACGAATCAGCTCTTTTAAGAGTTTTTAATGATATCTTTTTAGCTACAGACTTTGGTGACTGTGTTGTCCTTGTTCTTTTAGACTTAACTGCTGCATTTGACAATGTGGATCATGAGATCTTGATCTCTTGTTTGGAGCAATGGGTGGGCATCAGGGGCGTAGCAATGGATTGGTTCAGGTTGTACTTGGCTGATCAAACTTTTTGTGTCAGCCTTGGTGACTTTTTATCCTACTCTGCTCCTCTCTTGTGTGGAGTCCCACAGGGCTCAGTGTTAGACCTTCTCCTTTTCTTTCTATTTGCTAACGCTTGGTACAATACTCAAGAAACATGGCATTTCTTTCCATTGTTATGCGGACAACAGTCAGATTTATGTCCCCCTTAAAAAGAACAGTGAATACTCTGCTCGAGTGTTATTCGAGTGTCTTGAGGACATAAAAGCCTGGATGGGTCTTAACTTTTTAAAGGTAAAAGGTTAAACGGTAGTGATGGTCTTTGGTGGTACCACTGGGACCCCTCTTATAGATCTGGGTTTTTTGGCCCAGTATACCAAGCAGTTCATCACAAACCTAGGGGTTAAAATGGACCCTGATCTTAAGCTCGACTGTCAGATTAAGGCTGTTGTAAAATCAAACTTTTTTCCATCTGAGGCAGTTGGCCAGAATAAAGCAAATTTTTTTGAGGCAGCACTTTGAAAATGTAATCCACGCCTTTGTTACCACTGGGCTGGTATACTGTAATGCATTGTACAGTATTTGGGGTTAGTGGGTCCTCCGTTGCCTGTCTCCAAATGGTACAAAATGCAGCTGCACGTCTTTTAACTGACACACATAAATATGATTACATTTCCCCCATTTTAGCCTCCCTCCATTGGTTGCCTGTACAATTTAAGACGTCAATTTTATTTCTTTTATTTCTTTTACTATGTTCTTTCAATGTTTTATACTTCTTCATTTATTTTGTATTTCAAGTTTTATGCTTTTTAATTTGTTTTGTATTTCAAATGTAGTTTTTTAGCTCTTTTGAACTGCTATTTATTTTATTTTCATCTGGACAGCGCTTTGGTCAGCTGTGGTTGTTTTAAAGTGCTTTACAAATAAATTGGATTTTTTTCCAAGTCCTTTTTTTCCCCCGTTTTTTATGTGTTTCCTACGGCAGAGGACTAGGGCCATTTTTCTTTTCTTTCAGTGGCTCAGTTTTTTTTTCCAGTGGCCCTAATCCTCTTCCCAATGTTTGAGCTCAGATTTTTTTTTTTTTACTGCATTTTAATTTAACTAGATTTATATTTCACAAAGTGAAAGTATAGAAATGCCGTTGTTTAAGATTTCATTAACTCATTCACTGCCAGTCCTTTTCAGAGCGGCCAACCCCATATTGCCAGGCATTTTAGATGATTTTCCGTGATTTTTGAAGACCCACAGAATATTTTGTACTATGACAATCTGAAATCAGACTCTGAAAGATTAGACTCTCTATTTTCATCAGAAAAAATAATTGTGTTTCTAGCTTGTTGTGTTCTTCCGTAATCAGCAGTTGAATAGAGGCAAGTTTCAAACAAATCCCCAGTTTGTGACAAAAAGCTGAGAAAAATGGCTTTTTCTGAAAGAACTTATCAGTGACTTTGAAGCATTTTTTTATTTTTATTTTTTTTACATTAGTTTTCTACTATAAAACTACAAAAACAACACTGAGACCAGGCTTTTCATGGAAAAATCTATCTGTCAGGATTTCTTACTGTATTTTGGCATTCCTCCAAGTCTCTCCCCCCGTCATTCTCCCCACACGCAACTTCCTCCTCCTCCCGGACATGTCGCCGCTTGCCCCATTTTTTTGACCATTTTCTCTCACCATCGCGACATTCCCAGTAGTCTACTTAGTTCCACACATGCTCTGGAGCTGCTGTGAGCTTCAGCATCACCTCTCTAGTGCCATTTTCTGTCTTGTAAACTCCTTTCCTCTCCCTCTGAGCTCTGCCCATCATGGGTGATCTCTCATCCAAAGGTGAGCTGCTGCCACCTACATGTCACCAGTTGGTCACAACATCATGGTACAAGCTCAATATTCACAGGAAAGCTTGGTCACACTGTCTCCTAGCAACCCCAGCCGAAAAACACAAGTCTTTAGACGTCTTTGGCAGTCAATAAATTAAAAAAAGAAAAATTATTTAAAAACTTCAAAAATCTATTTACATTTTTCAGAAATTTCAGGCGACCCCAATTAAACTCCAGGTGACCCCAAGGTTAAAAACCCTGATTTAGTAGCTCCCTAATAGATTTATTTCTATAGTTTTTATAATTTCTGGTCATCTCAAGCCTCGTGTGGGACCAAGACTGACACTTTAATTGTTAATTTTACCCCCATTTGAGAAACAATGCTTTGGATAATACAGTGCCAGACATTCCATGATATTCTATCAAATACAGTGTTTGTGTTTACTGAAACTAATGTCTGCTACCTTCTTAAAGCAGCCGTATCACATTACTCAGCTCGCTGCTCTTTGGATCCATGTTGCTCCAAAGCAGAATATAAACGACCTCAGCAACACACTGCACATGGTGCAGATCCTTCAGCTCTAATGGATCAGGCTCTAAAACAGACATTTATATACCCCTCCTGCAGCATTTTTACAAACATTACATCTAAACTGCAGGAATAAAAGCCATGTAGTGCGCATCGGCTGTGATCAGGGCTGCAGCTGCAGAATCATTGGTACTTATTTGTAATGAGTGGTCATTAAAAAGCCCGCGGGTCGTAACTTTCTTTTACAGGAGTTTTTTTTTCTGTTTACTGTAACGCTGTGTGTGGTCTGTGCGTGTGCGTGAGTGTAGTTTACAACAGCAGCGTCTGATGTTGCCTCATCTCCTGTCTGGAGGTGGATCAATACCATCTTAAGCGTGATAGGTTTTTCACACTTTCACTAAGGCTCACAAACACACACACCAAAACACACACACCAAAACACGGCCTGCATCCAGGAGCTCCGTAAACATCTGCGCATACATTTCTAGCAAATAGTTTAATACCTTTAGCTTTTAGCAGGAAAATCAGAAACAGGTATGTTTTAGATCAATGTTTCTCAAAAGGGGGTACGTGTACGAGATGGTACGACAAGGGGTACCTGAGAGAGAGAGAGACAGAGGAAAATTAACAAATCAAAGCATTAAAATTATGGGGTTTTATAATGTTTATTTTTAGTTAAGCAACTCACAAAAACGACAACAAAAACACACAAATTAAGAGAAAAAATATACTGAATGATAAAAAGAACAAACAAAAACAAAACATGCAAAATGACAGCAAAAACACACACACTGAGAATAAAACCATTACCAGCGACACACAAAACAGCAACAAAGATACACAAAATACACAAAAATAACAGAGAAACATACAAAACATAAGAAACAACCAAACAACACCAAAAACACACACACTGAGATAGAATAATTTAAATCACTGATTCTCAACTGGTGGGTCGAGGACCCAAAAGTGGGTCGCGGACCTGTACTTGGTGGGTCGCAGACAGCTGTTCAAAAATAAATAAATACTTAATGTCTCATGTTGGACTTGTCTTTTATTTTGAAAGAAACTTTTCGTTTGACAGGCATGCTGTGAAATGCACAGAAAAACATAGATTTATGTTTTAAAAAAGCTATTGTTGAAAAACTAAATTTGGCTGGTTGAATTCTAAAAAAAAGTGGGACCCAATGACAAAATGTGGGTCCCAGAATGAGACCAGTTGAGAACCCCTGATTTAAATAATACCAACAACACACAAAAATGACAAAAAAAATACAAAAGAAAAGAAAAGTATATTGAATAATAAAAAGAACAGACAAACAATTACAAAATAGACTAAATGACACCATAAACACACAAAATGATGATAGAAATGATTAGAACATGGACTAAACATACAAGGATCAGTCTTGGTCCCATGGAGGGAGATGATCAGAAATGATAAAAACTATAGAAATAAATCCATTCAAGGGGCACTAAATACTGTTTCTTTCCACTTATTATCCCCCGCCATAACAAAGTGTGGAAGGGGGATATAGGTTTGAGCTCCGTCCGTCCGAGTTAAAGAGGACAGCTTTTCTCAGAAACTGTTTAAGAATCGATAACCAAATTTGGTGTGTGGCTACAGGGTATCAATAACTTGATAGAGTTCAAAAATGAGAAGCGTGCAATCATTTTTTTCAGAGTTATTGCCCTTGTTCCGTTTTTTGGACTCTGTTTGAGGTATCTTCAAAGGGGACAGCTTTTCTCAGAAATTTTTTACGGTAGGATAACCAAATTTGGTGTGTGGCTTCAGGGTATCAATATCTTGATGGAGTTCGAAAATGAGAAGCGTGCAATCATTTTTTTCGGAGTTATTGCCCATGTTCCATTTTTCTTCAAAAGGGACAGCTTTTCTTAGAAACCATTTAAGATAGTTAGTAATTTTATATTCTGATGTGATGATATTTTCTTATGTATACATCTAAGTTCTTAGATTTAGGACATTTAAGAAAAGGTTGTGAGTTATAATGACAACAAATCTGGTGGGGGATGTTGATGACAAAATGAGATTCTTTAAAATGTGTGTTAATATTATTGTTACTCATTCAAGTTTGAGTACCACTGTTTTAGGTTGTGTCGATCGCTTTGTTATTTCTCAGCAGTTGGTCACTGGACACACGCACACACACACACACACGAACACACACACAGACTTAGTGAAACCTTCTTTATCGCAGACACTCAGTCGTCTCAAAAACACAGAAAATCGAAATCACAAATCGGCTTAACTCTCTGCCCGACACATCCGTGAATTAAGCCTTTCCGTTGCTCTCCCTTTCCCATTATTATACAGCCATTGTCAGGGTCTGAATCAGTAACAGGTAGCCCCCTCCCCCCATATCTCAGCTTCCTCTACTCACTTTTCCTCTCCTCTTCCTCTGCTTTTCACTTTCTCTTTGTCTTCAATCGCTTTCACCAGCCTCCATTCCATCCCTCCTGTTCCTCCTTCATTCTCAGATGCTGCTGGCCTCCTCCTGACCTACGTCCTCTCCTTCTTAATCATCTCTTTTCTGTCCAAGAAACACCTACTCATTTCCTCTTCTCCTTTTCTATCACCCTTATGGCACTAAATAAAATGTACTGTTTTGTACATCATAATACCAGGGCGACCGTGGCTCAGGTGGTAGTGGGTCGTCTTCTGATCGAGAGGTTGGGGGTTCGATCCCAGTACCTGACTATGTGTCGAAGTGTCCTTGGGCAAGACACTGAACCCTAAGTTGCTCTCAGTGGTCGACTAGCGCCTTGCATGGCAGTCCTGTCCCACTGGTGTGTGAATATGAGAGTGAATGGGTGAATGAGCTGTTATGTAAAGCGCTTTGAGACTGCTTCAGTGTGGTGATAAAGCGCTATATAAAATCAAGTCCATTTACCATTTACCATAATATATGCCAGGGTTGGGGTATATTTATCACGTAATTCATCATGAATTACAATTATGGCGTACCTATAATTGTAATTCTAATTTTAAAAAATCTGTTACTGTCGTGATCATAATTAAATTGTAATTGAGTTTAGATAATTGACTTTGTAATTATAATTGCCATGAAAATTCTCTAAAATTGTTTAATTATAATTTTTCGCAAAATTGTAGAACCGTGTTACAGTTCAACTTCTACACATATGTAGTTAATAATTATTAGAATATGTTTCATATCAAGCTTTCCCACATTTTACCACTTAAACAAAGTGAAATCAAGGGGTTTACTGATGGAAAAAAGGCTCAGATGCCCACACCAAAAATATGAAAACTTATATTTTCATTGGTTATGAAGCCTAACAAGGTAACCAATAGATAGGAAATAAATTAGATGATAGATATTTGTTATTAGTGTATTTTACAGATGCTAACACAAGAGGAAAGTTAACTTTTTTTAGGTGAATTTTTTCAGGCTCAGTAATTGTGATAATTGTAATTGAACGTTTGTGTAATTGAGAACGTAATTGTAATTGATATATTCATTTAGAGGAAAAAAATGATTGTAATTGGAAAAAATGCCAGCCACTGTAATTGTAATTGAATTGTAATTGAACATAGGTATTAGAAAATGTAATTGTAACTGGAAAATATAATTGACGTCAACCCTGATATATATATATATATATATATATGTACAGTATATATATATATATATATCTTTTCTAACATGTTGCCAGTGGAGATAATCCATCATAACACTGTGTGCCTGCAGTTTGAAAGACATAATGTTAGCTACATAATGACGCATCAGTAATATTAGTCCAGTGATGATGGTAATGATAGGAGTCGTTTATTTGTTCTTACATAATGCTACGTTGTTACAGTGGCGAACAGGCATCAGATCATTGCTCTGTTTTTATACTTTACACATTATGGCTAATGCTCATTATAAAGGACAGTCGATCATTGCGTTCGGCTACAATGAGAAAAATAAAGAGGAAAAACAGGAGGAATCACTGGTTTGCCACTGTTTGCTAGGCTTTTCTGTGGCTTTTGTAGGACCAGGTGTGCACAACAATGTGGCTCTGTAAGAACTTAATCCTCTTGAAAATAGCTCGGACCTCTAGCATCAGGGTCCAATGTCCTGGGTGGACCTAAAGCCCACCCTCTCTGTGTAGTCTACAATAGTCTCCCTGTGCAGGAGCAGCTTTCTCCACTTTCTCTTACCATGTAGATGGGAACATGTACAGCAGAGATGGGCAACTTCTTACACAGAGGGGGCCACATTATCAACATTCAAGTCAGCATTTATATTGTACGATCTGAGCTTTAACACAAGAAAGAACAAAGGTTTTCTTTGTTTTTATTGTCATTTGGTTTGTTTTCGGAGTCATTTTGTACATTTTTCTGTTATTTTGTGTATTTTTAGCTGTCTTGTGCAATTTTAGGTTAATTATGTGTATTTTTGTTTTGTTATTATATTGTTGCTATTTTTGTTCTTTTGTGTATTTTTTGTAAATTTGTATGTTTTTGAGTTGATTTGTTTAATTTTGTTGTCATTTTGTAAATTTCTCTGTTAATTGTGTCATGTTGTATGTTTTTTTTTGTGTATTTCTGTTGTCATTTTGTTTGTTTTTGGAGTCATATTTTGTGTATTTCTGTTGTAGTTTTTGTAGTCTTTGTGCATGTTTTTGAGTTATTTTTTTGTAATTTTAGTCATTTTGTAAAGTTTTCTGTTATTTTCGTATATTTTGGCACTCTAGTGCAGCTTTTGGTTATAATTTTGTGTATTTGTGTTGTAGTTTTGTTTACTTTTTTATGTAGTTGTCTTGCATGTTTCGTCATTTTGTAAATTCTTCTGTTATTTTTGTGTATTTTCAGTCATCTTGGGTAACTTTTGGTAAATGTTGTGCATTTTTTTGTTCTTTTGTGTATTTTTTGTAATTTTGAATGTTTTTGAGTTGTTTTGTGCATTTTTGTTTCTGTTATTTTGTGTATTCTTAGTCATCTTGTCTGCTTTATTGGTTAATTTTGTGTATTTCTGTTGTCCTTTTGTGCATTTTTATTCTCATTTTTATGTGATTTTTGTCATTTTTCTGTACATTTTTGTAGCTCTGTATGTTCTTTTGAGTCATTGTGTTTACTTAGTTCGGGGGCCGCACAAAATTAGACTGAGGGCTGCATGTGGCTCATGGACCACCTGTTGCCCATGTCTGATGCACAGCATCCCAGGGTCATTTGTTAAAGGCAGTTCTCGTATACTCTGTGTAGCATTGGCTCAGGATTCATTCATCCTCGCTCACCTGCACTTTTGTTTTACGATTTGTCACGTAATGACAATAAAACACTCTTTACCTTTACTCAACACTAAGCACTACTAGTGCACACACTCTGAATCAAAGACGCATCACATGAAGCTTGTTTTTAGGACAGAGGGGGAAAAAATGTCCTCTGGCTGTTATTGTGAATACAGGAAGTGCACAGTAGAGCAAATCTGACATGCACTGTCTGCACAGTTTGTCTCTAACAGAGTCACCACTGCCAAGTGCACATGCAATTCCTCACTAGCATAACTGTAGGAGTCAGTGTGTTGTAGACCTGCACATGAACTCACACAAACGCACACACAGACTTTGCTGACGCATTTTTAAGATGTTGTCCTTCCAAGGCCTCATTGCTGGGAAAATTGAGTTATCATGACAATAAAAGAGTATGACTTCATGACGTCCCCTCTTTTTTCACTGTATTAACCAGGGTAGCATGGGGAGACACCAAAGCGGATGGTTAAAAGAAAGGGAAAAAAGTGAGAGAATAAATGAAAGAATATCCGTTTTAGCTTCAAATACCATATTATTTCATTTTCTTACAACACATTTCCTTACTGTCAATAATCAGTTTGGATCGTAGCTGTGTTTGAGTGTCATATTGTCCATGTTTGGTGCTCAGTATGCTTCACGTCTTTGTAGCTTAGGTTGTTTTTAAGCTGTTTGATAAGCTTTTTCATGTGTAATGTTGATATGTTGATAGCGGTGACCATTCATAACTAGGGATGTAATGATTCACTCAACTCTCGATACGATTCGATTCACGATGCTGGGTTCACAATACGATTCTCTCACGATTTATTTTACAAAATGGGACTGTAGTCAAATGATGACTGAAAAATATTGAAAATACTGTATTATTTTCCTTTTATTGTTAATTGTCAAAAGAATCCCTTGATAAACTATTCAAAACAATGCAATTTAACTGAAAATAAATCTTGAATGAAATAAATAAAGGAATAATATAAATGAATAAGAAGCTTATTAATTTAAATTCTGGTTCTATAGTAAACAATGCAAAACTGCATAATAGTTTTTTTCTTTTTTCTTTTTAAAAGTGCAACTGAAAATGTATTTTGTGCCTTAACAATTGGACCGTCATTGCACAGATATTTGTTTGGACCAGCAGAGGGCGTTAGTAACCCAGTGGTTGGTTGGCATGCAGCTAATCTAGCAGTGAAGAAGAGATGCTATGCTTGCAGATAGAGCTAATAGAAAAACGTGACTTTTACAGATATTCACGGAATATTACAAATATTATTTCGGTGCTAAAGCTGTAAGGAATCATTTATGAACATGTAACATTAACATGTAAGAGTAGAAGGCGGCCAGAAAGAAAATAGTAGCAGATTCCGCCCGACGGTACACTGCCGGACAAGAGAAGGGATAAATATATAGCACCCTCTGCTGTTTAAAAAAAGTACTGCGATTCAATTTTCAAAGTATCGATATCAATCGTGATACCTATGAATCGATTTTTACCTGCCTTACGATTAATCGTTACATCCCTATTTATAACCCAGGTTAACATTCAAATATGTTTGTGTTCATAAGTTTTAAACGGCATGGACATACCATGGGAGAGGCTCACCAGATGCCTTCAAGAAACTAGGAATAGTTTTTTGAACAATTCAAGCCCGTTTTGGTTTATTTTTGTCCTTTTTCTGCATTAAACTTGGCATATTTTAACTTATTTTGCTACATTCCTCCCATTTCTGCCACTTCTCTATCAAATTTCAATGCCTTTTCTTCACAATTTTTCCACTTTCAAGATATTTTCAGCACTTGTAAACCTTTTCCACCACTTTTCCCACCTAATGTTGCATATGGTGACCCATTATTGTCACTTTTATCCTGTTTTTACCATATTTAATACTTATTTTTGCCAATTTACTCCAGATGTGCAGCTTGCTTTTTTCACTTAAAGAAGAAATGTTTGCATTTTATCAATTAATAGACAAAAATCATGAAATTATTATTCGAAATTTTCCAAGAAAACTGTCTGTTATGAGTTCAATATGTGATGATGAGGGTGTAGATGATAAGTGATGGTAGTCTTGTACAGAAACTATGTACTGACTGTTTGGTAGACCTCACTATCTGAATGGGTAGAGTGCAGCAGTATTTCTTGTTGATCTTTATTTCTATTATTAATAATAAAATATAATGTTATTGTCAAAGGCGAGCAGAAGCCAAAGAAGTGCTTGACCCCGTGTTGTTGTTGTTCTTCCCCATGCTTTATCTTTTGTTTCATCTTTGTCCTCAGGGTGCAGTGATCACGCCAGCCATGGACCACACTATGTCCATGCAGCCTGCCAGCATGATGGGGCCCCTCACCCAGCAGATGAACCATCTGTCCCTGGGCACTACAGGAAGTGTGAGTCCTTATCATGAAGTCACATAGAAACACACGTAGAATAAAAATGCTGATCCGTGCAGTTACGCTAGCTTGACTTATTACTGGGTGGTTGCACTAATGAGATCTGTGAGCAGCATGGAGTCATTGGTGTTTTTGTAAAGTCAAATTCTGGATAGATGAGCATACTTTCTCTGAAACACATTTTTAGTTTCATGGCAAATATACTTTAAAGGTCCAGTATTATGCTATTTTTTACCCATCTCCAATTGTTCTAAGAACCCCAACAACATAGTATTTGAGGTGTATTTTCCAAAACTTGCCATTTTTGCAGAGTTTTAGCATTCTGAAATGTCACTTTCATGACCGCTCCTAAAAACAGGCCGTTTTTGTGTAGAAGGAAACACCAACATTGTAGGGCCTCCGCAATTCGGACTCTACCTGGGATTGATGCACATCTTTGGACTCGGAGGGACCAAACCTTTTCACCGATACCTTGTTCAGCCCGAACCGAGCACTTTTGGAAAATCGATGAGAGAGACTTCCAGGGTCTTTCCAGCCAGGACTCCACCCAGGGATGAGGCACCCTGCCCGTCCAAAGGGGCACCAGAGATGCTCCTGATCCCATTAGTTGGACTGAGATGAGCACCCACTTCCAGGGCCTCAAGCAAGCACGATTCGGACTCTAGCCAAAAACAGAGCACATATTCGGACTCAGGAATAAAACCTGTCCACTGATAACACTTTTTGACGAAAATGAGCACAGACAATTGTGCATTTTGGCTCTTGCGGGCACAATTCGGACTCTACCCGTTAGGGAGGCACATATTCGGACTCGAGGGAACCTGACCTTTCCGCTGATACCTTGGTCGGCCCAATCCAAGCGCTTTTGGAAAATCAATGGAAGTGACTTCCAGGCCTTGCCAGCCAGGACTCTATACTACCCAGGGAACAAGTTTGAGAGGCAGGAGCTCACAATTTATGTAAGGTTGGAGGAGCCAGGATTGTCAGGAGGAGGAGTTTCCCCCTTATGAGTCATAAGGGGGCAAAATCCAACTCACCCGTTTGAAGCTCACTTTTTCCAAAATATGGAATGGCAATAGAGAAAGGAAACAAAACTTTTTCAACTTTGGCCCTCTGAATGAGGCTAAAAAAAATGTGTATATCTGTAGCAACAGTGCATTTTTCATAATACTATCCCTTGAACTCGTATATTACTTTGTGGGAATTTTTTCAGCTCTTTCGTCCTTGTAATATAAAAAAAAAACCTCTGGGAAGATAATGTGAAATGTTTGGATATATTGAGGTAGGTCTCCATTGCACTGTTTGTACAGGTCATGTTGACCTAGCTTGAGGCTTTTTTTTAATCCTTGTGGTCGCTGTTCGTGAGTTTCAGAAATTCGAAAACACGTTTTTGGAATGGATTTGGAACATTTCCTGAGAAGAAAAAAAGCAACATTCTGAGGCTGACACCACATGTAGACCTGCAGCAACATTCACGTTCAGAGTCTTAAGCCAAATATCCCTCCTGATCTTCCACATCAAACTGATTTCCTGTGAAGTCCAACAGTGTGACGGGGTCTTCTGTTCTCTCCTTTCACCCCCTAAATTTACTCTTTTCTTTCCTTGTCACTCTTTAAATCACAACTCAACTCTTCCAGGCCACCAGTATTCCCTATTCCACATGCTTACCTTCAGTCCCTGGCTTCTAAATCACAAACCCCACCCCTCCCTTTTTCCAAGGATCAAGTAGACTTGAGGTGTCACACAGTTGTGAAGCCTGACTTCCTGCCCTAACCCTGCCGCCGGGGGCCAGGCGGGCAGACGGCTTTGCTCCAGCGCTACGTTTGATCTCTGTGAGCGTGTGATGGAAACAGTGCTGTATTGTACAGTTAACCATGTGTTTTCAGGTGAGCTGTCAGTGACTGTGACGCTATGCCGCCCCCCTCCCCCCCCATAATCTGACCCAGCTGTGCTAACAGCCTGGATTAGAGAAAGGCTAATCTATGATGATGGCCTCTGATGTTTGATGGGTCGTAATATGGCAGAAAGTGGGTTAGGGACTTTTTTGCCTCTGGTCGACACTCTGCAAATCTCTCTTTCTGCCTGCTTAGCCTTCCTGATGCAACGTGCTGTGTAACCTTTGTAAGGTTGAAACACACACCTGACACACCTGATCATCAGTGGGAACTGAGATGTTTCTTTATTCATGCACCAGATGTGAAGTTGTCCTCACTAGCTGATTAGTGAAAAGTGGTGAGGAATCAGAATTTGTAATGACATCGTGACATTGCATACTATAGAGCGGTGTTTATCAACCACTGTGTCGGGGTACATATAAAAAAATCTAAAAAATATTTTTGAAAACTAACAACATATAAATGTATTTACTGTTGCTAATAATAAAATGAAAAATAAATTATATAAAACAAGACAATAATGAATAGAATAAAGTTAAATTGTAGTTCTAATCATATTGTAGTTTTTTATTTGTATTCAAGACACTTTGATAAGAATGACTGCATATTGTTAATTACGCTTTAATTGAAAATAAAAAATAAATCATTAAAAAAAAGTGTTGTTCATTTGCTTCCTATTAAAAACACACCGAGATTGTTAATTGCACTATTTATTAGAAAGAAGAAATATGAAAGAAAACAAATATTTTCTATGTGCTTATATGATTCAAGGCACTTTGATGAGAATGACTGTATATTGTTAATATAGGCTACAAAGTTTCATTTTTTTATACATATATATTTTTTGTTGGTGGTGTGACTTGGGATTTTTGGTCACACTTTACTTGAAGTTTTATACATAAGGCTGACGTCACACTGTCAATATGTCATTAGCATGAGTAAGGTGTCATGAAGGTTGTCATTAAGTGTTGTTTGCTAAATTATGACACCTTTAGAGCTATGTTGGCATTGGTGGGGTTAGGTGGAAGGATCTAGTGGGTAAGGGTAACAAATGATTCTTAATGACAGCCTTCATGACACCTTATTCATGCTAATGACAGGTGTCATGTCATAATAATGACAGCGTAATGTCAGCCTTTATGTATAAAACTTCAAGTCAAGTGTTAGATTTTTTTAATGAAAAGATGCACCTTGGCTCAAAAAAGATTGAAAAACACTGCTATAGCGCTCATTCCTAGAATGCACACATTTGTGGTGTGTTGTTTTGATTGGCCCTGCTGGTCACATGACTCTCACACTCTCACCACTGCTAAGCACCTGCACAGAGTCCACAGTTAACGGTGGCCGATGAAAGAGAAGCCACACCTCAGAAATACTCACTGCGGCTGTTTGTGTTTAGCTGCGACTTCCTTCGTTTCTCTAAGAAAAGAACCAGATGTTCCCAGTCCGCCCAAGTTATGACACCAGCGTGGGTGACTCCAGCTTTCCGAGAAATGCTGGCTTGTTTTGCAACACGGAGCGTTAGGTCAAGGAAAAACAACGCCTCAGAAACAAGAAAGCATGAACTGGTGCTGCCTAATGGTCACAGCTTTGGTATGTTAGCGGTTTCACCAGTAGATGTTTTCCTGTGGACTGGCCCAGCCCAGCTTGTTGTATCGCTCAGCTTTGAAAAACTTGATTACAGAATGTTAAAGAAGCTGGCGTTCACTATTTATGGATGGGATACATAAACATGTCATCCGGGGCTGCACGCTGATTTATTTTACCGTCTTTGGTGCATATTGCTCAGTTACTGATTTATTTACCATCTCTGAGCTTCTGCCACTTAACAGAAGTCTATCTATCACGCCGCGTGTGCCTGTTAGTCACTGTGGGTTCACTGGATTTGCAAATGTTCACTTTGTCATTATCCGTGTGTGTGTGTGTGTGTGTGTGTGTGTGTGTGTGCGTGTGTGTGCGTGTGTGTGCGTGTGTGTGCGTGTGTGTGCGTGTGTGTGTGTGTGTGCGCGTGCGTGCGTGCGTGTGTGTGTGCACGCCTCACCTGTCACTGTCTGCGTTTGTGTGCTCGCGACAGTGTTTGACATGACAAGAGGTGACCTTCCCACTGTGATCTCCATCCTTTTCCTGTCATAGCATGTAGAACCCGAGTCTCTGTTGTCATGGTGACAGCAATGATTGACAGCTTCACTGGCAGAGAGAGACAGATTTGTATGAAGTGCTTTCCTTTATTATTCCTCCTGTTTCCTTCAGGTTTCTGAGGGCCAGATGAGGACAGTATGTTGTTCCTACATTTACATAAATGTGTAAAAGCTATATTTAATCATTACTCACACTGAAAACATGCTGGAAGCATTCACCTTGCCTCTGCTTTCAGTTCAAACTGTCACTTGCATGTTGGTTCTTTTCACAATACTTTGGAGGAATCATCTAGTCAGGGGTGTTAAACTTTTTTTAGTTCAAGGGCCAAATACGGAGTAGTTTGATCTCAAGTGGGCCACAGATTTTATGCAGAAAATGAGTAATTTCAACGTTGTGCCATAGTTTGCCTTTTTACGTATACATAAAACACTAAATATGTAAGAAACCGACCTATCCAAGCAATAAGTAACAGATAATAGTCCCAACAGGATCTTCACTTTAAATCTTAAATTTTTTTTTTTAATTAAGGGAAATATTATGTTGTAATTTGAGGAAAATTTAAGGATTTTCTCAGAACTTTGAGTTTTTTTCAACAATTTAACATTAAAAATTACTGCAATCATGTGATTTAAGCAAATATAATGTCGTAATTTGAGGAAAATTTAAGGATTTTGTCAGAATTTTAGTTTTTTCAACAATTTAACATGAAAAATTACTTCAAGTATTGTGATTTAAGCAAACAATATGTGGTATTTTGAGGAAAATTTAATGATTTTGTCAGATGTTACGGTTTTTCAACAATTTAACATAAAAATGACTGCATTCATGCAATTTAAACAAATATAATGTTGTAATTTAAGGAAAATTTAAGGATTTTGTCAGAGTTTTTAGTTTTTTCAACAGTTTAACATTAAAAATGACTGCAATCATGCAATATAAGCACTGGGAAAACTGTGACGCCCCTGCAAATACTGTTAAGTTTCTTTTACACAATGATTCATGGTTTCTCTGTCATTTTTGCTTTCTCCTGCGGGCCGAATTGGATGCTCTAAAGGGCCGGATTTGGCCCCCGGGCCATGAGTTTGACACATGTGAGCAAGTCTACTACGTAACAATCAATGTTATTATATAGGGACATCTTTTTGAAGACAATTTGTGTCACTAATTTAGCTACTAAACCAGTGAAAACTGATTTGGTTCATAAAAGCATTGACATTAGAAACAAGTTTGCATTGCGAAAGCAAGTGTGACATGGAACGATGTACACACATAAAGAATAAATATTAAAAAAGCAACATATGTGTTGTGCAAAACAATAAACATATACGTATATATATGTGGAACAAAATTTACAATTAAGCTCTAAGTGTTATAAAAGGGGAAAAGGTTATGTACAGACTTTGACATATATCCATATACACACACTGTATGTGTCCGGTTATACAAGTACAAGTACATACATATACATACATGTACACAAACTCTTTCATATGTATATATAGATACATGCATGGGCAGACTATTTATACAGTATATATATATATAAATATAGTCTCCTCTCTTCATGTCTTGGAACAATATCATGCATTTGCACGCTATTTTAAACAGGTGATTAAAAGTGTGACAAACAGACAAATATGTCCAATTCCACCAATAATCCTGTTCAAAATCTCGCACCACGCTACGTCAACATGTTTATCCTATGACAGGTTTCACAAAGGGTCTAGCTAGTGTGGCTGTCATAGCTTTTACGATTTCATCTTGCATGATTGCAACTATCCTAGCGTATCAAATTTGAAATGAATTAGCGAACAGTTGTTGACTCTCTCCTGTTGACACTATTAACCCTATTGAAAGTGTTTGGTAGGTTTTCAGAAAATGTAATAGCCTGTAAAGTCATCTAAACTGGGAAATGGAAAAGTGTAATGTGACGCACAAATGGGTTCACCCAGAAAAAAAATTGGGAAATTTTGAAACAGGCAATCAGTGGCCCTAAAGGTACCAGTAGTGAAGATTTGGATTAATGCTAAGACGTGTCCTCCATTAAATGTGCATTAAATATACGTGCCAATGCCAATATTGTTCAGAAGAGAGAAAAAAACTATTTAATTTAGCCAAAAAAAACACAGAAGCATTAAATGGAGTTAGCAGCATTGCACTAAACATTGCAAAGAGCCAGAGGAGTTCTAATATAAGCTTTAAGGAAGTGAATTAAACAGAAACAATAAATTGACAGGCCCCCACATCAGCAATGCCAGTTTAATATCAGCAAGATTGAGGAAAATGTAGCTCAAGGTTGAGCTAGAAAAATGAGACACGCTGTCACTATGCTTTAGAACTCACACACAAAAAGGTTTAAATTGACATTTTTAATGAAGAAGACCTTTAAAAGATGATTTAAGAGAACGTGTGACAGCATACTAGATGTAGACAGGCCGATGTCTATTTTTAAGATATGGTGATTAATTGAAATCTTAATTTCAAACATCCAAAAATAACATCATGAAAATGAACAAAAATACAGGGACTGTACACTGAACTGCCAACAAACAAAAGTATCAGTAAACATGCTAGAAATGTAATATGTACATCGTTGTCCTTTATTTTAGACTCACGCATCCATTTTAAAACAAAGACACAACTAGTATTCACAAGATAAAAGCATATACAGTACATATAAAACAGTTATTATAAAAGAGGAGCACATTGCAGGGGGTACTCGGAAAGATTTAATAATTAATTTAAAAATAATCGGGAAATGTTACTAGTTCCTTTTTAGGACACATTCACCACAAACTAACAGTACTATTGCTCAATGAAACACTATATTTTTTTTGTATTTTATTGAAACAGGATTATTTTATGCTGTAGAAGTCATTTTATCACACTTCTGACAATAGGAGGCAATAATTATCTACATTCTGCAAAGGAGTTTGTATTTACTTACGATTTAAGTAATCACATGAAAATAGCAGTTTGACTAAATTCTGCTTTAAATTGGCTTTATTGTTTTGAATTTGTAGATTAAGCCTTAGAGAACCAATGTTAGGGACACATTTAACGGTTTAAGAGAGTTCGCAGTTCCACAAATGAAAAAGCATATGAAACTAGAATATTTGCATTTCCTGAAGAAAATGCAAGTGACTAGCTATTAGCATAGCCTAACGTTAACATTAGCATAGCATTAGCTGAACATTAGCAGTAAGGTTGAAAAAGTTGAAATTGGTCAAAAAAGCTGAAATTTCGAATAGAAATGAATGGGAAAGAAAAAAATGTAATAAATCACAAAGTGTAAAAGTTGCAAATCACAATCACATCTCGGGAATGTTCAGATTTTTTTGACAGCTTATTTGTAAAAATCGGTGTAGGAAAAGTTAGCACAGATGGAAGAAAAACAGATGACAATAAATATTGAGAGGGTACTTATGATATGATGAGAGGGTACAAATGATTTGACGAAAATGTGAAGGGGGTACAGGGGACAAAAAAGATTGGGAACCACTGGTTTAAGAACCATTCTGTCCTCATTGTTATTGGGACAAAATTCTTTTACCATGAGCTGTCATAGATATAAACCTTTAGTATATGGAACAGTTTCCTGGTACATGCAGCAAGGAGAGGTGTGCACTTAACTGAACAGCAGGAATCATAGAGTTGAGAGCTAAAGGATAAAAGCTGTGTCCACTCATACCTAAATGGTGAATGTCGACAAAGTATCAAAAGTAAAGGCCAGCAATGCAGCCTGTTCAAGACCCAACGCATTCTTCCAGTGTAAACCTCAGTCGGCCACTATCAAAGCCAGAGGAAGGAGAGGTGAAATCTTTTTATAGTGAGGTGGTGCAGTAGCTCCTATCGTGTCGTGGCCCCACAGCTCAGATCAATAGTCATCAGAGCCTTTCCCCCCTTGCTGCACTGCCATTAATAACCCACCTTGAGTGGCTGGATGGTCTTGCCTTGACCAACTGCTATCCTTCACCTTGCAGATGATACAAGAGAACAGCATGTCAACACAGAGAGGATAGATTGGTGTGGCCACTGAGCGACAGGCCGAGACGTGCTAATGATTTATACACATTTTTAGATCTGGTAGCATCCTCGGCCACAGGCCAATCCGATCAATTCGCTTCCATTACATTTTATTTTTGGAGCACAATCTATAACATAGTCATCTCAGAGCAGTAAGGACAACAGATAAGGGAATTGTGTTTAAGGAAAAGAAAGTCATCTAGAAAAAGTATATTGTAGGGAAACCTGACACTAGCACACTTTATGTTGATAGCTGTTGGTAGATCGTGAGCAAAGAAACCAAAGGGATATGACAGACTATAGTGTTGCCAACAAACATAAAAGAGAAACATTTCACTTCACCAAGAAAACCCTGCAGTGACCAAACGGCAGCAAAGAACAAAAACCAATGCAAAGATAAAGACAGAAAAGATGCCAAGTACATCAACAAAAAAGTCTCCCCTCAGCTTTAAACAACAGAACAGAGCTCACATTACTCTGAGCCAGCTTGAACATTGGGCTTTACTAAATCAAAACCATTTCCTCTATGAAGATATTGATTTTAAGTCATGTTACCTGTGAGCTAGATCCTTAAAGCAATACGAAACCTGTCATATGAATCCACTTTAGATGATCGCTCTGAAGCTGAATAATAAAACGTTACTAATTCATGTCTTGATTATGTCATTTTTGTCAAGTTTCAGCTTTTAAATACACATATTTGTACATGTGTATGTTTTATATGGGTCTGGCCATTTTGGAGACCAATCATGTTCACATATTATGATCTTGTCACGCAGGCTAGCTCTTCGTATCTCCACTCCCATAGACCACAGAGAGTCTATGGCAGGGATGGGCAACTCTATCACAGCGGGGGCCACAAAAATGTGATGGTATCTGATCCGAGGGCCTCATCATCAACATTCATGTCAACATTTAGAATAATGACCAATCAGAGCATTAATACAGGGGTAAAAAGGTCTTTTTTGTCTTTGTCTGTGGTTTTGATGCTTTGTCAGTTTTTAATCATTTTGTGTGTTTTTGTTGCTTTTTGTGTTCTAGTTGTAATTTTGTGTATTTTTCTGCATTTTTGTTGTTAATTTGTGTATTTTTGGGGGTCACTTTGTTAACAGTTTGTGTGTCTTTGGAGCTATTCTGTAATGTGTTGTAGTCATTTTCTTTAAGTTGTTGTTTTGTCCGCCTTTATTGTCATTTTATGTTTTATGAGCCATTTTGTGTATTTTGGGAATTTTTTGGTCATTTTGCTGCCGATTTGTGTGTTTTGGGAGTTATTCTGTGTATTATGTTGGGCTTCATTTAAAAGAGAATGCTAAAAGTAGCTGTGTTTCCATTACCCTTGGAAATGTGCAAAATCTAAATAGCGCAATAAAAACTGGTAATGGACACACCTGAATTTTGAAAAAGCACTCAAGTATCGCTAAAAAGTTTTGACGCTTTCATGAGGAGGAATTTCAGACGTTTTTTATATCGAAATGTGTCGCAAAAGTGCGATTGAAACACTTTTTCCACAAATACATGTCATAGAGCGTGACGTACCTGGTCACATGACCACTGTTCTCAGAGAAAACATGACGCGGTACGTGTAGACAGAAGAGGAGACTGGGACATTTCTTAGCATTAGACTTAAAAATGATTAGTGCCACATTAGACGTGAAACAACAAAAGAATGCGGTGTGTTATAAGGAGGTTTTGAGCGTCCGGCTTTCTGCAGCGAGGATGAGATTTCACGGGACTTACGAGGCTCGTGGCCAAAGCAACGTTCAGTGGAAACATGTTCAAAGTCCAATTCTACTTTCTCAACATTTAGAAATATTGCTTTTATTTTGTGAAAATCTGTAATGGAAACCCAGCTACTGAAAGTTCATATCTTGGGGATAATATCCCACTACCCACCATCTCATTAAGAAATAAAGAAGCCTGGTAACTGAAATGATTGTGTTCTAAGTGTAGGAGACCCATTGTAATTGACTGTAGAAGTTAAGCATCTCTTTCCCTGTCATCCGAACAAACATTATTCATCCTATATGTCATTGTGTTCTAGTGGTCCAAACCCCTGTGGTACCAGAGCGTTACCTCAGTCTATGCCATGGATTTTCATTCAAACATTGCTGCATTGCGGTCAGAATTTATCCTGTAGTTATTGCTGTATGTCATGGAGACTGATGGTGGAGACAAGACTTAAGGAGTCTTCTCACACCAGCCTCGTTAAGGAGCCATTCAGGCCTCGCGTTCATCAAACATACGCACACACCATCTGCTTCAGGCACAGGTGCTGTGTGTGTGCATGTGTGTGTGCGTGTGTGTGTGTGTGTGTGTGTGTGCGCGTGTGCATGGATGTTGATGTGCAGCCAAATGTGCAACTGTGAGCGTGAAACACCATTTATGGCCAATTAGGGATGCTTTATATTACCCAAACCTGTCCCCTGACTGCGGACAGGGACGTATTAAAAGAGTTGAAATTGGACAAAAATCATCTTTATCGCCATAGCAACCCAATTCACTGTAGCCGAGCTTGACATCCCCCTGACTTAGCACAGCTGTGACTGCAGAAATCCAACCTGCCACATTAACTAATGGTTCCAGCAGAGGAAAAAAAAAATCTAACCTTTATCAAAATTCCTTGTTAAGTATAATTACATTTTTTTAAGATGTGTCAAGAAATATAACATTTCAAACAGACTTTCTCCCAGTGACAGGGAGATTTTAATGTCGGTAATTATCTCCTACGTCCCTTCATTTGCTTTTCATTTCATCCGGCCCTCGCAGGTGAGTGCGCTGGATGAGGTAATGGAGAACAGGAGGCAAAGACCTGAAGTCTGGAGTGCAATTGGTATGCAAGGTTTCTCAGCGGAGAGAGAGAAGGTCACTTCAACAATCTGATTAGCCGTTTTAGACAATAGCAGGTCGAGCGAGAGAGAGAAAGAGAGAGGATAGGATGTCATAGCGAGCTAATGCAGTAAAGTGTTGTAAGGTCTGGAAACGCCGTCTCACCTCGACCTGAGTGTGACAGGCCTGAGGGCAGGATACACACACACACACACACGCTCACATCCGGCATCCTCCGGGCCACGTGTTGCAATGGCGGGAGAGTTAATCACCCATGACCATGGCCTTTAGCTCCTCTCATTAACAGTGAGCGGTGAAGCCGTACCCGATCCATTAGCAACACTAGCGGTAATGACACTTCACCGGCACTGTCGGCCCACGGCTACCAACGGCTTCTCGCTCCACCTCTGCCCCTCCATTACTACATTCAACGTGAGAAAGGATAAAGAAGATTCTACTTTTTTTCTTGGTAAAACAGCAAGAAGGCGAGGAGGAGGAGTAGAAGTCGGCGGATCGATCCAAACTATCAATAATATCAATACCAACATTGGAATTGTTATTGAATGGTACCAGTGTAAAAACATTGATCTTCTAGTTTCTTTTTCTCTCCTGCTGCACTGACTGCTGCAGATTCAACTGAAAGCCTGCCTGTCTGTTTGTATCTGGCCACTCATTTCTTATAACATTTGTTGTGCAGTGTAATGTTTTTGTGCACATTTTTATTAAAGGAAAATCCAGAAAAGAAGTGGACTGAAGGGGAGAAATTGCATTATATTTTTTGGTATTGTAGGTTCCCTACTCTTTACCTCAAAAAAGGTTTTGTTTCAGTTCTGGGCATTCTACATACTGCAGCTTTAAGACCAATTTAGGTAACACTTTACTTGAAGTTTCATACATAAGGCTGTCACTTTTTTCTAAATTATGACTTTTTGGGGTTAGGGGTAGGGATCTAGTGGGGTTTGGTAGGGTTAGGGGTTAGGTTAACAAACTACACGTAATGACAGCCTTCATGACACTTTATTCATGCAAATGACATGTCATAATAATGACAGCGTAATGTCAGTCTTTATGTATAAAATTTCAAGTAAAGTGTTACCTAATTTGGTCTTAAAGCTGCACTATGTAGAATCGTGAGACTTGTAAAGAACCAACCACGCAACTCCCTTCCCTGTTGCAAAACCTATTGTCCCTTACCAGTGTCCTCGCGAAGGCGCACAACTGTAGAGCTCTTTGCAAATGTTTTCTTAATAGAGACTAGAGACAAATGTAGGGACTTTATCTTGAGTTATTGGAGAGTTTTATGATGTTTTAGAGACTGCATGTGGACTCACAACGAACCTAGCGTAGTCCACCCCACACACAGAGTAAAATGGACCTCCTTCGAGTCCATTCCGCCCGAATAAATTTGGGACTTTAAACTGTTACTTCACCACGTCGGTTTTCCTTTTTCCTCCTGCTTTGGCGTTTAACCATTGTGGTTAACTGCTGGAGTGTGTTCCGGTCCCTCCCAGATTTTGAACGGCACTTATTTGATTAGATCCAGCACCTCATAAAAAAATAAAATAAAATAAATTCTAACCCAATTTTCACTTTTAGGTGTTTATTTAAATATTATATTTAATAATATTCTTTTTTTTGTGAGGAAGAGAGTGACGCTACGAGGGTGATTTTGTGCTAAAGTAGTTTCTTTGTCAGCGCTGAAAACGGTAGAAAATGGCTAAAAAAGAGCTTTTTTAAGTCATTAAGTGTTGTGAGGGTTGGAAGGTCCAGGGTGGAGAAAAGAAAAGGATTGCCAGCCGCTGGGGGGGCGTGCGCGTGCAGCCTCTTGTGGGTGCTTCACCCGCTTCCATTATGGCTTACGGTGAGGGAGGGCGGAAGGATGGCCGACGGAGGCGTTCAAGTATAATCCCTTCTCTTCCTCCCTGATATAGTCAGGTGACGTGTGATGACCTTGAGTAGATCTGGTTCAGAAAAAAAAGTTCCAGGTGGCGGTGGGGGAGAGGAGGAGGGGGGTGGACGGAGCGTCATTCTGCACAACAGCCTGGTGTAGATGAGTCAGCCTTGAGCGGCTGGCTGTGGGAGCCAAAGATGATAAGCGATTTGTTTTCGCATTAGGCTAGCTCAATTTCAATAGCCTTTAGTCTCGGTCTCTCAGCAGGTAATCCAATAAGGTGGCTTTTCAACTAGCGAGCTGAGCATTCAACCTGTCCAAGATCGATTCAATTCTGTTAACGTTCCAAAGCAGCCTCCTGCTTGCGTTTGAGATCATTCATCACATGAGTCTGAGTGTTAAGAGCCCGGCTCCATCCTACAGAAATGACTGGCAGCCTTCCCAAAGCAGCTGCCGACGTATTACGGACTGTGCGGTAGGTCAGACAGCTGCCGGCTCCCATCAGCAGCAAGCTTACTACCATAATTTCAATCATGTCGATGTCTTCCACGGAAAGAATCGACAGACACACAACTCGCCACTTGTTCCAAGGGTCGAGTGCATATCCAGCCGCAAACGTACAGCTAGGACAGGCGGGCTCACCATTGCCCGTTCGTTTTGTCGAAGAAATGTGGTTGATTGCATTGAGAGACCAACTGATTAATTCCATTATTCCAGATTTGGATGAGATGCAAAGAGAGTCTCCTAATAGATTCACAAGACCAGACAAAACAAAGCAGCAGCAAGGACAGTTACGGGTTGGAGAAAGGGAGCAGAGGAAATGCGACCACCCTCGTCGTGAAACAGAAAAGATTAACAAAATAATTTCAAAGAAAAATCACAAAAACAACTAAAGGTCAACCTTGGATAATATAAAAGCATTGGTGATACTGACACTGTATTTACTCGGTATCGATTGATACCTAATGTTTCAGTATCGCCCACTTCTAGTGAGGGGTAGTTCAGCTTGGTGGCTTATATAGAATCATAATCATTACCTGTTCTGCAGCATTAGCAGCATTAGCAGCATTAGCCTTCCAAGTCATTGTCCTTGTGTTTTTTTCTTCCACACGTCTACATGCTCGTATCCTCAAACAGCTGCACAGGGAGAGCCCATACGTGCACGAACACAGTTAGAAAACCAGTAATCAGGCATTTTATATGCACAGGCATGCAGTAATTAAACAGACATGCACATGTAGGGAAATCAGACGAACAATGGTGCACACGTTCACTACGCACACACACACACACACACACACACACACACACACACACACACACACACACAAAGCGTTCACAGCGAACTATGGGAAAGCCTTCACAAAGTGCCATGTCCTCATTCATATTGCATGTAAAAGCCCTCAAGCTGTCATATAACCAAACCTGTGTCACGTCTGTAAAATGGCCATCATGAAGCGAGCCCGCGCATACTTAAAAGCAAGGGCAGGCATGACCAAAGGAATATAGGCCACAGGCATTTTTCTTTCTCCTGTACACACACACTTTCTTCTTCATTCCCTTTTTTTCTTTCCTGCCTGTGAAGTCTAGGTGGGACATCAGGGCTTCTCTTCCTCCTCCTCCTCCTCCTCCTCCTCCTCCTCCTCTTCCTCCCCCTCTGTCATTCCCTAACTCATCTCTAACTGAACTTCTCTCCTCCTCTGAGATTGCACATGTATTCTTTTAGCGCCCTCAAAAGGACACAGAGGGTACCGCTACTCCAAATATCCACGAGTGTATTTGTTACTGCTTCTTACAGAGAACTAGGGCTGGGTGATATGGACCAAAACTCTTATCTCAATATTTTTCTCAAAATAGCTATAGACAATATATATATATCTTGAAAAAATTTTTTTACTCAAAATCTTACCAAAAAGACAATTCAGGGTAAAAATGTGTTCACATTTATTAACAAACAACTCCACAATGTCTAAGGGACAGCACGTGTGAGTGAGTGAGTTATGTAGTGTGGCTTGTTTAGATGAAGGTGTGGGTTTGGACACACTATCTAAATGTGCTGTTCTGAGAAATGCGAGTGTTTTACTTAAAAACAAGCTATAAATTAAAAGTATGTTGTTAGAGGCAATATTGTAATTTTCTATATCATCAAATTAGTGATCTCGATATATCTTGAATCTCTATATATTGCCCAGCTCTACAGGGAACTATAAATGGAGGTTGTCAAACTGAAAAATGCTATTACTATTAATAGATTGAGATGAAGTGTCTTGATGTGTCTTTTGTGTGTTTCAGTACATGACTGCTGCAGCTGCCGCGGCGCCTATGCAAGGGACCTACATTCCCCAGTACACTCCTGTGCCTCCAACAGCCGTCCCTGTGGAAGTAAGACCCCGTTAAACACACACTCAGAATTCAGGAGTCAGCATTATCAATTATGTTACCAATCATTTTTGCATTATTGTATATGTTACACACATTGTGGTTGGTGCAAATCTCAAGGTGGTCTATATAATTTAATTCAATATTTTCCTATGCTCTGCAATAAATTGTGGGACAGCATTATCTCGTCTCCTTTGGTATCGATGAATCAGTGTTTCCTAGGCTAAAGGAGGTTATAAGGTAAGCATTGAGCCTATTTTAACGCTCCTTATCATAGCCGCCACTTAAAGCTGCAGTTTGTAGAATCCTCTTTGCTCCGTTTTGAAACCGAAACCGAAACTTAGCGTCCCTTATCGGAATGTTTTGTGAACGCACTTAGCGACTTTTTTCTCAAATGTGGGGTCGTTATCTTGAGTAATTGGAAATTTTTCAGGTGTTTTAGAGACTCTAACATCAATGCATGTATCACTGTCGTTACTGTTTGTAGAAAGATCTCTGATTGGCTGACCTCCAGCGTCACGCTCCTGGATTTATAGACTTCCTTTACATGCGCCAGGAGAAGCAGAAGAGATTCACTCTCCACTCAGAACACTTTGGATTACAATATGCTCGAAGATTATTATGGATTTTTGATCAAATGATGCCAAAACAATGTACACACTGCAGCTTTAAACACTTCCGGGGGTTAAGGAAAAGTGGACAGAAAAGGAGATTGGAGGAACCATTCAGACGCACCCACACTCATCACTAAAAGCCCACTCACTCGCTCCCAGTATCCAATACCCAAATATTCATTAAAAAGACAAATGACTGTTGAAGCTAGGCTACAAATTGCTTCTTTCCCCTCTAAATAAATGGCCTCACACCTGCCAACAAATAACACCAGTCAAAACTGCAAGCAAAGCAAGATGAGTCAGAAGTTTTGTCGTGTTTGGAAAAGACTTCTGAAGTGCAGCACAGGATTTGGTCTGGCCAGTGTAGGAATGATGAACGTGGTGTAGCGGGCGGGCGTGTAGGCAGGGCGGCCAGGGGAGCCGGCCAGCTGTCTGGTGGCTGACAGCGAGCTGGTATCAGATGGACTATCAGTGGCGTATGGGATGACAGGAGCTGAAGTGAGACATAGTGCTGGCGGGGCCGTCTCTTTCTCTTTCCCTCCTTTCTCCTGCACAACTGGCTCTGGTTGGTGGATAGCTGCAACACACACATCTGTCACCCCCCACCCCCAGCTATGGTTATCCCTCCAACCACAGACAATGACAGCTTTCCCTGACAGACCCATTAGTCGATCGTCCCCCTCCCTCTTACAGTCCCACTGCTTCAGGAAGTTACTGAGTGGGATAAGAGAGGAATTTAGCCGTAGCGTAGCCCCCGGCACTTCTTACATTTTTCTCCTCTTCGTCGCCCTTTTGGGTCAGCGTCAGCAGAAGGGCGTACGTCACTGTGCTGATGTATGAACATGAATCTGTATCCTTGAGAGCTTGTTAAAGGTGATGGAGATGAATCGGTGATGGGGCTGAAGTAAGTTACCAGTGGACAGGAAAAAATACAGTGCAGACGGTCATTATTTAAAAAGTTTTTCACCATGACGCGGAAAGAAAATCAGCACCAAAACAATCTGTATTGCTTACATATTTTACTCTCCTATGCATCTTTAAATATGTTTAATGACAAATTAAAATTGAGTACTCATGTGGAGGTTATTCAAATTAGTGCTCGGCTGCCACACACACACACACACACACACACACTGATGATAAAAAAACTCCCATATAGCTTTTCTGACTCTCCAAGTCATGGTAAAAACTGTCTTCACTGTAAATGTTCTATTAGGTGTATCACATTGAGAGGTTCAGAGTTATTTTAAACAAAGGGTGTCAAACTCATTTTAGTTCAGGAGCCAAATACAGAGCAGTTTATATTAAGTGGGCCACAGATATTAGGCGTGTAAATGAGTAATTTAATTCTCATTTTGCTTTAGTTTACACTTCCATGTATAATTAAATGGTGAAATATGTACGTCACTGATAATATCAAAGCAATAACTGTCAGATCTCAGTCCGTGCAGGATCTTCGTTTCCAATTTATTAGGTTTTTTGGCAAATTTTTATGTAATTTGGGGATATTTTGTGAAATTGTTTGAAGAAAATTGCAGAAATTTATGAAAAATTGAAAGTTCTTTTAACAATTTGAGATTAAACATGACTTCCATCATGTTATATAAGGATGGGGAAAATGTGAACCCTGCTCATATTGTGGCGTTTTCACTGAATTTGTGTGTTTTTCTGGAGATATCTACAAATGAATTAGTTGATAATTTAAACAATGACTCATGGTTTCTCTGACTTTTTTGCTCTCTGCAGCGGGCCGAATTGGATGCTCTAAAGGGCCGGGATTGGCCCCTGGGCCTTGAGTTTGACATGTTTAAACCATGAAGAATGAATAGTGTCACAATATCTGGACAACTGAAGCGATGCTGATGCTGCTACTGCTCCTCCACCCTGATTAGCAAGAACAGATACTTACATTATTACATTGATCTACAGTTTAAACACAAAGCATTTCGGTCATTTAAGGAGAAAGTAAAAATGAATCATCGTGTAAAGCAGTGTTTCTCAAATGGGGGTACATGATGGCACTACGGGGGGTACTTGAGAGAAAGTGGAAAATTAACAAACAAAAAGGTAAAAAAATATGGGGTTTTGTAATGTTTATTTTTAGTTCAAAATTCTAATCATAATATTGATTATGGAAATAATCTTGATTAGAACATGAACTGAAAATACAAAGGTCAGTCTTGGTCCCACACCAGGTGACAGTTGACCAGAAATGATAAAAACTATTGAAATATATTCATTCAGGAGGCACTAAATACTGTTTCTATCCACTTATTTACAATGGGATTCTTTCAAATGTGTGTCATCACTCATTCATTCCATCATTATGCTCTATAGTTGTTTTTTTTCATAGAATTATGTGCAAAATGTTGAAGTTGAACTAAAGGGGGTACTTGGATTCAGAAATAGGAGAAAGGTGGTACATGAGCCAAAAAGTTTAAGAACCACTGGTGTAATGGACTCACACATGCTTATTTCACATGATGTCAGTCATTTTTTAATCTCATATTGTTGGAAGAACTCTTGTTTTTTCCAAAAACCTGCTTGAGTCCAGTCTGCTTTTATCTCCAGCAGACTGGACTATTGTAATGGTCTGCTAACAGGAATCCCCCAAAACAGCTACAGCTGGTTGAGAACGCTGCAGCTCAGGTCTTAACCAGAACAAAGAGGTCAGAGCACATTACTCCAGTTTTAAAGTCTTTACACTGGCTCCCAGTCAGCCTCAAAATAGACTTTAAAGTTCTGCTGCTGGTGTATAAATGTGTGAATAGGTTTGGTCCAGAATACGTCAGTGACATGTTAGTCAGGTATGAACCCAGCAGGTCTCTCAGATCTATGGACACAGGTCAGATAGTGGAGCCCAGAGCTCACAGTAAACATGGTGATGCTGCTTTTAGTTGTTATGCTGCAAAGAAGTGGAACAAACTGCCAGCAGAGCTGAAGTCAGCATCCAATGTGAACATTTTTAAATCAAAGTTAAAGGCACTTTTTTTCTCTACTGCATATGATTGAGAGAGAGATTTTTTGTCATGTTGTTGATGTCATGATGATTTTACTGATGATTTTAATTGATTTTACTGATGATTTTAAATGTTCTTATTGATTTTAAACAATTGAATGTTTTATCATGTAAAGCACATTGAGTTGCCTTGAGTATGAAATGCGCTATATAAATAAATTTGTCTTGCCTTGCCTTGATCCTCAAATTTTTCTACAAAATCTGTCCAAATTTAATTTAAAAAATTGGAGAAAAGAATATCTGTCACTTATTGCTTGGATATGGTCTGTACCTCACATAATTTGCATATGATTGATATAATGTGGATTTGAAAACTAGGGCACAATTATGTTGAAATGGTTTTCCTGCCTGATTTTTGCTATATTGATTATTAAATCTAATAAATCTGGTCTAAAAAGTCCTCTATAGGGTACAAATCCCTTTGATTCAAACTAACCATAACTTTAGGTTATGTATATAACCCTGATTCTACATTCCTCAGGAATTGCAGACAGAGGTTACATCCCATAGTGAAACATCTCACGAACTAATATGAAAGAGAACTTTGTGTTTTAGTCTCAAATCTAACTTCAATATTAATCATCAAGAATGATACAGGGAGTGACCTGAGGCCACCTGGATGAGTGGACAGATGGAGACGCTTCATGCTGTGTGTGTTCTCAGGGAGTGGTGACAGACGCCTCACCCCAGACAGTGGCTCCTTCATCACAGGAAGTGGCTGGACAGCAGCAACAGATCCAGGTGGACAGCGCCGGTGACCATGTTCCTGCTTACTCATACCAGTCCAAGTAAGTCCAGCCGCTGAGTTATAGTTTATCTTCATACTGACACTTAACACATACTGTGTGTGTTAACAAGTGAACCTTGCATTTCTGTAAACCAGTGGTTCCCAAACTTTTCACAATCCTGTACCCTTCATTTAACCTAAGCCATGTACTCCCTACTTCTGCACACTTAAAAAATATAATAAGGTAATGTCATATAAAGTGAAATTGACCTATCATGTTGTAGAATAATATATAATAATAATAATAATAATAACTACAACATATGCATTTCCTGAAGAAAATACAAGTGAGGATGCAAATGCTGCCCGCATCACACTGCATTAGCTTATCATTGGCATTAGCTTGCATTAGCATTAGTCTAGCAATAACCTAGCAACATCATTAACTTAGC
Organism: Gouania willdenowi; assembly: GCF_900634775.1. NCBI lineage: Eukaryota > Metazoa > Chordata > Actinopteri > Blenniiformes > Gobiesocidae > Gouania > Gouania willdenowi. The sequence goes on from NC_041054.1 coordinate 6,426,460, forward strand.
ATCATCATTAACATTAGCATAGCAATAGCATTTACCTAGTATTAGCTTTAACCTAGCATTATCATTAGCCTAGCAATAGCATTAGCCTAGCATTAACTTAACAATAGCAATAAACTAGCATTAGCCTAGCATTAGCATTCACCTAACATTAGCTTTCACCCAGCATTAGCATTGACCTACCCATAACATGAGCCTTGCATTATCATGAACCTAACAATAACATTAGCCTAGCATTAACTTAACAATAACAATAGCATAGCCTTAGCCATACCTAGCATTAACCACTGTTTTTATCCACGTAGCCCCTATGACAATTTGCGTACCCCTGGGAGTACCCGTACCCCACTTTGTGAACCTAGGCTGTAAACTATTCACAAAATGCTGTTTGGTGACTCCCAGTGTGTGTAACTACATGGAGAGATTCCCAATACGTTAAATCAGTGGTATCAAACTTGTTTTTGTTCGGACCAGTTTGCAGCTCATTTTGGACTAGAAAAGAGATGGATTTCAACATTATTCTGTATCTTTAGGGCCCCCTAGTGGTATATGGGCCACTATACAATTATATAGTGATCATATAGCCAGAAACGGCTCTGTTTTTTGGTCAGTGCACATGTGCATCATCTAAATTTTAACCTTTACATTTACTAAATACAGCGTGGTTTTTTTTTAATATTTTTATGTGATTTGAAATTACATCTTCATTTTATATTTGTCAATATTAAATGTATCACTGCTCATTGCCTGTTATGCTGTTGTAAATTGGTCATTGTAGTATTTAAAAGCAGTGATACTTATAATGTATTTTCATTAATTTACAATAAAATATATATATTTTATTTATGTACATATAACCAGGACTTCACAAACATGTACAGGTAATTATTCTTTTTTTTGGCACAAGATGTGATAAGATACTGACATACTGACACATCAGAATGATTTAACTATTTCCAAGCAGCTGGATTTATTCTTCACTTCCTGACCCGATCAGGACTTCCTTATCTTGATCATCATTGCCTTGTCGCCCCTGACTGAGACGTCCGCCATCAGCTTTTCTGCTCGTCTGTGTTTGTAATATTGCTCTCATAACCGCCCTCTCCCCCTTCCTTGTTTTTCTTCTTTTCATTAGATAGCACGGCCTGGGCGAATGTTCCTGTGACAGCATTGCCTTGAGACAAAAGGTGGCTGCACTGTGAATGTGAAGAACAGAGAGAAGAAAGAGATTACTTCCAGATTGCCCAGGCACCAAAAAAGAGACACTTTTTTCATTTCCTACCTGGTCTATGAGAGGAAGAAAGAAAAAAAAAAAACACACGTCTGGGAGGAGACAACAATAGCTGAGGAAAGGGGGCTGTGGGGTGGGGTGGGGGGTTTAGCTGGGCACAGTGCAAAGATATGAAATGGTTTAGTCTGGGAACCTGCCTGAAGGCTGGGCTGAAGCTTGAAAAGTTTCCCAGAGTAAATTCTCAACAAATTAAAAACAAAAAAGAAAGATTTAAAAAAAAAAAGAGAAAAAACTACAATGACAAAAAAAAAAAACAAAAAAAAAACAAAGGTCGAATGTGCAGGTAGGTTACGAAGTTTATTTTGTCAGTAGACGGGGGGGCATCATGTTTGAAATGCAGAGATTGTCTTCCTCAGATATTAAGCTACGTTTTCTTTTCCAGTATTTTTTACGTTGTAGTGTTAAAATCTTAGTTTTCTAGATATATTCAACAACTGCGTGCGTTTCTTTCCTTTCTTGAATCTTCATGGCCTTAATTTGAAAGGCGCCAGAAACTTTTTTACAGAGTTAAAGTCTGACGTCTGGTTGGAGATTTAAAAAAACAAAACAAAACAAAAAAAAAACACTAAATAAATCAGTATCTCGGACCACTCGGAGAGTTCAAGACACTGGGAGAGTCGTTCTACAGAGGGGGGAAAAGAGTCTATCACATGAGCTGTACAGATTTAATAGGACAAGCTTTTTCCTTTTCTTCATTAGAAGAAAACTTTGATAAATATTACCCAGAGGTAACTAAGAGTAAGAAGAATGACATTTGTTGGCCGGGAGGGGGTGGGGTGGGTAGGAGGCGGAGCTTTGAAGAGATTTTTTTCACCATGGAAGAAAAAAAACCACGGACATGAGTGCTGCACAGTGGATGCAGTCTGTTGTGAATGCTGTTTGTTTGTTTTTATTCATCATTATCATTTTACCATGTCAGTGACATTAGTGCTTTTTAATCTGCCACATGTTACCTTTTTTTTTTTAATTTCTTTTTTTAAGAGCTTTAAAGATGTGTTTTAGCCCGCTTTGCTTGTCACACTGCGAAAAACAGGAAAACCTGAAGAAAGCAACAAAAAACAAAAAAAGTTAAAAATGGACCTTGAAAAAAAAAAAAAAAAAAAAAAAAAAAAAATCTTCATTAAAAAAGAATCTGGCAGTAAAAGAAACAGAAGTAGATTCAGTAGGAGCTTTTGGTTCGAACCAATCAGTGCAGAAGCAATAGAAGAAATTGTTGACAATTTCTGTAGTCTTTCCTAGTCAAATGCAGCCCATGGATGGCCATTTTTATACCAAAGACGAAGACACTCTGACAAGAGTTTGGTTTTTTTTTCTCCCCTTTTCATTTTTCAGTCTGATTTTTGTTGTTGCTGTTGATGTTGTTGTTGCTGATGATGTTGATGTTGAAATTGTTGCTATTGTTGATGTTGTTATTGCTGTTGTCAACTTTTTTTGGGTTGTTTTGCCCCCCCCCCCCACCCCCCCCCACCCGATGGCCGGACCAGTCTCAACTTTCTCTTCCTTTCTACAGGTTTTTCATGCTCGTCACACATCGACTACACACACACATACACACAAACACACACATGCACACACACAAATATGCGCATTCATAGTGTTTAATGTGTGACTCGACTGGTAATTGTCACACTCGAGGTCTTTTTTTCTCCACACTCTCCCTCGTTGCTTTCACACTGTGGGTGGATTCCACTTTCTTCTGTCCCATTGGAGCCTATGGTGGTCCATGCATTTCTCCTTTCATTGCCATATGTGTTCTCACCTTGGCATTGTTCATCCTTCAGCATGATGAACTTCACTGGAAACCTTCTTGCTGCTCCTAATGTTACTTTCAATCCTGGCATGGGTCACGTTTTTATGGCTCGAGAAATGAAATGGGTTGTTTTTTCTCGACTGTTCAATTGAAAATGTGCAAAGCTAGCTTGGAGCTTGGAAGGTATTTTTGGAAATGATTGCATAAACTCTATTACACTCAATGGCCATCACTTCCATGTACCTAATATTGAAAGCTATGGACAATGACATGTGTTTTTTATAAGCTCTAACCAAGCTGGAGGAGAATTATCATGGTTACACTGTTTTATTTGACCAAATCTGTGGCTTTTTGAGCTAAAATACAGTTAGGTCAAAACAAACTGAAGCTAAAATGGTCACTTTGGCTAAAAAAAAAAAAAAAAAAGTCTTGTTTTGCTCACCACCCTCACCATTCTGCATTTTATGGTCAGTAAAATCACACTATATTGGTGGAACCTTCCCCTGATGTGGATCCCCATCCTGGGGCTGTGTGAGTTTTTCAGGGACTTTTCCCTGTGGCAAAGCAAATATTCCTACCAACATTGTTGGTTTCCTGCTCAATTTGCCAGTGTTTTATCCTCTCTGCACCAAATATGGTACTAGCTCAATGTGTGACGCAAAGGCAGGATCTTTTGCTTTAATTCTCCCACTTTACATCCTTTTGGCAACCTCTTCTCTCTCATGCTCTCTCTGAGGTTTCATCATTAGATGATGAAGAAGCTAAAACCACAAACCAATACTGGGCACTCTTAGGCAATGAGGCTTCATTTTTCATTCCCTCTGGGTAAACAGGATTCACTCCACGTCCCTCAACACGCTTCTTTTTCTTCCGTCGATTGCTAATAAGCTGTTACAGTCCATTAGTTCTATTCAAAGCCAATGCTGGACAAGCGTATTAAACTGGTGTTTACAGATTAATCAAAGTGTACACAGACCTGCCTCTAATAAAGCTTCCAGATGATTCCACATAATAAGTAATAAGTGTGATAATCAATACTAAAGCAAAGCACACAAACAGTTGGTTCCTGTGGAAAGGCAACCTTATTGTGGCTACACTATGGTGCTAAGGTAAAAGTTAGCTGTGCAATTTTCAAATCTTTAGTGTCATTTCCATCAGAAGGAACTGTGTGCACGCACTGGTTTTTGTTTATTATGTCACTAGAAAGTGGGATTTATGGAAAGAAAATTGGCAGCTTTGTCGAGGTGAGCAATGAGATGATTAATGATGATGGTTTGAGTCCTGATTTTAAAAGGCATGTGGACCAGTGTCAGGTTTCTGCTGCTTTTTATTTAAAAAAATCTTCAAAAGTGGCCATATACGCATTTATTATCATTTTATATGGGGTCGCAGCCGATGGAAATACCAGCATTTTAGCACAATGCTATCAGACACCCCTTTGTTTGTCTTCAAATATGCAGCTTGACATATGGTCACTGGTAGGCGTAGAAGTAGAGGGGTCTGGGTGTATTTTAAAGAGTCAGTGTTGTGGATGGACTACATTAGCATTTCTACATAAACTAGCAGAAGCAATTATGGATCCAGGTGCGTCTCACCCATGCAGGATGCGACACCTGCACTTTCATAAAAACTAAAATGTGTCGTCCTCACTTTTTACAGAAGGATTCATTGTTGAAAACATGTTGGTTCGGTTAGAATCCGAGAAGGGAAACAAAGAGCAGCTATGAGTAAAGTGACAAAAAATGTAACAATAAAGAGGAAATGGGTGGTATGTAATGGCAAAAGGTAGCTTAAATAAGTAAAACGTGACAAACAGTAGTGAAAAAGGGCAAAAACATAGAGTAAAAATTAAGAAATTGTAGGAAAAGAAAAATGGTTAAAGAATCGACTGAAGTTTTATAAGTGTCAATAAGAGCTTGCAAAAATTAGGAAAAAGGGACATTTATTGGCAAAAGGTAGCTAAAATCTGAAAAAACTAAAAAGTGTCAAATTCTTTGGAAAAGGGCCCAAAATGGGACAAAGGAAATTGCAAAATTGCTCTAGAAATTGGTAAAAAGGGGTATAAAAGTTTCCCCCTTTTAAGGTTTTCTGGGGAGATAATAATTCAAATTAAGACATACAGAGCCACATGTTGAGTATCACTGACTTAATAACAGCTTTATCAGGATTTTAATAAATTAATTTGATAAATTAGATTGGGTGTCGATGGTTGCCCTACCTTGCATGGATCAAAGAAGCTCCTGTCCCTAAAAAAAAACCTGCTAATACTGAACAATGTAATGACATGGCCATAGAAAAGCGTGACAAATAAGCAGCTAATCCACGGCTATCAGCGCTAAATCTGAGGTTCTTTCTGATCACAACACGTCATAGGTAATGAACCGCTGATGGACTCTCACTGTAAACGTCTGTGCTTGAGTCCTGTCCTCGCTGGATGAATAGGGATCCGATGGCACTCGTGTCATTGAGTGACTCTAGCTATTTGTTGTCCAAATTAAATTAACTGATGTCACTTTCAGTGTGTCTGACCTGCCACTCTTTCACTTGCCTCCAGGCAACCAGGCTCACTTCCCTCCCGTGTCACAGTGGATGAGTTTTTAATCATTTCTACAAGCTAACAATCCCTTGGGAAACCCTTTAGCTGCTACTTTTAAACGTTAACCAGCGTTAAGCTAATTCATGTGTCTCTGCGTAGGACTGGTTTTATTCTAACTCAACCTGAGCATAGCTAAAAAAGAAAGAGTTCTCAATATGTTTACTGCTGATGTTTGAGAGATAAGGAAGGAGGCGTTGAAAGACTCTTAATACACATCAGAGAGTTTCAACAACATTATGCTGAAAAACAAGCAACCTCGAGATTTTTGAAAATGCACAACAAAGAATAACAGTTTTTTTACTGCTAATGGAGATTGAAGAGAGAAAATGGCATTAATGTGTGTGTGTGTGTGCTGCTGGTGCATCATGTATCTCACAGATCTGAGAGATTATCTAACAAACAGAAAGGACTTCCCCCCCTAAGAGCACAAAGGCATAATGTACCTTTCATGGACACAAATAGCAATTCTAAAGAGTATAGAATGGATGTGTGTAATTTTTAAAGAGGCCAGTGCAGGAATGGGCTCATGTGTAGCACAAACCAGGAGAGGAGGAGACACCATCAGCTTCTGTTACTCTGTGTCCGTATAACCAGCATGACCCTAACCCACATTAGTCCAACACAGGATCTGGTTTGTACTCAGAAGTCCAGCTTTTTCCTATGGATACACCTCAGCAAAGTTTATCCCCAACAATGTGCATCCTTTTCATTCTTAAAAGACAGATAAACAGTCACTAAACCCCAAAAGCCGTTTTAGTTCTGCTGAAAATGAATGTATTTTGGAATAAAGTAGTGTTCTTCTCATTGTAATCAAAAGTATTTCAATTGGATTCCAGCAAGTAGTTGATTTTGTCTCTTTTTTTGGTTTCATTTATTCAGACAAGGTTTTTCAGGAAATCTTTTCTCCTGACATGTAAATATAAACAAAACCTAAACATATATTTCTATTTGTCATATTTGGTTGTAAAAATGTAAGTGTGACTGCCCTCTATGGGTTGAAACCCGGCTATTACAATCAAATTTTGCCATTGGCTGAGAATGGTGGTTTGTGACGTTTTGGTGGCTTCTTACATCACAAACCACCACTGTTGGCTCCGCCCCTGATATGAAAAACTAGCACCGATGGACTCTGCAATTTGTGGCGAGTACTGTAGGTTGGATTGAGATAAGTTTGAATAGAGAGGAATAGTGCGTATTGAGTAGATAGTTAGCATAGCATAGATTGTTCTTTGGAGATTTTATAGAATAGACTGGACTGGACTGCACCAGGAGCCCCGCCCATAATCAAAGCTACTGTATATTTGAATTTCCAGCCTAGACCTTGGGGTTTAGTGACTCTTTAACCTTCTACAACTGTTAAATCTGTGTTGTTTCTAAGTGAGGTCAGTATTCTGGTGCTCCATCTTTGCCTACATATCAACCATGTCAGTATTGGGAAGTGGCTTTAGTGCAAAAGGAGTTTATGCAATCATAGGTTTGATACTCAAGATATTGTTTTGGGGAAAATTTGGTGATTGGTGATACAAACCCTTTATGTTGTGTGTATTCAAAGAAAAATACTACTTTACCTTTGTGACTTGTACCCTCAACTGAAAGACCCTATGAGACCCTAAGACTTTGCCCTTGTTCTGGTTTCCATCTGTGTCGGTTCTTTCACAACGAGGTGCTTCATTCACTGCCTTTGTACACAATGAAAATCTCCTCGACCGATCTGTCACGCGTCATTTCTCACATTCACTGCCGCCATATCCATGAATCTAGAAAGTTCTTCACGTGGTGTGCCCTGCATACCGTCACATGGGTCAATCCATTAGATGTATTTCATGTCCTACTGTTGGTGGAGTGTGCTCATCATTTGTGTGTAAAAGACTAATTGACATTTCAGAGTTCCTCTCACTGACTGGATCTTTAGAAAAGGTGTAAAGGAGAACAGTGGCTTCATAAGACGTCAAAGAACATTTTCATAGAAATAGAAAAAGGAAAGACCCTGTGCTTTAAACTTTGGGATCAGATCCAACAAAGCTATTAAGAGCAAGTAATTGATATTTGGGCATGGAATGATTTACCCAGTTAAAAAAGAAAATATTTATTAGGACAGCAGAGCGTTTTTTTTTTTTGTTTTTTTTTTTCTTCCTTTTTTCAAGTTTGTTTTGCTTTTTTAAATTGTAATTGTTTGTTTTGGCGCTGAGGAGGACAAGGTCACATGGCGCCTCACGTGCACACACACACACACACACACACACACACACATACACACACACACTGCTGAATGTGTGTGATCTTTAGGAAACTATCTGTACATCTGTGGATGTTAAGAATTTAACTTGGGTTTTATGAGTTTTTCTCTGATGAAGCTTTCAATAAAAAAATGTGTAAAAATCAAAAGGCGCGGCGGTTATCTTTCAGTCTGTAACACTTGTTGACACATGCACAGGTTCCATACAGAACACACTGTTTTACATACTGGGCTCCTTTACAGAGGAAAGCATGAGAAAGCAGCAGAGGTGTAAAGATCCTACTAAGTAGAAGTACTGTTAGTTGATTGAAATTATAGTCTAGTACAAGTATTAGTTAAATGGTTAAAGTAAAAGTTAGTAATTTTCCCTTGCGTACGGTAAACATCTCATGTATAAACTTAAAAAGGAAGAGAGCAAATCTTGAATAACTGGAACTTAATTTATTTTCACAAAGGTATCTGTATAAAATAAATGGTTTGTCAAAATGTACAATTTATATATATATATATAATTGTGAATATGAATTAAAAAAAATCAGGCTCTAAGTATAGCTAATTATATGAGCTCTAAAACTGAGAAAATAACCAGTATTAAATGCTGTTTTGACGCGGTGCATTAAGTTTAATCTGGTTGGTCGGCCATGATGTCATATCATTTTTTGTAGGTGTCGCAATGTCCGTTGATCAAGTAAAATTACTGATTTAGAAATATACTTAAAAAAACCCCAACTCATTTACAGTAACATGAGTACTTGTAATCAGTTACTTTCACCTCTGGGAATCAGCATTGTTAGCTGATAGCTGTTGCTGCACATTGACTTTGGACACACACCCTCCCATAATTACAGCCTCTGCAAATGAAGCTAATGCCTCTCGATGGGATTCCCCCGCCACACTCACACCCCCACCCCACCCCACCCCACCCCACAGCTTGTACACTCTTGATTGGACGTAAAGTGGTCATAATCAAAGCTAGAGGAGCAGACTGAGGGGAAAGAAGTGGATCAATGGCAATCAATCTCCCTCCACTCTCTCATTTAGGCCCAATCAATTGCTGTCCTTGTCTCCTTATAGGACGCCTGTACAGTCAATACCTCAGCATGAGGCATTGCAACAATATCAAGGTTCAGAGTGTAAAACACAGCTAGGTCTATATACAGTATATCTGTTTAATAACAAATATTGCAAGTATATTTATATAATGGAGTTATATAAAGTGCATATTTTTGAGGGTTTTCCACATAAGTAATTGGACAATTGACTTTAATGCTATTTCATAGGAAAGTGTGGGCCATTCCTTTGTTATGTCATTACCAATGAAACATAAAAAAAAAAAAAAAAAAAAAGGCCTGGAGTTGATTTGAGATGCGGTTCTTGCATTTGGAAGGTTTTGCTGTAAAGACAACATGTGACCAAAGAAGCTCTCCATGCTATAGAAACAAGCCATCCTTCAGCTGTGAAAACACACACACACACAAAAACACATCTGTGAAAATGCTACAATATCAGGAATTTAGCATAACGCATAAAGACCTGGACATCCACAGAAGACAACAGTGGTGGATCATTTCCATTGTGGTTCATGTTATAATTATCTTAATTATGGTTATAATTTTAAACTTAAACAAATAACATTATAAACCCCCGTATTTTTAATGCTTTCATTTGTCAATTTCCCACTCTCTCTGAAGTACCCCATGTAGTGCAATTGCGTACCCCCATTTGAGAAACACTGTTGTCGAGCAGTGTTTCTCAAATGGGGGTATGTGTACCCCTAGGGGTACACCATGGTACTACAGGGGGTACTTGAGAAAGAGAGAGAGAGGAAAATGATCAAATAAAGTCTCACCCCAGGTGTGAGATGACTGGAAATGATAAAGAGTAAAGAAATCTATTGGGGTTCAGCCACTGAATCAGCTTTTTTCAACCTTGGGGTCGGGATCCCATGTGTGGTCGTCTGGAGTTTAAATGGGGTCGCCTGAAATTTCTAAAAATTAAAATAGATTTATATATATATATATACTAGTTTTTGATCATATTTGAGCTCTAACATGATCAAAAACTAGTTCTAGATAAACAATGTATTTGGGGTTCGCCAGAAATTAGTGAAAGGTTGGGAACCACTGATACTGTTCCTTTCCACTTATTTGCAAAATGAGGTTCTTTAAAATGTGTGTTATCACTTGTTCATTCCATCATTATGCTCTATAGCTGTTTTTAAACAGTTTTCTAGGCAAAAGGGGGGGTACTTGGATTGAGAAATAAGAGAAAAGGGGGTACTTGGGCATAAAAAGTTTGAGAACCACTGCTGTAGAGAAATTGTCTCTGTCCAAATATCTATAGACTTCCACTGTAAGTCAATTGTTAACTAAAATCATCCACACACACACACACACACACGGCTTGCTCTAGTTTTTTTTTATCATTATTATTATTTTTTTACATCTGTTAATCTGCAAATACACAGAAACCTCTCAGCTGTGATAATAACTCCCAGTGTTTTATGGAGAATCCTCTCCATAAATGTTCCATACAGATGCAAAATGTGGGGTAAAAATGCAGTTGGGATCTGTTATCATGTGAAATGCCACAGATTGGATCTCACTCCCTTGGAGCCAAAAAGCCTCCTTATCTGAGCTGATAGAGATGTAGCAGCTGAGCACCACAAGGGTGCAGCATACCAGCACAGATGTTATCTACACACACACACACACACACACTGAGATACAGATTAAGGACATCCTCCACATCCCTCAGCAACATGCAACACAACCAGTTTTCCCATTAAACATTTTCCATCTGCTCAATACATCCAAAGATTAGGTAGAAAGCTCTTGGACAAACATCAAACACGTTCTGATCTAAGTAACAGTACACACCATGTGATCGATGTGTGCTTATGTATGTGGGATAAACCATCTTCTTTTTTTTTTTTTGCTAGATAGTATTTGCTGATGGTACATTTCACTATCAGTGAACTGTAGAGCTAGGTTTCCAAAGTGGGGTACGGGTACCCCCAGGGGTACGCAAATTATCATAGGGAGTACATGAATAAAAAAATAAAAATTGGAAACTAGAATATAAATCTACCGCCAGTCAGGAGCCACCATGCATTGCAGCATATTACACATCTCATCAAAAAAGCGCTAATATGACGAGAGCTACATTCCTTACAGATCATTATTCTTTTTTTAATTATTATACATTATTTCTCAACAGGAAAGGTGAAATTCAGAGTCAAATTTTACCGTAGGGCTACATTGTATGTGACATTACGTCAGTGGTTCCCAACCTTTTTTTGGGTCGTGACCCCATTTCAATATCACAAATTTGTAACGTCTGCAGAAACTTTTTTTTTTCTTTCTAGAATTAGTTTTTGATAATGTTTGTCGTGGCCAGAATTATTACACAAAGTGACGAGATGCATTTTATTTCAGCAACATTTATATTTGAAAAAGTTAAAGTATAGAATACAGTTATTCAAGATTGTTTTGTGTGTGATGTTATCATTTTAAAAACAATAAAAATTAAAAACATTTTTTAAATTATAAATTACTAGACATTTCAGGGGACCTCATTTGAATTCCAGCTGACCCCACATGAGGACACAACCCCATTTTATGAAATTTACCTAAAATATAATAAATAACTTTAATAGGTCGAAATGATTTGCATTTGTCTAACTCAAACATAACTTAAATGTGTTGGTGCAACTCATTTTTATCCAAGATAATATTTATTTTAATATTGTTCTAAACCCCTAAGACAATTCAGACAAAAGTTTGGTTCTTTCATTTTTATTAATATAAAATAAAAAGTACACATACTAAAAACATGCCAGTGTAGGCTACACTTTTAAACACTTTTAAAACATGAGATCATTACTAAAGCCTAGGTTCCCAAAGTGGGGTACAGGTACCACCAGGGGTACACAAACTGCCATAGAAAAATTTAAAACAGTGTGACAACATTAAATAAACTAAAATATAAATAGAGCAGCAGTCAGGAGCCATCAAGCATTGCTACAAATTACACATTGGTCCATGTAAGACTGCCCTCTAGTGGTGACAGAAATTACATTATTATGTTACATTTTAGATTTTATTAATCATTGTTGATTTATAGAATAAGATTAAATGATTTAACAGTTAACTAAATTCAATAAATAATCAAATTAAGCAGTTAAAGGGAATTATAATTTAAAAAAAAAAGTTAAATTAAAGTTAAATTGTAAGTTAATTTGGTAAAGCTAAAATTAAATTACATTGAGCAAGTTGAGTTTGGGGGAACATTTCATATTTTAAACTTTATTAGAATACATTTATTAAAGTTGATCAAAAATAGAATGAAGTTATTAATTTTAACTGAATGTTGGGAAGATATTTCATTTTTTGTTTAAGGAATGTCAATTAAGTGAAGATAGTTAATTTTCTTATCCTTCTTTTTAAATTTTGTTTAGTCTTGAAGCTTAAAGTAACCTAACTATAAGGTTTTGAGGAAGATAATACATATAAAAACAAAACATATCATTTGTGGGAAAATAACTTTTAAGTGCTGACATTTGTTTGTTTTTCTGCTACAATTCACCTGAGAACCCTCACCTGTTCAATGTTAAAATGGTCCTGCGACTTATGGGGATGTTGGCCTAGGCATCCATGGTTGGACCACTGGGGCTTGTAACGCTGCGCCCCTTTCAGGTATGAATGAACAGCCTGCATTTAGACCCCAGCCGCCACTGGCACAAGGTGGTCAGGGTGTCTGCCCAGTGTCTCCTTACCCTCCGACCCTGGAGGGAGAGGGAATACTTAATGTCGGGTGTACCCATGGGGAGGGTAGCCTCCCGCCGGGAGGTTGTCGAGATGGACACGGCTCTTGTGGGTTGGGGTGACAGTTCAGGACTGTCAGGGGCCTGTGGAGTGCCCAGGAAGACCGAGGTTCCCGCTGTTGCTCAAACTCCTGCAGGGGACACGGTGGTGTCTTTCGGAGAAGAAAGACCTCCTGTCTCATGTCAATGGACGCATCTGGCACCTGAGTCCGGGTCATCTGAAGCTGTTCTTGTGGCCCCTATAGTTGTGGATCCACTTTTGGCGTCCTGCGATGGGGCAGTTGCCCAGGTCGCTTTTCGCTAACATGTGGACGCTATTTGTGAAGTGGTGTGACTCTCACAACATGGTGCCGGAGATATGTCCAGCGGTGGCAATACTGTGTTTCCTGCATTTTTGACAAAACAGGACTACTTCCACCCTCAGAGTGTATTTGGCTGCTATCTCGGCCAGTCATGCAAAGGTGGATGGCCAGTCCGTGGGATCACATTATCTGGTCAAGCAGTTTCGGAAAGAGACTCAGGATCTCAGACCGCGTCGGGTCTATGAGTTGCCATCATGGAACTGGCAAGTTGTCCTTCAGCCCCTTTCCCAGCCACCCTTTGAGTCGCTGGGACACACTGATGTGGCAACGGCAAAACGTGTGGAGCTGCATGCTCTGTCAGTGAGCCAGGCATGTCTGCACTGGAAGACTAATGGCTCTGGGGTGAATCTCAGGCCAAATCCTTCATTTTTGCCCCCTCATCATGTGAACCAACCTCTTGACTTGGCTGCCTTCAGTCCTCCAGGGTGAACGTTGCCGGTGTCCAGCCTATGGCAATGGCCGTGCTGTCCACAGCTTCAGGCCTTGAGTAGGTGAGGATTCTTTCGTGACCTTTCTGGTGTAAGTCATCCAGTGCTTTAAGCATCACCTCTGACGGTCAGTAAGGATGAAATAGAACAAGTTACATATGTAACTATGGTTCTATGAATCCTGGATGACCGCCAGAGCATTCTGTCACTCAGGATCCTTGCATCCTCGCGAGAATATTTTGGCAGGAACAGATCACCTGATGACAACGGTAGGTATAGACTCTCCAGGTCATCCAAGGGTCACAGGCGACTTTGTTGATATAATTACTCGACCTGCGCATGCGCGAGATGGAACATCCAGTGCTTTTAGCACAGCCTCTGGCAGTCATCCAGGATTCATAGACCGTAGTTACACCTAACTCGTTTTGTGCTACTGCAAGAAACAGTTCCTGTCCACTAATAAGACCGAGGGACACATCACAGGCCTAACAATTTCCACCAATAGGAAAGAGGTGTATTTTTTGCTTGCAAAGACTTTCATTTTGCAAGAGAAGGAAGAACGCCCTGTTTTTTATTGTTTGTTTCTGCACCAAACGCGACAAATATAATCAGTAAAAGTCTATCATAACTATTGTTGTACTTGGACTATCAATATCATTTAAAAGTGTATATATAATTTGCATTTGGCCGTGGCTTTGTCTTAAATTGGTCATGTGATTCGGACGCGCCGTCGCGTCCATCGACTCCTAAGGGTTAAATCATTGTGAACAGATTTTATATCATTTTATTTTCGTATTTAAAGCTGCAGTATGTAGAATGGTAAGAAGAACGCTCACCACACCAAACAGAGCTCTGTTTTCTCAATAAAGACTCATGATGTCAGGACATTATCTTGTTTTATTGGAGAGTTTTCTGATGCTTTTTTAGAGACTCTGACATGAATGCACGTATCACTCTGTAGTTACTGCCCTGAGCAGTTTACATTTTTCACTAGTTACAATGATTTTTTTAACATGTGGAAATTGAAATTTAGATATCTATAATTGTTATTCTTGCATGTGCAAAAGGAATGACCAAGTCAAAATAATTAAAAAAAAAACAAAAAAAATGTTATTTAATTTTGGCTAAAGTATCAATTTTATTACATTCACTGACAATTATTAGATAAAAAAAATTAGATCAAAATCAGAAAAACTTTGAATCGCCAAGTACAGTTTAAAAACAATACAAAGAATTTAACTTGATGGTTATATACATATATACAAGTGCTGCAGGTAATATTGTCTTTATGGACAGAAGTAGAGAAACTGTTAGTCTGGTGGTTGTTATCTGTTGTGCAGAGGCAGTTGAACCCACTTGGTTGAAAGATAGCACTGGTTAGATTGGCCTGATTAGAACTGGGACCTGTAATAGTCCTGAGCTTCCAGTTTGCAGGCAAAGGTTCTTTGAATGTGATTATGAATCTGTGGTCATCAGCAAACGCTTCTCTCAGCCCATTAAATCCTCCTCTGAGAGACGCCTGATTAACTAAAGGGAAAAGCTGCAGGATAATAAACATGCATTGTTTAGTTTCCTTGTGTGGAGCACAACCATTAACCACGTTAGAGTTTGGATCTCTAAGGGCCTAATCGGCCTGCCTCAGAGCTTTCCACCTGCACAGGGATAGTACGGAGCACAATAATCTCATTATGGATCAACAATTTGGTCAAATGTGGCCTTTCAGTGCGTAACAAGCCCAGAACATCTTTTCCAGCTGTGCTCTTCAAGCTAACAACAAATGATTACACAGCCATCTTGCCTCTTATCCAAAGTAGCGTCCTCTGTGGCAGCCGCTTCCTTTCAGTGTTCCCATAATGACTTACCTTCATTGTGTTTTAGTGGAATCAGGAGCACAGCCAGGGCCAATAGGACTCTTCGTTGGCAATTATTGAAACAACATGCATCCCATGAGATTATGACGGCTTTGTCTCAGAAATGTCTGCACTGAGCGTCCAGTGGTGCTCTCAATACACAAATAACAATAGGTGTTAATTGTAGATATGAATAAGGGGAAAATGCTGGATATTGCTGTTTTTTTATTAGGGCCCGAGCACCAAATGTGGTGTAAAGGCCCTATTGTTCCTGTATTGTTCTGATACTTTACTTGGATTCTTGAGGCCCTTGGCAGGATGGTATATTTTAGTGAAAGATTTAATGTTTAAATTCAAATTTAATTTCAGGACTCGTTAGCACCACCTTGTTTGTAACTTTTCACTGGTGTGAACTAGCTGGATGGCATTCACTAGGTATATGTAGTGGACTGTGACTAGCAGAATTGTGATTTGGACCTACAACCTAAATTCAACCAGAAGTCTGCCATTTTTGAATTTAGCAAGCCAAATTTGGGGCTTTTTCTAAATTTTTGGCCAAGCCACACCATCTTTAAAAGTGAACTCATAATTTCCACATGCACTTTAGGATTGATGTTTTTGACAAGTTGGAGACCCGTCGTTAAAACGAGGAGTTTGTATGAGGGTCCGAGCACCAGAAGTGGTGCGAAGGCCTTATTGTTCTCGTAAGGATTTTTTCTTCTTATTATTATTCTTTTCCAGCCACTTTACTTGGATTTTTGAGGCCCTTCACGGTGGTGCAATTTCATGAAATCTGGCATGATGGTATAGTTTGGTGAAAAATGTAATCTGTAGTTTTTTGCAATGCAATTTCGGAACTGGTTCGAACTAGCTGAATGGCATTTTGTAGGTATATGCTGGTACTAGAAGATGTGTAATTTGGACCTACAACCTAAGTTCAACAGGAAGTCTGCCATTTGGGTCAAATTTGGCCCTTTTTCTCAATTTTTGCCAAACCACATGGTCTTTAAAACTGACTCTGAGTTTTTATTGGTGCACAATCTTTAATATCACACTAAAGGCAACCAACCATCCTGCTGAAGCTGGTACACTGTCTTATATTGAACCTTTTCTTGCTGCATTACTATTGCAACGAGTTGAGAAAATTCTCATTGTCATGTTTTTCTTCCCAAGGTTAAAATGTATAATCAGGTTTTTTTTCTGCTACCTGCAAACATCAACTTTTGATTTCATTTCTTTTTTAATGAAACTAATTGTGGTGATAGTATTCCTGCTTACAGCCACTCATGTGCAAATAGTTAAAATACTGTAGCACATACTGTATGATTACTGCAGCCTTTTACACAGCTTTTTTCTCATGGTTGGTGTAATATTTGTACAGGACTAGTTTTAGGTTATAGCCTTTATGGATGCTGATGTTATCACAGTAGAATATTGCCAAGCAATGCAAAATGTCTGGGAGTACAAATGAGGATTACAAAATGTATTAAATCAATGGTTTCTACCCTGGGGTGTCCAACCATACTGTAAAGCCTGCATCTATTAAAAGCCTGTGTCGAAACAGAACATCTGCCCCCGCAATTAGTTTCTCCCAGTTGGCATTAAATGGCAGCAGATCAATGACCTTAGAGTTTGACCTTAGGCACGATAATAAATGGCTTTAACGCCGAGTTAGTGTTGCTTCTGAGCAATGGTGGACTGGGTCAAAAATTAAGCCCTGGCATTTTCTGTACAGACCAGCCCACTATATTATTAGACACTGTGTAGAAGCTGTTATTAAATCAATGATGCTCAACATGTGGCTCTTTATGTCTTAATTTTAATTATTATTCCCCCAGAAAACCTTAAAAGGGGGAAACTTTTAAACCCCTTTTTACCATCTTCCTTTGGCCATTTTGCAACTTCCTTTGTCCTTTTTTTGACAGTTATCCACTTTTTTGACACCTTTATCCAATCTTTGTCCTTTTTTAAAACATGTTTGGCCACTTTTCATCTAAATAAGATCACTTTTACCCAATAAATATACCAATTGTTTCTTTTTTACCCTACATGTGCCTCTGTTTGTACATTTTGCCCATTTTACCTGGTTCCTCTTTATTTGCCCATATTTTTTTGCCCACTCTTAACCACTTTTGGCCCATTTTAGTCACATAACACTTTTTTCTTGCCATGTTTTTGCCACTTTTGGACCATTTTTGGCCACTTGTTACCATGTCTACCTCCACTCACTCATAAAAAAAAAAAAAAAAAACGCCCACTTTGGTTGGACGGCCCTCTGGGATGATGCCTGGTACTGTATATGCCAGATGGCCAGTGAACCCCTGCTTCTGAACCAGGAGAGGAAGGAGAGGATTTCAGTGAGTCTGAGCCTTTAGCTTTAGCTCTTTGATAATAAAGATGGTAGAAAACAAAGAAAAAATCTTTAAGTTTTGCCGTGAAGCATCAGAGCTGGAGAACTGCAGGATGAGCTAATGACTCCCCATCACCCAGGCTAATAATAACGCTTAAGTGTATGATTCGTCCTGCTTACAGAGGGAAGACCACACAAGCTCCAGCATCTGAACGAGCACTGCAGACTGTAATGGAAATGTGAGAAAGCCAACAAAATGTGCTGCTGCGCACATCTGGCCCTGCAGATGTGCTTTTAAGAGGGAATAGATGAGGTTGAATTATTTAGTCTGACAAACAAGACTCTTATTTCTTTAGTCACTGTTTGTTTTTAGAGGTTTGTTAAAAAAAAAACTTAAATCTGTGATCGCAAAGGTGAAATGGTCCAGATTAGAGGTGGAATGGTCCAGATTAGAGGTGAAATGATCCAGATTAGAGGTGGAATGGTCCAGATTAGAGGTGGAATGATCCAGATTAGAGGTGAAATGATCCAGATTAGAGGTGAAATGATCCAGATTAGAGGTGGAATGGTCCAGATTAGAGGTGAAATGATCCAGATTAGAGGTGGAATGATCCAGATTAGAGGTGAAATGATCCAGATTAGAGGTGAAATGGTCCAGATTAGAGGTGGAATGGTCCAGATTAAAGGTGAAAGGATCAGGATCGCATGAAGCTTGTAAATAATAGAAAATATAGCTATTGTGATGGCAAAAAAAGAGCCGTTAGCCCTGTAGCCTCACAGCAAAAAATAAATAATATAAACAAGTTTTAACCTGTCATCTGACATTTCTCAACAAGGACTTTTTATGTGTGTCTATGATTTGGTTCAGGATGTGGAATATTTGGTTTTGTTGTGTTTCTTTTCTTTTTTTTGGGACGTGTAAGACATAAAATATGTCACACATGTATATAGGGCCTGTCAATGGATTGGGATTATGGAAGACTGTAAAATGTACATAGCTGTGTTTGTTGTGCGTCCACTATTCACCAAGTACAGTTTAGAAACAGTAAAAGGAATTTAACTTGGTTGTTGGTGCAAAGAACAGAAAAAGAACAAAAAGCAAACCAGAAACAATAAAAAAAAAAAAGATAAATATAAAGAATAAAGGATAAATGTATACAAGTGATACAGGTGATATTGTCCTGGTATTATTATTATTATTATTATTATTATTATTATTTCTTGACTTAAAGTGATGATTGGATAACAAAAAGTAAGTGGCCCAAATTCTAACCAATGCAGCACAAACATGGTGGGATAAGTGTGTAAAAAAAAATGGTTTGACTTTTGTTGTAATTTTCGCTATATAAATATAGTTGAATTGAATTGAATGAATGTTTCAGCTATAATTATAGAAATATAAAGTGTTTATCTTAGATGTTGATGCCATTTTGGTTTTTTCCCCTCAGTGTTTCATCTTTCAGGTCAGCTGCCTGTTATAATCAGTATATGTCACGCTCTCTCTTACAGGAATAACAATGAAGGGGAACTTGGTTAAGGCCAACAAGCAGTGGAAACACCACAGTATAAATATAACTTTGAAGAAGCCTTTTAAGGCCAAAAGCAGATGAAAAATATTAAATCTGCTTCTACTGTGTCAGCGACAAACATGTCATGTATGAATATGAAGGAACTCTGTTTTGAGACCACGTGAAACACAACTTATTATGACATTATGAACATAAATTAGGTTTTCATCAAACCATGTAAGCCGGATGTAAGCAACTGATGGTCCGGGGGCCACATGCTGCCCTCTGTCTAAATTTGTGCGGCCCCTGAAGTAAATGTGCAAAAAAAGACAAAAAAACTAAAACAAAACAAAAAACATTAAAAAAACAGCAAAATTACACCAACATAAATGAAATAACACAAAACAACAAAAACAATAACACATACGGCAGTGGTATAGAAAGGTTGTGGACCCCTGATAATTTCCACTATTTTTAGGTAGAAATCATTGGTTGTTTTTATCAGCAACTTCATTATGAGCGATTAAAAGAAACCAATGAACACGTTGTGAAACTAGGTTTATTGGAAAGACAAAAGATGTGCAATATACAGTGTATGCATCTACAAAGGTGCAAAAATGTGGGCACCCCAACAGAAAAAAAAATTATATCAATATTTAGTAGAACCTCCTTTTCCAAAAACACTTCTTATAGCCGCTAATGAGATTCTGGATGGAGGTAAAATAACCTGGAAAACACAAAATGAGAGACAAATTAAAAAAAAATGACAAATATGCAAAAAAAAAAAAAATCAAATGTACAACAAAAACACACAAATTGACAACAAACAACTCACAAATTGTAGAAGTTGGAAGTGCCGCTTTGATATCTAACAGCTGCTTTGGCAAGAACATCTGGAGTTTGGAGCCTCATTAGATGAAAGATGAAGGTAGAGTCAGTATAGAAACATACTGTACATATAGATACATACAGTCTGTCTGGAGCTTTCTAGTGTCCACAACTGATGGTGAGGAAGAGCTGTAAAAAGTGTGAGCATCTAATATTTACAATAAAATCTGTGATGGGGAGAAGAAATTACAAAAAAAAGATTAAGATTGACACGGAATACACAGATTATAGAAGTTATTTATTTCATATTTTCTATTTACAAGGATGTTTGCCATTTCTCACCTGCTATTTTATTTTTTATGATAGTTTTAATTGACCAATATCAAAAGCAAATGAAGCACTCTTGCTACAATTAGAACATTTTGATTGCTTGATAAAGTTCCATGCTTATTTTATAGGGGTGTACACGCCAAACAGATGTCTGTATGTTCCCTCTGTGTGTTTATGACCCCTCTGCATACTGTAGCACTGCTGTTACTGTTGCTTATACACGTGTCTGCACTGAATTATTGATTTGTATAGTGTATGCTAATTCTACACAGTGGGTGTTTGAGGGAGTTGGTACGACCACAACGTAGTAGGGCCACATTAAAATAAAAAGAAATGTGAGCACAAAGAATTAAAGTCGTGAGATTTTGAGATTCAAGTAAAATTTTGATTATAGTCGTAATTTTACAAGAATAAAGCTGTATCTTAAAAAAAAAGAACTCATAATGGTATAGCACGAAGAATTCACACTGATAGCCCTTAAATCGACCACTTCCTGTCAGTTCCTCCTCCACTAAAGAGGCGATTTGCTCTAAATCAGCCTGTTTCTTTTGTCAGAACAAACAAAGCAAACGTCCACAAAGTCGATTTAAAGTCCTTAAACTAATAACAGTGTGGTGATATGGGCCAAGCTCAGTAATTTGCCATGTGTGAAACCTAAAGAGGAGATTAATCTCACTAAATGCAGACAAGATCCTGTTTGTACTTTTATTTTATTCTCATAAAATTACAACTTTATTCTCAAAATATTAAGACTTTAATCTAAAAATTTTACAACTTTAATCTTGAAATATTATGACTTTAATCTCATGAAATGACGATGTTAAGATACAACTTTATTCTCATAAAATGACAATTTTATTCTCAAAATATTACAATTTTTATCTCTTAGTGCCCCTATTTTTTGTAACTTTATTTTAATGTGTCCCTAGTACACCCCCGTAAGTGTTGCACTTTATTACATCTGCTGCTATGCAGTGTACCAGTATGTACAGTATGCTCTGAAATGATTGACTGATACAATATTTTTGGAGAAGGAAAAAAGCAGTTGATTCATGTGCGATAGGACAGATGGTGGTAGACTTTATTTTGACTTTAACCCTTGGATCACACATGGATTTCACTTTGGGTTGATCACAAATACTCTACATGCAAACGTGCAATAACAATACAACCATATTTACTACCGCAGTTAATTAAATACTTCATGACATGATGTTATTGAAGAGTCAGAGGAAACATATTAAACTAAAGTATTTTACCAGCCTCTGTGTGTCTGACTGCGCTGCCTTATTTGAATATGTAACAAACAGTTCTAGGAATAACCTCTAGATTTAAGTTAATAACATGTTTGTGTGAATCTATGACAGGATGCCAGGAAACAGTAATTATCCTTTCAGGCTGATATAAGACTTGAATGTGTTCGACTGACCTCCTTTTCGTGTTTAATTCCAGACGACTGCGATGTTTTCTCTGAATAGTGACAAACAGCAGCAATTTTCCCTCGAGTCCTGAAACACAGTCACGACAATCCCTGCTCATGTTTCCTGGCCAGTGGTTTGATAATCAGAATGGTTTGGGGTCACTTCAAACACGCACAATGATTCTTCTTTGTCGCCATTCGTGGAGTTTACCCCCCCCACGCCCCCCAGTGGTCTCATTTTTTCATTACAGTTTTCCCAAATTCATTAAAAAAAATTACAGTTCTTAATATAATGTAGATAATATACAAATATTTTAAGTGCCAAAAAACACAATGACAAGGAAATTAAAAAAAAACAAAACGCAATAACGACAAATCGACATCGCCGCGGGAGCGCGCATGCGTTTAGCGAAAGCGGAGTAACTTTTTTGGACTTTTAAATGTTTTTAATCCTAATGTATCCTTTTTATACTATCATACCTATTGTCTAACTTTGTGATTTACAACTGCCAGCAAGGCTGTCCCTGCATGTTATAGCGTATCTCCCATATTAAAGCACATGTATTAAGTGTTGTATGATACATCACGTAGAACATCATAAATAATACCACTGCTTAATTTGATCAACTTTACTCTGTCCTTCTTTAAGTTACAGGCGGTGCCGAACATTTCAAGCTGCATTTTGGATTTATTTTGGCAGGTCAAAATACAGCTTTCAAAAGAAATGAGAAATAATGATAATAAAAACAGTTAGATTAATAGATTTGTTTTCATTCCTTATTTGTGAAGTTAAAAACTGTCTCACACTTTTGCAGTCAAATTGTTTGTCATCACTTCATTGGGATTTTTGACTGTACAAAATATGTATGAATTCATTTGTTATTCTTTTAAAAATACAAGTTATTTTTTGGCGCTCTTTTACTGTTGCACAATTCTTCTTCACAATGTCTGATTTCAGGGCGGGCTTTAGGCCATTCGGTGCCCTAGGCAAGAATGAACTTAAGAATTTAGAATAATGCACTATAATACAATACAACACCTACAGGTATAGTGCAAATGTCTCAAGGGAACAATAACAAAAATTGTGCAAAATCCAAAAGCAATGCAAAACAGTGCAGTCAAAAGTTTAAATAAGATATAAAAGTTTCAGTACAAGAACATTTCTGCTTTCGGCCCTAATTTTGATCATGAATTTACAACATTAAACGACTCGTTGATGCAAATTTTTGTAGTTAACATTATCAATTATGTCACTAATCATTTTTGCATTATTGTATATGTTACGCACATTGTGGTTGGCGCGAATCTCGAGATGTTCTATGTATTGAATTCTATTTTTTCTTTTGAACCGCTCAGCAAGAATCTCAAACTCCACCTTTGTTTATCGTTCTTATCAGGAGGGAAATATTAAGCCTAAATATCTTCTGTGCATTAAAAGTTTGTGTGCTGAGGTCAGGTGAAAGAAAAGTTCAGTTTACCTGACAGCTGCACTTAAGACAAAGAGCTTATGCAGCAAGTTGAGGGAAATATTGAGCCCTAAACAGCAAAGCATGGCGAAGAGGCTGGAGCTCAGAGGAAGTCCTGGTAATAAAGGCAGCGTAGATCATTTCCTTTGCTGGTTTTTAGGCTCAAACTCGTTTGCATTCAATAAGCTGCTGTCAAAAGAAAATGTGGGCTTTATTGTGGAACGTATTACACCAGATTTATAGTCCACAATGCATTGCTGTGGAGTGCTCTGCATCGCAGAACATTGAAAGTGATTCAGGGAAAACTGCCTTTGCTTATCAATAATGGACGATGGCGTGTCTTCCTTGCAGATTTAAAGACATATAAATTTTGTAACTTCCTTTGACTTTAATTTCTCCCTTTTATGGATTACCTTATCTTGCATCAAGAAGTGAAACATGGACTTTACATTTTATTCCACTCTCTCTTCTTTTTTTTTTTTTTTCTCACTGGAAATATGCAGCGTCTCACTAGAAACATATCTCATCTTTACAACACAAGACGATGAAACGTTAGAAATGGGCAGAGGTGGGAACAAGTCACTGCTTCTCAAGTCTCAAGTCATGTCACCAAAGACCCAAGTCAAGACATTCACGTCTAAGTCAGGTCAAAAGTCCTCAACTTTAAGTCCTAACAAGTCCTGAGTACAAAATGTACCACAGATAGTGCCAGTTTACACAACAAGTTTATTTAATCTTTCTTATATACAACATTTAACAAAGGACACAAACATATCTCTACTGCTTCACATAACTCTAAAACATGTCACTCATTTTTATTTCTTTATCAACATTATTACACAATTTAACTCCTAGAACAGACAGACATCTTTGTTTTACTGCTAATCTTGACTTTGGTAAAATAAAAATAAATTGATTTCTTAGGCTGTATTTGCTGGTATGTAGTGAGAAGAATGTTTGAATGCCTTCTGGAAGAGCATGCATGTATTTTTGCTTTGAACACCATCTGTGCTATTTTATAATAAACAATATCTTTAGATTTCATCAGTTTTGTGTGACAAATAATGGATGTGTGTGGTTATAATATCCAAAATAATATCCAAATAATGGTGACATAATCTGACATCATGCTTTTATAAACAAGTCATTCCAGCATTTTTTTAGATTTTAAAATGTTCAGTTAGTAGAACGAGGCATAATTTTTCCAAATCAATAATTAATCGCGGTATAATCTTTAAATGACAAGTAAAAAAGAACTTGAACTTTAAAGCTGCTATCCAGAATTTATGAGATTTATGGAATTTATCTCGATGCCCCGCCCCCAACAGCTCTACTTCCTCCCCTGCATCTGTCAATCTACCAGAAGCCACGCCTCTACGTTTGTGCACGCGCATTGCAAAACATAACAAAGTGGCATAACTACAAAAACTACACATTTATTGTTAGAGTGCCATAACTTTTGATTAAAACGTGTTTATTACCAGTCCATGAGAAATGTCGCCAAATCCTGGTCCGTTCAGAATCCTTTTAAAAGCAACAAGTCCCTCCCCCTTTGAATAGCAGCTCCGAGATAATGTCTGTTGTGTCACGAAGACGTTTATCCACAAAATTTGTACCTGGACTTTTCTTTTCTTTTTTAGTAGAAGTTTTATACGTTGCTAATCGTGGAATGGTGAAATGGAGTTTTGGAGCGTTCCTCCATGACGCTACGCTGCTCAGTGTTTGCTGTAGTGACGGCGCACGAGCATATTCACTTTGATTGACAGGAAGTCGAAGCCCATTGGCTGGGTGAAGTATGAGCTTTGTTACATTTGTATAGGGGTCTACGGATGAAGGTGGGACTTATATACACTAATGTATATGAATGACCACCGGCTGTAGACCATAGTAAAAGACTAGTTAGGTATTTTTTCGCATTTCAAAAGAATGATACATAAACATAGATTTCTCAGAAACTCAGCTTTAACTCTAATGGATTTCTTTCTTGGAATATTTTTCTCTGTTATTGCGAGCACGTCTCAGCCTAGCTTGATGTTTTCAGCTGATTCCTGATTGGTTATCAGTTTTGTTTATTTCATCCAAAGTGTTCATTAAGCCCTAATGTGTGACACACTGCCACCTACTGACCTGGATGTGTCAGTGCTGGCCACACTGAGCACATTAGCATTAACAATAGGAATAAGACAACTTTAGATCAGCAAACAGAGACAACACTTCTGATGATCCACCAAGACGCTCTACTGTGCTACTGCTACGTTTTATTGCTTGCCCGCTTCCTTTTCCTGCCTCCTCTCTTCTTACGGGGGAAAAAGAGCCATTTTAATACATGAATACTGAATAAACACCGCTCTGCAATCATTCCAATCCATCTGCTGCATTAATAATACAATAATTCAAAAACCATCGTGTAAATTATTTTTGTTCACGTCTCCAAATGTGTTTTTAATCACTCAAATGAGAACAATCACACTTTTAAAGAAATAATTTGTCAGAAAGGCTTATTACACGAAAGCTGCTCTGTCTCTCTACGCGGCGATAATGCTATTTTCATAGCCAAAATCAGATTTCCTGAACTGTCTAAATCATGTTGGTGTCAGGTGGGAGTGTTCTCAGAGGAAATACTTTCCAGCGAGATCACTGGCAGTCGCTTTGTTTGGATAAGCTTGTGGGATCTTGTCGAGGGAGAGAGAGACATGATCGATGTGGTGGTTGGCTTTAAATAACAAAGCAGCTTCATTAGATCTGATGAGGATAATGAGCAATGTGGGTTTCATATATTGGTTGGACACTAAATGGAATAATGCTTTCATCCAGTAATTATTTCAACATTACTATGAAACCTTGACATGTGTTTGCTTTGTGTGCATTTTGTGTTGTCAGGAGAGTTTATTTTATTTCATTTTTTTATTTAACTTATGTTGGATTTGAAACGACGATCGCACTGGAGGAGAGAGGGTTAGACTGTATGTTTGCAAGTAATTTTTAATACTTGTAAAAGAGCTTTCTTTCAAGGTGATTCATAGTTCTAAACTGTGAGGCTCTCATGGAAACAATGGTTTAATACTGTAGGTCAGGGGCCAAATACGGAGCAGTTTAATCTCAAAAGGGCCACAGATTTCATGCTTGGAAGCAAGTAATTGTGCTCTACTATAGTTTGCACTACTACGTACATAAAATACAAAATATCCAAGCAATATGTGATAGATATCAACAGGGTCTTCACTTAATTTCCTAGATTTGTGTCCAATTTCTATTTAATTAAAGGACAATGTTATGTAATGATTTGAGGTTAAATTTAAAGATTTTTGAGTTTTTTTTTCAATGACTACAATCATGCAATATAAACACAGGGTAAACTGTGAGCCTCTGCAAATATTGTTAGTTTCATTTACACAATGATTCTTGTTTTTCTCTGTCATTTTTACTCTCTCCTGGGGGCCGAATTGGATGCTCCAAAGGGCCAAATTTGGCCCCCAAGCCTCGAGTTTGACATTAGTGCTGTAGGGTAATGTCATTGGATTTTTAATTAGAGGGATGGCAACTTAAAAGAGGGCATCTGCAAAGATGTTGAAGGACACTGGCAGCATCAGGACACAATACACAAACCTTTAGCTTGTGCTGAGCCTGTTTATCTTGATGAGTTTAAACTGGTTTGGCTTTAGAACCCAGAGTCATTCCTTTAAAAAAAGGGGATTTTTTTTGGTCTGCTTATGTCGTCACAGTTTAACACTTAATGTAGTGTTGATCTTTTTCCGACAGCTATACATGTTTTATTCTTAAAAAAAAGAAAAATACATTTATTCAATTGCATAGTTGTGATTATCAGCAGCTCTCCCTAGGGAAGGGTAAATTAAACTTGAATAGAGCAGAAAATATAAAAAGTGAGAGGGTAGTGTTTTACACCCAAGAGAGGGGGGTGAGCAAGGGAAAGGGAGTTGGGGGTAGGGGGGCATTAACAGGAAGGATGTGAGCAAAGCTATTGTGGATGTGCTGTTAGTATCATGTGTCTACTCTTCTGCTAGTTTTTCCGCCAAAGCTTTTCTAGAAGCGTGAGTTTGATGATGTCTAGATACACCTTTTGTTTTTCGAGAGGGATTACAAATGCAGAGTACTCAGATTCGTGTCTCTCCATCTGTGATAATGAGTACTGATAAAATAAGCAATAATACTTTTTTTTATAAGCACTTTTCAAAAACTCAGAGATACTTTACAGTTGTTAAAACAATTACGCAGTCAAAAAATAAACTAAAAACAACAAAGGTAAAATATATACCTTATATATAATAAATATAAGTACTTATTGATGCAAATACAGACGACGTAACTATTTAAATACTGTTTATTAATTATTTTGTTCTTGAATTTTCTATTTTCACTAAAGCTTTAAAGTATATCCACACCGTCAACATTGTTCTTTCACAAACAAGTTACATCATTAATAAATTCAATCTAATTGGTTGAGGCTACAGTAACTAAACCTCAAACCCACTTTTTTCTGCTGAATACATATGTATTGGGGAATTAAGTAGTGCTGTTGAAAAATCCTAGTCCCACTCTTCGCATTTTAGTAAAAGTATTTTAATTTTATGTATTTAGTTGTAAAATATACTGGCCTCTAAGGGTTGTAAGCCGGCTATTACAATTGAATTTTACTATTGGCTGAAACGGATTCTTTAAGATTCCCCTGCGTCATCTACTTTCACTGTTGGCCCCGCCCCTCCCATAGAAACTGAGAGGGTTTCCTCCAATCACAGGAAGTACACTGTGTTCCGTGTGCGGTGATGTGTTTGACTGTGTGCTTCTATAAAAAGCAGATTCTGCTCTAATCAGAGGGTTCACCAAGCTGTGCGTGTATTTACAGACACATATGAGTGTATTCCCGTCTGTCTCTGCGTGTGCGCGGACATGTGTGTCCGTCTTATCGCTATGTGCGCGAGCGCAGGGCGGTGTTGCCCCTGAGTGGTGTCTGCAAGGCTGTGTGTGAGCTTCACGTCGTGATTGCGTGTGTCTGTACAGATGTACAGACACATCCTTGTGTGTATCACAGTCGGTCTCTGCGCACAACCGTGTGGGCTGACAGAGTGGGCGTGTCTCATAGGTACATGGATAGGAAAAGCCTGGGACTGAACCACCAACCTTCTGGTTAGAAGGCAACTCCCTCTACCACCTGATCCTGACCCTGTTCCCAACCATTTTTGGATTGTGACCCCATTTCAATATCACAAAAAGAAAAAAGTATGAACTTATTTATTGCTCCTGTTGTTAGTTTTGTAAATCAAACATAATCTGCTGCATCCTATTTCAAATAAAGATATGAGACCTTTTTCTCCAAACCAGTGAAAGACGGGACCCCTTTTGGGCCCTGACCCTTGAGTAGAGAAGCCCCCCATTAACCTCACTATGCAATCTTAAGGCGTGTTGCCTGAATAAAGCAACAATACCTGTCCCACTAATGGGAATAATTCTTATGTCATGTTATTGCACTCAGCGTGCATCAGAGCTTGTTTAAAGGGCTGAAATAAAACCAAGATCTTCAGCTTCTCCTCAATATTCACTGAGAGTCTAAGAAGAAATGTTTGTTCACGGTAATGGTAAGTTTATAAAGTAGCACGGGAAAATGACTGCCTCAGCCAAACCTTTATGGAATGAGGCGTTAAAGTAAATCAATTTTGTCTGCTGACGTCACATCATTGTTTTCCAGCTGCATTTAAAGCTTGAAACGTTTTGGCCGGCAATGAGAGAATGAAGATATTGCTTATTGCTTTGTTGTAAATAGACATATTTGGAGTCCATTATCCTTCTCTAGATTGTGAATATTAAAAGTGTCTAAAAATATCCATCCCTTGCAGTGAAAATGAAATATAGATCATTTTCTTCGAACACGCTGGAAAGCAATTTCAGCCAGATAAGAGACGGTTTGAATGGAATTATTAGGACGACACTTGCTGAGTGTAGTGATATTTCATGTGCTTTTTTTCTTCTTCCATACATCTTTGAGTAAGCAGAATATTTTTGAGTTAGAAGAGAAGAACTGCCAACTGCATGTTTAGTTGTTTTCATGCTTAGTGTTTGACTTGCAGAATTTTCTTAAGCAAATGTATTAGTTGCTTACTCTGTTAGAGTAGAGTAGGGTAGAGTAGAGTAGAGTATTCTTTATTAATCCAGCAATGGGGAAATTTACTCACAGGTCAGCTCAATCAGATGATTGTCATAAGATTTTGTCTCATTTCCAAATTCATTTTCAAATTTAATTTTAGTAGAGCAGTGAAGTCTGCCCCCCTGTGTGCGCTGCGAGCAACTTGGCAACAGAGATCCTGGAGATGCATGAATATGATTTTTATATTGGCCTCAGTCGACATGGTTGAAGCAATAAATATCACATTAAGAGAAATGAATGATCGAAACCCTTGAAATAAAACTTAAAAATTACTAAATGTTTTCCCTTCTGTGTTCATTATGCCTTCAGCCACTTTCACCTATAATTCATCACATTACTGATTGAATACTGTAGCACATTTGTATAAGTTTAAGGTACATTTTACATTTAAAAGCATTAATGAGGTCATATTTCAATCTATGAGGAGGCAGAATATTTTTGAGTTAGAAGAGAAGAACAGCAAGCTGCTTGTTTGGTTGTTTTGATGCTTAGTGTTTGACTTGCAGGGTTTTCGTAAGCAAGTTGGTTAGTTGCCTCTTCTGTTGTTTTATTTCTTAATAACTTGTTAACTTATTTAACTAATTTTCTTTTATTTTTGCACAAAATTATAAATGAAAGTGTCTATTCGTATGGGTACCATACAGATAGCCTCCAGTGCTATTGGTACGATTACCAAAGTAGACGTACGTAGTGTCTTAGGGTTAGGTTTTGGTTATAACCCTATATAGCAACAATTTTTAGGATTAGGGTTAGGTTTAGTCTTAGTCACGTGACCTAAACTGGCCAATGAGGGGTGCTGCGTAAGGATTAAATGTCGGTATAATGATATGGCAACCGTACAGATAGCCACTGCCATTATAAAAACATGATGCTTCAGATTTTGGTCAAATTTTGTGCGGTCAGCATCAAAACAAATACACAAAAACAAACACAACGGTAGAAATATACACAAAAGTACTCCAAAACAACACTATTTTAAAGAATCACACACAAAGAGACCAAGAATACACAAAATAACTACAACTATGACTACAAAACTTGTTCTCATGGACGCCAATGCACACACACACACACACACACACACACACGCACACACATACACAGTCCTTGTAGGCTTGTCAGCCTCCTCCAGCAGCTCCCCTGCAAGACATACACATGCTAACCACCCACAGTCATTGTTCTCGACTGTTGATGTGAATGAGGATAATGTGGCCCTTGCATCAGAATATTACACTTTTGTGACCCCCACTAAGATCTTGTAGTCATAACCTTAATGTACAATTTGCAATAAATGATTCTCATCTTGTCTAAACTACCAATAATTATGATCTTATACTCCTGGAAAACCAGCTGCATGTGTTGTAAAAATAGACAATAGGCTACTCATTTGTGGGTTTTAATCACTTAGAATTTATGCATTCCAGTGTATTTGCATTCACACGTGGACACATTGGTGATTAGATATTCACGGCCAAGCCCTTAGAGCTACTTAGGTTGCACCAATTAGCAATAAATAAAACTCTGTATCAACAGCATCTTTCTACTTTGTACTGTGGGATAATGAACAGTAAAGATAAGGTTAATGTCAGTCTCTTTCTCACCCTCTATTAACACACTGACACAGAATACATTTTCTATTGTCTCACAGTGTTTACCACGTGGCCACGGCTCAGCTCATTGCTCTTATCAGTGTCGGGTCATGTTGGTGTTTCCTGCGTGCAACAAGAGCAGAAGGTGGCACAGGATGAGCTCGACATCCTGTGCTGGCACACCCAACCATTTATAATGTGTGCCCACAGGCTTCATTCACAGCACTCTCTCTGCCAGCGGGGGTGCAACCACAGCCAGGTGTTGTGTTCCTTCCATGTAAAATATGTAAACAAGTTTTACACTTGTTTGCCCTATGTGATGGATGTATGACTTATAATCAGTGTTGGTCACTTGGAAATAGTCATTAGATAGTAGGGAAATAGGGATATAATCCAGTTATTTAATGATTACTTATTTTCAAAAGTAACTAGGTACTTTAATTACTTTACTTTATATAATTAAGTTACTTTTCAAAAATGTAATGCAGAAAATATTAAACTGTAGCCCTTTCAGCCTAATTTTATTCTTTTCACATGTTCCACATTAAAAATGTAATCAAATGAAATAGTGTCTTTTTAAATCTTGTTTTGTTCCATTTTTTAACACTGCAAGCATTGCATCAAGCAAAAATGAAATAAAATGCAACAGTTTCTGTCTTGAAGAAAATTGTTGAACATCGCTCCAATTTGATGACTCGTTCCCACTTTGATGACGAATAAGACGTGGCACTGAGGTGGAGAAGCCGCGCCTCCAGGAAGCTCTCTGCTGTGATTGACGTGTAAACAGACACGGCCACAAAGGTGAGCATTTCAGCGTCCTTCGTGTATTTTCTACAGTCTATATATGTACCGGTGAACGCCCCGCCCCCATGCTCTGTCTGGCGTTTATAAAGCAGCATGAGCTCGGCTACGGAGTGGGTGGGAGGAGGGTGGGCCGTCCTCTAGCCTTATGTCACCATGCGCGTCTATAAACACACCCACTCATGAAAATGCATAAGTAGGCCGCAAATCAGCCCGTTTGTGTAGAGTTGATCAGAAAGTGACTTTTCAGAGGCTAAAACTCTGGAAAACAGGCAAATTTGAGAAAATAAACCTAAAATACTATGTTTTTGGAGTTCTTCGAACTAATGGAGATGGGTGAAAAATAGCATGATATGGGACCTTTGAAGTGTGAATAATCATGGTACCATGATCAGGATTACTGATCCAGATAACTGCCAATATCTGTAAAAGAGGAGATTTAAGGGCGCTTGGTAAAAGTTTGTGCTCTGAGTGTTCTTGTTGATTATGTTCCAGTCAAAATATTTCATCTACTTGCATTCAATCAATGTCGAATATGATTTTCCTGACTGGCACTGGCATCGTTTATATTGTATGACCTGGTTTTTGATTTGTTATGCTTCAACTGTTATTTTGCCTCCAAGATAAATATTAATCTTGTTGACATATACGCCATAGAATGGTCCACACAGCCTGGGTAGTTTGAAGCTGTAAAAAAAAAAAAAAAGGAGTAGGAGGCAGGAAAGCAATCCATTAGTCTAACTTTTCCCTTGGTGTTGATAAAATGGATTTCTATAATCTTCATTTTTGCATCAATCTCCTAAGAGTCTCTCTGACTCCAGCAGAGCCCCTCTGGCTACACAGGGGGGTTCACTGGGTGACATTAATATACTGTCTGTTACCATTTTTATTGCGGAAACCCTGTTTGTCTGGAATGTTGTTTCATCTCCATTTCGGCACAGCCTTTTCCCATGGGAAGTACACAGAGGGATCTTTGGTCTCATCGAGGGAATTTGCAGATGTTTGTAAATATTGAAGCGGCCGCTGAGACCACGGCGGACCTGCCCTGCAAACCTTCTGATGTGGAGCATTTCTTCAGAAGTGGTTTTCTGTGGAAAACATGATCACTGAGCAGACTTAGTGGATGGATTTGGACTCTGGCCTTTAGTAATTCATAGAAAATGGTGTTTTCTTGATGTGGATGACCATTTCTTTCACCTTGCAACATGCTTACAACTGTGATCTTGAAGAAATGTCTCTGACCAAAACACCTAGATGAACCTTAATGTGGTATTTAAAGCTGCTAAGGGCGGTAAGTTTTTATCAGATAAAGACATAGGCCCTCATGATTCTGATTCCGATTCTGATTTATCAACGGGTGCACATTTGGTCGTAGAACAGGACCAATGTGAGAGTTATGAAATATTTTTATCTGACCAATCCCAGCGGACCAATGATCAGGTGTTGATTTTGGTCATCATTAACATGTTACGTCCTGAAATATTTGTGGTTTGGAGGCCCCGCCCACTGAGGTCAAATGAGCATTAGCAAAGAAATAAACATTCCAAGATGAAAATCCTCACAGCTGAGAAGAAGAAAAACAAAGATGTGCTTTTTGGTAGTGTGAAAACTGGAATTTAAGGAGCTCATTTTAAGAGTGGAAGACTGTGGAAAAGAATAACAGAGGCACTGAACAGCGTTTCAGTAATGGAATGGAATGACATGGAATTAAAATCTCAATAACTAACATAACCAATGCCTATAAATGATTTAAATGAAATTTTACTCATCCACAGCCTAAAAGTGTAAATCCCTGCTATTTGATCAAGAAAGTTGACGAGTCAGCTTGGAGAGCTACAATCTGATTGTAGCCTACGATCTCGATTCACGTCACAATTGTGAAATACTGACGTTTGAGTGAATTTGGTCAAACGCACATTGTACGCTCAGATATGAAGGTATGAATGGTTGATAAATGAATGTCAATGTGTAGCCTCACAGATTAATTAATTGAAGATAATTTGCTTGAAAAAAAAAAAATGTAAAAGGTTGAAAGTGACGCTTTTTCATCTCCACTATAAACACTCTCTTACTGACATTGTCGGAAAGTTTCACGCATTGCGTTGTGGGATGAGTCCTGTACATGAATTCCTTCTTACCATGATTCCTTGTGTTTCTTTGGGGGGGTGAACACAAGAAATCTTAGTAACACTAAAGTAAAAACACTTCTATGCATCCATCTATGGGACTCCGCAATGTGCATAACATTTTCGATAATGTCAATAAGCCGAATGTTTACAGTAGAGATCAAAACACGCTTTGAATCAGCAATTTCAACCATTTTCCTCTCTTTGATCAAATGCTCTGTATTATGGTACGTTCACACCAAACGCGTTTCCGGCATCAACATCGTGCCTCTCGTGCGTAGTTGGACGCTTGTGCTCATTGAATACAGAAGCTTGTCACCAAAGTCGAAGATGCTCGGGACGCACGTCGAGGGGAGGGGCTTTTCTGTTGCCGGTGGTGTTCATACAATGGATGATATTGTGGCGATCAGTTACGTTCATAATTCACCCAGTGACTGTGATATAGTGGGGAACATTGTGTTTTTGGTCAGATGTATTTTGGTGTGACTCAGTGTGTGCACTGTGATGTCAGAGGGCTATAGAGAAGTGTGGTGAATGGAGAATAAAATTTAGAGTTCCTTGCTGAACACGCCGCCTCTGACTCCCGTTCATTAGCTTTACATTATCGAGAGAGTGCCTTTGCTTTATTTGCACCTCTGCGCTGTTTCTGGTCTCACCAGCGCTGCGCTCGGACTAGAGGCGCTTTCAGCGCTACATCCGTCTCTCCCGTGCCCGGTTTGACGACCTGCTGACCCACATCGGCGCTCGCATCTCCTACCAGAACGCCAACTACAGGCGCTCTATTCCAGCAGAAAAGCGCTTGTCAATCAGTCTCCGCCTCTGGTCAATGTTTTTTTTTCTCATTATTCTGAATGGGTTGGGGAACGCTCCTGATTGCTTGACGTGCTGCAATATGCACCAGAAGTTCTACAATCCCAACTCCAGCGTTGGCCACGTTGGAGGTGCTGGAGGCACATCAAAAGCGTCCGCCACGCGAAAAGCTTCAAAACGCGCCACACAGGAAGCGTGGGACACGCAGCAGGACCTCCAATGCTCCCGAGAGGCGTGTCCACCATATATTGTGAATGTACATCTGCCGCTTTTCTGTGAGGCCTACGCTGTCTTCTTTATCTGATCAAAATTATCGTCCCGAGCAGCTGTAAGATGTCTTTTTGACTATTCAATGGAGAAGGATCAAACTGCCACCTTATTACAAGAATTATACATAAGAAAAAGTGATGAAACACTTGCAAAAAAAGTTTGCAATTCCAGGCTAAAATGATGCAACTGTGTCAGGAAATAATTTCTCTATTCCCAGCACAAATGTAAAATCAGAGCGTGGAGTGAAGGCAGGATAGGGACCATTGGGTTTAACCACCGAACCACCATCACTGCACAGGCCTCCTTGAAACAATTAGATCCTTTGGGTACATCTAATCTGCATTAAAAACCACTGAAATGGTTCATCTCTGACTTTATGCCTCAAAGGAAGAAAATAATTTCCATCCTATGAGGGGAAAATGTGCAACTTCTTAACTTTCTTAACTTGTATCCCTTCACTGCTTTGTGATCATCTAACTATCAGCTCGCTGTCTGCCTAATACATGCTTTCCAAATCTTCTCATGGCCAAAGGTTCTCATTGTATTCCTGACTTTGTATTTGGTCACTGGTTTTTACAAGCTTACACATGTTTTGTGCAGATAAGTGCATCTAACTTCACCCCACATCTTTCATCACTGCTCCAAATCTACACATAGAAACAGGATGTTGCCTGTCACACGGAGCAGGGAGTCATATGCTCATGTGTTTGCTTCCTCCTATGTTTATTCTCTTTCTAAAACAAGTTTTGGCACAGTTTGGACTTGAATCGATGCTTCAAACTTGAGAACAATAGTGCTAAAACTGTTGTGATATCAAAGGTTGTACCCTTTGGAGCTTTTAAGATAAACCTTCTCTTCCTCCCTGGCATCTGACTAATGCTGGGGGAAAATGTGTTATAGGAGTGTTGTTTAAGATGGGGGAGGGGCTCATTGTAAGTTCTTTTGATCTGCCATTGGCAACAAGAAGGCTTTTCCAAATCATAGTGTGGAAATTATTTCTGTATGACAATACATTAGCGTATATGCTAGCTCAAAGGAACGCATCGCTACGCAATTTACCACCATGCCTCTAGAGGGTTCTAGCTCTGTGTGTGCGCGTACGTATGTGTGTGTGTTTGTTGGCGTACGTGTGTTTTTCAGATGAGCATTAAAAGGTCCTTGTTTATCTTTCAACATTCAACAGTCAACAATGTTTTACGTGTTGAGCACCTTAAAATGCAATTTATTTTCTGATTTATACTTACTTATACGTAACCATGTGTGTATGGTATGGAGAGTGTTTCTCAAATGGGGGTATGTGTACCCCTTGGGGTACGTGATAGCACTACAGGTGGGTACTTGAGAGAGAATGAGTGAAACATTTACAATAGTAATGTCAGTCTTGGTCCCAACCCAGGTGTGAGATGACTATAGAAATAAATCTGTTCAGGAGCGACTAAATCGGTTGTAGTCGGACAATGGGGGTACTTGGATTCCAGAATAAGAGAAAAGGGGTACTTGAGCCAAAAATGTTTGAGAACCACTAGTATAGGAAACAAACATCAAAATTTAATTTTCAAAAATTTGCATTTTATTATTTAATATAAACATATGCAAAATGCAAACAAAGTATAAAAGTATAACACTTGTGGATCAATTGTTAACCATGTTGGCCATCGTTTACTTTTAATGAAACACACATTGTCGGTATAGAGACGTGGCAGATTAGTGGTAATAACAAAAAACACACATCTTTTGTCAGTGATTGGACAAATTGGGCGGTGTGTGGTGCTTAACGTGTGGTGCTTAACGTGTGGTGCTTAACGTGTGGTGCTTAACGTGTGGTGCTTAACGTGTGGTGCAGCCATTAGAGGAAATAATAAAACAACTGGCACTTTTAGTCCGTCAAGGTTCTCTCTTCTACTTGATCCACTGTAGAATCAACACTTGCACCCCTCTGCGAAAAGTCGGAAAATGGCGACGTCGACCAGAAAGAGCAATGACCGGAGATGAGGTTTTGAGCCCTTACGGACCAAGTAACTACGGCGTCAATGTGATGCAGAAGCATGATTAAGGCTTAAGAAACCATTTGTCCTCAAATAATGGGTCATTTTTTTTCTTTTTTTAATTTTTTCATACGGAAATACATTTGATTTCAGAAAAAGAAAAGATACTACTTTAGTTTAGGGAACACCTATTAACCATTATTTAGTTGCTTATTAGCATTAGTGACATATTGGCTCTTAATCAGTAATTATTAAGTACTTATTAATGCCTTATTATACATTTAATGGCAGTCTCGCAGTCCAAAGAGGGTTAGGGTTAGGATTAGAGTTAACCTTAACCCTAATCCTTTTTTAAATTTTTTTTTATTTTTTTTTTTATTTTTATTTTTTTAGTTTATTTTAACCCTAACCCTAACCCTAGCATGTTAAGATTGTAATTCATATACAGCAACTTCCTTACTTAATACTAATAAGTAATAATTCTTAGTTAATGGCTTACTGGTTGTATATTAAGGCCATGCAGATAAAGGCATTAATAAGTACTTAGTAATGACTAAATTAAGAGTCAATATGTTACAAATATGCATGCTAATAAGCAACTATTTAATGGTTAATAGGTGTTCCCTAAACTAAAGTGTTACCAAAGAAAAATATGTTTACTTTTACTGCTGTTCAAAAACGAAATGTTATTTATGGTAGAAATTGAGTGTAAATCTATATTTGCAGTGTATTAGAAATGTCAATCGTGCATTTCTTTGGTGGCTAAATTCACACTCCTGTATAAAATGTATTATCTTGTGTGGTAGAGGTGCTTTCATACTTTCCCTACAGGGAGAGATGGGAAGCGAGTGACCTCTAAACACCTTTGTAATGAGCTGTATGAAGAGCTTGTTTGCGGTGAGTGTTGTCTGCAAAGCGTACGTCCTGAGATTTGTCATCACCACCTTGTTCTGTTTGCTTTTCCTCTCGACCAAAGCCATTTACAGAAAACGCCAGGCACCTGCTAGTGTGCATAACACCACTCAGGATGTTTGCCCCACACTTGTTTATCTGTGTAATGAGATGGAAAATGTCTTTCAACAGAGGAACACTGAGAAACAGTGAGGTATGGGAAGGTAAAAGTAACAGTGAGAGTTGGTGAAATAGAAACCGACAGATCGGTTTTGAACAAGCATTCCCAAGGTTGTCCATTTTACGCCCAACATAGGCAACACATGATTATACCTATCTATATGGTTTTTATTTTTATTTTGGGTGTTGTAAACAGGATGTTTTGATATTCAGGCATGCTAGGAACCAAGTTGTGCACAGGTCAGCTCGCTCACAGTGCTGTCAGATCTCCATCTTGTGGCTTGGACCCCATCTTACATTAGGGTTGCATAACACATAGAGTCAAAAAAAAAAAACCATGTATGAAACAAAACAGCCCACGCCCTTAAACTGAGTCAAAACAGGCCAAAATAAAAACACTGGAGACTCCAGGGTTTTATTTCATTTAAAGGTTAAACCATTATTCATCTGGAGGGTTTGAGCGAACGCTAAGCAACAGGTTACATCACAGCCTTAAATCTGAGAAAAACAATCCCACACATTCACATCTAGTCATTTTCTTCAACAGTCTGTGTTTAGATCTATTACACATTCATCAGTATTGCTCCCACATTTGATCAAAACTAATCAACAAGTGTTGCAATTCGACGCTTCTACAAACATTGTTTTCCAGAGTTTTCTCCGTCATTCCTCACTGTTCGCACCGCATTGATTTTACCTCCCACAACTAGCTTTCTTTGACTTTTCCTGGTTCTGAAGTAGCATCTTGTGTGGTTTTTGTGCATTTCTTTCCCTTGTGTCACACCCAGCCTAACATTTCATCCTGGCCCTTCTAGTTCAGACATTATTTTGCCTGTTTCCTTGGATTTGACTTCTGGGAACCACTGTTTATATGTGCTTTAATTTGAATTAAATGGAAACGTATCGTCCTACTTGCCCAACATACTTTAATGAAAATAATAGCGACAAATAAAAAGATGTCAGCATTTCTGAATGTTTCCTCTAATAGCAACCATACATTCAACTGCAAACACTGTTTTGTGCTTGTGCATCAGAAAACTTTTAAGAACTGACACTGACATAAACAAAGGTAAGCAAATAAGCTAAATGTAGAGATTGATAAATAGAACTAATTTAAAGTTACCATTTAGTTAAAGCTGCTACCCCATACTGTTTTTTTTTATTAAATAAAGTCATAGTATAGACCTCATAGATCAATGGATCAACCATAATTTACTCTGAAAAGAAAAGAAAAAAGTTGAAATTGCTGCTTGAAAGTTTATTTATTTTTTTTATCTCTGCTGTAAACACTGTTGAAATTTTTATTCATTGCATTGAGGGATGTGTAATTTTATCTGATAAAAAATATTGTGTGTGGCAGCTTTAAAAACGCTTGTAATATTGGTTACGTAACTTCGGAAACATGATTTCCCTTTCAAACTACACGTTAAACAAGGAAGACATTAAAATGCGGTGATTGATTGTGTGTGTGTGTGTGTGTGTGTGTGTGTGTGTGTGTGTGTGTGTGTGTGTGTGTGTGTGTGTGTGTGTGTGTGTGTGTGTGTGTGTGTGTGTGTGTGTGTGTGTGTGTGTGTGTGTGTGTGTGTGTGTGTGTGTGTGTGGAGCTGTAAGGGTCAAAGCTGAAACCTGACATCACTGCTCAAACATGCAGAGCAAAAACACATGTCTGCAAAGAGCCTGCAATAGAAGGGAAATTGATGTGTATTCCAGTGGACTTAACCTCAGTGTGTCGTTCCTGATAAAGGGGAGGCCTGGAGAGCGTCCAGAAGAGCATGAAGCATGGGGAGTGTCGATTACAGTAGAAAATGTAGTAATAAACAAAGATTAATAACAGGACAGGCTAGGGTTGGGCGATATGGACTAAAACTCATATCTCAATATGACCAGAAAGACAATTCTGGGTTAAATGTGATTATCCAGATGACACACAGCATGCACATTTACTAACAAACAGCTGCACAATATGTGACAATATGTGCCACTTTAGTCTTTTTTTCCATTAAGGGACAGCACGTGTGAGTGAGTTCTGTGGTGTGGCTTGTTTAGGGTCAGTTCTGGGTTAGGAGGCACTCAGAAATCCATCAAACTGTGCAGAAACTCTTAAAACAAGTATTTTAAAACAAAGAAGCTCTAAAAAAAATATCCATTAATCCATCCATTTTAAGACCTGCTTTGTCCTACATATAATATATATTGATAAATGTAATTTTGTATATATAC
This sequence comes from Gouania willdenowi, assembly GCF_900634775.1. Taxonomy (NCBI): domain Eukaryota; kingdom Metazoa; phylum Chordata; class Actinopteri; order Blenniiformes; family Gobiesocidae; genus Gouania; species Gouania willdenowi. The sequence goes on from NC_041054.1 coordinate 6,466,726, forward strand.
CCAAATTAGAAAACTCCATTATATCTTGAATCTCGATATATTGCCCAGCTCTAATGCCTTCTCAGGACAGTGCTTCTCAAACTTGTTTGGCTCAAGTCCCCCCTTTTCTCTTATTTTTGAATCCAAGTCCCCCCTTTGTCTGACTACAACATTTTGCTCAGTATTCTGTGGAAAAAACAACCATAGAGCATAATAATGGAATGGATGAGTGATAACACACATTTTAGAAGAATCTCATTTTGTAAATAAGTGGAATGAACCAGTATTTAGTGCCTCCTGAACAGAAATATTTCCATAGTTTTTCAGAATCAGAATTCCTTTAATAATCCCAGGGGGAAATTGCTTTCGTTACAGCCACTTAAGAAAAAATCACAAATAAAAAAAACAAAGATGGAAGAAAGAATAAACGTTAAATAAGTGTATAATTAAGTAAAAGACTGTTAAAAATAAGGATCAGATACACACACATTACAGTAGTATAAAATAAAGTAAGATTAATAGTAATAACAATAATCATAATAATAATAATAACACAAATTATGTACAAATATGATACAGATATTTTCAACAATCAAGCTGTGAGGTTACAGTGATGCATTATACAGTTTGAAGTTTTTTTTGTTTTGTTTTTTTATCAGATATGGTGATCTCACTCCTGATGTGGAAACAACACTGACCCTTGTATTTTCAGTTCATGTCCAAACCCATCATCATTATTATGATTATCATTTTTAACTAAAAATAAACATTGCAAAACCCCATATTTTGAATGCTTTCATTTGTTAATTTTCCTCTTTCTTCTTAGTGCCACTGCGTACCCCTAGGGCAGGGGTCCGCAACCTGCGGCTCTGGAGCCTCATGTGGCTCTTTGACTCTTTTGCAATGGCTCCTTGTAGCTTTCAAAAAATATTGAAATAAATAATTATTTTCTTAAAGAGGGTATGAATGATTAATGATTTTGACACTAAATAAAATCATGATATAACATACTTTGCCTCCTGCAACATCTGGTTTCACCCTAGGACCCACATAAATCGCAACCATTTTTTTTTTTTAGAACTCTACTAAACAAATTTAGTTTTTCAAAAATAGCTGTTGAAAACACACATGTAGCCTATAATCTTTTTTTAAAACATAAATCCATATATTTTCCTGTGCAAGATGCATTTCACAACAAGTCCAACATGATAGATATTAAGTTTTTTTTTGTTTTTTTTGACCAGCTGTCTGCGACCCACATAGTACAGGTCCTCGACCCACATTTGATTCCCGACCCACCAGTTGAGAATCGCTGAATTAAAAGACTATTCTGGAAGTAAATATACGTTTTAATTGTGTGGTGACAGATTGATTTAACTGCCAACATGACGGCTAAATATGCATGCTTGATATATAGCAAGTGTTGACTGACATTCTGTGTTATCAAATTCAATTTTTTAGTTTTTTTAGTCCTTCAAATACATTATCTAAAAAATATTATACTACATCACATTATTCGATATAATTTCAACTGAATAGAACTTTATACACTATGTTTTCTTCATTAAAATGGGTTTTTTTTGGGCTCGGAAGGACTTTAATCCGGGTGAGATGAATCAAAATGCCTCTTTCGAGAATAAAGGTTTCAGACCCATGCCCTAGGGGTACACGTACCCCAATTTGAGAAACACTGGGGTACGTGATTGAGAGTGTGTAAAATTTACAACAAAAGTAGTGTTTTTTTCAAAGTTAAAAAAAAAAAGTAAAATGTGTAAATTGGACAAAAGGGTGTGTTTTATTCAGAAATAAAAAGAAAGGGGTACTGGTGCAGTTAGAAAAGCAGTGCCTTAGGCTGCTTGGAGTGACTATGATAATGAGCTTATATGTGAAGCCTGTGGATGAACAGCTGGATCAGAACATGTTGCTTCTAGTCTGACTAACATGGTTTCTACTGTGAGCCACATGAGGAGAAGTCCAACCCCTCAGAAGATTTCCTGTTTCATGAAGAAGCACAAACAGTGAGTCATCCACCCAGGGCAGTTACTGCTCTGTGTAGAGCTGCGTGCTACAGCTGTGGAGGCCACAGACACACCGAGCTCAGTCCGCTCTGTTCGGCCCTTTAAGGACCTTCAGGGAGCGGCTGGTCCCAGTCTACATGGAGCTACTTCGCTTTTCCACTTTCTGGTGTGGAGCGATCCTGTTCGGTAGTGTCCTACTGCATGGAGGAGGTGAGTTCACTTCATCTTTAAAACCGTCACTGGAAAAAAAAAAAAAAGAAGTTTAGGCTGAGCGGTGGTGCGTTCAGGTACAGCTGCGAGGTCACGTGTGAGCCGGTGTAGCGTAATGAGATCGCATCGTACTGAGATTGTATATGCGGAAAATTATTTTTTTTCTAAATAAATGAATAAATAATAATTCCATTTTGTTGATTTTTGTTTTCAAAGTGAACGGACACGTGTTTTATTAGTTTATTGGATTAAGTTAGAGTTAGGATTACAATCTCAGTACGGTTACAAACTCAGTACGTATAGCAACAAGAAAATTATTTTAATAAATTTAACAACTTACATGTGTTCAGTTTTAATGCCTTAGACAATGACTTTTAAAAGATGTAACCTATATACTAGTTCAATTCATTTTTCCCCCTTTTTTAATTTTTTTTTTTTTTTAAGTCGTTTTTTTCACCTTAAACGCCTCATTTTAAACAATTTGACCGAGTACTGTTTTCTTTACACAAGTTTGAGATCCATGTGACTGATAAACTATAATTGTTTTTATGTATATCAACCCATTTCTTTCCAAGTTTAGGTAACTTTAAGCAGAACTGTTTTACATATACACTTGTTCTTTCTTAAAACTATTATACATTGCGCTTAATTATGATGTAGACTTCATTAAAAATGAAAATTAAAACATTTACAGGGGTACATCTCTCAAAAAAAAAAAAACGGCTGTATTTGTTCCAAAAAAAAAAAAAAAAAAAAAAAAACACCCAGTAAACATATAATAAGGCAACATTCACAATAATTTCCACACAAACATTTATTAAATGCCAAACCACTGCATAAAGCATGCATTATATGGCTGCAACCGTTAAATCTTTTAGTAATTGAGTATTCGATCAATTAATAGTAATAGAGAAATCTGATTAAACATCCTTTTGCCTAATTAAAACTCAATTTTAAATATGAAACAGAGAAAAAGACAAATCACTTAATAATACCAACCAATTAGTTTCATTTTTAAGAAAAATTATATTTATTTTCAATGTAAGTATTATTTGTCGTGAAATGATTTCACTACATGTGGTGTCAACCTAAGACAATAATAACATTTCTATTCATTTTTTTAAATTAACTAGACTTTAGGGACCTTTAGGAATCATTACAGCTCTATAATGGTTGACGTGTCTCATCGTTTTCCTTTTTTTTTTTGGTGTAATTTAGTCCTTTAATTAAAAAAGTGAACGAGCGTGTGCCTGTTATTGTCTCTGTGTGTTTTAGGCCTTGGGTCAATAGAGATCTGTCTGAGTAACCCTGAGTCATGTACAGTAAATAGGAATAAATTAAGATGGAGAAATGAAAGAATTCAACTACCTTTAATCAAGCCTCAGATATATTGGATAATATACTGTAAGTAACACATAATTGTGATAGTATAGTCATTATTCTGATCTTCCTCTGCCTCTTGTGTTCTCCTTTATGTTTAGTATCTTTGATGTGTGACCACATATGTCATATAAACCTTCTTCTTAAAGGAGACACTGCTTCACTTCACCTTGATCTGTCCTAAACTCTGTCCCTCTGGCACCAAGTGGCTTTGGCTGCCTCTAATCCCCTAAACCTTCTCCCTGCAATTATACGTGGTGAAGGGTGACAATTAGGGCCATTCTTCCCTTCCATTACCCACCTCCTGGGTTTACATGACATGCTCTTTGAGAGGAGCTGCTTTAATGATACAACAACCTTGGCTCGGGCACATTTTCAGCCTTTGTCTGCACTGAAGACATGAACCATGATTCTCTCAGTGCTGTTATACTTCAAACATGTCACTGAGCTACTGCGTAGGCTTGGGAATGACTTAGTTTATTACTTTGTAAGGCTGCCACAACAAATCGATAAAATCGACGATTAAAAGTGTTGGCAACAAATTTCATTAGCGATTTGTTGCCACTCACTGTGACGCAGATCCGTTTGATTCACATGCAGAGCTGTGGGCGCACACGAGTGTTTGTGTGTGCGTGTGTGGGTGTGTATGCACCACAAGTGTTTGTGTGTGCGCACCACAAGTTTTTGTGCGTGTGCACGCATGAGTGTGTGCTGTGCGCACACCACAAGTGTTTGTGCGTGCGCACTCGAGTGTTTGTGCGCGCGCACCATAACTGTTCGTGCATGTGCACGCATGAGTGTGTGCATGCACTACTACAAGTGTTTGTGTGTGCATGTGCACGAGTGTGTGTGTGTGCTCGTGCACAAGTGTTTTTGTGTGTGGCTGCAACAACGAATCGTTAAAATCGATAAAAATCAACTATTAGGAGCGTTGGCATGCACGAGTGTTTGTGTGTGCGCGCGCGCCAGTATTTGTGTGACTTGCGTGTGCGCGTGTTTTTTGTGCGTAAGAGATACTTTTATTTCAGTTTAATCAGCTTAAGCAGGGTTTAGATGTGCTTTATAGATAAACTGTGCTTTTTCAAATAAAAAAATCTGATTAATTGATTCATTTATTGACCGATTAATCGATTATGAAAATAATTATTAGTTGCAGCACTATTACTTTGATCACTTTTAAGCATTGACGTATAAAACCACACCAGCCCACTATGTCCTGATAGCATGGTGCAAACGTTGTAGGCTAAAAGGCAGTAGGAAGAGGATGCTGGAGTTACACAACACTTTAAATCTGCAGTTTTCTTTTTTTGGACAGTACGTTATTCTTTATTTCTGTTGCTGCTATAGCCGCAGGTCTAGCCCCACCCTGCTCTCAGGGTGATATAAATCAACAGGGTTCTTGTATACACACACGAAACTTCTACTCTCAGAGTGGTGTGAAGTCAGCGCGGACCAATGTGCAGCTTGTTTGCTCACTCCATTGAGGACAATGCTATCTCTCATGCTACTCGTTTTGGTCAGATGGACACATTTAGTTGTGGGTAGGGCTGGGCGATATTGACTAAAATTCATATCTCGATATTTTTTCCCAAAATAAAGATACACAATGTAATTCTCAATATTTTTAACTCAATAAAGTCTGACCAGAAAGACAATTCTGGGTTAAATTTGCCAACACAAAATGCCACACATTTATTAACCAGCAGCTGCACAATATGTGCCACTTTTGGCTCCTATAAGGGACAGCACGTGTGAGTGAGTTCTGTAGATGGATGCTCAGAAATGTTTTTACTTCATTCGTACTGGGATTTCTTGTGTCTTGTGCCAGACAAGAAGGAAAGTGATTTGCTTGATTCCATTTTTGTTCATGTTTGTTCCCTGTATTCCCCGTGATATCACTTCACTCCAAGAGACATTCTATTTTGTCGGGATTAAGATTTTTCTTTCTGCATAAGCCCCTAAATAAACACCTGCTATTGTTTTGCCCAACTTCCAGTCTGTGGAAAAAACATATAAGGTGAAATGTTAAAGAGGAGTTATTGTCGTTGAACAACCAAATAACGTTACAGGTCAGAACATTTAACCCAGGGTCTTTTTGCTGTGATGCCTGAGTTTTAACTTAACAGTGTTCTGCCCTAAGTTACACTCAAAGATGAGCTCACACTCTCACTGTAACTGGATTCACTGATGCATTTATGCACGTTTCACATCCTGTGCAGATCATACAGTTGGTGTGTGGTTTGGTGGTTTCGGTGTAGCAGCATCGCATTATATTGAACTGAATGTTTCTTGTTTTTACTGTATATGTGCAACTAGGGAGGGGTGTACTGAAACTAAAAACAAAGAAACCAAAACCAAAGCGAAAAACCCAAAATGATTATATTGCCAATTATTGCATTTATGGCTGTGACTGTGTACTAGCAACATTAAAATCAAGGCATTGCAATTGCAAATGAGTATATATCTATAAAGCAAGGAGTGCGTGTGCGTACGCGTGTCTGTGTGCTCTTGTGCGCGTTCCTCAAATATCTCTGCGAATCAGGCTCAGATTGACCTGAGACTTTAAACATGGCTGCTGCTTGGTTAAAAAGTGTGCAACGTCGGATTTGTCTGGACTGAAATGATACCGTTCATAAAATTGTCCACCGGGTGTGTTTAATTCAGAATTAAATTTCCATTAGGAATTAAGTGTTTACACGGCCAGTTTAAAGAGGATTTAACTTTTATTCTGAATTAAAGCCAACATATACACAGAAACATGAAACATCAACTTTTCATTGGTTTAACTCAGTGCTGTGTCTCAACCTCTGCTTAGAAGAAGCTTAAGTGCTCAATTGTATTAAAATACGTTAACTTTTGTGCCTTTTTCCGCCCATTCGTTTTTGGTGAATCACTATGCACTAATATATATATTTTTAAAAAGTACAAAACAAATGCATACAGGAGTAAATATTACTTAAAAGAAAATGATCAAATTTTACCTGCATTGCTTCATAATCAGTGTTCTTCCTTTTTTCTGGTATTTCAGTGTATCTTAAGATGTGGAAAAAACATGAACGATTGATTAATTTGATCCAAAACAAGCACTCAATGCAGGGACTGGAACATCACAACTTTTTCCTGCATAAATGAAGAAAAAAACAAAACACATACAGTCTCAGATTAATCATAAATCATCATTAAAGGTCTTTTCAGGAGCGTCTTTGATGATCAATGATGTTGCCAAAACACCTTTTTGAAACAGTCGGCTCGTCTGACTGACAAATTAGAGACTTCTCTGTGTTTCTTTAGTTTGATGTTTTTTTGCCTGTCTGGCAGTTGACGTCTTAGATTATTATCAAACCCACCGGCACTCATCACACAATCCAGTGTGTCTCACTGTCAAGTCTGAACAAGATGAAGGGTGGTGGGTGCCACTGAACACTGATCTAGTTGTTTAAACTTCACATGGGGGTGGAAGGATCTTTTTTTCCCCCTCTAGGGTCAAATAGCTCACATTTTTTGTGGTCCGGTTGATTACAGACTTTTGCCTACTTGGATATTCCAGTGGGAGAAAATAATTTCTTTGATAAGGTCTTGTCTCTGTGTAGTTTGCATGTTCTTCCATAGTTTCCGTCGTCAATGTGCAAATCAAATAAATTGGAACACCTTTATTTAATTATTTGTTTTTTGCACTTGTTTCTATGTTGCTTTCTTTGTCAGGTGGCGTGATGTTCACCCTGAGAAGGCTTTGCAAGTTTTGTGATGTCCAGGCGACGAGCTGCACGGGCCAAGGAAGCTGTAGTGTGAAGTGTGGGATCACTTCTATCTGCCCTCATGATGAAGATGTTTGTGTCAGCATTTGGTAAGTGTTAGCTTAGTGCTTTGCTAAATGTTTTTGTATCCCCCTTTCTCTTATTTCTGAAGCTAAGTACCCCCTATAATATTGTGCTCAGAATGCTATTAAAACACAAACATAGAGCATCAAGATCCAAAGAGTGAAGAGCCAAACTTTATAAATAAGTGGAATGAAACAGTATTTATTGTAGGGCTTGGTGCGATATGGACCAAAACTCAGATCTCAATATTTTTTCTCAAAATGGCAATACACGATATAAATCTTGATATATTAAATCTTACAAGGAAGAAAATTCAGGTTAAATTTACTGATGCAAGATGCCAATGTGTGTTATTTTTGTATAGAAAACTTGATATATCTTAAATCTTGATGTATTGCTTGCCCAGCCCTAATTTAGTGCCTCTTGAACAGATTTAATTCTAGTTTTTAGGGTTTTTTTTTTGGTTATTTCCCACCTGGTGTGGGACCAAGACTGACCTTTGTATTTTTTGTTCATGTTCTAATCATGTTTATTATCATCACCATCATCATCATCATTATTATTATTAAATACCCCATATTTTTTTATGCTTTTAATTTCTTCTCTCTCACTTAAGTACCCCTTGTAGTGCTGCCCTGTACTCCTAGGGGTACACGTATCCCCATTTTAGAAACACTATGTTACCTCAAATATCAATAAGTACTTTGTTTTGTGTGGAATCCTATTAGTTAAACAGTTATGGCCATATTTACTACCTCAGAGCTCCATCATTTTCGGCTATTACTCGTAGTTCTACATTGCAGGCGCTTAGAGTTATAATCAGGATCAGGACTTGTCTTTGTATTGTTTATTTTATTTTTTCACTGACTATCAATGCTTTAAAAAATTCAGTGATAAAATGTACTGTACATTCATCATCAAATGACAGATTTATAATCATGCAAACTGCTGAAATACTTCATTATGCGAGGCTGAACCACCCATCAGCATCAAGTCCTGAGCGAATGTGTGAAGCGGTGGGAGGCAGACTCATTCTGGCGTTAAAAGCTTAAAGACATACTTTTGTTTCTCATTACATTGGCATTGCAGCCAGCATGGTACGAGCTGAGGTTAGCAGAAAGCTAATAGCACATAGACAACCGCACTTCTTTTTCGTGCCTCTTCCAGGCGCCCTGCCTGCAGTGCTCAGCTGGGGGCCGGATTTAAATATGTTGTGTTTTTCTTCAGTTTTCTTCTTCTTTATCGTGTGTGTATGTGTGTGTGTTCGTTCAAAGGCTGTCTTTGACCCTCAGTGTTGTAGTCATCTACATATGATTTACACTGAGGATTGCTAGAATAGACAAATACCTAATTCACGGATGGCAAATTGTTATATTGTTCAAAATATAAGGACAATTTCCTGTAAAATCTTCTGATTTTAAATCTTGTTTTCTTTCATCGGTCATTAACTCCTCCTACGCAGTTTGTTCGATTTTGACAAATAAGCTATCAAAACGTTCAGAAAGTTCCAGAGATTTATGCTATTAAGCTATTGCTAGATGAATGCTTAACTAATGCTGGGTAAATGCTATTGCTGTTTTAATGTTAGGCTAATGCTAGGTTAATGCTAATGCTAGGTGAGTGTTAATGTTAAGCTAATGCTATTGCTAGGTAATGCTAATGCTTGCTAATATGAATGCTTGCTAATGTTCTTGCTAATGCTAGCTAATGTCAATGTTAATGCTAGCTAATGCTAATTATTGTTATTGCTCGCTAATGTTAAGGGTCATGCCGTTAATGCTCATGTGAATACTAATGCTAGCTAATGCAGATGCTAGTTAATGTTAATCAATTCTATGAATTATGAATGTTAATGTTCATGCTAGTTAATTCTAATTTATTTTCATGCTAGTTAATGCTAATGTTAATGCTAACTTATGTTAATGTTAATTGCTAACTTATGTTAATGTTAAGCAATGCTATTGTGAATGTTAATGTTAATCCTAGCTAATGCAAATTTATGTTAATGCTAGCTAATGTTAATGCTAACTTATGCTAGCTAATGTTAATATTAGCTATTGTTAATGTTAATATATGTTAATGCTAGCTAATGTTAATGCTAGCTAATGTTAATGCTAGCTAATGTTAATGCTAGCTAATGCTAAGTTATGCTAATGTTAATGCTAGCTAATGCTAATGCTAACGTATACCAATGTTAATGCTAGAGCTAATGCTACTGGTAAAGATAATGCTAATACAGTGCGACGCGAGCCAGCACCTGCATCCTCACTTGCAATTTCTTCAGGAAATGCAAATATTGTATTTAAACTTGTCACCCTGTGTTTTTTAATTGTAAGGAGGAAGAAAGAAGACAATGTCACCTTTGATACAGTGTGTCACAACCCAGCACAGAAACTGTACGGTTTGGTCCTGGAGGATTACAACAACAGCAAGTGTGAAATGAAGGAGAGGCGAGGAATGGGCTCAGAGTTTTTCATCTGTTCCTGCTCACAGGACGAGTGCAATGAGCATGTCTTTTTCAACACAAGTAAGTTTATGCAACAAACCAGCCGAGTGGAGCCCATGAACGTTGCATGTGTGGACTAGTCAAGTACTCAGTCAGATTTTCCGTGATCACGCAAAGCAGCAGAAAAAAACTGAAATTCACGTTCAGAAACAGAGAGAGCAAAAATTTTTATTATTTCTTTATTGAAAATCGGGCCCCAACGTGACATGGAAAAGCCTCATACGCATTTTATGGAACATTATTGCACATTTACATGCCATTTTTCACCCGAAAATGTGTGATTGAATGTCTAGAAATTGTGACAGATGGACAAATAAGTCCAATTCCTAAAACAATCCTGTTCAAAATGACTCTCTACATGTTAAGGTTGGAGTAGTACTCATGTTATGGGAGTGGTGGCCTAGTGGTTCAGGACAGCAGGCTTGTAATCGGAGAATCGCCGATTCAAGTGTCACCCAGGCCATCACTGTGGGATGTTGAGCCTTAACTCTTAACCCCAATCCAACTGCTCCCTGGGCACCTGCAGTTGCTTTAGCTGTTGGTGTATTTGTTCAACTGGTGATGAGTTTACATGGTGACACATCACAGTAGTAGAAGCATTACACCTCCATTCACATGACTGTGCAGGATTTTATGCTAATTAGGAGGGTGATTCACAGGTTGACAATGATTAAAGGCTTTACAAATAATGTTTTAAGACCATATAATGCATTTTATTTGTATTTTTCCAGTGTGGCTAAAGTCGCTCTAGCAACGTTAACTTGCGTGATATTAAGTATATTCTCTGAAGCATATAAAATGTGTAATTAGTAACAATAACCTTATTTAACATGTTGGTATGATTTTGCAAAAATTAATATACAGTAAAGTCAACGAATCAGTAAAAATGTATTAAATGAAACAGAAAAGTGTAATGTGTCATGGACAATTTGGAAATGGACTATTGGAGGCCTGGGTTAAGATTTGCTATAAATTGGCTTTTGGTTTGAACATATGTGATTGTCAGAATGGTAGCAATATTGATAAGGTTGTGTAAGCCTCCCAGATTCCTAGTATCCATTCAACAAAATAAAGGCTTTCTCGTTATTTGTAGACATATCTGGCCCTTTGTTCCTCTGATACCTGCCATTTGGTGAGGGTCCATCATCAAGTCAGTCTTTGCACATAACCATTGAGGTCAGTCATTCAGTTATTCAGAATGAGTGTTTGTTTATGAATCCGAACACATGGTTGTATAATTTTTTTCTATTTGTGTATCCATAACACCCTTGTAGATCAAAAGTTGTCAGAAATATACAACAGAGCATTAAGTCTCGTCATTAACACCATGGTGTTAATGACAAGATGCACTCCAGATATGTGATGGCCAACAGTTTCAGGAGATTCTGGCTTTTTGGGCTCCAGTTCCAACAATCTCCATGGAGTCGCGGGTATTTTGACGACAGAAAAAAAAGTTCCTCGACTCTGGCTCTGCACAGAGAGCTAGATTGAAAGCATTCCTGCAGTGAGAATTACGTCATGGAAATCCAGTTGCTTGCTATGGAGAATGTGTATCCCCTCTCTGTAACTTCTCAGGGCTTGAAGGGAAACAGGGTTGCAATGAAGGAGCTCCAGTAAAATTTAAAAAAAACACAGTGATGAAATGGGTTGTTTTTGAAAGTGGCGAACCATGAAATATTTAAGTGGGGAATGGGCTACTTTGATCACACAAAAATATGTCAGCATTTAGAATAATAACTAATCTGATCAATAATACAGGAAAAAGCAAATCTCGCTCTCGTTCAGTTCTCGAGCATGAGGTCAAAGGCCAAAAAGTATAAACTGGCCTTGGCTGACGGTGTAGGCAGCGAGTCTGACAGAGATTTAGATCATTTTTCTCATTGATTCCTTGAAAGATTGTTTTTGCGTAAATGTGGTATCGGTCTCCAAGGTAGAAAGACAGAGTTATCTGCTAAAGCTAATGCTGCACTCAACCTGAAAATTCAGGAAGTGAGGAGACTGCCTTGCTTCCATACTGCTGTTGAGCTTCAGTTTTTACAAGTGCTCGGTTTGACCGAAAGTGGCTTCAGCGGAAAACTCTGGTCACTCCTCGATATGTGTAATATAAAAATAAACACTATTAAAACATTAAAGATCTCTGGACTAAAATTACAAACGCTGTTAGGTTGGAAATATCAACGGCGTAAATGAGCTTGTTGGCGTTTATATCCCTCTTGACCTATGACCCCCCCAGGTCGCGCATGTGTTGTTCCAGGGTGTGAAAAGGCTTATAGACCAAGGGCACCATGCAGTGTTTGATTTTAAGGTTCTTGTTTATTGCAATATTTTCCCATAAGGTGTATTAACAACACTGTTCAACATTTGAAATCTTTGCTTAAAGAAGAAGACAGATTTCAATTGGTTAGTTTGCCATTGTAACACTAAGCCCTTCTGTGTTAAAACTGCACTTTTCCTGCTATTACCAAAACTGTAAACACAACCCAACCTAGCTTTGATACTGAAGCAATGAGATCATTTTGTGGAAGTTAACAATGAAAAGTTGAGCTTTTGTTGGCACTTCTCCACTTGTTGAGTTGTTTTCAGTGGGAACTAGTTTTCTCCACATTAGGAACATGTCCGGCAACATTCCCCTTCAGGCCATGGTAGAAGTTAGTTTGACTTCACTTAAGAGGAGGCTTTGTCGCCACTTAAATATTCTCATTGTGGTTGACTTTACTGATTACACACGCACACACACACACGTCACACACACACAAATTCGTACACTGTTTTATTTTGCTGGTAAAGAGGAGCATTTGGCAAAGCGCTCTCTATGGTTACTTATGATCTTTTTTTTAGCAGGTTGTGGTTGAAATTTGCATTGAACAAATCTGAGTTGAATAGTATTCAAAACCCTTTTTTAGAGAAGTTCTTGGCTAATGACACTGTAAGAAATAAAATCAAGAAGCACTCGTATAGGAAACTAATATCATGTGCAGTTAGACTTTAGTTTTTACATGTTTCAAACAATTGAAGAAATCACTGTAACATGCAAATACATATAAAAGAAAGAAAGGACAGGCCCTTGAAGAAATAATAAAGTTTAAAGCTGCTTAGCTGCATGAACCACATTTCTTAAACTGTAGCTCTATATCATCCAAAAGTTGTTCTCATTTAATACTGATGCCAAAAACATTGCCAAAATGAAATTTCTGGTGTTTTAAGGATTGAAAGTTGTTGACAAAATGATGGATGTTGATGCTTTGGCTTCCACGGAAACACGCGAATACAGCTGAAGTTAGTGACATCATTACACGGGGAACAGGAGAAACAAAGCAGAGCAAAAAATGTGGTGAAGAAACACAAGAAATCCCCATCAGTGAAGTAAAAACACCTCTAAAAGACACTTTTACACTTTTTTGCATCCTTCTACTGGATTTCTAATCTTACAATGCAATGTGCAAGTCACATGACCAATAAACCCCATTGTTTGTTGGAGTCAAAAACTAACCTTCAAGTTTGTTTGTGAGTAAATCCCTATCAGAAGATTTAGGAGAACAACTTTTGAGCAACTTTTCATTTCTGTAATCAGAATGATGATGGTAACCTTTGCTTTAATGCTCCATCTTCTTCTGAATTGGTGTATTCATTTTGTTAAATAATAGAAGCAAAAAATGTACTTTACTCTAGCCCAAGAAACTAATCATCCCTGTTCACATTTAGTTCATGTCATGGGATGTTAAGGATCTGTTTTTTTTCTTGTAAGAGTAAAACTACTGCCAAGTTCTTGTTTTGATCTTCAACTTCTGCTTTTGAGAAGTTACTATGTAAGAGTTTTAAACAGCGCATATCCTAGTCTTTGGACTTTGGATTATTCAGTCCAAATCACCGTAAGCCTGGGCGGAACCATGACAGGTTTTGTTGTGAGAAATAGCTTCTTACTCTACAAAAATCAAAACAAACTGTCTGCGGGGCCCAGGAGAGGATTTCAGACATGTGGTTTCCTGTTTCTTTTTTTGAAAAAAAAAAAAAAAAAAAGAAAGAAAGAAATGAGAGCGAAGCAGTTGTGTTTAACCAGGCAGTCAACGAAGGGTTCATCCTTCTTCCACCCTCAGTTCAGCTCACTTTCAAAACTAAAACAGGTTTTAAAGAGAAAATAATGACACCATTGTTTTAATTCCCACTAGACATTAGACATTATGTCACCTTAAAGCATTCTGAAAAAGTAAATGTTAGGGAAAGTGGGGCGCTTGCTTGTAAAGACAGACACCGTATAAATGAGAGTTTAGAGTTGTTGAGGTTTCTTTTAGCTTGTCATGTCTGGTGATTAACTTTTTATAGCTCCACCTTTAAAAAAAAAAAAAGTCTTGAATATAAAACCTAAACAACTATAAAATTTTATTGTGATCCAAAAACAGTAGCAGCCGTCGGTCAGCTCGCCTAAACTGTGAGAAGCAGACGCAAACTATATGAAGACACAATATGCGGTTGACTGGGTCGGGTTTGGAGAGTTTACTTTTGTGGCCTGAGGACCAAGTTTAGCTTTTTTTTATGTTCACAGACATTCCACAGGGAAAAGTCAGGGTTCTGTATGACTGTCGTAGACAGTGAGTCTTTGTGCACAAACTTTATGATGTATAGATTAGATATAGACTACACAAATGGAATTGTCTGCTTATATTTGTTAATGGGCCTCATGCAGCATTATTCTCTTAAATTTCTTTCAAATTTTCTTTTATTAATGTTTTTATCAAGAGAAATCGACTCTGGATGCATCAAACAATCTTAACTTTCAAATCTGCTGTTACCCATGTCTGCTGAATGTTGAATCCCACTTGATCGTAAAATACATGACACCATATAAGGGCAGGTGTTGTGCTGTTTGTTGCAAACAGCCGATAACCTTAGAGACGACACCAAAAAGAAAGAAGGAAGACAGCAATAAATTTGAAATACTTTTGAATCACACTAAAACGCCAAAAAAATGTCCTATTTCAGAGCATCAGTACTGGTGTTACAGACAGAAAAATGGAGCATTTGAAAAACAAATGCAATGCCGTGAACGCCGTGTCATAGCAAGACTTTTTTTTTTAATCTATTTCCTGAGAAAAACAGTTTGAATTCCTTTAAAATAATGTATATGATCATGTAAGTTAGATTCAGTTATGTGGGTTTTGTTAATCTTTCTTCAATTTAAAACATGGTGTTGTGCATTGGACAAACATTTAATAGGCTTAGTAGTACTCTTGACCAGAGGTGAAAGTAACAGATTACAAGTACTTACTGTAATTGAGTTGCTTTTATAGGTACTTGTATTTTTTTGAGTACATTTATAAATCAGTAATTTCTACTTGAGTAGGATGTATCAGTACTCTTTACATCTCTGCTCTCTAAAATCACTTGGTAGTGGTGGCGGTGCCGGACAATGGCTGCCCACTGCTCCTCAGAGATGGGTCAAATGCAGAGAACACATTTAGTTTTTTTTACCTGTATGTATATGACATAGAATAAATTAGATAGTAATGAACAGTTTTTCTCTTCTTTCCATTCCTCTAAGGCGTCTTGCATAAGGTCCACTGTCACATATGGTGTCACATGACTGGTTCTTCATTTTGTTCCCTCAGACATGGATTCCCAGGTGATTGCTGTCAGTCTGGTTCCTCTTTTGCTGATGACCGTTCTCGTCATCACGTCTTTCTACTTTTATCGGGTCTACCGCCAGCGCCAAGCCCACTCCAAGCGCAAGAAGGGTTCTCCTCTGGACTTCAGCGACGCTCATGCCATCATTATTGACGACGAAGGTTCGGACAGCAGCTCCACCCACGCCAACAATCTGAACCACAACACGGAGCTGCTGCCCATCGAGCTCGACGTGCAGGTCGGGAAAGGACGCTTTGCAGAGGTTTACAAAGCAAAGCTGAAGCAGGGATCCTCTGTTAGCGAGGAGCAGGGCTTTGAGACGGTGGCCGTAAAGATTTTCCCATATGAAGAATACGCATCCTGGAAGAACGAAAAGGACATTTTCTCCGACAGGGATCTGAGACACGAAAATGTGCTTCACTTCCTGACAGCGGAGGAGAGGAAAGTACAGAGACAGTACTGGCTAATCACAGCCTTTCATCCAGGAGGAAATCTCCAGGAGTTCCTCACCCATCACATCATCGACTGGCACGACCTCTGGCTGCTGGGCGGGTCGCTGGCCCAGGGCGTGGCACACCTGCACAGTGAGCACACCAGTTGTGGCCAACACAAGGTGGCCATCGCCCACAGGGACATTAAGAGCTCCAACATACTGGTGAAAAGTGACCTGACCTGCTGCCTGTGCGACTTCGGCCTGGCGCTGTGGCTGGACAATAGCTTGTCTGTGGATGAATTGGCCAACAGTGGACAGGTAAGCTTTTCACATCCTACGCTGTGGTTTTAATTGCATCAAGCATTTTTGTGAAAGAAAACTCAAATTATAAACAATTTTTTCTACAAGCAAATCTGGGCCTTGAGTGTTATTTTGATGTTTATATTGGTGCAAACAGGCTTGATTGTTTCTTAACCTCTTCTGCCCATCAGACCCGCCTGTGGGGGCAGCTCAAACCTTTGTGACTCTCACGGGTCTAAATGTTATAAAGAATGAATAAAATCACATTTTCTATACCTGACATATTACAGTTACACACTTGTTGCCAAACTTGTGGAAAACTTAAGCACAGTTCTTGCAAGGTGGGCCTGAACTTCCATACATTAGTTCAATTATTTTTGCTTTTGTAGCCTTCCCTACTGAGAATTGGCTTTATATTTGATATACATTTCTAGTTCTTTTTTGGGTGGACTACAGATTTCTGTATTTAAAACATGATTTATTGTCACTCAATATCATATATTTCCAAAATTTCACATAATCTGTAACCACTAAGGGTTCTACTTCAATCGAAACAAAAAATTGCCATGTAGGTCATGTAGAAGCTTAGAAAAACGTTATTTGTTATGGGTATGTGATTTTTGGAGAAAAGTGGCTGAGGCTTAAGAGGTTAATGTTTTCATTACACTGATGCAGACAGTCCCATGCTATATTAACTTTTAATATGGGAAAAAAGCGTTCCCACCATTTGCTTTTCTGCACACCCCACACACCATGAAGCCTATAAAGCAGTGGATCCCAACCTTTTTTGGGGTCGTGACCCCATTTTGATATCATACATTTCTGGTGATCCGGGGACTTTTTTTTCTTCTTGAATTAGTTTGTGATCATATTTATTAAAGTGAATTACAAATACAGAGTAGGCAGGATTAGTGCCCAAAGTGACAAAATATTTTTTTACTGCATTTTATTTGAAATAGATTTTAATTTGAGAAAGTTTAAAAATAGAATACAGTTGTTTTGATATTTATTGTATGTGTGATGTGTTGATTTAGAAAAAGAATAATGATTTAAAAAATTTAAAAACATAATTATTTTTATTATTATGTGTCGATGAGCCCAGAGATGGTATTACTCATCATTCCATACCAAGTTCCGAATGATGTTCTTTAGAGCTTTTGCTGTTCAATGCAGTTTAATAATAGGACCTAAAATATTAGTTTTTAGAATTTTATTTGATGGTTGGGATTCAAAGGTTGATTTGTTTTTGCCTCTTCAGTGTTTACTCATTTTTAACACTATGTTTAATGTGAAATGCATTTTCCCAGATCCAGTAATCTCTCTTTAAAGACACATGTATTTGCATCAGAAATCTACTACCTCCTATTATTAGTCATAGAACTTGTGCAAATCACTTCACTGAGAGGAATCGATTTGTGTCTCAGTTTTCTGAATCAACATATTCATTTCTATACCCTGAGCAGAGAACTTTAATCAGTTACTTTAGTGTAAATCCTTAGATAGACTGCCATTATATCCACGGTGTACTCTGCCTTTGGCCTGGATTAATCTGGGATAACTTGGAACAATCATACACTTATCTGGATATACAGGTCAAAGTTGAACATAACAATGTGAAGGTTGAGCGCTGACGAGCTCATGACTTTCTATCTGCAAGTCAACTGTGAACGACCTCCTAATAGTCATGTAAAAAGAATTTGATGAGTAAGGCGTGACTCCAGGGGAAAACCCAGAGATTTAGAAAGGGAGGTGGGACACGTTTGCTATTCAAAATGGACAAATCTTATCTGGGACTAGCTCTGCATGGCAGCCAATGCCTGTTTATGTTTTATAAACAGGAGGACTATCAAATCCATCATAATGAAGAACAATTTTGTGATACCCTGTCCAGGTTTAGGATTTTTATCTTTGTAATTAAAGCTATTAATAACAACCACACCTAACATTTGTATCCTGAAATTAAGAATCCAATAAAGTGGGAACAACCCACTCATCTACAGTAAGTGTGGGAAGAAACAAATTAGACACTTTATAATAGTAATAGTTAATTGTTCAATAGATAATACTTGATTACTTTAATAACGGCTACAGTTTTGTACACAGACCCAATCTTGTGTGTAATGTTTTTAAGTCATATTTAAAATTAAATACACAAGTGAATAACATAATTTTTTTCATAATGTAGATAGAATTTGTCTGTATGTATCGTGTATGTGATGTTTTAGCCACTGAATACGTTTATAAAACTTAAAGAGTAACTAAACCCCAAAACCTGCGGAATACAAATGTATTTGGGAATGAAGTAGTGCTGTTGATTGATACTGGTCAAACTCACAACAATTTATTTTTGCTATTGGATGAGAACAAGATCATGATGTTTTGGGAGCATCTTGCATCACAAACAAGCACTGTTAGCCCCGCCCCTTTTATAAAAACTGTAAAATCTGTGGTGAGTAGGTTAGATTGAGAGAAGAGTGAATAGAGAGGTATGTTGAGTAATGAGTTGCTAGGTAACATAGCATAGATTGTTCATTGGAGATTTTGCAGTATAGACTGTGCATGTCTTAACCTCTCCAGGAGCCCCGCCCATAATCAAGGCATTTTTTGAACATCCGTCCCAGTGGCAGGTCAGGAGAAAACAGGGGTTTAGTTACTCTTTAAGGTCTGGCTGAGAGTTGAAGAAGTTAAGCCTTACTTTGTTTGGAAAGAGAGTGCTTTCCCATTTCTGCTGCGAAAACAACATCAAGTTCTTTTTCCCTTTGTGTTGTGTGTCCCAGGTGGGCACGGCCAGATACATGGCCCCAGAGGTGCTGGAGTCCAGAATCAACCTTGAAAACATAGAGTCTTTTAAACAGGCCGATGTTTACTCCATGGCTCTGGTTCTGTGGGAGGTCATCTCCAGGTGCAGCGCAATCGGAGGTAAGCCAACCAAGTCCTTTTGACTATAATAACCTGCGTATCACAGCTACAGATTTAACCATAAGCAGAATATAAGCAATCAAAAGAGAACTCGTGAAAGCCACCGTGGCAGGCAAGATGACGCTCCAAACAAAACTAGTGAATATTTTCAGTTAAACTGTTTCATCATTCCTAATCAAACAGCGAAATATTTGAGTCGGCCAAACCTCAAGTGAGTACTTCAAAACGTTTGGACTTTCAGTTCAGCAACTTTGAATAAAGGATTGAAATATGCTTTAAATTACTAATGAAGTCATTTGTAACATCAGTGGATGAGGGTGCAGATAAATGTCAGGCTTTTAGCGTGTTTAGCTTCAGACTGAAAAAACCAGACAGACTTCATCAAAGGATTAACGTTCCAAAAAAATGTGTGTGGGGAAAATATTTTTTGCAGAGATGAATAAGAAGATTATTTCTACTTTTAGTCCATTAAATAACATTAAAACCTTTGATACATTGTTATTAGGACCTGAACGCTGATTTGCTTTAAATTCAACAAACACTTTCAATGGTCCTAGAATACCTACTTAATCATTCTCCTCCTTTTGTTTTTTTCCTTAAATCCACCAACAAGTACCGTATTCCTGTTTCTACTGTAAAACAACACAAATGCAAGTTGTTGTTTTTTATAAGGAGTGAACAAGCATGTCTGAAAGTGGAATGCACCATTGGCTCCAAGGTAAATATGTTAAACCGCCAAGCACCAAATCTTTCATCAATTCTTTGCCAGATCTTGGCAGTTATCTGGATCAATGACTCTGATCATGGGACCATGATCATTCACATTTTAAAGGCTCCGAATACATTTCTATCCCCATTGATAGTGATACAGTATGTCCAAATGTATGGGAACCCCCATTTAAAAAAAAAAAAAAAAAGTGATGAAATGTGCAATCCTGATCTAACCAGGTTAAAACTGTGTGTGGTGATTTAAGAACAAACCCAGCATAAATGAGTGAAATTTCAGAAAGATTGGTTACTGGCAAACAGATAGAGATTTTTCTATGTTTTAAATAGAACCACAATCAGTATATTGATCTGGACCCACTCCGAAACTGGAAATGAAATGAAAGCAGCTCTTGGTTTCACCCCCAAGGAAACACACTGAGCGAATTAGAAACCCAGTGTTAAAATCTATCATGAATACTGTGGTTGATGTCCAAGTCCACCGTGACTGGAGTATCTAAAAGCACAAAAGTCCCATCCCATGTTTTTGTCTTATTTGTTCCCCAGATTGATGAAAACAAATGTACTAGATGGAAATGGGATTATCTAAAGGCAAAGTGTAGCTCAGTTATTCCTGTCATTTGTTTTTCACTTCCCTTCAGTGTCTCAGTGGTCCTGTTTGTTATGGTGACTGCTCCTGTCTCCATTGTGTCAGAGCTATGATTGAAAGCCTGCTTTTTGGGCCTCAACATTACTACTTTGGCGTTTTCCTGTTTTGCCCCCATGATTCCACCCTGGAGGCCACCTTAAAGTGTGCGATAGATGTACTTTGCCCAGGAGTCCTCTGAAGAGAAAACATGGTCTGTTGACCCCGGTCCCGACTGCCTTTCCTTCCCACGCGCATGAATATATGTGTCCTGTGGGTACAAACTCGATAGGAAAATACACTATTTCCTGTTTTTTACATTTAAAAAAAAAAGAAGAAAGAAGCAGGAAAAAGAGCATAGACTCAAACCCTTTTTTATTTTTTATTTTTGGATGCGTCTCATTTAAAAGAACATTTTGTGGCTCATGGATCCGCGTTGGGCGAGATGTGCTAAATGAATCCAGATTTGCTGTGGCGTCATTTGTTTTTGTCCTGCGGGATTTAAGGAAGTCTTTATGAACACCAGCTTTATTCACACACTCCACATCCTCAGCAGTCCTATTTATTAATTGCTAAGCTCTTAATCAGGTGTCCTTCCTTCCATTACATGATATTTTTTTAGGTCATGAGATTCAGAAACTTATTTCATGCTTTAATCATATTTTTTTCCAATCTGACAATTTGAACTCAGTTATTCTACGTTTCTCTTCGTGTCTGTTTTAATTTTCCCCTTTAGAGTAGAAGAAAGAGGGCTTTTTGTCTCCACCTGAGGGCTTTTTACAGAAGCTGCTGGGGTAGTTTAATGTCGTGCCTTCATTTTGTACAACTTTCTGCTTGTGTTCAGGTCTTGGCAACTATGCAGTACAAGTAGAAGGTCTAAATATGTGTTTGATTAAGGCCAAAACCTAAGGAGGCAAAATAATTATGAAAGTTTACATCACAACCAAACACAGCCAGCCACCCACCTCGATGTGTCATAACGACAGTGGGCTGAAACTGTAACCTGCAGTAATCTGATTTTGTTGCTGTAATTTGATGACAAAACTGTTTATTTGGATTTTCCAAAAGTTTTTCAGTGGGACAAAATCAATTGAAAATTATGAACATTCTAGGAGGAGTTTGCTTTAAAAGATGGTGTGGTTTGGCCAAAAATTTAGGAAAATTGCCATATCTGGCTTGCTAAATTCAAAATGATACACTTCCTGTTGAATTCAGGTTAAATTTCTGCTTGTCACAGTCCACTGCATATACCTACTGGATGCCATCCAGCTAATTAAAACCAGTGAAAAGTTACAAACTCTAGGTGACGCTACCGAGTCCTGAAGTTGCATCAACCTCTACCGTCCTGCCAAATTGTCATTGCACCCCCGTGAAGGGCCTCAAAAAGCCACGTAAAAGTGTCAGAAGAAAAATAAAAAGAACAATAAGAAGAAAGATCCTTACGCGCCACATCTGGTGCTCGGGCCCTAATAATGTAAAAAGTTCCAATGAATGACATTTTTTGGGCTTATCAAATATTAAACAGATCTCTCGTCACCTCTAAAGGGATTGGTTCTGTGGTCTAAATGTTGGCTTACACTGTATGTGATCATAGTTGTTCCGCCTTGTTTGTGTTCATCCTCAAAGACACAGTGAAGGGCGTTTACGACCAGTTTGTGAAACTGTCACAAACCTGAACCTCATGCGATTTCCAGTTCATGCGATTTCCGGATGTTTTTTCGTGCTGCTGGAAACAACTCTTTTCTCTGTTGCTTGGAACTACATGTTTGCGTGAAGCCATTTTTTTAATAATAATATAATGTATTGCTTCATTTATGAAGTCTAAAACAGTGCCATGCCAAATGTGCCATGTGGGTAACAACAACATAATAGGTTGAAACCCAAGCCTGAACCGAAGAAAGTGGCTGGGCATTGATCAGAAATGGCACGACATAGGGATTATTTGATTGTTGTCTGGTTATTTAATTTTTTTGTCATTTAATATGTCCGTTGATCATTTTTAAACAAGAAATAATAATTTACTCAGTAACGGTTGGGTGTAGAAATACAATTAATTACTTTACTTCTTTTCAAACACACTTAAGTACAAGTAAAATCACTGATTTAGAAATATACTCAACAAAGGACAAGTACCCATAAAAGCAACTCAATTACAGCAATGTGAGTACTTGTAATCTGTTATTTTCACTTCTGATTAGGGATGTAACGATTAATCGTACGGCAGTTAAAAATCGATTCATAGGTATCACGGTTGATATCGATTTTCTGAAAATTGAATCGCAGTACTTTTTTTTAAACAGCAGAGGGTTGTTATATATTTATCCTTCTCTTGTCCAAATGCTGAGGCGGTGGGCGGAACCTGCTACTACTTTCTTTCTGGCCGCCTTTTACTCTTAAATATGTTCAGAAATGATTCCTTACCCCTTTAGCACCGAATGAATATCTGTAATATTACGTGAATATCTATAAAAGTCACGTTTTTCTATTAGCTCTGTCTGCTAGCATAGCATCTCTTCTTCACTGCACAGGATATCTGCATAGCAACCGACCACTGGGTTACCAGAGCCCTCTGCTGGTCCAAACAAATATCTGGTGTAAATACAGTGTTTTTTGTCCAGTTTTCACAGGCAAAAAATACATTTTCAGTTGCACTTTTGAAAAGAAAAAGAACTATTATGCAGTTTTGCATTGTTTATTATAGAACCAGAATTTAAATTAATAGGCTTCTTCTTCATTTGTATTATTCCTTTATTTATTTCATTCAAGATTTATTTTTAGTTAATCTGCATTGTTTTGAATAGTTTATCAAGGGATTCTTTTGACAATGAAAAATAAAAGGAAAATAGTACAGTATTTTCCCCAAAAACATAAAGGAATATTTTTCAATCATCATTTTTCTACAGTCCCATTTTGTAAAATAAATTGTGATAGAATCGTATGTTGAACCCAGTATCGTGAACCCAGTATCGTGAATCTAGTATCGTGAATCGAATCGTATCGGGAGTTGAGTGAATCGTTACATCCCTTTTTTTGATGTTTTAAATGTTTAACTTGTGAATCCTGGCTGAACGTATTGCTCACCGTTTAACTGTATTAGTGCTATTTGCCCAATCCTTCCTAAAGGTTGTTGAGTCTTGTGACACTTTTGAAAAGTCGACTTGGGTTAAAACCAAAAGCGAATCGTAGCTGAGCACACTCTCCCTCTCAGTCTGACACATCCTGAGCCATCATTATAACAACTGAGGTGAAAAGCCAGCTCTACCGCTGTCTCCCTCAACCTTGATGCCACCTGCCTGTGCGTGCGTGCGTGTGTGTGTGTGGGCCACTGGGAGACACACACACGCTTTGTCACAGTTTCTGGGGCTTGCGGTCTGATCTGAGAACTGCCAAGCAAGACGAACACAGCTGTCTCTCCACAGAGCGAGTCAGCCAGTCATGAGCCATCGCTTTGTTTTCTTTATCTTCTGAGACTCAAACAGCAGCGGCAGCAGAAGAAGAGTGAGTGGAATGTAATGCAACCTACACATATTGAAGGTACAGCTGGATGTTATTTTTTCCACAGAGACTTTTAAACTCTGCCTGTTTTTCCTTCAAACGTTCCTCCTATATAATTAGGCTGATCCAGATTCAGAGCTTGGAAAGAGTGCAAGGGCGTTCCTGAGGAGGGTGAGGTGGAAGTTTGGAGATAATGTTGGACTAGTGTTTGACGTGGTGCTTTCCTTCCCTAGAGGGAGGGGCGGGGCCAGAGTGAAGGAGAGAAAAGGTTAAAGCAGCTGCTCTTCAGATGTTAAATCATCCAACTCCTCTGAACTAATGATGTGGTGTATGTGTGGCTTGGTGGAGTGTAACACACTGCTATTTTAAGGTCAAACTGGAACCTCAACCTTCTTAATTTTGGTTAGATAATATCTCTACGTGTGTTACCAAATATCAGACATGGGCAACTGGCGGCTCTCGCTCTAATTTTGAGTGGCCCCTAAAGTAAAGGCACAAAATGAGTTGAAAACACTTACACTATTATGGAAATATACACTAGACAGCACGAAAACACAAAATGACCCTAAAAACACACCACGGCAACAACAACAACAAACCAACACCAAATTACAAAACAACAACAAAAACACTGAAAATGAATCCCCAAAAAATGTCTCCAAAATCACAAAAAAATACACAAATTGGCTCATAACACACAAAGCAACAAATAACAAGTGAAATGAAAGGAAAATATGCTAAACGACTTCAAAAACACACACAAACACACAAGACAACAACGGAAAGTGCAAAATGACAAAACGACCCCCCAAAAAATGAAACAAAACAATAAATCACACCAAAAACACATGAAATAATGACACAAACGTATTGTTCTTCCCGGTATTAATGCTCTGATTGGTCATTATTCTAAATGCTGACATGAATATTGATGTTTTTATTGTTATCTTTTGTTGTTTTTATAGTTTTAGGATTGTTATCTTTTATGTAATTTAGCATTACTATCTCAGTGTTTTCTCGGAGGAAAAGCACTTTGAGCTTCATCTCTTTATATGAAAAGCGTTTTTTTTTTTTATAAATAAACATTGATTGATTGATATGTTAATGTGGCCCTCAGATCAGAAAATCACTTTTTTGTGGCCCCGCTGTGTTCCTCATTTTGTGTTTTTTGTTGTTGTTTTGTGTGTTTTTGAAGTCATTATGTGTTTTTTTTTTATTGATTTGTATTTTTGTCATTTTATATATTTTTTTTTTGTCATTTTATGTATTTTTCTTGACAATATTTCCGACAATATTAAAGCCTGTAGTTTTCTATTGTTTGCTTTGCAGAACATCTACTCATCCTCGTCACAGATAATTATCCACATCATCAATTTATTCCTCTTATTTTACCATTAGTCTAGCTGATTATGGTCGATCAGCCTCTTTTTTTCCCTAACATGGTCCCATTAAAGTCATGTTTCATGCCCCTAGAGTCACTATAGCAGTAAATGACTTTGGCAGATGAATTTGCCAAGACTTCAGGGTAAAACTCGTCTAAAGACATCATCTAAAGCTGAACTGACAGAGCTGCCATGGACACGCGTCACAATACTTCCAAAATGCTCCGAATATGAAGACCTTTTCTCAGTTTGTAGCTGATAAATTAAACTAAACTTCTCTCGGCTGCAAATTCCTGGACACTTGCTATAGACGGGCCAGGCACGGAGCACAGAAGAAGACGGCATTAACGATGAAATATGTGCCGTTGTTGCAAAATGAACATCATTAAACGTCAGCTGCTACAGGACACGAAGTGTTACTTCCTCATTGTTCCTGCTCGTAGAAGTGAAGAAGTGTCATCAATACGCTGTGCGTGACTTTTGCAGAACACAGCATTCTTCACTGCTGCTGTTTCAATAGTTTCTGCTTCTTCCAGGTTTTATTTAGAGCTAGCATTTTTTATTTATTTTTTTCAGTTGGGGATTTTTCTCTTATGGCAATAAACACTTTTTGTTTACACTGCAAAAACTGCTCGATCGTACGGCTTCTATTTTAGAGGCTGTAGTTTGGGTTTGAACACATGCTTGGGCTGACCAATTATAGAACACATTTATTGTGGGGAACACAATTTTAGAGCTGTGATACCACTAAAAAAAACACATTGATTTATCTCTCTTCTAAATATTGACCCGTCAACAGCAGGTTGTGTTTAAGCCTAAAGAAAAATCTAGACTAACTGCATGAGAAACGAAGAGTGGCAGCTTCCTTTAATGATCGCTGCTGCACGTTGTATCCAAACAGGCATCATTTCCTGTCTGCAGGCTGTGCAACTTCCTGTGAGGTTCAATATGTGTTTTGTATCTCTTTATATTTGGCTGTTGACAGTTAGAGTGCAGACAGCCTCTGATTGGCTGTAGTTAAAGCTCGCTGCCTTAGCTGGGAGCTGATTGGTTCTGTACAGAGGACAGTTTTTACCACGTTTTCTGTTGTTTGCTCTGCGGTTGTTACACTAATGTGCATAGTCAGGTTCAATTATAATTGCAATCACAAAATTGACAAGTAATTATAATTGTAATTGTAATTGAAAGACTCTGTTGCTGTTGTAATCATAATTGAGTTGTGTTGTATTGTAATTGGAAATGAAAAGTCTATAAAAACTGTCATTTATAATTAAATTAAACGCAAACCTGGGGAACCATGTTACAGTTCTATGGCTTACACATACCGTACTGTAGGTAACATTCAATCAAATATTTCATATCAAGTTTACAGAAAAAAGCTTAAAAGAACAATGTTAATATGAATATTTTCCTGCATAAACAAGGTAATAAGAAAAACAAATTGGATGATAAATAATGTTTTTTTGTGTATTTTACAGCTGATTAAGACAAAACTGACCTGTTGGCATAAGAGATGCTAACAGAAAGCTAATACAAGAGGAAAATTCAGTTTTAAGAAATTATTTATTAAAGGCTCAGTAATTGCAGTTAATTGTAATTGAACTTCAGCCTGTTTGTGTAGAGTTGCTCAGAAAGTGACTTTTCAGAGGGTTAAAACTCTGTAAAACAGGAGAGTTTGGGAAAATAAACATTTTTGGGGTTCTTAGAACAAATGGAGATGGGTGAAAAATAGCATGATATGGGACCTTTAAGAAAGCGTAATATTTGATTTGTTTTTTGTTTTTTTTTTTGGGCCAAGAGAGAATTCCTTTAAAAATCCACTTTCTTCTGTAACACTTGACCCAAAGCATTCAGACTTTACATCAGCACATGCTGATGTAAAATCCCGCCTCAGTAAACAGAGATTGTCAAATCTGTATTGAGACGCTCTCGAGGTTTTGTAGTTTGAGAGAGTCAATACGAAACTAAACTGCTGAGATGTTTTTTTTTTAAACCTTTAGATGCTGTGCAAACATGTCGTGTGTGTGATTCTCTTTTATAAATCTCACCCTTGGCTCCTCCAACAGCGCCTCGCTATAGTAGGATTCGCTTCTTGTGGGTTGTTTGTTTTCTGGAAACCTGCCGTTTCTAATTTAGCGCACACACACACACACACACAGTGCCTCGTTTGAGAGGAATAGGAGTGGGTGTCATCTGATCTCACTGTTTTAACTTGTTGATATGCCAGTAAAGTTGATGTTTTTCTTTTTTACGTCCAAATTTAGCTCTTCAAAGTCAAACAAAACCCAAAAGTAATTTTCCTTGGTGGCTGTGGTGGTCATTTGTAAGTAAAGCAAAGACAGGAAGTGACATCACACTGCGCCATTCTGCAAACGCAGAAAAATATATGTAGGCATCTGATTGGTTCTCTGCATTTGGACCGAATGGCAGGGATTGGTCAGAGTTTTTTACAGGATTCCAGCTGCTCCAAAGCTCTGATTTTTTTCATTCATTTTTCTGAATTACTCTCAGAATGGAACGACCTTTTTTACCCAGAACAACATAAACTGTTCATTTAATGTGCTACAATATTTGGCAACATTTAACTTGTAGTTTTATACATTAAGGCTAACATTACGCTGTCATTATTTTTTATTAGCTTGAATGAGATGTCATTAAGTGTAGTTTGTTACGCTAACCCCACTACATCCCTCTACCTAACCCAAAAAATGTCAACATATCTTCAAAGGTGTCATAATTCAGCTAAAAATGTCATAATTTAGCGAACAACACTTACTGTAATGACAGCCTTCATGACACCTTATTCATGCTAATGCTAATGTTAACCTTACTTACTTTGAGTAATAATAATAGTTTAAAGCTTTTAGTTGTAGATTAAAGCAAATTCAGCTCTTATCTACAAGTTAAAATGAATTTTTGGGGGTTTGGGTTTGATTTTAACCATCTGGAGTCCAGGGTATAACCGGCCATTTTTCTTTATATCTCACCATAAAAACTTAAACATACATACACAAAAACTTCGCTTGCCTTGTTTGGTATCATTTTTTTCAGCACAACTTCAGCTGTATGAATTTACTGTTAATTGATCATTTTGAAATACTGTATAAACACAGTGGACTTACAATCACACAAACACCAAATTCCGGGAGGAAAAAAATGGGTCTTTTTACTGTGAGAACCACAAACATGTTTAACGAACTGTTGCTGTCGATATTTTTGTGTGCAGAGGTGAAAGAGTACGAGCCCCCATTTGGGAACCTGAGGGAACACCCGTGTGTGGAGAGCATGAAGGACAGCGTGCTCCGAGACAGAGGACGACCTGAGATCCCCAACAGCTGGATCAACCACACAGTAAGAGGACGACACACTGACACGTGACGTAACAAAGATCAAAGCAATGACAGCGAGATTCAGTCACTGTGTCAGGGTTGTGGTTTGTGTCTTTTTTTGGGGGCAGCGAGATTGCATGTTGTGCCTGCAGGTAAAAAAACCAAAACCAATGAGTGGAAGATCTATCTAGGTTACCTCTACTTTGTTACATTTCAGATTATTCATGTAGATCAGGGGTGTCAAACTCAATTTAGTTAAGGGGCCAAAATACAGAGCAGCTTGATCTCTAGTGGGCCACAGAATTTTTGCGGGAAAACAAGTCATTTCAATATTATTGTGCCCCAGTTTGCACTTCTACGTATACATGAAATACTAAATATGTATGAAACCGACCATATCCAAACAATAAGTGACATATATCAGTCCCAACAGGGTCTTCACTTTAAATTTCCTAGATTTTGCGACTAATTTTTTATTAAATTAAGGAAAATATTATGTAATAATTTGAGGAAAATTGAAGTATTTTGTTAGAATTTAGTTTTCTTTCAACTATTTAACATTAAAAATGACATCGTAAAACTGTGAATGCCTGCAAATATTGTTGAGTTTCATTTACACAATGATTCACATTTTCTTTGTCATTTGTACTTTTTCCTGCGGGCCGAATTGGATGCTCCAAAGGGCCAGATTGACACATGTGATGTAGATATAATGAAGATTGCCTCCTTTAAAGATTAGCTTAGGGACATCATTTTCATATGCTTCTACAAACAGATTATTTAACTTTTTTGTGCTGTTGCACTAAAGTTCAAACTCATAAAAGCCTTAAATCTAACATAGGAGGTGGTGAAATCACCCACATCTTTAGCTCATCAGCAACCAGAAATCTGCTAACTTGCTCTTCTTTGGACTTCTTTTGGTTTCTAACTTAAGAAGAAAGTTCCAGTGACTTTGCAGAATAAGAACTTGGTCTTTCTGCCTGTACTCATTGTAGTTGTGCTCCGCTGCTTCCCTCCCAGGGCATCCAGACGGTGTGTGCCTCCATAGAGGAGTGCTGGGACCACGACCCCGAGGCCCGTCTCACAGCTCAGTGTGTGGCCGAGCGCTTCCACGAAATGGAGTACCTGGAAAAGCTGTCAGATCGCTCCGACTCCGAGGAAAAGATCCCTGAAGAAATCTCAGTGGTGGATGAAAAGTAAGAGGCTTTATGAGGAGCACCGCCCCCTTTAGGAGGGCTGGAGATCCAACGCTTCCATGGAGTGTGGAAAGTGAGGGAACAGTGTGAATCATTGGATATCAGGACCAAGTCATGAACCAATAGGAGATCAGGTTAGAAAGCTTTCTTTCAGCACTTTAACAACATGGATGATAAAGGTTTCACATTCTGGGGAAAACGGAGGAAAAGATCATCACAGACTCTTTAGAGACTCTTCACTAACCCACGTGATGCATTCAAGTGCCTACTTTAAAAAAGGTTGCTGTGTATTCAACAGCGAGACGCAAGAGTTAAAGCTTCATTTATGATGTGAAGTAAACGTTTATCAGCAACAGAACAGGAAACCAAGGCAACCCTTTCATCTGCAGGGAACGACGTCTCAAGGACTATAACGTGTAAAGTTCAGCGTAAACTCAGGCTAAGTGTGTGTGTGTGTGTGTGGGCTTTGTACAGCTATTGTTTTTCCTTTTGTACAGATTTCAGATTCAATGCATTTCCAGCGAAGCAGTTTTGCATTAAAGTGAGAAAATTCCAATATCAAAACGTCTTCATTATTTCTTGCCCTCATTCTTGCTGCTTTCAATGGATTTCAGGTCAACAGTTGCAGTCTTTGTTGTGTTTTTTGGGGGAAATGATAAAACAATAGAAAAGCTGAGCTGCTTCAAAGAACCACATCCTGACTTTGGACTGATTCTGATACTCACCATGAAAACAAAAGCACTGAGGGGTGGATTCACTAAGATCTGAAATAAAGGTGGTAATTCTGTTGCTTCCCTAAATCCTTTAGTGACAGTTTCCTCACCTGTTGCACGGAATTCACTAAGCAATGATTAGTGCACGTGCAGAACTGGTGCAGACCGCCCTTATTTAAAGGAGCATTTTGTACGTGTTGTGTTGAACATGAGTGCGCGGGAGCTAAAATAAAAATTTGAAGCAGCAGAATTGGAGGTGTTAGTAGAGAAAATGAATAAAAAAATGAATGGATTACAGCAGATTGATAGATAGACCTACTTTTTCCTTCAGTATTTATTCATCGTCTGTACCTGCTACAGCAGGGAGCTCTGAGTCTGGTTCTGGAGAGCTTCTGTCCTGCATGTTTTTAGATGTCTCCCATGCTCTAACACCTCTTAATGTAATGATGTCTTCATGCAGCTCTATATATAGAAAGTCTAATATCGAGCTTTTCCAAATGGCTCCCATTCATACACTGGCACACATACATTCAGCGGCTAAGCTACCTTGGGTTTCACTTTCTTCCCGAAAGACATTGGGACAGACCTCGTCCAGACTTGGAAAAAGAAGTCTGCAAACTTTGAGATACAAAGACCACCTTTCCATACGTGTCATTGTACCCGTTAGAGGGAGTTCCACATCAGACACCCAGTGAGAAATCACCCTCCCAGTCAAAGTGGACCAGTTACAAAGAGGAACCGTGGACGTGAGTAAGTTTGACTCACCAAATTAGGATTGTTGGACAGCTCGCTGTGAGCTTCTCCCAGTCTGTAGAGGATCTATTAATAAGTGGGAAAGCAGTGAACCAGTGACAGGATGGTGGGCCGCAGGAGTCTGTGATGCATGTGGAGAGTGAAGGCTGTGGGATCACATCTGCAACAAACGAGATTTTAGATTAAATGGCAGTAGATGTTCAACAGAAGACAGAAATGTGAGCTTGGTAAAGAAAGTGAGAAGTGTATTTTATTACAACGCAGTTTAACATTTACTCAATCTGCCTCTGTATGGTAAGATAATCAATAATTAATAGAAGGATGAAGATTTAAGTGTCAACAAAAACATGTTTTTCTGATCCAAAGGCCACACCATCAAAATTCAGTCTTTAGAATAATGACCAATCTGAGCATTAATTCTTAATATTAGGAACAACCGAGGGTTCAATTTGCTTTACTTGTTATTTTTCATATTTTCTCTTGTGCATTTCTTGTTGTCGTGTTATATATTTTCTCTTAATTTGTGTGTTTTTGTGTTTGTTTTGTGTGTTGTATGACTCATTTTAGTGTTTTGAGAGACATTTGTGTATTTTTGTTGTCATTTTGTGTTTTCTTTAATCAGTTACTTGTTTTTGTTGTCGTTTATATATATTTTATCTCATTTTGTGTGATTTTGTGTTTATTTTTGTGTTATATGAGTCAATTTGTGTGTCTCTGTTGTTATTTTGTGTTTTGGAGTCATGTATGTGTATTTATGTTTTTGTTCAATATATTTTCTCTTATTTTGTGTGTTTTTGTGTTTGTTTTGTTTGTATGAGTCATTTTATTGTTATTGGAGATATTTTGTCATTTTGTGTGTTTTTGTGTTATATGAGTCATTTTTGTGTATTTCTGGTGTCATTTTGTGTTTTTAAAACATTTTGTTTTGTTTATGTTGTTGTTTTTTACTGTATTTTGTATCTAATTTTGTGTGTTTGTTTTTGTGTTATGAGGTTTTTTTTGTTATTTTGTTGTCGTTTTATATATCTATGTCACTTTTTATCTATATTTGTAGTTGTGTTGAATGTTTTTGGAGTAAATTTCTGTATTTTTGTTGTCTATTCTGCAATTTCTTGTGAATATTGTATATTTTTTATTATTATATGCATGTGTTCTTGTCATTTTGAATTTTGTATGGTTTTTTTAGTAATCATGTGTATTTTTGCTGTTTTATGCGGGAGAGGTGCATAATTAGATCGAGGGCCACATGTGGCCCATGTGTGTGTCTACCTGTAGCGTCCTATCCAACAGTGTGACCATGCCGTGTCTGCCAGCAGCTGTTTTCCATCCATCCAAGCATCTCAACCTGCACTCCCACAGTGAGAAGAACAACAGTGATTGTTCTTCAGGTAAAACTTCAGTCACACGTGTCCCTCTGCTGCCTCCCACAACATTTATCATATTTTATATAAAGCATTTTAACCAACGCTGACGGCTTTTTGTTCCTCTGCTGGAAAAAGTCGCATAAACAGGTAAACAAACACCAAGGGAACAAAAGGAGACGCTTTTTGTGCTGCCTTGTTGTCTCACAGGGACTTCTTTTTTTCCTTTTGGGCCTCCCTGCAGTTTATGCTCTATTTACACTCACTTCCCCACAGGCACGTCTCAGTTCTCCACAGATATGATGGACAGTCCTGGGGGAAATGCAGCTGTATGATAAAACGTTTATATATATATATTTCTTGCATTACAAATGGATTCCCACGTCGACTCAAAAGAATCTTCCTGCAGGAAAACACAGCAGTTCTCGTGAGGGAAGTATTGGAAACGCATGACACGTTGAAAGAGTCTTTTGGAGCTGTTTTTTAAAAGATAAATAAAATAGATTTTGCCATGTTAGGTGTGATGAACCCCCGCGACCCTAAAAAACAGGAACACGCGGGTCTGAAAAAGGATGGATGGATAGGTGTGATGGAATGATCTGTATTCAACTGGCATGATGTTTACTGAAGTGAACGCCTCCAAATAGATGATTGGCAGCCCAACAACGACCAAATCCACTGTTGTCAGACGGTTTACCAAAAATGAAGCAAAAAGCAAAGTGAATTATCATAGTTTTGCAAAGCAAACACCAGGTTTTGATGTCACTAGATCATTTTTTTTAAATTAAAAAAAAAAAACAAAAATGGGAGATTTTTCATTCCTGCTTTAAAATCTTCAATTCTAATATATATATTTATTTTTATCTATTTAGCAACATTGTCTATTTGAGCAACATTAGATTTAAATATGCAGCATTATAGCAAAACAAAAGAAATCCTCATTTGCATCGGGCAGGTAAAAAAACCAACTTAGCAATAAGAGAAAAAAAATAAGACAATAAATGACAATGAAAACACATTACAGGACAGTACACAAAGAAGCTAAAAATCAATGGGACAATAAATATATTATAAAACAGTACACGAAGAAATGAATGGTCAGTAGGACAATAACGCACAGTGAAACACACATTCATTTTTTTAAACAAAACCAACGATTTCTTACAAATAATCACAATAGAAATTCCTAAAAATGCAACTTTTAAGTAAAAGTTATGAAAATTCTACAAAGTCAAATAGTAGACAGAAATGTTATTACTTTATCGATGTAAGTTCAGGGGCCAAATATGGAGCAGTTTGATCTTAAGTGGGCCACAGATTTTATGCAGGAAAATGGGTCATTTCAACATTATTGTGCCCTAGTTTGCACTTCTACGTATACATAAAATACAAAATATGTAAGAAACCGACAATATCCAAGCAACATCAGAATCAGAATCAGAAATGTTTTTAGTGGCCATGTACAGTTTTAAGGACAGTACAAGGGATTTGTCTTGGTAGATGCGATAGACATCAGTCCCGATAGGGTCTTCACTTTAAATTTCCTACATTCTGTGACCAATTTCTATTTAAGTAAGGGAAATACGTCATAATTTGACCCCGCGGCCCTGAAAAACAGGAACAAACGGGTCTAAAAATGGATGGATGGATGTCATAATTTCAGGAAAATGAAAGAATTTTCTAAGAATGTTGAGTTTTTTTTCAGCAATTTATCATTTTAAAAAATGACTGCTATCATGTGATATAAGCACTGGGAGTGTTGAGTTTCATTTACCCAATGATTCATGTTTTGTC
Organism: Gouania willdenowi; assembly: GCF_900634775.1. Taxonomy (NCBI): domain Eukaryota; kingdom Metazoa; phylum Chordata; class Actinopteri; order Blenniiformes; family Gobiesocidae; genus Gouania; species Gouania willdenowi. The sequence goes on from NC_041054.1 coordinate 6,501,282, forward strand.
TGCAATTTTTTTCTCCAAAGGGCCAGATTGGATGCTCAAAAGGGCCGGATTTGGCCCCCGAGCCACGAGTTTGACATTGGCAATATAGTGAAGGTACATATATTCTGCTTTTTAGGGGAGAAATTCAATAATATAAAAATATGAAATGCTATATTAATCTATTGAATTTATAAATTTGATTATAAATTCTAGTCCAAATTGTGCTTAAATTAAGAAAAATAGTATTTTAGTAAAGTAAATAGATAAATGCTTCATCATTGTTGCTGCTACTTATCTAATTAGCAACACCTGTCTGTCATATTTTACTACAATGTACGTTTTGTAATAATATTTATTTTAATTGCAGTCTCACAGGCTGGATTAATTACTTTCGTGGGAAATATTCAGCGTGTATTTATTCAATTAAACTCCCAATCTGATTTATTCTGACTACATGCACTTCCCGCTCTTACCAGTAGAGGGCGAGCTGGTTCCACTTGATACCCACGTGAGGTGTTTGGCAGGCCTTGAGCTGGTTCGATTAATGCTGTCTGTCTGTCTGTCTGTCTGTCTGGGTTGCTGAACGCTATAAACAATCATTTCAAGCATCAATAAGAGGACGTGAAGGAAGAAAAGCTGTGCGGCTGACACTGAGAGAACCTCCTTCCTCTGCTCTGTGAGTTCAGGTGAAGTCAGAGGCCATTTGTCCTCAGCCTTCATCATCGATCTGGTTTCCACTGCAACACAATCACTCAAAGAAAAGCTTTACTTTGGCACGTCACACAGCAGCACTCTGGGTGTTGTTGGAAAAGAACAGAAAAACTCTCAATTCTAAGGAAACTTTCAGGCCCTGAGCTACAAATGCATCCAATAAGTCAGGGTTTCCCAACCAGGGGTACGCGTACCCCTAGGGGTACGTGAGCCCATTGTTTAATGTGTATTTTAGTATTTAAAAGAGATGGCAGAGTTTGTTTGTTTGTTTTTTTTTTAGATTTTTGTACTTTTTGTTGTCATTTTGTGATTAAATGGTTGTTTTGTGTGTTTTTGAAATTTGCTGTCGTTTTCTGTGTTTCTGGGGCTTTGTTATGTTGGGTTTCATACAACGTCCAACTTTGTGAATGACAATTTAGGTTTTGGGGCCGCACAAAATTAGACTGAGGGCCGCACGTGGCCCCCAGGCCACCAGTTGCCTATGTCTGCTGTAAGACATGGCAACGCTTTTAAGGTGAGGAGTGTTGGCTTGTTTGTTGCTATTTTTTTCCCCAAGTTTGACAAAATAATTGACTGTTTGCTGTGATGGTTGTATCTTAGAATGGTTTATAATTCAGTGTTTCTCAAATGGAGGTACGTGTACCTGTATGGCGAGAGAGAGAGAGAGAGGAAAATTAACAAACAGTGTCTGTCTTGGTCCCACCTTAGGCATGATTTGACTGGAAAGGATAAAAACTATAGAAATACATGTATTCAGGATCCACTAAATGAGGGTTTTTAAACTTTGGGGGTCAGGACCTCATGTGGGGTCAGCTGAAAATTTTCAAAAATGAAACTGAAAAAAAAAAAATTGGGGTCGCCAGAAATTCTTGATATTAAAATGGGGTCACGATCCAAAAAAAAAGGTTGGGAACCACTGCAGTAAATACTGTTTCTTTCCACTTATTTACATTCTTTAAAATGTGTGTTATCACTCGTTCATTCCATCATTTTGCTCTATTTCTAAATAGTTTTCTGAGCAAAATAAATGTTTAGAACCACTGCTGTGAGTCTTTTGTTGTGAAAAGCTAACAGAGGAAGTTATGTGTGATGCCCTTGAATCTGTTTACTTATTAAGAAAGTTAAACTGTCTGTTAAAGTTAGCAACGCCTTGTTTTTATTTATTTTGCACATTATCTATTATATGTACGTATTTGTTCATTTGACACGAAGTTGCACCCATAATCAGATTTCGGACATATTTTAATTTGTGTTTTTATTCTATTCTTCCTTTGCAGACATATTGGGATTTCAAAACCAAGGATAAAACAATTAACTCCATTAAAACGTAATGTGCACGCTGCCAGTGCCACTACTCTCCCTCTAATCCATTATGCCCACATACATTTTTAGTGGGGCGATGATTCAGGACATATTTGGCTCCCTCTGTCTGTGTGCCATATTCATTTTGTCTTCATAAATATTTTACAGATTGCTCAACCATTCCTGTCGCTCTCATGAGAAGCCGCATCATGATTGATGTGACTTCACAGACAACTGATTAGTAAACAACGTACACAGATGAGATTTCAAAAGCAGACAGAGATTTGTTAGTCTTTGAACAAAGAGAGCGACGCGTGGGAGTCTTTAATCACACAAGTGTCACAGCCTGGGAGTTTGTGCGATTCGTAAAGGTGAAGGTCATTAAACCACAAAGTGAAACACATGATTATGGATCAGAAACAGTTTGACCATGGCCACAATGCTTGGATTTGATGGTTGAGGTTTGTTTTATTCTGTTTAATGTTTTTGTTCCCACACTCCCATTCCTGTGTGTGTGTGTGTGTGTGTCTTCCCTCTTGTGACACTTGTTGCCTCCTGATTGCCTCCATCCACTATAAATGGCGTTTTTCGCTTCATGGTGAATGCCTAATCGTCCCTGCTGTATCTTCTCTCGCTCAATCAGTGGCTCATTGTTTTCTTTCTACCTTTGTCCTTTTTCTTTCAACCTACACTTTCTTGCTTGGGCTTTTTACACCCTTTCCGTTAACACTTCACTTGAAGTTTGATGCATAAAGGCTGACATTACGCTGTCATTATTATAACATGACACCAATACCGATGTTAAAAATTACCATTAGGAAAAGAAAAGCAGAAAACCTCTCTCAGTGACACATATTTGATGTTTTATTCATAAGGCTGACATTACGCTGTCATTAGCATGAATAAGGTGTCATGAAGGCTGTCATTAAGTGTCATTCGTTACCCTAAATCTAACCCTAACCCCTAACCCCACTAGATCCCTCCAACTAACCCAAAAAATACTAACATAGCTCCAAAGGTGTCATACTTTAGCAAACGACACTTACTGACACCTTATTCATGCTAATGACGCCGTAGTGTCAGCCTTATGTATAAAACTTCAAATATGTGTCACTGAGAGATGTTTTCTGCTTTTCTTTTCCTAATGGTAATGTTTAATATTGGTATTGAGTGTTTAGCATGTTTAACGGAGTAATTATTTTTCTCATGTTTTCCTCTGAAAGTGAAGAAAGTCACAAAGAAAAGATTAATGCTGAGTTGCTGTTTGTGAAGAGGTTGGAGGTTTGCCTTTGGGTGAGATGGGCGAGAAAGGGTGGAGCGACACTGGCCATATCTAGAGTTTGATTGGTCACCTGAGGTGCTGTTTCAGGTGATTGACAGGTCAGCGCACATTGTACTGGGAGATGTACTGGGAGAGGTGGGAATCAAGAAATACAGTGACACTTGATCAAGTGATTGTGGAATTGTGATAATAATAAAACATAATAACATGAAATACTACAAAAGTGAATGTATTATGTTGGTATATGGTTATCAATTGACCATACACTGTTAAAAACATATACGCTAAGGGATGGGATCACGATCTTGATATGATGCAGGATTTTTGGAAAGGTAAACAAGAATGAAATAAAAACACTTCTATGCATCCGGCTACAGGACAAATTCCACAATTCAAAACAATGTCAATAAGAGTGTTTACAGTGAAGATCAATACACATTTTTGAGCGGTACAAGCAAATTTTTAATTTTTTTCATCTAGTGATGTATGAGGCCTATATGTATTTATCTGAATAAAAAAAATGTTCATCTGCATACTTACGTACTCTGGGTATGACCTTTTCAACTCACAAGCAATATAAAAAATCAGAATAAACAATAACATAAATGAAAGCGCTCGTGCGGCGCAGGATTTCAAAAAATGCCCAATTTTGTTCTTAGCTGTTTCGACATGTTGATAGAGGTCACAACCCAACATCCATCCACCAAATTTGAATGAAATCAAAACTTGTTTAAACAGTATTGGAATTTTTGAAAGTCGTAAATGGACTTTCCAATGTTAATTTCCAAAAATCGCTGAGTCAGCAATCTGGATCGGATCGGGATGCTGTTTGGTCAGATGTTGCAGTCATAGCCTTACATCATTCTGCAAAACCTTGAAGGAATCAATAAGGATCTGATGAAGATCTTTTCGAAGCTGTTTTCGAAAGTAATTAGACATTTTTTTCCAACTTAAAGTGCAAAATGTTTTGCACAATCGAACGCAAAAATAAAGCTTGTTACATTTTAATATTGCAGTGTTTTGTCGCACAATATATCATCCCATCTTTATACTCTTAAGTCGTCTTTCTGTGTTTGTGTTTGCATCTCTGTGAGTTTTGAACCTAAGATGATCTGTGAATGGTGTTCCCTGAAATATTCTCTTTGCAGCCGTGGCTAAGTGCTGCACAGGGGGAATATTTGTAATGAGAATTAGCAAGAATAATCCTGTCATATTGGGCTAGCTGTTAGCGCACAATAGCTTTTCTGATCTCTATCTATTCTGCCCACTATATGAGCTTCTCTCTATTCTCTATGTGGTTAAATCTAATGCTATGCATAAAGCCAAAGTCTGTGTCTGATGACTAATGGGTGTAACCAGGAGGGGTATCGATTGGACTCGTCCTCAGCAGCACATACTGTAGAGGCCACTCCAGATCAAACTGTCAGTACGGTGTGATCTTTGGTTTGGAGGGAAAAAAGCAAAGTTGGCCTTTAGTTTAATGTATTTACTCTTTTATCAAAAGAGTATTAGATATAAAGAGTGCAAGCATTGTTTTGGTGTTGATAAAACTCAAAGCAACATTTTTGGGGCAGAAATTGTGCAAAAGTCTAAATGTTTTAAGCCTATGCTTAAAAATGTTTAATACATACTTGACAACATCCATGGTGGTTTGGTATAAATATATATATATCACCTTCTGAACAAACTCGTGTGGGCCCAGCAGAGGGATGTATGTCAGTGATGCAGCTCATGTGTCTGTTCCTTCTGTTGTGAGTGCTGATGCCGCAGAGGTTTCAGGGCTGTCACTGACGCGCTGCCTCATGAATCTGCTGTCTGCTCAATTGAGACGCCTCTCGTTGGCCACTCACAGGAGTGTAAGAGGGGCCATTTGTCAAGCAGAGGCAGCTGGGAAATTGTGGAGTTGACTTCAATTTTCAGCACGTAAGTCATTTTCCCTCCCTCTCTCCCTTTCTTTCTTTAGATGTTTCAACAGGTTTTAGTTTTTTTTCACGGAGCATTCTATTAATGTATCTGAATGCAGAGTGACATCATTAAAGCAGCAGTGAGAATTTTTTCTAGCCAAATTAGGAACATTTGGTCACACTTGAATTTTTATACATAAGGCTGATATTACGCTGTCATTAACTGTCATTAGCATGAATAGAGTGTCATGCAGGCTGTCATTAAAAGTCCTTTGCTAAATTATGACACCTTTGGAGCTATGTTGGCATTTTTTAGGTTAGTTGGAGGGATCTAGTGGGGTTAGGTAGAGTTAGGGCCAGAGGTGTGAAGAGTACTTGTATATCCTACTCAAGTACAAGTAAGTCACATAAAATACTCAAGTACAAGTAAAGAGCAGCTCAGTTAAAAAGTTACTAGTTAGTTTAACGTCCCAAGTTTATTATTGGTAATAAATCTTGCCACGATTCCCTTGCATACAGTAAACATCTCATGTATAAACTTTAAAAAGTAAGAGACCAAATCTTGCACAACTGGAAATTAATTTATTTTACACAAAGGCATCTGTAAAAAATCAAAGGTTTGTCAAGATGTACAATTTTTTTAAAAAATAAATTAACACCATTCAATTCAATACAAAATAAAAAAAAAAAAATATTCTCAGGCTGAAATAACCAGCACTGAATGCTGTTTTGGCGCCTTGCATTACGTTTAATCTGGTTGGATGAGTATGATAACAATACACATAATAAATGAAAGAATAATAAAATGGTCACTTACACAGAAAAGAAGAGAGAGGGAAAAAAAGGTATTTGTATTTAACATGTTTGAAAAGGAGTGGGAAGAACTAAATACTATGATGTGATGCATTTGGTTGTTGTCTGGTCATTTCATTTTTTTTGTACTTGATCATTTTAAAACAAAAAATAATAATTTACTCAGTAGCGGTTGGGTGTAGGAATGTAACAAATTACTACTTTTAAAACGTACTTAAGTACAAGTAAAGTTACTGATTTGAAAATGGACTCAAAAGGACAAGTACCTTCTAAAAGCAACTCAGTTACAGTAAGGTGAGTACTTGTAATCTGTTAGGGGTTAGGGTAACGAACCACACCTAATGACAGCCTTTATGACACCTTAGTCATGCAAATGTCAAAATAATGACAGCGTAATGTCAGCCTTATGTATAAAACTTTAAAATGACCAAATATTGTGAGAGAGAACATCTTAGAGTCACAGTTATAGTCAGATATCGTCTCTTAATCTGCAGACAGTTGATGTCTCTCTCCAAACTCAGGTCACAAACTCTCTCCCCAATCTATCTTTACTAATTTCCCTTTACTCTCCCAATCGAAGCACTTGTATAGATTTTCACACAGCGTGCCAATAAGATTTGAAGCATCAGTGGAGGCATTTTAGACCGTGTTGACAGGTCAGAATCGATTTGATGAATGTAGAGAACTATAACTGTTTAGAGGCGATTTCTTATGCAGAAGCTTAGGAAAGTCGTTCCTGGAGAGGAAAAAAAGTCCTATTTGTCCTTGTAAGACCTCAGCTCTTCTTTGCAAACACAAGCACAGGAGCTAAATCACATCTTAGCGCCGTACATACATTGTTAAAAAGGGTTGTAACACACTTTCATTACACGTCGTTGGGAGCCAATCAAATCAATTATGCACTAGATCAACTGCTCTTGCAGAGAAAATGCAAGTGAGAATGCTGTATGCTGGGCACATGTCATCACTGTGAGAATGCTTTACACCATGCGTCAAATCCCAGGCCCGGGGGCCAAATCCGACCCTTTAGACCTGGGGTTCTGAATCTGGGACCCACATTTTGACGCGGACATTAAATTGTGATCCACTTTTTTATAGAATTCAACCCACCAAATTTAGTTTTTCAAAAATAGCTGTTGAAAACACGCATATATGATCTTTTTAAGAACATGAATTTATACCTTTTCCTGAGCAACATGCATTTCACAGCATGCAAAGTTTTTTTCAAAATAAAAGTCAGGGCCAACATGAGAGACATTAAAGCCACACCGCAGACTTTGTGACCTAAAGTGTTGACACGAGCTATTCTAAACGATTCCTCAGAACAATATACAGGGCTTGACAGTATCAATGCTCCGAGCGAGGCTGTCCTCTTGAAATACCGCCCATGTAAGTTTGGAGAAGATGGACCGTCGTTGGCCAGGTCATGTGACCTGGAGAATGTGACCACAGGCTGTGATCTAATGGAGCTAAGGCTTTTGCTACTATTTTATCACTAAATGGTGCTTTTTGGTCACTTTATCGCTCCACTGACGCGATTACCGGGGTGTGTGTGTAAAAGCTCCGCTTTTACAGTTCAATTGATCAACTTACGGAGCTACTAAAGGAGTTCACTCAGAATGTAGGCCTACTCAAGAAGTTAACGCTTTCATTTTGCCCCGATAAATTGAGGAAGTGTAGTACAGCCCTCCGCAGCAGCCGTCTGCACTGTAGCGGGTGGGAGCAGGAAGCGGCTGCAGGCATTTCACGGAAGCGACAGATTCCTACTTACATAAAACTAACTTTATTTTTCTTTAATAGTGAGTCAATGATCTCTCTTCAACCAACAGATCAATTACTGTCTGCACACACAATCAAAGAGCAGTTTCTGTGCTGTGATGAGAAGATATTTTCAACATTCTACATATTTTGTTGAATGTTAAGAATTGACTCAGTTGGTTGAAGACCATTTTCTCATGGATCTTGGCCATGAATGGAAGGTTGCTGATTGGTCTATAGATAGCCAGTATAGAGGCATCCAGTGTTCTTTTTTTTTTAACAGAGGTTTCACAGCAGCTACTTTCAGGGATTTTGGTACGGTGCCTGATTGGAATGAGCAGTTAATTATCTGACACAAATCAGTGACAATTGATTTTACAACAATTTAGAAACATTTCCCCAAATAAAACAAACGTTAGTCACAAAATCAGAGGAATTTAAGCTAAGGTCCTGCAGGGACGAATACCTGCACTTATTGCTTGGACATTGTCGCTGCCTTACATACTTTATGTATCATTTATACGTGGAAGTACAACTTAGGGCACAATAATGCTGGAATTGCTTGTTTTACTCACATATAATCTGCAAATACGGACCTCAAACTGGTCTGTATTGGGTCCCTAAAGTAAAATGAGTTTAACACCCCTGCTTTACAGCAACTGCTGATTGGAGTTCATGAAACTTTAATGAAAATAAAAGGTATAGAAGACAGAATAATAACCAAAAAAGAGAAACGAAGTGAGAATGATTTTACAATACAATTAAAAAAAATTATCTTTCGATAATTGTTTTAATTTATGTCAGCTTTTAACAAACATTTACCAACACTACTATATACATTTATTATACATGTCGTGCATCGTATTTCCCCAGAGATATCCCAGTGATTGCTCTGTTTCCATTTTTCTCTGATCAGGTGATGGAGGTCTTTTTGTAATCAAATGCAAAAATGAAAAGATGAATTCTGTTATAGCTGTTTGTCTCGGCAGCCTACAGCTTATGAGAGAGAATTAACTTTATTTACTTCAGAAAGCGACAGATGAAAGTAATGAATGCTGCAGCGTCTCCAGGCAGATGTGGCTTTATATTTATAAATGAGGCTGAAGTTCTCTGAGCCCTCTCTGATGATGAATTGTGTCGTATCCAGCCCCAAATACACAAGATTATCACACAAGTTCATGACATCTATAGCAACTTTCTATTAAAAACTAGTGTGAGATCAGGATTGGGGTCATTTCTAATTGTAACCGTGTAATTAATAATTAATTACAATTATGGTGTGAAAATCTGTCACCATTGTAATTGTAATTGAATTGTAATTAAGATAAGATAATTAACTTTGTAATTGTAATTACCATGGAAATTCAATAAAAACTGTCATTTTACGATTTAATTAAATGCAGAACAGGTCTTTGGCTTAAACGAATACACACACGTAGTTAACAAATATTCAGTTGTGTTTCATATTAAGTTTTACCACTACTTGACAGTGAATTTTCACACTCATACAAGTGGTAAGGGTTGGGGGTCAGAGTTAGGATATAATAGATCTTTTTTTTTAATAAGGACAATACAATTTTACAGAGTAACAATGCTGTGAATATAACTGATGTTTTGTACGAAGAGTTTATAGTTACTGATAAATTCCAACTCTTGTCCCTCGTTGGGCTTTTACATCAGATATTATGATAAATCCACTAAAATGTAAATGTAAAGATGCTAAAACAACATTGTACACACATTAAAAACTGCATCCAATCATCACAACGCGAATTGAGAATGTAATTGTATTTCAGGGAAAAAAATGGCAATTGTAATTTATTTGTAGTAGGAAAAAAATGCTGGTTATCGTAATCATAATTGAATTGTAATTGAACATGGATAATCAAAAACGTAATTGTAATTGAAAAATGCAATTGACCCCAACCCTGTGTGAGATTAGAACTGTCCTCCAACACAAGGTGAAGCTAAGATGAAAATAGGTGTAGCTAGGTCCAATCTATCGTTGCTAACTTCTAGTCCTCATCTCTTGGTGCTCCATTGATCAGGAGTGATGCGTGCTCAGCATTTTTTTTGTCCACTCAAGACTCATCTCCAAGAAGATCTAAGATCACATCATCTGTTGTCAAAGAAACCGTTTCAACTCTGAATGAACAGATTAGAGCTGTTGTAATTCTAGTGGCATATGATACCAAAGCAAGTTAGCACATTAGCACATTAGTCAGATCATGAGGCAAATATTAATATCAGATGTGGATAACTTGTGTACACACAGAACAGCCTTGGCTCTTTATTTGTCTCAAATATGAACTTTATTATTACTCTTCTAAAATATGTGAATGCTCAATTTGCGTAGTTTTTTAAATGTGTTGTGACAAAGAAGAAGAAACAAGAAGATACTTTTTTCAATAAGGGTTACATTTTTAACCATTTTGTTGCAGTTTCATATGGATGAGGGGGGTGGGCTGAAAAATTTGTATTCACATTTTCATTCACAGTTTAGATGCTTTTATACAAAGAAAAAGTTAGAGAAGCACTGCTGCAGGTTTGTGCAAAATATTGAAATGTAACATTAAGCATTAAAGGAAAACATCATAGGGACAGTCAAACAGGGTGATGGGGATGGGGTGGTGTAGCTTCTCCGCTTCAAAACCATAAATACTTTTTCTGTGGAGATAAAATTTTGGTAAAAGCTCACAAAAACACAAAACAGGTTTTACTCATGCCCAAGTATTAAAAAATATCCTGGGCTTAACTTTAGACACGTTGATCCCAAATACCTGTTTCAGGTATTACCACTCACTCCTTCCCTCTGCCCACAACCACCACCATTATAGTTAAGCCTCACGTCTACAACTTCACATCTCACTCTCACTTTACAGTCATCAACTCTTCCCCACCCTTCCACTTCTCTACCTTTAATAGCTCCTCCCTGCTCTCTTCCCCCTTCACCTCCCCCCTCTCCCTCACCTAGGTGGAACACTTTTATATTCTCCCTTTAATGAAGTGTTTCTTACCCTTCCTTAGCGAGGGCTGGTGATGGTCACAATTATGCAATAAAATAATGCAATTTATTTAATTGCAATAACAAAAAAAAAAAAAAAAATGCATTGCTGTCTAAAAAAGATTGCACTTCTTGTAGTATTGACCTTTGACAGCATGTGCAGACAAAAAATAAATAAAAATATATCCTTCAAGTACAAAACAGGGCATTTGTGAGTACATTTGCAAGGCAAAAAAAAAAAAAACAAGTACAAAACCAATACTATAACGAGAAACTGTCACAAAACTTTTGGCACTAATTTTCCACAGATCCACACACACAAATGACCTGCTTGGATGATATTTTGATACTTCTGTGAGATGTTAGTCAGGTATGAACCCAGCAGGTCTCTCAGATCTATGGACACAGGTCAGATAGTGGAGCCCAGAGTTCACAGCAAACATGGTAACACTGCTTTTAGTTGATGTCAGCATCATTTTTTAAAAAAAAATCCAAGTCAAAAACTCTTCTTTTCTTTGTGTTTTTGTGAGATTTGGGCAAGATTTTAATGATATATTTTCCCCCTGATGGAATACTGGACTCTGATTTCTATCAAAAATTCATGAAGGTGAACTCCCAACATCAGTTTGTGGCCTTAAGCCAGAGCACACTTGAGTTATGCAGCAGTAAAACAGTCAGAATCCCACTGGCAAGTCCACCTATGAATTGTAAATGCATTAAAAAAATGTAGTTCAAGAGCAGCTCAGATTCAGACGTTGGAAGAATAACCCTGCGGTGAGACTGAACTCTCTTGTTTTTGTATTCATGAATGACTTTAAAGCTTATTGAATCAACCACGATATTGTGCATGTACAATAGCACCGATGTGACTATTTGACAAATGTAGTCAGACGATACCAACAAACCAGCTTTGTGAAGAGACGTTGCTCACAAACTACTTATTGAACTGGTTTCTTTTCTTTTGTTTTCATTCTGATCTCCCTGCAGCAATGGGCTGAGATTGTTTCTAGGGAATTTGTTGTGTGTCACTTGTTTTCAAGGATAACAGCAGAAATTAGTCTGACAAAAAAAGAAAACTAAGCACGAACGATACAATTATTTTATGAGAACATTCAATACATCAAAAAAAGACAAATTGAATCAAAACATTCCAACCTGAGTGTGTAAATAAAGAGAACTCAAGGAAAACAGCACTGGCGTTCATCTGTGCCCATGGCCTTTTCACTATAGATGTGTTTAAGGTAATATTCTCAGCCTGCATTTTTATTTGTTTCAAAGGTCATCCATTTAGAAGTTAGAGGGGGGCATGAAAGGTGGAGGGGGTAAAGTTTTTGTTTTGGAACAAGCAGGCCTTGACAGATGATGGAAGAATTCAGAGTATAGACCATGGAGACACATTCACCCCAACGCAATGTGTACATTCACTTTGATTGACAGTCTCATAAACAGGAAGTCAAAGCCTATTGGCTGGGAAATCACGGCCATTGTTTACACTTGTATAGTGGTCTATAGGATGAAGGAGGGACTTATATACATGAATCTATATGAATTTCAAAAGAATGATACATTAACATACAGTAGATTTCTCAGGAACTCTGAATATCAGCTTTAACGCTGATATGAATGTTCTTAAAGTGTCCCTCAGTTCAGTCATTCACGTTTTTCTGGCCTCCATTATCATAACGGTTGCCCACTTTTGTGGTGAAGGATTACATGTGTTTACACGCGTGTCTCACTCTGTTTCTATTGTGTACTATGTCTTTCCCTTTTGACGGAGGATGTGTGAAACAGTGATGATTGTGTTTGTTGTAATTCTTTTCCACTGCTGTTCTCTCCTCCTGTCTACTCTCCATCATGGCCCACATTATTTCATCGTCCCTTTACCTTTCTCAATTATCGTTTCACGTCTGCACCAAAGCTGTTTTCTTATCTCTTTCCCTTCTCTCGTTTTGTGAGCAGACAGCCTTGATCCTTTGCTGCTCCAAATTCACTCCAATTCCTTTACATGAATATTTGATTTGCTTTATATGAATCGTGATCTTTTTTGGGGTGACAGGGTGGCTGTAAACTAAGTTTATGCAAAGTGAGGATGGGGATCAGTCAGAGGACCGTTTTATGAAGTTTTCCATCCAGCTGCATGCACGGCACACTCTTTCAGTGGAAAAATGTCAAAAGGAATAAATGTGCCGCAAGATGTTTCGATTGAATCCAAAAAACCCCTATGAAGTGAGAAGACATGTTTTCAAAACAAACTGTTTATTGCCATTCAAAGCAGTGTTGGCTGTGTTTTGTCAAGCATTGCCTTCAATATTGTGTTTATAAGAGTGGATTGGATATGTATTCATATTTTCAAGGAGACAAGTACTTTTAGAAACATGACAATATGAAATACCTCTAAATAAACGCACCTAATCAAAAAATCTCTGTCTTTTCCTGAAATTGAATCTGCCAAAAAGTTTGCTGCTGTTGTGTTTTTTTTAAATTTTACAGAGGATGCTGTTGGTTGAAGTAATGCCAGTACATCCAGATTTTAGGAGAATGATGGATGCTGTGCCCTGACTTTTGCTGGGGGGAATAGTGTTGATGAGACACATCCATCTACATTACCTTTCAGTCAAGAACATCCAAGGGCAACAGAAATATTGCTCTTTGGGAGAACATCTATCTTCACACACCTGCTATAGCTTTCATCTGCGAGTTGTGTTTGTAGACAATATCTTCATTTTCAAATGATGACGTTTGAAATCCACTGGGTTTGCTAACAAGGATAATCTTTCAAAATCTAACACGAACTCCAACACCATCGTAGCAAATAGTTCAAATGGATGTCTAATGGTGGCTCACTTTTGCATTATGTGTGGTTTTCGTTCCTTTTATCCACATTTATATGTTCTATACTTTATTCTTTATTTTATTTTTTTGCACAATCATAATGAATAGTTTGAATTATCTCTCAAGTGATCATTTGTGTACTGTTGTCGTTTTTTTATTATGCCTTTAGGTGACTGCAAATTAATAAAGGAGCCTTTTTGTTGCTTATTGCTTCATGTTTTATGCACTGTCCGCTTTAAAAGAAACATCTCATTTTGTAGAAAAAATGATTTTAAAGAGTCTTTTTTTATTTTTAACTTTTTGTAAACAGTATACTTTGTTCTTTCGTCGTTTAAACAAAGAACACTGGGAAAATACAGATTACAAGTACTCACGTTACTGTAGTTTAGTTGCTTTTATGGGTAATTGTACTTTTTTGTGTATATTTCTAAATCCGTCATTTTACTTGTACTTAAGTATGTTTTGAAATAAGTAAAGTAATTCAAACGTTAGAAATAATTTTTTGTTTTAAAAAGGTCAACAGACATTGTGAAACTACAAAAAATTAAATGACCAGACAACAATCAAATGAGCATTTCCTTTTCTTTTTTTTTCTTAAAACATTTTATTTACAAATGTTAACTACAATGAGTGCTAAATTATTCAGGTATTCATAAAGGGTAACAGAGTTAATTTATTTCCATGTACCAGTTTTCTACAAGTTCTTAAAAATCTAAGGCTGCTCTGTGTTTTATTGAGCATTTGCAGTTTTTTTTTTTTTTTTTGTCTTGACACATCTTATTTATTATGAGTGCAAAATTTTCTAGGTGTTTAAAGGAAACAAGCTTAACATGTTCCCATGCACCAGTATTCTAAAAGTTATTGAAAAAAGTAAACTATATGGAATTTGCTGGTTAAAAAAAAAAACCCTGTCTTATTACTGAAGGGACATTTGTTTTACTTTTATGGTTTTTTTATTTAAGTACATTTAGTAGCATGTACTTGTTTACATTCACCAGAGTTTTTTATTTTTTTATTTAAGTATTTATACTTTTACTTGAGTACTGAAGACTAGTACTTTTTCCACCGGTGTTTTTACTTTACGCCTCTGATTACTGTTTGGGGCGCGCTCCACACTTTGCGGATTACATTAATGAGGCGTAGGCATAAATGTACTCGTTTTCATTGGTGGTTCTGTCTGTCAGTCAAACTCATTCTATTATTTGATTCGCTCATAGATCGAAAGCTCGGCCTATCGGAGCTCTTGGGTTTGTGGTAGGTGGTCACGAGTGCTTTGGCCACGCCCCTCACAGCAGTCCCCGCCCCTTTCCACCGGTTACAGTGCTGAGGTGGATTGACTGTTGCAGCTCCGAGATGTGGCGCATGAGTGTAGGTCCCGTGATGTGACTTCTGCTGCTGCTCCACAAAGCTACGGTACCCCGTTCAACAACGCGTCCAACCCGGTGGGGGAGGGGAACCTGAATACTGGATAACCGAGTACAAGAAGAGAGGATACCGATAAGTGGGAGTGTTTAACACCAGAGTGTGGCAGGGAGACGAGCCCAACAGCCGACGCGGCTTCTTCGCGCAGAAATGGCGGAGCACCACGCAGCCAGCGACGGCAAGCACAAAGCGTCCACCGCCAACACCAATGCCGGCGGCGGCTCGGTGCACTGCCGACCCGGCGCCGGGGGTGCAGGGGGAGGAAAAGGAGGCCTGTCTGGCGGGCTGACACAGCCAGCTGGGTGGCAGTCCTTGCTGTCGTTTAGTATTCTCTTTCTGGCCTGCCTGGCGGGATTCAGCTCCAGACTTTTCGCTGTGATCCGGTTCGAGAGCATCATTCACGAGTTTGATCCATGGTGAGTGTCAGATACACACGTGATTACAATGCATCAAATCTCACATCTGAAAAAGCAACTTTACTTGTCATGTTTCACTTTTACCTAGTTTGAGGACCGAAGTTCAGTTTTTATATCAATTTATAATAGAAATGTAGATTCACTTTTGGTTTGTAGCAACGAAATGCAACTCACTGATGTCTTAAAATGCCTGCGTGCAGCCTTTTTTCTGTGATATTTCCTGACACCATTGAGGATATAAAAATATCGGCACACACACTTATGAATGGTTGATGCTGTGGAGTTGAATAAAACTCACTGTACTGGTTCAACCAACCAGGCTCTTTGTTTCAAACCCAGTTCTGCATTAGATTACTGTATTGTCCTTTTGAGACAATGTCACAGGGGTGAGACACTCCTTTCTGCAAGTGTCATGTGTCTCTACTTGCTTTATAACCCAGCTTTTTTTGCAGTACAAATGACAAATAAGCGGTGCTTTTAAAATGATCTAGGTTTTCAGCAGGTTTTACATGACTGCCCTGCCATGTTCAAACAAAAAACTCGTATACACACATTGGATAAGGCTTCTTTTGGTTTTTAGCTGCAGACTTTCCTCTGATCTTCTTGGGATGAACTCCTTAAACTCATGTCCTGCCAACAAGATCATGTCATGTAAACAGAAATACTCTGCTTTAAACAGTTTTGCATGGCCTGGTTGTTGCACAAGTAGTATAATAATAATCCCATTTATTTTGTGTCATGTCAGTGCTTAATAAGTTAGCGGCAGCCATATAATCAAAGCAGAGCAAATTACAATGAGGCAGGTGCTAAGGCAGCAGAATAGTGACATTTAAATGAGATGATCGTAGTAGCACCGAGTCTGATTAACCTCCCGTAGAAGAATAATTGGGCTTTACAAGCTTGATATATTTAATATGAATATATAAATGCCATTCACGTTACTATTTGTCAGACTGCCTTTGGTGAGTAAAAATGAATGGCAAGTCTTTCTACCAATTTATTATGTTGAGTAAACCTTGACATGACTTAACTTAATGATATACTGTTTTATTTCAAACAAATGCAATATTACAATAAACAAAATATTTGATGCAATTGATTTCCGTCCAGAAAAAAGTAAAACAAAGCAATAATGACATATATTACTGCGTAAACTTACTTTTTTGTGTTCGAAAAGGAGTGCTTGGAAGTATAAACTTATTACCCACCCCTTTTCCTACATTACAGGAACAAATAATCCATTTTCACAATATGGGTGTTAATGCTCCTTGGCTTGGTTGCCAACCGCTGTAAAACAACACAGAAGAATTTTCAGAATCTTGTTTTCCAACCATTGCTGCTGTTAATAAACTCATTTCGGCTCATCTTTATATGATTTTGATTAAATCACACAAAAATTGTTCCAGAATCTTACTCCAAAAGCTTTTCTTTGTTGTCCACACACTCCAAGACCTGAAATGAATTTTGCTGGTAATCATTTTTTCTTGGACTTAAGTACAACTGGAATAATTTAAAAACAACTAAATCTGCAAATTTGAGTGACTTGAGTTACTACCTTTACTTTCACATACAATGCAGAGTGTTTTTCCTCCAAGTGCTGAAGCATATTTGGTTTACTGCCTGATTTTCTTAGATGTACTGTGTGTATATATGTATTTATTTGTAACCAAAAGCATCACGCTTGGCTGACTTCAACAGCTCTTCTTCCTCAATGCTTTAGTTCGTTCGGGATTGTGACAAAACTCCATCTGTAACTGCATAAAGCAACGCAAGGTGGTGACAAGCGGTTCTAGTGTGTTTGTTTTGAAGGTGCTACTAACTGGTAGTGAATGTTTGTACCGTAAATAATTGTTATTTGGAGTTTGAGTTTTTGACATTTGACTCCACTGATTGCTAGTGATGCATTAGTACTTTTAATCGCTGTGAAACAGAAACTGGTGTAACGTTTATCGTAAAATGTTTAAACCAGAGAAGAAATGACTCAGGCTTTTGAAAAATGCATTCTGCTGGTCAGACTGGATTTGTTATTCCAGGCCTTTCATGTCATCACCACAGTACCCACACACATACTCACTTATACCCGCACAAGTATTCTTTATTTCTTTTTAAAAAGCTTACTACTCTGTAAGAAAAATCACCTCACCTGGGAATGTTACTGGATCTATTACCGTTGATGGATTTTTTTTGTGCATTGTCAGGAGTAGAACACAGAACTTTATTGTATGTTTTCTGAATTGCTGTCTAGTATGATAGTGTAAGTAAACATGTGACATCACATCGCATTGAGTTAAGAAATTATATGCTGTCTGAGCGTGGTGTAACTAATTTAATATTCCAAGAGAAATTCAGATCAGGTGAGGTGTCTGGTTTATGTTCAGAAAGCCAAAGCTCTTAATGTCATTGTTATAACAACAGAACTGACTCTTTACTTTAGAATGCAACAAATCTGGTTTGTCATCTCAGCCAAAGGATTCTTCATCTTTATAAAGTTGTTTTTACAGGAGCACCATCGGAACGATCTTAGATATAGTCAAAGACACTGAGTGGAGTGCATGAATAGTTTAGTGCCAGATTTAACTCGAACTTCAGGCAAAACTGGTTTTCGCTATAAAAAGCTTGTCATCACTTACTAATCCCCACTCTACACTTGCCAAGAACTGTTTTATTTCACTGTCTTTTTTTCATTTCATATTTCTTTGACGGTTTTGAGAATTTTCGGCTCCGATTTTCAATTTCGGGGTTTATCTATTTCCGTGTTTTGTTTCCATTTCGTCGTCTTTTCCCGTAGTTAGAGCTTTGATATTGTTATAGATTAAAATGCGCAACGCAAATAAAGTTAAAGCTCAACCTTTCTCTTTCAGAGAAGTTTGCAAGTACCGTAGTACGGTCGCTATTACAGAAAGAAGACAGATGTAGAGAAACTATGGGTTTATTTAGCTCTTGACGGCCTGTAAATATAACACAAAAGAAAATCTTAAAAACCAACAAAAGTATAATTTAAATTTAATAGACCTACAGTTTCTAAATAAATTTATATATACATTAAGTATGGAGAATACTAACTACAGCTTGCGGGCAATTTTGGCCCATGGAATAAAGTTTTTTTTTGGGGCATTCTTGGCTAAATTGAGGGCAAAGTGGCCCTCACAAACTTCTAACATTGATTGAACTTCCCGAACTCGCACCAAACATGCTAAATAGGATTAATATTCAACTATTGTCAGTAATTTTACTTTCA
Source organism: Gouania willdenowi (assembly GCF_900634775.1). Taxonomy (NCBI): domain Eukaryota; kingdom Metazoa; phylum Chordata; class Actinopteri; order Blenniiformes; family Gobiesocidae; genus Gouania; species Gouania willdenowi. The sequence continues at coordinate 6,519,943 of NC_041054.1, forward strand.
GAACGTGACTTGCATTTTTTCCATACGTTTTCTGTGATCACAGAAAATCAGAGGCCCCTACAAGTATTGGTGCCCCAATTTGCATCTTGTGTAAACTCTTTCTCTACAATAATAACACTAACATGGGAGAAATGGTCTTCTGGGGGCATGGCTGTTTTAACACTGTTTTAAACATTTGATGAAGGTTTATTCAATGTTACCTCAAGTTACAGTTCTCTATTAATGGTGCTCCGATCGATCGGCCACTGATCATTATCGGCCGATCTCCGTGGAAAAGTATGTGATCGGCGTTCGCCGATCAATGCCTTACATTGCCAATCACAAACACTGATCACCTGTCCTGTAGCTCATACTTTGCAGCCGGCAGAGGCTCTGTGTGCAGAGTAGTGTCCCCTCCCCCTTTCCTTCACACTGCGCAGGTGCGCAGCGGCAAACCACAACAACAAACATGTCTGCCATGTGGAGCTTTTATAAGATCTGTGAGAGTGATGTAAAGTTTGCATCCTGCAACACATGCAATGAAAAAATACCTCGTGGGGGAAGCACGTTAAAAGGCTTCAACACAACAAACTTGATCTGGCATTTGAAGAACGAACACTTGACGGAGTATGGTGAATTTTCGAGGCTCACGGCAGACAAAGAAAAACCACAGTTAACGCAGCCCACGCTTGGCAACACTCGTCCGTATGAGCGTGACAGTCAGAAGGCTAAGCAAATAACCAGGAAAATAATTGAATTCATCGGACTAGATGACCAGCCTTTGTCAGTGGTGGAGGACACCGGGTTCCGCCGACTACTCTCTCACTTGGAGCCCCGCTACATGCTACCGGGTCGTAAATGTTTCACAGACGTAGCCCTGCCAGAGCGTGGATGAACACAGGAATAGACTCATGACCGAAAAAGCAGAGATGCTCCTCTTTATTAAAAAGAATCTTCCCACAATGCTTCTCAACAAATCATAGACATTAGGCATGTGGAAATGCTGTTTAAGATATTTTTCTGTTCAAAGAAAACGCACTTTACGTTCAGTTGTGCTATTTTTCTGTTTCAAGGCCTTTAATACCATATTTATGTTATTTAAGTGACAAATGGGCTATTTTTTTATTTTTATGTTTTTACATACGAAGCAACAGACCCATTATATTATTTATTTTAAAAATAGTAAGAAAAGTAAGCACTAAGTAGTTTTTATTTTTTTTATTTTGACAAGGCACAACAGAGTTTGCCAAGTTATGTTCTCAGGCATTTTGATTTAGCAACTTATGATAGTTTATTTGAATTCAATCTGCATTTGACTTTGAATGTATCCTTTGTTACTTGACATGTTGTAAGATATACTTTTATTTATTTGATTTTCTGCACTATTCAGCCTGTTGAGAGCTTTAATGTTTTCAATCTGTTAAAGATTGTGTTACTGATAGCAGGTCATTTTAAGCGTTTTTTTTTCAGTTGCTGCATTGTCCCTGCAAGGTTTTAGTATTTTTTCTTTTGAAAAAGTAAAAACATGCTTTTCTCTAAATCAAAGTGATTTTATGGTTCTTTTTTCCAAACCGTCTAGCCGGTAGCACTCATCATACTACAATGCAAAATTTACAGCCAATCCATGTGATCGGTATCGGTGATCGCTAGGGATGTAACGATTAATCGTAAGGCAGTTAAAAATCGATTCATAGGTACCACGGTTCACATCGATGCTCTGAAAATTGAATCGCAGTACTTTTTTTAAACAGCAGAGGGCGCTATATATAAATCCTTCCAGAAGTGGGCGTGACGGGCGGAATCTGCTACTATTTTCTTTCTGGCCGCCATTTACTGTTAAACATGCTCATTAAATGATTCTTTACTCCTTTAGCACCGAAAGAATATCTGTAATATTACGTGAATATCTGTAAAAGTCACGTTTTTCTATTAGCTCTGTCTGCTAGCATAGCTTCTCTTCTTCACTGGTGGAATAACTGCATCCCAACCGACCACTGGGTTACCAGTGCCCTCTGCTGGTCTAAACAAATATCTGACGTAAATACAGTAAAATGACTGTTTTTTTTTTTGTTTGTTTTTTTAAAGTCCAATTGTTAAGACACAAAATACATTTTCAGTTGCACTTTTAAAAAGAAAAAGAACTATTATGCAGTTTTGAATTGTTTACTATAGAATCAGAATTTAAATTAATAGGTTTCTTCTTCATTTGTATTATTCCTTTATGTATTTCATTGAAGATTTATTTTTAGTTAAATTGCATCATTTTGCATAGTTTATCAAGGGATTCTTTTGACAATGAAAAATAAAAGGAAAATAGTACAGTATTTTCCCCAAAAAAATAAAGGAATATTTTTCTGTCATTTGTCAACATTCCCATTTTGTAAAATAAATCGTGAGAAAATCGTATCGTGAACCCAGTATCGTGAATCGAATCGTTTCGGGAGTTGAGTGAATCATTACATCCCTAGTGATCGCCAACGATCGGCTCTTTGGCTGATCGGTATCGGTGATCGGCAGCATAAAACCTGATCGGAGCATCCCTATTCTCTATAGTTGCTTATTGGGATGAGTATAACTAGGGATGCATCAAAACGAAAATTGGTGGCCGAAGCAGAATAAAATATAAACGCTTTGCCAAATACTGAATATCAAATGCGGTTGTTAAGTTTTTCACAATTTTTTTTTTTTTTTTTATAGTGCATAAATAGCCTAGAATACATTTTAAGATGTGTTTTTAAAGAAAGTAAACGTGTTATTCCACATTTTGTTAAAGGTCAGCTCCAAACGGGCGAGTTGGATTTTGCCCACGTTGGCAGGTGACATCACCTAACATGCCTCCTAGAATGTGAGCTCCTCCCCCTCCAACTATCCAACAGCTAAAACAATACTGTGCTTTAATATAGAATATATTATACCATATTGCCATATATGTAAATGCAAACTGCACTACTGGACGCCCAAACTGCACTACTTTTTCTGCTGCCGATCATGTTGGGAGTCACTGCTTGGCGCCACGAACCCATTGCTTACACACATCAGCTGTTGGCGTGCTAATGCTACACTAGCCTATGCAGCGAGACTTTATGTTTATGGATTCATGGCTCACAGTGCTAACAACAAACTCGGTTGTGGAATTGGACAGCTTCCAACTTTTACGCGGTGATGGACGACGGAGAGCGGTAAGCAGAAAGGAGAGAGTCTGGCTGTGTTTGTGTGCGGAAAGGAGGAGCTGCTGCTGTGCTCCTGCAGCAACGCGCACACACTTTTCCAACTCAAAATCACTGCACGTTGTTTGATTGCGTCATACTATTCTGCCTTGCTTTTAACTCCTTAAACCGAAAGCCGAATGTGGCTTTTTCTGCAATATTCGGCCATCGAATATTCGGTGCATCCTAAAGTATAACTTTTTGTATATGCCGTAGTTGATATTAGGTTGGTAAGTTTCTGAATTGTGAGTAAAGAAATGCATGTAATTTCTAATCCAGAGGCCAGATCTGGTCTGATACGTGTGACATTGCAATTCCAGGATTATTCTGCACTGTCAGTGTCAAACGGGTAGACTGGGCTCTGCCTGGCTGCACAGTCATCCCTTTAATTCCCTCTCATGCGCTGGTGTCCAATCACGCCGCAAAAGATGATGCATGCATTTTTTTAATTTTCAAGGACAGGTGCTCTGTCTTTTTCAGGGTGACACTTACCTCCACAGGTTGGTGGTTAATTTAATAGTATTTTGTAGCCAAGGGCCAAGATATAAGGCAATAAAAGTGTCCAGATCAGTTCAGAGGGGGCTTGATCCTGCATTGAAGCGGAACATTTTTAATATGCGAGTATTAAAATGGCTATACCTATATATGGAAAGATTTAGAAGTATGTCTCATAAAAGATTAACCAAATAAATTCCCACTCTTGAGTCTTATAACATATACCTGTCCTGTAGTCATTACTCAACCCCCAGTGCAATCCAGATCAGCTTTCTCAGAAACTCTGCCCTACATTCCAATAATCAACTCTCGGGAGGAATTGTTCAGCATGTGTGACGAGGACAGCCGGTTTGTGTTGATTGCCAATGAACCTGACCATGCTCAGGGAGAGAATACAGAAAGGAAAATTATTCAAATGTGTGTCTTGTTTTTTTTTTTTGCAACTCTGAAATAGGATGTGTGTTTTTTAAGCATACACTCCGTCTGATTTAACTTCTTCACGCCTTGTGACAACATAAGAAATGCAGACACACTCAGCGTTCTCACCATCTGACTATTTCGGATGCTACTATTGTTTTTCAATTACTCACAGCTGACCAATAGATAAACAAGACACCACTATTCACTAAACAAGATTATATTAACATGTCATAAGACAATAATATGACAATATAAGCTGTTTCTGTTTTGTAGCTGAACTGATGATGTTTTTCTCAGCCTCTTATTTTTGTGCCCAGGCACTGGTTTGATGGCACTTGGGTGTGATTGCTACGTCTTAAGTTTAGTTGGGCTCTAGCTACCAGATGGATCTCTCTTCAACCATGACGATTATTTTTTTCCTCAAGCATCAAGGATTTTCTATCTGGTCACTGGTGTTTCCCTGGAGAAGATCTGCCCCTTCTCTTGAAACTGTCTATATATATATGTATGTGTGTGTGTGTGTATGTAGATAGATGTGGGTGTGTATATATATATATATATATGTATATACATATTTGTGCGAAAGGGAAGTATTTTTATAACTGTTATATAATCATGTTTGGACTCTCTCCCGTCAGTGCACTGAGAAGAAGAAGCCTTTGTCAGGCACAAGATGAGTTGGATGGTCACGTGTGGTGTACTACGACAGACTTTTGCTCTGGCAGTGAAAATTATGCCATTTCATCTGGCTGGAGCTTGCCTCAAAGTCAAGGTGGACACGCGCTCGCCCATTGTTACTGTATATATCAAGGCCGAGTTATCTAGTTCATTATTTTAATCGTTCGATTAACTATTGATATCCTAACCCTAGAAAAAATTTCAGGGTTTAGTTACTCTTTAAAAGGCATGACTACCAGTTTCCCACAGTTTAAAGGAATTACTAATGATGAACAGGGTTCTCACCCCAAATTTTTCACAGCATAGGGTGATCGAGCGAGCACCACCGGCGCAGAAAATTTTGAAATTTATAAATTTCAGAGGGCCAAAGTTAGTGAAGTAAAGCCAACTACTACTTTAAAGCTAAAAGTTTTTTGTTGAATTGGTGAAGGGTCATGATGAATGTACGTAATTAGTTAGTTATGCTTGGTATTGTAGGGCCCTATAAAATTCATTTTATTTTTTTCCAAAATTTTTCCACTTCAATTTTTTAAATTCCGTTTTCTTTTGTAGAAATATTAATCATTTTTTAAAGAAAATATTAGTTTTTAACTCCTGTAAGGAAACAAAATAAATACTAAAAAAACCCCAAAAAAACTAATTATTAAACAAAAATGTATGTCCAAAATAAAGTAAGATACAATTAAAAGGTAGATGTCAGTTGTAGTGACATAGATTATTCTGAATGCTCCTTTTTAATTATTTATATGTCACATAAAGATGTATGAGAACAGCATTGTGTCACCCAATTTCTCTCAGGGATCAATGAGTTACTGAATCTGAGCAGATTTATTGATTGTTTTGATCAACTTAGTTTAAAATAACCTAATTTAAATTATCTTATCTTCTGTAGCTCTGATGAGATGTTGTTAGAATCTAACATTCTAATAACGTTGCTCCAACGGACTTTTATTTTGTAAACCGGAAGTTCCCATTGAGACGGTTGTACTTGAGGTAGCTTCCTGATTGTGAATGTGTACCTATGTGATGCTACACGCTACGTCCTGGTTGAAGCACACTGTTTGTATTGGACAGTAATTACGGTTACAAAGTGGATAATCACACAGGCAACAACGGGGGCAGCTAACTGGCGGCAGGGGTCCTTCTGGTTCTCAGGTAAAGACGGGAGCATCCGCGCAAATCCCAAATAGACTGTAATGCTAATGTATGCGTTTCCCGGTTATGTTGATTAAAAAGAGAGTTAAAACATCCCATGTGCAACTGGAAGTCCCTTTTTTTGTCCAAGTGTGTGACAATTATTACGACAGTACCGATTGAAAAAAGAAAATTCCCATATGTTGCTGAAAACTTAACGTAGGGGCTGACATTACTCCGTAGAGGAGCAAAATTACAATGTCAGGAGCTCAGCAGTGCTGACCTGATGGGTTAAAAGCCGTTGCACTTGTTTGTAGCCCTACCAGGTTCATGGCCAGCATGTTGGTGCACTAGACTACAGCAAAGATTAAAAAAAAAAGCCATAGTCTGTTTCCACCTGAAGTAATTGTCTTGTTTTATCTTTCGGCAATGACCTTTCCAGCATAGCACTCGCTAACATTCACACATTGTGTTCTACTCGAAACATCCTCGAAACAGTCCTAAAGTATAAAATGTCAGCGTTTCATGACAAACCAAACAAAAAAATCAATAAAAAAAATACCTTATTATGAACTATCAAATGTCACTTTGATATCAATGAACTCAACAGAAAAGCAATATTATTGTATTTGCAGCTGTGAAAAGGAACTTGCCCCACATGCTTTTATCAAAGCCTGGCAAAATGTGTTGTCGTCCCCTCTTCACATTCATTCATTTTCCTACCCTGTCATCTTATTCCCAGATAAGATAACATGGCCTGAACCCCAGAGTAAACTAGGCCATCTGAGGAACAGCTGCTGGCACAGCAACATATGAGCCTGAGCTGCACTGAGGAGGGGAAAAAGGAGAACATGTTGAGCTCTCAACTCGACATTTGGCCAAAGCTATGATCCTGACTAACTGTCTTACAGCTCATAGAATATTCCCATTGCTATGATGTTCTCGAAGAAGCTAGACAAGATGCTAATCCCAAATCAGAACGGCATGTTTACTCATACTTAAACTTTGGTAGAGATTTGCTGAGAAATGACTGACGTTTCTGTGAATACCCTTTTATTAAGAGATAAAGGCAGCAATTTGATATAACTACAGAAATACCTTTTACTTGAAATATCGTCTCAACTTGTTTTTATTTCATTGGATCATCTTTTGATGTCTTATAATCCATGGACCAAAATTTTGTTGATGGGTTTTTTTATAATTACATTCAAACTTCAGAGAAACAAAAGCAAATGAAAAAATATAGCTTTGCTTGTTTTTTGTATTTAATCCAACAAATGGAAAATGCAATAGAAAAGTTTGGAAAAATGTCTTGTTTTCGCTTGTAATTATTTTTTAGCTTTGACTCCCTCACTCTTTCTCCCACAGATTGGTTTCTATCGATCGTTTAGAACCTCATATCTAAGCAAACACAGCCAATTACATTTTTTAATCGCCTTTGTGTAAAATAAAACTTCTTTTTAAGTTAATTCATTTGCTGAGACTCTGTCTTGTTGCTCGTGTGAGACAGAGCGACACATCTGCTTCAGGCTTATGCAGATAAGTTGACATCGGCAGACATAAGGAACTACTATTAAAGATCAGTGCTGTATTTTTATTCTCTACAAGTGTTTGTTAAAAAAAGGCATATTCTTGGTTTTAATTTTATCTTGAATATGCAATTCAAACACTTAAACTTTGTCTGATTAAGTTTTTCCTCCTTACTTCCTCCATAGTAAGATCATCTGCAATGTGAATAAAGCTTAAAGGGATGCATTCTATGCTTTTTAGCTTGCTCTTGCAGTCAATCCATCATGGAGATAATGCCAAGCATAGACCACATAAAAGGAAGAAGTAATTGGTAATGCTTTCACAGCCATTGTCCTTGTGTTGGACCTCATTTTACCTCTTTGCCATTGTGCCCGCTAGTATGGTTCATAAAGTGTTGGCAAGACTGCTATATAAAAGATTATGGTCAGCAGACTGCAGGTCGAACAAATACAATATCTACGCGACAAGCTCTGCACAATTGGAGATGCACCATGTCTTTGTACTCGCCTCATCAGGAAGTGTTTGACGAAATTGAATGACTACCTGTTTAACTCTGAATTTTGCTTCTCTTTCATTGTTGTAATGTTTTGTGCGTTGTATTTTTTCCACTTCAATTTCTTATCACTTCTTTTAGTTTTAACCCACCCAGCAAAATATGGTTGAAAAGACATTGAAATGTCACATGTCTAAACAACGTAAAAATTTGGTAGAAAAGTGAAAGGTAATGTAATACCTAACTGTGGGAACCTTTAGTCAACTTGTACTGGGATCAGTACAAGTTCACTAAAGGTTCCCACAGTTAGGTATTACAGGTATTTTTGGTTTATGTTTGAAATTTTTACAATACCTTCTCTTCTTATTTTTTGGCTAATCGGTCCAAATTAGGCAAAATAAAAGAGTTAAAATTATTGAGCTACTTACCCCAATTACTATTTTTGGGCCATACTTGGACCAAGTTGAATGGTCCAATAACAACCCAATTTCTACGACTACAATTGGGCTAAAATTGGACTACGTTGGACGATTTAATAACAACCCAATTTCACCATTGGTAATTGGGCTAAAATTGACCAAGTTGGACAATCCAATGACAACTAAATTTCAATGAGTATATTAGGGCTAAATTTTGACAAATGTTGAGTCAACATTGGGATAGACCGATATGGATTTTTTTTCCATCAGCCTTAGCCGATGACTAATACGGACTGCCGATTTTCTTGAGCCGATATTTGGAGCCGAAACTACTCGATTTACGTACATCATAAAAATTACACAATGATGCTAACAAATGGTACGAGTCTCAATTTTTAAAAAAGGAACATTTCTTGAAATTAACAAAAGTGAGGTAGAACAAGTTAAAAAAAAATAACAAATATTAAAAAGAACGATGTTGACAGTAAAAAAAAAAAAAAAAAAAAAATATATATATATATATATATATATATATATATACAGTATATGACTTTGAGTGTTTGGTGGGAACACTTTAAAAGCCTCCTGTGGATAAGTGTTGCAAATGAGCGCATCTGCTATCACACTTAAAATCATACATCTGGGTCATAACCAATGTAATTGTGATGTCATATCCACAACAAATAAATACTATTTTTTGCATTGTGAGTTAAGCTTTAAACTCACTGTTACATCTCTATTGCAATAACTGACGTCCACTGAGGAATTTAGTGAGCGTTGATCTACGGAAATAACTTGGTGAATGAAATCTCCCCAGAGTATCTAGGAGTAATAACATAATTGGTAATGACAATACATATCTGTTTGCTATGTCAGCATTTTGCATTGAAATTTTATTTCTTTTACCCTTTAAAAAAAAAGAAGATAATTGATAATTATAAGTGATAACTTTCACCAATTAATGATTGAGGAAGGTGAGCATTAGTTTTATTTGTCTGGGTAAGAAAACAATTACTTTTAATTTGTGCTGCCACTGTCATAATTTTTGTGTTGGTAATAGTTTTTTTAATACATTGTTTGAATTGCACCAATTTTATCACACACTTCAAACCAAATGAAGAATAGCTAACGGCTTTGGTTTTATCAGTCTAAGAGCAAATATCATTAGAAGACATATCATGTACATATGTTCTATGAGTGCATCATTTTAGAAACAAAGCCTGCAGAAAGACTGTCAGTAGCTCAGAAAAGCACTGGAAGACTCAGGAAGACTATTTTTTTTTACTTTCAGAACACAAATGGCGAAGCGCTGTTTTTTTTTAATGCCAGTCTAATGTGTTATCATAATATAAATTGTGTCCAATACTTTCATTATCTAAAGTATTAAAACTGAAAGCTAATTTTAAATTGATCTCATGTGGGCCTAACTATAGCAAAGACAAACAGATTGTTTCATAATGGTGTGTCATTGAGGGGAAAAAGTGTGGGTAAAGCCACTTTTGTTAAGCTGTTCATTGTGTTGTCTTTAGTAATTGGATGCAGTTGTTGTTTTCCATAACCACCCAGCTCCCACAATGCATCTGGCTATGAAAGAACAGTGGGTGTGATGTAACTGCCGAGCAAAAGCAAGACTGTAATTTACAGTATTTTTGTAGGTTTTCTTGTGCGTGTGGCTGTACTCTTACTCTATAGAAGTAATTGTGGTTTAACTGAGTCTTAAAGCTTGTGACCAGCCACTTGTATTAATATATCTACTTTGTATTTAGCTTCTCTCTATATAAACAATCAAAATTAACATTAACAAGCAAAAATACTACTTAATACTAATCTCTTTTAGCAATGTGTTAATGAAACAAAATGTGATGTGATGGCAAAATATGTGTCAGCATTAAATCAAATGCCGATTAACTAAAACAGTGAGAAAAGAGACATTTTTCAGCAGCACAAAGCTGCCAGGAAGAAAATGGCAGTTTCTTTATTCAACCAATAGAAAAAGAATAAATGCTAGCAAATGTGTTTCCTTTGTATCGGAGTTCTGAAAGCAGCCACATCTTGAGCTGAATGCTGTTATCTTGGTAGTGCTGGGCTTAGATTAAACCTGTAGCTGCATTCAAACTCAACGTACAACTTGTTTTATGTAAATGAGATTTCTGAAAAGCTAAGTTGGCACATGGAGCCAATTTTAGCATTGCATCTACTTTAACAATTGAACCTTTGTGGTCTTGCTATATTGTGGCATCAGCATTATTTCTTTGGTTCAGTTCCAAGCCAAGGCGATCAGCTATCTTTCCCCCTATTCTATCGATGCCGTACCAGTCCAACACAAAGCCAAAAAGACTAATGGAGGCTTCCTTAGGGAAAAAACAGCAGAGTTGTATTTTCTCGAGAGACACTTATTCTGACAGTTTGTGAACGAGTTTGATTTTGTTTGTCAGCTGCTGTAATTGATTTCAACGGCAGCGGTTGTTGAATATTGGCTCGCACTCACTGATTTCCTCTTTCCTTCAAGTCAGCTTTTAAGTTGTCTTCTGTGTCTGGTGAATACTGCGAGGCAGATGTGTGGCTGAGGGAGACGAGAGGATCTGTGCTTATCAGGCATTGCTGGTCTGCTACTGACAGGAGTCGGCATGCAGCTCTGTAGGCGGGCCCACATGCAGGCAGACAAGTGGGAGAGAGGAGGAGGAGGAAGAGTGGGACAAACTGCAGGATGGCAGCAGGTGTAGAGATGAAGAAATAAACCACTCCCTGCAGGCCATGAAACTCTGGTCCCTAGTGACAAATCCTGATTGTTCCAAAAACTGTTTCATCAATTTGTTGATGGTCCTGTAATATCTGTGCTGTCTTTGTCCCTCCGAGGAAGGCTAGAGTTGATGTATCATTTTGTCACCCTATGGCCTAGGGTAAATTAAATGTCTTCTAAAGCTGATAGACTTACAGCAGAGCCCATTTAATGAGATCAGCTGCTTAAAGCATCTCTGAAGCGTTGCTGACTAACTTCATTAGCTCAACTCAGCTTATTCTTGAGTAATTTTTTGTCTTTTGCTTTACTCCCTCCTACATTTTTGCAAGAAACTCACTGGATTTTACCATTGGTCATGAAACTAGGTGGATGTCTAAGAGTGGCTTTAATCAAAGTGAATTCAGTGGGGACAGTTTTGTGCATGTTAAGAAGTTTTAGCCACGGTGTGTGGAATATTTGGAATCATTTGGGTTTTTGTTTGTTCCCACTCTACTTTTGGCGCATTTCCACTGGCGGTATTGGCTCTACCCTCCTTTTGTGCGTTTCCACTGGGAAAAACTACCTCCTCCGTGGTACCTGGTGCTGCTTTTTTAGTGCCTCCTTTATTGAGGTTCCAAAAAAGCAGCCCTGGCCTGAAAATGTGACGTAGGCACAAAGCAGACACTGATTGGACCTGGGAATCATCATAGTGTAGAGTAATCAACTCACGCACAAAGAGGAAGCATTTGGCCACCATTCAATCTTGTGACGACGGCAGCAAAAAAATGCAATCGGTGGTGTCTGTCAATTTTGCATGTCAGTTTGGTGCTCAATGCAAACACTCCGGAAAAGCAGTATCGGGTTCCGATAGCGAGTAGTGCGGAGCCGTTTAGAGCTGATACCGGTGGCGGTTCCAACCCCTTGAGGTTGTGCTGGCAAATGCTTGTGTTGTGGAGCAATGAGATGAAATGGGATGGTTGTGGTGGTTTCTGTCTCGTTTTAAGGTGTGGGTTTGTAGGAATTTGTACGTATTTGTCAGTCATCATTGTGCTAAAAAATTATACTTTATACTAACTAAGCCAATTTCTTGTAAGTCAGCTGCTCTCGCAGCAACTACTCACTGTATATCCATCCTTGTATTGCCTCTCTATGGAATATAGAAATACTCCATCAGTTCATTTGTTTTCATGTCCCTTGGGTTGACGTTGGTCTCTTTTGGTTGTTTTTCATCATGCATTTTATTTGCTCGTTTGGGAATTAATAAGGATCTTGCTTTTGCCCCATCAGAAGATGTGCTTTGCTTAAAAACAAAGAAGGAGAAAGATTTAAGGAAAATACGTTTTGTTCTTTTTTTGGGGTTAAAACTACATTTTGCAGCACTCAGGTAGAGCCTCCAAATGTCCTTTTAAAAATGTCCTTAATTTCATTTTCAGAGTTTACCGAAAATGTACATATTTACGTTTTGTTTCCATCTCAATGGATTTCCCTAATCAGATGTCACTACAGGTTGCCAAATAATCTTAATACAGTTAATGGGGTTAACTATTGTCATTAGTTTCGTATTTATACACAGTAGAAATGGGCCGAAACAAGCACACACTGTAATCGCGCAAGATTTGAAGTCCAGCCCTTTGATACACTTGCTAATGCTAGACCACTTGTTTTACGGCAAAGAAATATCGTGGGAATGGTGTGACATTGTCCCAAAACTAAAACAGTAACACAAAAAATCTTTGTATGCATATATTTTGTTCCTGTTTTTTTTTTTTTAATTATGTACAGCACTTTGTGTATGAAAAGTGCTGTATAAATAGTTTCTGATGTATTGATTGTTTGACAACTTGTCGGCAAGAAGAGTTCATCTCATGGTTATTTTCATTTCAGTCTGTGAAGTACGTTGTAACATGGCCTATTACTTCAGAACACCTGAGAGTCGGGCAAGGGCGCGACACCAACAGTGTTGTTCAAGGGGAAGAGTAGGTGGAGGTGGCTTCAGGGCACTGGATGAGAAATGGCAGATGGTGGACAAATAAAACAGTGTCAAATCACTGTTTGAACAGGTTATAATCTAAAAATAGACAAAAGAAAAAAAAGTTTGGCTGGTCAGATTTCTGTTGCTGGGTTTTCAGGTACTGCAGGATGTGTAGAGTAGTCCAGGTCAAAGTTGGTGTTTTTCATCAACTAGTTAGAATCGTCAACTCTATTTTTTTTACAAAATGTAGGGCAAAAAATGTGGTGAACCTCTGCGATACTGTTGCTTAGAGACGCACGTTGCAGCACTTCGTAGCTCAAGCATCCGCTGGCCTTTTTTCCTGCACGCAAGTTGCTTTTCTCAATAGTTGCGTTGCTTTGCCATGTTTCTCGGTTGGATATATGATTTCTGGTTGTTGTTTTTCTAGCCAGCAACTGTTCAATAAAAACAACTTCTAGCTGCACAGCAGATGGCCCTATCTGCTTCCCACTGATTTCTATATTTCTATCAGTTCTGAACTGATGTGACTCATGTATATAATCAGATTGTAAAGGCAGTAGGGATGTAACGATTCACTCAACTCCCGATACGATTCAATTCACGATACTGGGTTCACGATACGATTCTCTCACGATTTTTTTTACAAAATGGGACTGTAGACAAATTTTTTTTTTGGGAAAAAAAACTAGAAAAAAACAGTACTATTTTCCTTTTATTTTTCATTGTCAAAAGAATTCCTTGATAAACTATTCAAAACAATGCAATTTAACTAAAAATAAATCTTGAATGAAATAAATAAAGGAATAATACAAATGAAAATGAAGCCTAATAATTTAAATTCTGGTTCTAAAATAAACAATGCAAAACTGCATAATAGTTATTTTTCTTTTTAAAAGTGCAACTGAAAATGTATTTTGTGCCTTAACAATTGGACTTTAAAAAAAATAAATAAAAAAAAAACCGAGATTGCAATGATTTACGTCATATTTGTTTGGACCAGCAGAGGGCGCTGGTAATACAGTGGTCGGTTGGCATGCAGACATCTTTCAGTGAAGAAGAGAAGCTATGCTCGCAGACAGAGCTAATAGAAAAACGTGACTTTTACAGATATTCAAGTAATATTACAGATATTCTTTCGGTGCTAAAGGGGTAATGAATCATTTATTAACATATTTAAGAGTAGAAGGCAGCCAGACAGAAAGTATTAGCAGACTCCGCCTACCTCTGCTGGTTAAAAAAAGTACTGCGATTCAATTTTCAGAAAATCGATATCAACTGTGATACCTATGAATCGATTTTTAACTGCCTTACGATTAATCGTTACATCCCTAAAAGGCAGTCAAGATTGGTGTGTGTTTTTTCCTTTGCTTTGCTAACGAACCTTGTCCGAAATGACCTATTTCAAACTTGCATTTTTCTCATACTGTTATTTTATGTACAAGTGCTTCAATAATAAAGTTTATTATCATTATTTTTGCTTAATTCAATGCTTGTATCCAAATTGACTGGTAGAGACCTTGTTGATGCAGTATAACTACCTTGTGTCTTGCTGACAACTCGCTGACCATTTTGCTTAGCTTACGTGTGTGTGAATAGATTCACCCTGTCAATGATGAAAATGTCCTGATCTACTTAATGCCAAACCAGCTCATATGGACTATTAACTGGAGTGTTAGAGTAAGTAAGGAACATGTTTGAAATGATGTCAGCTTCACTCACTAAAGTCTCTGGGTTAGTATAACGTGAGTGTTACCGAAGCAAACATTTTCCAACAGCATTTTACTTCCAGTTGGTGATAGAAAGTGCAATCCAATGGGAATGCTGGCTGAGAGCAGGATTTTCCCATTGAGCTTTGTGTACATGCAGTTATCCTGTGGCTATAAAAAAGTTGAAGTAGTGCTTTGAGCATCGCATGAGTCATTGTAGTTCAGGGCTACCCACAGCAGGCATCGGTGCACTCCCATGCCGTTAGATAAGTGCTTCGTTCCAGCATTACGACGTCTTCGATTTACTCGTCTTCTCGGATTTACGTGAATGATCACTAATTCTTCATTCCGGGTTACCATAACTGACAAATAATGAAGACTCTTAGGCATGCACCAACTAGACTAGTTAATGAATGCTGTGGCTAAGATCTAGTTTCCAAAGTTAGTAATGTTGATGTAACACAATTCAGCAAGGTGATCCAAGTTTCTATGGCTTTTTCATTTCTCAGAGACTCAATTCACTGCATTTCTGCCTGAAGGGATTCAGCTCTGCCTCCCAGTATCGCTTTTTCATGATGTGTCCTGATGTTGCCAAGTCCTTGGAAATAGATTTTCTGAAATTAATAAAGAAATAATTTTCTCCAACTTGCCAGCTTCGACATATTACTGTGTCCTTGAGAAATTTTGCAGCACCCGGGGCCTGGGGGAGCCTATTCCTTTTGAATGTTAATCTTTATCTCTCCATGACTTTCCTGCTTCAATTTGGACTGACAATCCTGATGGGGAGATTAGCTTCTGGAAAGTCGCTGCCAACCATCGAATCACTTATTTTACCCTCTTCCTTTTTTTTTTTGACTGGAAGAGGAATAGGAATTCAAGCTTTATCATTGTTAGAATAACAACAATTCCGCAAATACGAAGATGACATCCTTAAGTAGTGGTTTTATACGAGCTATCTTGTTGATGGGAAAATAAAAAGGAAAACCCGTGCTTTGATAAAATTAGGTGTCTTTGAGGTTCACATAGTCACGCGATCTTATTTTTATTTTTAACTTGACATATACCAGTGACCCACTGGTGTAGGTCTGCAGCTTAAGAAAACTATAACTTTGAGAGTAGGATAATATGATGGTAATATTGCCTGTAAGCCCATGCACACACCCTAATCATTGCAAATCGGAAAACTTCCACAGCAGAAGTGTAATTGTTACGTGTATTCTTACCTATTAAAGAGTTGTGTGAAGTGATGGGCGTTTGGTTATGTTGTGCATGTGCGAAGGAAAGGTACAGTTGTTGACTGTTTAGTATGAAGTCGTCATATTTTGTCACTTATTTAGGAATGGTTTTGTTAGAGGTTCATATTTCTAAAATAATTTTAGATTTTGGTAGTAGCCAATGCCATATTTGAGTTGGCTTTCTAAAAAGCTATTAAAATAGTTTAAAGTACTCCTGCAGCAAAATATCTACAATGATTAATACATTGTAAGTCACTCCTTTTCAAGCATACCAATAAGCAAATGAAAAGGCTGATAAATGTCTCCAGTGTGATTGGAAATAAAGCTTTAATTGTTTTCCATTGTTCTTAACTCATTGACTGCCAAAGACGTCTAAAGACGTGGCTGTCATTTTAGCTTCATGCCTATTTTTTTTTTTTTTTGTCCTCTTGTTGTCTTTTTTATCTAGAATCAAAGATTGTAAACTTATTGTACAACAGACAGGATGTCTTAGTTATTCTTTTTCTCACAGAGCCTCAGGGTTTTAAAGGAGATCATTTGGCAATTGATAATATTTCACTCGGGAGAAACCTTAGGTTTTAACTTATGAATGTAATGATTATCACAGTCAAAAGAAGCCCGTTTAAAATGCATCTCGATCTTAACTTCAAAACCTATATTTTCCTAGCCTAGAACTAGAAGCAAGCAAGTCCACTTTTTGGGTTCTTTTTCACAAAACTATATGGATAAGTTGGGGTGAATTCTCTTGTACTATGAGGATGTCTTGTCATTGTAACATTTCAAACAATTTTTTGTGTTGCTCCTGTCAGGCTTTTTAGCAGGGTGTAGTTAGACAAACACACAGAGGCCAGAAATACCTCAGTTAAATTTTCACGCTTTTCCCTTTTTAAATATTGAACCAATTTTCCTAAGGAACGTTTTTTTTTTTTTTTTTTGCTGATTATTTTTCTAAATTTCTTTGCTGGTTAACTTCTAACAAACGTTTTCTGTCCTCCAGTGGTGAAGATTAGCTGCCTCTGTAAGGTTTTGACTGTTTTATCTGTAATTTACTTTAATTTGTAATATATTCAAAGCTTTAATGAATTTTATCACCCGAAGCCAACATAAACCTTTATCAAGCAGTTTAATTGATGTATTGAAAATAGTCTATGGAGGGTATTGCTGCTAAAGTAAGCCGATTTCCTTTCATACCTTGCGATTACCTGTAAATTTTGTCTTTTAAATTAAACAACTTTTGTTCTTATTTACTTTTTTTTAAGGGTTGTAAATTAATTTAATTTGTTTTTAAAATGGGGTAATGTAGACACGATTATTCCTAATGCTAGTTGGTGCATTACCATCATTTGGTATAGATTTTAGGTTCCCAAAGTGGGGTACTGGTATTCCCAGGAGTACGCAAATTGTCATAGGGGAATGTGAATTAAAATTCAAAAACAGCATGACAACATTAGAAACTAGAATATAAATCAACCAGCAGTCGGGAACTTCCATGCATTGCCACAAATTACACATGCAGAGCCCCCTCATGCAGCCTGAGACTCATTTAAAAAAAAAAGTCCAAATCTGAAATTCAGCCAAACATTGCGGAGTTCTGTGCATCATCTCGACCTCAGTGGTTTCTCACTGAAAATGCCAGTAAGCTAATTAAATAAAGCGATCAAGTGATAAGTCTAAATAAGATGTTTTATGTGTGCTTACAGATTATTATTACTCTTTTTTTTTTTTTTACATTATTCCTCAACAGGATAGGTAAAATTCAGAGACAAATTTCCCTGTAGGGCTACATTGTATATGACACACCATTATTATGTTTTTTAAATGTGCAGGAGTAGGGGCTGTGGAAACTTTATGAACCACTGGTCTAGATATTGTTTATAATGGTGAGCGGTTTGGTGAGCACCTCTTTCCTAAATCGACTGTAGTACTTCACTGTTGAGTAACAGTCCCCATTAAATAATTATGGTTTAAGGAAATAGCCCAATAATTAAATCTAACAAAACTCTTTAAAAGAAGGCCAAACTTTGCAATAGTATACTGAAACATCTGTGAATGTATGAATATAAATGACAGTGATGTCCTGAAAAAAAAGGGTAGTAGGCAAAAAAAAAGTGGAAGACTAAAACACACGGCGATGAAATCACTGCAGCGCGTGACAACTATGTTGGTTGAGGGGCATGCATTCCTTGTTATGCTGCTGTCTAGCCTCTGCGTCTTCAGACTGAGGCCTGGGGCTAACCTCACCTGTTGAGCTAGCTAGGCTGTCAGCATCCACCTCGTCGAAAGGGCTGGTTTTATACTTGGTCTTAAACTTTCTAGGCGACTTAATATCGCTGGTGGACATTGCAACGTTGCCACAGAAGTTTGGTATTCTTGTCCGTGGTGTAAGATAATTTAAAGTAGTTTAATCAGATATCTCCAGGAGCTCAGAAAAATACGTGTGTCTAGGTCAGTGCCACACCCACCCTATTGATTTAATAAAATGCCAAATTGATAAATCAAATCTTATGAGTTAAGACTACAATTACATTGTATTGTATTATATTAATCACTTGTCCAATAGGAACAACACTTGTTTCTGTAGCAGTATGCATTAAATTGGCTCTCGCTAAATTCTTTGCCAGAAGTTCTTCTCTAATGTTCTCATAATCTGAACACCATCACCCTAACTATTTTTTTATTTTTATTCTTCCTGCCTCAACAAAATATAGTGTTCTCTTCTTTTGATGTACGTGTTGGCCTTCACATAGTGTACAGCTTATTACTTCACAACTTGGAGGCAGCAGTGCTGCTGCACATTAGTCTTGCTGTTTGTGGCACCATTCTTCTTTTTGCATTTCTGGATCATAGATCAGTGTGTAGTTTTAAGATTTTCTCTTTCTTTTAAACATGTATTTTTATTGTATTCACTATTCATGCTTCTTAAAGACACATTCCATGTAATTTCAACAGATGGCCCATGCACTTTGGTCTCAAAAAATTTGGAAATGTTCACCAATTGTTTTTTCATTATTTAATTGGCACACGGCAAGTCTTTAGTTTGATTGGATGTATACTTTTGAGAGATAGCCAATTTAGTGACGGGGTATGAGTCAATTTTTGCTCGTCCTTGTTTTTCTTCCATTTTCAGCTCTCTCATTATCTCTTTGCTCTACATCCTATCTGGTGGACATACCAGCCCCTCAAATGTTTGTCAGGTTTTCGGAAGAGAAAAAATAATAATCAGAATTATTTTAGTCATAATTGAAATCACGATTATTCAAACGATTATTTGTCAACCAAAAAGTGATTTATTTTTTGTACAAAAAAACACAAAATATATTCTTTAAACATGAATCAAATCCTTCAAACACTAAAATCAAGTATGTTCACTTTTACACAAAACAAAACAGTTCTTGCATGTGATGCCTTTTTGCTCTAGGGCTTCATCATCAACCCAAAGTGTTCCCATATAAGAGAATTTGACTTGACACTTGTTTACTAAGTGTTTTTGCTGCGTTTTTCCTGCCGTGTTTCAAGACCACTAGCAACAACTGTTCTTGTTTTGGCCTGTAGGCTAGCTTTGGCTTTGAGAGGGGCGGGGTGGAGAGGACGCGCTTGCATGTACGTGGATTAAACAATTCAAAGTTGGTATTAATAACGTGTGTGCCAAGCTTTATTATTTGTAGATCCGAAATAGTGGGTTTGTTTTATTTAGCGAATAAAACATGTAAAAAAATTATTTTTTAATTTATTATTAATTTTTTTAATTATCATTTTTCAATTGTTATTTTTGTAATCATTGGGTGTAATATTAAAAATTGTAATCAAATTTTGATTAATTGAGCAGCCCTGGGTTTCGAGCTCGAACATGTTTGTGCCATCATTAAACAACTTTGCATATGCCTCAGCTCCCTGTAATTTGATCAGCTTAGAGTTATGTACATAGACTGTTCACATCACTAATGACTAGTCACATATCTGCATTGGTTTTAGGTTGACAGTCTACTGAAATATGAAAAAATGTTTGTTTTTTTTACTATTTTCATTGGACCATACCTGCATGTGGGAAGGTAAGAAAAAGTTTTTCAGCTTATAGTATAAAGGTTATTCTTTCTTAGTATACAGTGGTATGCAAAAGTTTGGGCACCCTTGTAAATGTTCATGATTTTCCTTAATAAATAATTGGTTGTTTGGATAACAAATTCCAGTTAAATTTATCATATAGGAGACAAACACAGTGATATTTGAGAAGTGAAATAAAGTTTATTCGATTTACAGAAAGTGTGCTAGAATTATTTAAACAGAATTAGGCATGTGCATAAGTTTAGGCACCCTTGCATCTTATTGATTTTAATACTCTTAGCACTAATTATTGGAACTCAAAATTGTTTTGGTAACCTCAGTGATCCTTGATCTCCATACACAGGTGAATCCAATCATGAGTCAGGGTATTTAAGTAGGAAAATTCTAGGTGTTTCCTCTTTGCATCTTCTCTGATTAGTGGCAACATGGGAGCCTCAAAACACCTCTCAAATGACCTGAAAACAAAGATAATTCAACATCATGGTTTAGGGGAGGGATACAAAAAGCTATCCCAGCGATTTAAGCTTTCAGTTTCAACTGTGAGGAACATTGTGAGGAATTGGAAGACCACAGGCACAGTTCTAGTTAAGGCCCGAAGTGGAAGACCAAGAAAGATCTCCGAAAGGCAGCGGCGCAGGATGGTGAGAACAGTCACGGTCAACCCGCAGACCAGCTCCAAAGACCTACAACATCAGCTTGCTGCAGATGGTGTCACTGTGCATCGTTCCACTATTCAGCGCACTTTACACAAGGAGATGCTGTATGGAAGAGTAATGCGGAAAAAGCCTTTTCTCTGCACACGCCACAAACGGGGTCGCTTGAGGTATGCTAAAGCACATTTGGACAAGCCAGCTTCATTTTGGAACAAGGTGCTGTGGACTGATGAAACTAAAATAGAGTTATTTGGGCATAACCAGGGGCGTTATGCATGGCGGAAAAAGAACACAGCATTCCAAGAAAAGCACTTGCTACCTACAGTAAAGTTTGGTGGTGGTTCCATCATGCTGTGGGGCTGTGTGTCCAGTGCAGGCACTGGGAATCTTGTTAAAGTTGAGGGGCGCATGGATTCCTCTCAATATCAGCAGATTCTGGAGAACAATGTCCAGGAATCAGTGACAAAGTTGAAGTTGCGCCGGGGCTGGATCTTTCAACAAGACAATGATCCTAAACACTGCTCAAAATCTACTAAGGCATTCATGCAGAGGAACAAGTACAACATCCTGGAATGGCCGTCTCAGTCCCCAGACCTGAATATTATTGAAAATGTATGGTGTGCTTTAAAACGGGCGGTCCATGCTCGGAAACCATCAAACCTGACTGAACTAGAGATGATCTGCAGAGAAGAATGGTCCAAAATACCTCCCACCAGAATCCAGACCCTAAGATCAAGGATCACTGAGGTTACCAAAACAATTTTGAGTTCCAATAATTAGTGCTAAGAGTATTAAAATCAATAAGATGCAAGGGTGCCTAAACTTATGCACATGCCTAATTCTGTTTAAATAATTCTAGCACACTTTCTGTAAATCATATAAACTTTATTTCACTTCTCAAATATCACTGTGTTTGTCTCCTATATGATAAATTTAACTGGAATTTGTTATCCAAACAACCAATTATTTATTAAGGAAAATCATGAACATTTACAAGGGTACCCAAACTTTTGCATACCACTGTATAAAACATTTTTTCTTTTTGCAGCTTCATTTTTATTTTGGACCCCAGCTTTGGGTTATTTCACCACTCACTATTTAATATTGAAAATCCTTTACATGAGGTCATTGTAGCTTGCCCCTGTCTCTCATAATCATTTATTGTTTAATAGCTTTTCACTCATAACATAAAAAATATAATCATTGCACCAGAAAAACAATTATTTTTGAAAACACATATATTATATGAACGCATTTCTCTTGTTCTACATTTTGGGGGTGTTTAACAGTTTAACAGCTGAAGAGGAAGTGCCCTCCCAATCTGAAGGCTATCGGTAATGGAGCACCAGATCAGTTTGTGCCCCCAGCTGGGATTTAGAGATCTGCTGCCCTGACAGGAGAGATAGTGTAAGCCTTTACTTTCATTCACCACTTCATATCTATTTTGTGCAAGAGGAAAAAGACGGTGTATTTTGAGGATGAGCTCATTGTTGTTTTTTGTTTCTTCTTTGCCTGAAGCCCAGTTTTCTACTAAGATCTTATCACATTTCACACAGACTCATCATTTGAGCGTTGGTGCTACTTGATTTTTATCTTCACTGAAGTTTTAAAGCTGGATTAGGACAGCTGTGTGTTTTCACTGTGCAAGGATAAGCAGTCAGTCAGTGGGAGTTATTCTTACTGTGTACTGCTTGCCCAATTTGGCTACAATGCACCTATGTAATAAGCTGTCACTTTTTTTTTACACTTAAGTTTGAGTGGTGTGTACAGAAGCAGCAATAGGTCTGTAAAATTTCAATAGTTTTGCTTGAATTGCTCTTTTATTACCACAGCTTGGTTTTTGCTGGCACTGGAGCACGTGGGTCACTCAGCTCTTTAGCAGATAGCGCATGACAGAGACTGTTTAAAATTGTGTTAACTGAAACAGCATTGACTTAGTTTTGGCATCAAAGACTCCTGTTTTGTAGTAAAAGACTAAAAAGAACCATCCATGTGCACTGTATTCCAGGGTGCAATGGCCTAAATGATGCGGACTATATCACTGCCATTGTTATAGCCTGGAGCAATTCTTCATCCATGCCACGGAAGCCCCAAAGCAAGCAAGATTCACCATGTTTGGGCTGATTTTTAATTGGAGTAACAACTAAAGGTTCTTTTTTTTTGTTCTTTTTTTTTTTTTTTTCCCAGACTGGAAATTACCACCGTAATGTTGCCCCCACTACAATTATTGTGAATTTTCCCTGGTACAATGAGACCTGCTGAAGCACATTTATGTTAAAGTGGCCTTTACTGTTTTCTGGAAAGTTTATATAACCCCTTTAGTGATATCTTTCTCTACTGTGGTTGCTCATTAGATTACATGGATCATTAAACACTCTAACAACAAAAGCATCCCTAGGGCGAGGGTGCATTTGGTAAATTATTCTTAAAATTCTTATTTTTTGGATCGAAAACTAATTATAATTGACTTGCCTGTACCATTGGAGTGTGTGCAGGGGGTGTCTTGAAGCTTAAAGCTATCTTTTAAAACCCACTGTTTGCATTAACATCACATGCTAATGGAATGGTTTTCTTTTTAGATTTACCAGCAATTGTTTTTTTTTTTTTTTTTAAGCACTTACCCATTTCTGCATTGGTTTACCCTTTTCTGATTAGTTTCATCTGCCAGGTAAGCCGGGAAGTACATTAGATATCTATACCGGCTTTTAAACTTGTCACTATTGTGCAAATCAAGCTTAATATGACCAATTAAGTTAACTATTGCCATTTTTGTTTCAGGAAGTTAATTCCAAAATGTATGTCCATTTCCAGCGATCAAAGAAAAGTATAGGCCGGCCCTGCCTATAATTTGCTTTAGGCTAATGTCTTGTCTTAGCCCGACATCTTGTTTCATTCAGCCTATTCATGACATATTTTAGAATTTTATTTTTTAACCTCTCCTCAAGTTGTTCTTTTTCAGGCAGTAACACAACTATGCCAGCATATTGTGGGAGTAAACCGTGGTACTCGAAGGAAATCTACACTTAAGAAAAACAATACAATAGAGATTTGGCTTTACCTGTGAGGTTGTTGTGGTTAAAGTAAGTAGAGATGTAGGGCTGGTTCATACCGAATACAGGTATATATTTTCGTTATATGAATTTTTACTATACTGCCCTACCGGTGTATTTGATTACACAACTTTCGGAACGCTACGCTCTGGCACGTAAAGGTAAACAATAACACTCTGGTGTTAGTTGCGTTGTGAATTATAAGTGTAAATGGATAAGAAAGACACAATTGAAAGCTCTGAAGCTGCATGTGCCTGGGGGCGCATGCCTCTGCTACAGGAGAACAGCACTCACGGACACGGAGGCACGGCTAGGTTAACATGCAAACAAAACGCTACCTCATTCACCATAAGAGAACACCACACCACTGAGTATGCAGCATTTAAAGCTAGAAATCAAGCTAATGCTAAAACTAAGCTAGTGTGGCAAAGACCCATTGGGCTGCTGTTGCAAATTTGCATTACTACTAGTGTGGAATTATTCTACAATATTCAGTCATGACACTAAAATAGACCATCCTTAGTCAATCTACTGCAGTAATTCCTCTCTTAACTAGTAGAAAATGCTGTGAACACCTAATTATGCGTGAAAAAAAATACTTGTCATATACTGTGAAACCCAAAACAAATAGCCAGTATTTAATTAACCTACCCAAAATAAACCCCACGTATCCTGGGTAATGTAGTGCAACTAAGCTGAGTTGTGTTCCTTTTTTCCAGACTCACATCAGTGCTTTTTAGGGGTGGTTCAGAAGTGGGTCAACACTCTGTGGTCGTGTTATTTCTGACAGAAGCTGCATTAAACCGTATCCAGCTGCAGAGAGTGGTTTAATCGCACAAAAAGATAGTGTCAAGCTTTTCTAATGCCTTAAACTAGCTCTTTAGCTGTATTACCGCAGCCACGGTCAATTGCAGAGTGTATTTGTCAGTGTCTGTACAGAAAACTACTGGTAGCTATAATTTAGTCGAATGTTTCTTCACAAAGACTCCCCGTGAGAAAATGAAACGATGCTCTCTTACCATTTTAGGAAAATGGAAGAAAAGTAATAGACAGAAGTACACCCCTCTGCTTTCTCCCATTATCTCCTTGCCACAGAATATGAAACTGCAAAGGGAGCCATGTGTTGGGAAATAATGATGAAGGAACCACTATGGTACTGAAGACAGTATATAATTACTCAGCCATGGCAGTAAATTTCTGACCCCCAAGGAGTCCAGGAAGAAAAGTGGCAAACCAATCAAAGCAGTTATAGCTGCTACCGGGCGGAACAAACTTGTGTTATAATGCAGAGACAAGGTCCTAATGATCGTTCTGCTTGTAGAAAAATATTTAGGCCAATGAGGTGGAAATGTCCCTCCAACTCTTGCTGCTATCTTGTCGCTAATAGCAAAGCCATTATGCTCAAAGGCAGAAAACCCTTTGTCCAGGGAAGTGTTTCCTTCCTCGCAGACAGAGCTGTTGTCCACGGCTCTCTTTTCTACGGTTTCATGTGTGATGTCCTAATTATCTTTTGTTGCATTCATCCAAAGCTTGGATAAAGAGAAGGCTAATTAATCCCTGAAATTTCATTTTTGTTTAATTACTTTGCAGCCCAAGACGAGGATAAAACAGAAGTACCGTAGATAAAAATTATTTGAGAGAGGCTTCAAATGAGATTTTGGTTTGGGCTTATAACCGTCAGTGATATCTGCCACTATATTTATCCCCCAAATTATTATTTATTTTAAAAGAATCAGTAACTAACCCCAATCTCTGGGATTCAACTTTGCCTGCTTGTTCTAGCAGTGTCTGTGCCTGGTATTTTTGTGGTGGAGTATAACAGGGGGTTTTGATAAAAGAGAAGCCTGTGCCCCAGTAGACTTAAGCTAAATTGGAAATTGGCAAGCCTTTCATCTATTTCGCTTGATTTACGTGCTGCAGTTCAGAGACTTTTAGGAATGTCACATTCTGTATTTCCTTCCTAGTTACTTCAATTGATTCAAAGAAGCAACAAAAGACTGCCTGACTCCAAGACCCATGACAAATTGCTCCTATAATTTTGCCAACATTTGGTTTATTAACTTGACCCAAAATATAACAACAATTTATAGTTCCATATTTTTTTAAGGCAGTTTTTATCCATTTTTTTTAACAGCAAATATAAGATAGGAGTAATGTGAATTCAACACTTGGCTTCATACTCTTTTTCTTTATTTGTTTTCTATGTTTAAACAAATTTTAATGGTTGTAGATCAATATTATTAAATTAGTTTTATTATAATATTATTCGTCATAGACTGTAAAAAGAATGGATAGGACAAGCTCACAGGAAAGTGAAGCTTTTATTTTTAGAGCTCCCCCTGCTGACTGGCTACAGTATAGATCATAAACTCCACCTCAATGAAAACAGATGAGATGTGGGTCAAACTGTAAAGTTAAAATACTCGTCACATAAATTTTCTCTAAACCTAAACTCTGCTGTGATCATTAGTTATTGTCACCCTACATTGGGATTTTACATCATATATGATGATGATTGACAGCCACGGATCTTGTGTAGCTCTCTTTGTGAATAGCAGCTACGTCATGAAGGAAAGCCGAGACGCCATTTAACTAGATATCAGTTGAAATATATTGTGGTTTTGTACTAACCTTCATGATCGAACAAGCCGTTGCTAGGATTTCCATCAGGAAAGATACTTAAGTTCTTGGCGTAGCTGGGCTTGCGTAAGTCATCAGGGCAGTACGCTAAATGGGTGGGGCGTGTTACCAGGGCTCCTCCCCCCAGACCCTACTGCGTAGACTCTGACTCCAAATTATATTAAATTTGCAAGGTGGAAGCGCACCTAAGCTTCTTTTTTTTTGGCTTCAAGAATGTTGAGTGGGAACAGCTACAGTGCGCGCTCACTGGTAGTGATGCACCAAAATTCCGGCCACCAAAAATTTTTGGTAAAAAATGGCCCAAAAGTTTATTTTCAGTTTTCAGCTAAAACAAGAACATACTTGGATGATAAATATAGCAGAGCATAAGCTGATCTTAATCAAAAACCTAAAAGCACTTTGTGTTTTAATGAGAGAACGTGTTTAATTTGGCTCTCTTTCAGCAGCCCAGTCAGTTATAGGTCTGTACAATATTCAAGTTAAACATTTTATTTATTTTATATTGTGCATTGTTGGAATGTCAGTGCTGAATAAATATTTTTAATTGATTTATTCTTTGAAATTGTATAAATTAATATAAATGCTTCAATGTTTTCATTTCACTGAGGTGAGTACACATTCAGAGCCATGAATGCAATGGTACTAATAATTTATTTTGGTTTTTTGGTTTTTGACCTTTGTTTTCTTATTTTCGGTTTCGGCCAAGAATTTTTCTTTCGGTGCAATATTATTGTATTATTGTGTAAATATTATTATTTACAGTATATTGGTAATTTGTGAAAAACATTCCTTGCCTGCTGTCAACTGTTTCTTCCATTTTCAGCAAATTAGAGACATAGGGTTGTCCTCATAGATCAATAAATCGAAGATCATTTGCTCGAAAAAAGTTAAAGGTTAAAATTGAAAGTTTGTTTGATCTCCACTATAAACACTCTCTTATAGACAAAGTTTCACAGATTGCATTGTGGGATGTGCAGTCCCGTAGATGGATGCATAGGAGTTTTTACTTCTTACATGACTTCCTATTTTTCTTTATCAGACGAGGAGGAAAGTAATTTGCTTCACACAATTATTGTTCTAGTTTGTTCTCGGTATTCTCCGCGATATCACCTCACTTTGTGAGACGTTCAATTTTGGCAGGATTCAGATCTTTCCGTGTAAGCTCCAAATTAAAAATCCCCAATTGCTTTGCTGCAATTTTCAATCTGTAAAAACACAAAAAAATTGTTGAAAAGTCACTTTGGCAGAGTTTTTGGTGGGTAAACACAAGAAATCACAGTAAGAATTAAGTTAAAACACTTCTGTGCATCCATCTACAGGACTCCACATCCCACAATGCAATGTGCAAAACTTCACAAATATAATAAATAAACCTTTGGGTGGCAATTTCAACCCTTTTCATAATATTTTAAGCAAATTATCTAAGCTTTATTAACCTATGATGCCTACACTATGGCTTTATCCTATAAAAGAATGATCATTTCCAGCAGCAGCTTTAAAACCTATTTGTAGTCCTGATCTCCAGTTCTAAGAAACACTCTTGTTATTTTCTTTTCTGTTGTCAACAATGTGCAGTGACTGTCACAGAAACTCCATTTCAAATGAAGTCCTCTTGTCACTTAGCTGACACCCCAACATATTCATCAAAGGGGATTATTGAGTGTGCCCTATTGGAGCAGCCAGAAATGATTATGGATGGTGCACGTCTCAAAATTGCTGCGTTTTGGCTCGGCATCATGTGTTGACTCCAGAGGTCCCAGTGAAAATCCAATGGGAGTGATGAAAGTGAAAGGCACCCGTTCATTATTTATCAGCTGGTAAAAAGCTGATGCTTGAGTTTTTGGTCTCGTAGCACGGGAAAAAGAGGCTTTTCATTTGTTTGCTTCCAAATGCTTGAATCTGTCCAAATAAATGTATTATTGCAGAGAATGTATTAAATGCTGGTAATGGAATTTCTAACTTTCATTTTTCTTTTTATGATATTACGGTTTTTTTTCATTGGCTTGATGTGCTTTTCTTGCTCTTTTTTTTTTTTTTTTTTTTAAGTCAACCTGGAACACCTATAACAGTGTTATCCAAGTATGGACTTTGTTCCAATTGATCTTAACCGCATGCTTTTTCTCTGTGTAGCCATTAAGCTAACCCATTCATGGTTGTATTATTGCCCTTAGGTTGTTTTAAAATCACTATTACTGCTTTTCTGATCACTGTGCATTGTTGACCTGTTGGATTTACCTTGCAGCACTTCTCATTGTCCAATTGTCTTATCGCTTGTGTAAGCATTCTGCCCGGCCTGCCTTTGAAAATGGTTTAATTTAAGATCGATTGTTCTATTAGAACCCCAGGGCAGTAGGGGTCTTTGTCATTGTGATAGGTATTGCCAAGTGGTTTGCATGCTAGTGTGAGTAAAGGTCTCTCTGTGTGTTGAGAAGATAATTACAATGTCAATAGAGCCCCCACTATCATAAATCTGACGTGAGTAAAATGTAGAGATCGCCCTCCTACAGCTTTCAGAAAGCTTTGACTTGGTATTTTCAAAGCAGCGATTACCAAGAGGGAGCAAAACTCAGCCCGAGTACTTCAACAGACACATTGCTGCATTTGATACTGCAATAATTCAAAAAGTTATTCCCACCTTTGATGTATGTGGGGATTCTTTATCCTGTCTAAGGTGAAGATACAAAACACAATAAACCATGTGAGATTTTAGCTGTTATGTGAATATGTTGGTGCTGCAACCGTCTCATATGGCGTTTTCTAAGGCATGTCAAAATTATTGCCTCTTTAAGATGCAAATGCTTTTTTTCCCTCCAAGTATTGATTCATGACCTCATCGAAGCAGCAGTTTTTGTGCTGACATGTTAATGTGATTGTAGCGCCCACTTGGGAACAGATAAAAACCTAACCTTCTATTTTCCGGACACTTGTCACCTTTGAGAACACTTGGGTGGTTTCAGTATTTAGTTTTCATTTGGCTTTATTTAGTACTCAAGTGTGTTTTGACAGTTCTGAAAAATGATTAAGCTAGGTTTGCTCATGTGGATCCTAAGCAAAGTGTAATCCTCCTTAAAATGCTTCTGGTTTATATTCATATTCAAATGATGCCAGGTGTTATTTTTAAATGCTTAAAATAGACTAAGAGATTTGAGTAGTTTCAGACTTTGTTTATTCTCAGTTTGCACTGTGGTGCATAATAGTTCAAAGTGGCATTTTTGGAGCAAAAGGTAAATTATTAGTGAATTTAATAACCACAGCGTGGATATTTAGACAAGGTGGAAGGCAATGATGATTATTTCAGTTGATGCTTAATGAATCATCTCTGGCCTGTTAACAGCAGTGGAGCCCACTTAGTAATGCTGATGATGATTTCCCCCATCTCAACAGGAAACTGGCAATCAGTGAAACGGACCATGATTAAAATGAATTATGATGCCTGCAGAGATCCCCCATGTGATCTACAATGCACAATGAGCCACTTCACATTTTTATTTATCTTGGAGATATTGGTGGAATTTACCGAGGGACGTTTTCTTCTCATCTTTACAGATATCTAGCTAAAGGATTTTTTTGGAGGGTAGTGTCCATCAGCTCAAATCTGACTTTAATGTCAGCAAAGGTGCTCTAGCGGTATTGCGAGTCATCCTGTGTGCTGTGGCCCGAGGCCATATTGGCAGCTATGCATTAAATTGGTAATATGCTGGGCGGCCTGCATTATCTGCCCCATCAAAGTGATGAGAGAAGTGATGAAACGCTTTATTCAGCTGTCCAGGAGATCATTGGAAAATCGCTTTTCTAGCTCTGGCCCGGCAGCATGTTAAGTTGTCCTTTAGGAAGCCTTTGTTCAACTTGTTTTATTACTGACTCGCTACACAGCTGCAGGACAATTGGGTCGTGATTGCTGGAAACTTTCATATTCTTTTACTCTCCCTCCAAGCTACAAATGCTTACACATGGATTCATCTTATGCACTTTGCAGTCCAGACAACAGTCACTGTGAGTCTTGCAAATACCCATGACACAGTGAGATCCCATTCCCATCTTTGTTTTTTTTCTTCTGTTTAGTCGGCTATTAAACTTCCTGAAACCATGTCAAACATTCTTAATTAAGAATGTTTGAGCATGTTCAATTATTACAGTTAATTGAGTTTAAAAATGTTATCAATTTTCAATTTCTATGATACACTAGTGGGGCCAAGAGTTTGCACGCGATTTGGTGTCAGTCCGTTTTTGCTACACTTGCTGGACATAAGGCCACTCGATTTACGACAAAATCTATTCTAGAAACGCATGTTGTTGTCCCAAAACATGGTGGTTTAGCCTATGTCATATAGCTTTTTTCATTTCAGCAAATGAAGTCCATAATATTGGGTCAGATTTTGCACAAGATTAAAAATTGCTGTTTCTTTGCCCTCCCATTAACTGTTTATGGGGGAAAGTTTTGTGTATATGTGTGATATTGTCTCAAAACATGCATGCGATATGTATGAAATGACTATATCGAGACCATTGAGTGCAAATTGTGATAATCGTTGAATAATCGAATCGTAGCACCCTCAATCGTAATCTAATCGTGAGTTTCCTTAGATGGCACATCCTTAATATAAGAGGCAACTTGAATCACCATATTGGTGTCATTTTATGCACCAAAAGGTTGAATTTAACATATCAAGATATATATCGTACATCGTGATCTCGCCTAAAAATATCGAGATATTGGTTTTAAGCCATATCGTGCAGGCCTATGTAAGGGTATATTCAGTGTCATTTTCTAATTTTTGCTATTAAGTTAAACAAATAGCAATGATAATAATGATGTAGCAATTTCCATTTGAGGAACCATATTCTGTATTTTCCGTATGTTTTTCGAGATCACAGAAAATTGGAGGCCCATCTTTGGTCACCCTCCTCTCTCCGATGTGCTTGTCGTGTGATCCCACAGCAATACCAGAGTGTATTTGCAATGCAGCAGAATGCTGATACCACTACTCTCCGTAGCCATTTGGATTACATACTGTACATCTAATGCATTATACTACAATAGATTTTTACAGATATAAAAGCATTACATTTACTATTAATAAAAAAAATGACCATGTACTTTACTGCAAATGTCCCTAAATATAGACTGAAACTTGGCAAAGTTAAACAGGATGAATGTTGGAAGTAATAGAATAACATTTTGAATTGAAATAAGTGGATATGAATTGTCCTGCATTCAGCAATTAGTGCAAGGTTTGAAACTATGCCAGAGGCAACATAACAACATTATTATTTTGTACATTTTCTTGTTCTTTCTTTCTGGGTTTGCCCTTGCGAGCTAAGTAGAGAAAACATCACCCCAGAGTTACCGTATATGCTAATCTGAGCATAGTTTATCCTCTAATTTGCTCATCCTGTTGTATGAGTTTCCTACCTCTAGGCTGTTGGCTGTGGGGCAAAGCGATTACCTGAGGAGTTGCCAGGGGAGACATTCATGTCGGCTTTTTAATAACTTTCCAGGCTTACTTGATGAAGCTAAAAGCTCACTCCGGTCTTCAGTTATGATTCCGAGCTTAGATATTATATCTACAAATGAGGCTGTTTCCTCTGACACCAGGGTTAAAAGTTTATGACACACTTGAGCGTTACCCTGTCATTTTCCTGACACTGAGTCAGAGATACCTTTGCTTCCTCTAATGCAACTTTAGCTAATAGAGCAGGTATAGTCAACTGGCGGCCCTCAGTCTAATTGTATAATTGTCTAATTATAGTTCCCTGTAAAATCCATTTAATTTTTTCCAAATTCTGTTTTTTTCCTCCAAATTCCATTTTCCACATATACATTTTTTCAGAACATATTAGTTTTTAACACCTGTGAGGAAACAAAATAAAAAGAAAGCCATAATTAAACAAAAAAGTATGTCAAAAAAAAAAAAATTATATAAAATTATGAGTAAGATGTAATTAAAAGGTATATATAAGTTGTACTGACATGGATTATTCTTACTGCTTTTCAATTATTTTTTCAATTATTTGCACTGATTAGATGTGTTTTTCAAACACTCTAAGCAGGTGAAGCTAATCATGTTTTCACGGAGTGCCGCTTAGCGCTTCACAAGAAATGGGGGGAGTTTCACAGACGCATTAAAGTTAAGCGGGCACTGGTGACTCCGTATTTTAGAGTAAGGAATGAGTTGCGTGTTTTTTTGGCAGTTTACACAGAGTTTTGGGTGGTTTAGACAGTGTTTGAAGCAGCTAAGACGGGAAGGGAGCGGGTGGTGCACCTTATGAGTTGTCCCCGGAAATATTTCCCCATTAAAAAAAATTAGGGGTGTCCTGATCTGATATTGATATCGAATGTCGGTCCGATATTAGCCAGAAAACAAATATCGGATTTTATCAGACTACATTTAAATTCTCCGATATAAGCGCTACGATAAGTTTTTGTTTTTGTCCCCGCCCTCAGTTGTTCCCACCATATACTGACAGTAAAAAAATAACTGAATGTTGACTATTGTTTTCTGTTTGAGTGAACATCACTTGATCAAGCCTTTTATAACATTCCACATTACAAAATAAGTAATAAAAGTATGTATGATTTGCGCTGATATCGTATCGGATTGATATTGGTTTTCGGCCAATACCCGAGACTGTATCAGAAGTGAAAAAGTTGTATCGGGACATCCCTAAAAAAAAATGTTCCTTGCCTCACTGTGATGGTGTTTCATCCACATTCTTTCAATTTCCGCATTCAACAGTTTTCATTGTTCGGTTTTGTGATTTCTTCCGCGATTCCGTTAACGTGGATTTTATAGGGCCCTAAGATTATATTAAAATATACATACAAAACAGCAAGAGTACGCTAAAATATAGTTAAAAAAAATGCAGTATAAAACAATAAAAACACAGAAAATACTCCAGAAACACACAAAACTGTTGCAAAAATATATAAAACGACAACAGAAATACACTAAAAAGCTCCAAGTAACACAAAACCACAACAGAAATACACAGAATGAGTAAAAAAAAATACAGAATTACAGAAAATGACAACAAAAGTACAAAAAAATACATGACAATTACCAATCCCATAGTAGTACAAACAAACAAAATGACAACAGAAATAGACAAAAAAGACTCCAAAAAATATGCAAAATGGTTGATGACATGAATGTACAAACAAACACATTTTTGTGGCCCCCGCTCCAATGAAAGTTGTCCACCTCTGTGATAGTGTAGAAGACGGACGGATGGATGGTGCGCCACTGCAAAGCACAAACAGGATTTAGAAAGACAATGACATGAGGAGTGAAATCATCAATTGTGGTGATGATAAATGAGCCTCACTTTGTCCTGTCTGCTGATCATAAGAGTCGGCCATGCATGTCTCACTACTCAACACACACACATACACACCCACACATTCCAGGAAAATACGCCCTACTGAAGGTTCAGGTGAAGATTGAGTAACGTCTTTGATTTTTGCCGCCTTCGATGCAGCATGTCTTTAGCAGTATATCTTGTAGATTTAGTAAAGTTGCTGCTGACCCAGGGCATGTACGGTATGCTTCTGCAGCTGAACACCCACTTTCTTTAAGTACCTTGGCACGGTCCCTCTCTAACGCAGCTCTAATCATGTGACCAGGACCATGTGTCAACAAGTGTCATTTCATGGTGTTTATTACAATGCAATGTTGGGTCTTCACAATGTATGTTGTGCATTAATAATATTTTTCATGCAAAACCGATATTTCTTTCATCAGCATTCCACAACTCCTGGAGGTTTCAAGGTTAAGGGTTATTAAAATGAAACAACTCAGTGTCCTATTATAATGCCACTTATCACATGATGGACTAAATGGACTAGATTTATATAGCTCTTTATCACCACACTGAAGCAGTCTCAAAGCGCTTTACAATCAGCTCATTCACCCAATCACTCTCACATTCACACACCAGTGGGACAGGACGCCATGCAAGGCGCTAGTCGACCACTGGGAGCAACTTAGGGTTCAGTGTCTTGCCCAAGGACACTTCGACACAGTCAGGTACTGGGATCGAACCCCCAACCTCTCGATCAGAAGACAACCCTCTACCACCTGAGCCACGGTCTCTTGATCTGCAAAATCAGCAGTTGCCCATTTGTCATTCCACACAATGTGTACAGATCTATCTATTACAGACACATAACTGAACATGTGGTAATTTTTAAAGAAATGTTATGTTTTTCCTGTGTCTCATGATGACAGCATTGCACACCCCAGTTTCCTAATTTTGCTTATTGCAATTTTTATGAAGGTTATAGTGATACTTTCTGTCATTGAGATCATTTCCCAAATTCCTTTTCAGAGCACTAATTTATGTCTTATTTCCATTTTTCCACTTTAATGTGAAATACAGACCTGAAACTAAATATCCCAAAATTATGCCAAAACATTTCATTAAGTTAAACCTAAATTATTATATTCATCTATGCTTCAGAAGTCGAAACAGTACGCTTAAATTCCCCGAAATCTTGTGGAAAGGCATGTTTATTTATCTTTTCAGTGTTTTACATGTCTGTGTGCTCTCTTCAAAACACTTGCTAATTGTTCAGCCGCCCATAAAATGATTGAAAAAAATATGATGATAATCTTTCCCAATACATGTAGGTGGAGGTATATTCCGTATCATGGCTATTTCCAAGTTTTTTCTTCTGTTTTCTATAATCACAGAGAATCTGAGTTCTCTCTATGACCAAAGGGTTTCACACTATTGCATTAAAACAGCTACTGTGTTCAGCACATGCCAGGGGTTTGATTTTGTTTTCTTAGTAAAATAAGATGGATTTTGTTGTGAAAAACACCTCAGTATCCATGTGCAGGCCTTTCACATTGTCTTATATTTAATACTGGGAATCAACCTGAGAGTTACTGGTTTCAGCACAAAACCTTGCTTTTGTTAATGGGAGTTTTGTTTTCCCTATGATAAAGCTACATATCTGCACTGCTGTATAGGTGGCCAACTAATGGAAATAAATGGCAAAGCTGTTCAGTCTGTGTGTGATTGGTAAACTTCCTGTTTCTAAGCTGTCCATTTTTCTGCTGTCGCTCCAGGTTCAACTACAGATCAACACATCATCTCGCCTCTAATGGTTTCTACGAGTTTCTCAACTGGTTTGATGAAAGAGCCTGGTACCCTCTGGGCAGGATTGTTGGTGGTACAGTAAGTTTCTTTTCAAATTCACAATATTTATTTCCTTGCCTTTTTGTTTGTCATCATAAGCAAATTGTAACTGATTGCAAATCTGAGGGTAATTAATTACAATTATAGCGTGTTGTGAATTTGTAAACAACAAACTGAGAAGACAATCTTCGACATACATATAATACATCTTAGCCACTCACACTTATTTTCATGGAAATGCACATTTTTGTTAATGTGGTAAAGTTTGCTTGTCTTCTTAAAATAAAAAAACAAATAACAATCCCTTATCATTTTAATGAATTACCATGGAAAATGCAAAAAAAGGAAATATTATTTGCAGGCTTAAAAAGAGAGTTAAGGATTAGGTGATTTGTTTCATTAGTACTTAATATTTTCATTCTGTAATGCTAACAAAGATGCAAATTCCTTTTAACTTTTAATAAAGGGTTTGCCAAAGAAATATAAGAAGGCCAGCATTTCTAAGTCTTACGATAGGTGGGGAATGTCAGCAATCAGAGCTTCCATACTCGAGAGCACCTGAAGCATTCTGCTGCTCAGTAGGTTCCAGTAAAATTCTACGTTTCCCACAATTATTAGCACTTTTCTGTAGTCTTTGTACTCTTTCTGGAATATGGGACATGTTTTAAAGGTGTCTGTACTTTTGTAGCTCGTCTGCCACTCTTTCCTCTAAGCTCGACTCAATCTCTGCTGCTCTGTTTTGCCAGGTGGGTGAAATGCAGGTCGGTGTTGTATTTATTAAGTTTAATGTAAAAAAAAAATACATGCCGAGCAGTAATGCTGTGCAATATAATGATGTATGTCGTAGTGCGATAAAATAATAATAATAATGCATCAGTTTTATATAGCGCTTTATCATAGACACTCAAAGTCGCTTTACACAATTAAGGCATTATTCTTTCACTTCACACTTAGTGGTGGTAAGCTACTATTGTAGCCACAGCTGCCCTGGGGCAGACTGACGGAAGCGAGGCTGCCATAGTGCGCCATCGGCCCCTCCGACCACCACCAACACTCACTCACACACTACATTCATACTAGGCAATGTAGGTGAAGTGCCTTGCCCAAGGGCACAATGACAGATACCACTGGGGTGACTGCCACCCCACTGTGGCACCTGGAATTCTCAGTGGTCTCCCATCCAACTACTAACCAGGCCCAGACCTGCTTTGCTTCCAAAATCTAACGGGATCGGGCAATGACAGGCTGGTATGGCCACATACTAAACCTCTACCATCATATATGATCTTTGATGGAGCTTGCAGGTAAAATTCACCACAGGTACAGTTTAAAACGATAGCAGTGGCCATTATTGTTGGTTTTTGCGCCCTTTGGTGACATTTCCACATACAAATTTCCAAATTATAACACATGACAACAGTACATGTAGCAAAGATAATAATGAATAGCGATTTTTCATTCTTTTCATGTAATTTTAAGGAAATACTATATCGGGATATATCGTTATCAGGTTATACAGTAAATCTGCCTATATTGTGATATAAAATGTTCTACACATCGCACAGCACTACTGAGCAGTGTTTTGTGTAACAACAGGTATACGCGGAGCGGAGTCCATGCGGTCATAAAATCTGAGCTTTGCACTTAATTGGCCTGGCGGACTCCCCACGGCGCGGTGGACCTCCACAGAGTCTAGTCTGTGTACGTTCCGCCCGAGTATGTTTGAACCAAAAGTAAGAGTGGATGACTCATGTTACCGTCCTGCTCTCTCACTTGGGGAAAAGTCTCTAGCATTTGAGAGGGAGTGCAACTCTGTTTACATCTTGCTCACGAATGAGAGAATGGTTGATCCAATCTCAGACGAAAACTGAGACAGCTGAGACTTCTGAAGACTCCATTGAGGCAGCGTGAGGAACGCAGACACAGAAGCAGCTCGGCGTACAAAAAGCCTGCTGAGGCCATTAAATGCTTCTAGATTTCACTGTCTGCACCTTCAAGGCTTCTTTTTCTGGGTACAAAAAATGCTCAGGTTTACTCAAAAAGATGGTGTACAGATTTCACAGCCCACCTAGCTTGAAAGCCTTTCAGATCTATAGAGAAGTAATACTTTGCTCTTGAACCTTGCGTTGGCATTTAAACATTGCTAAATGGAAATACTTATTTTCTTAGAATTATTGTTCAAGCAAATATTTGCAATGTTCATTTCAAAATGGGTGGAATGACATCTTCAAAAGTAATATTTCACCAACTGCTTTGCTGTAACAAAGGTCTTGGGTTATTTATGCCGTTAACAATTTTATAAGATCATAATAAAAAGAATAATTGCATGAGAAGACCAAACAAGCCTCATGAATACCAGTTTATTTCAGAGGTTATATTGAGTTATGGACAGCAGTTTAGAAAACACCACAGCATCTGTAAGCCTGGATTCAAGCACAATAAGGTAGCAACAATAAGCATGCGGTTTCTCTTAGCTCTTCTGGCCTCTCTGTTTGTCTGCAACATTGATCGCTTGGAGAGAATAATCCCTTTTCAGTGGAATACATAGTATGTTTATTCACCATCATTGTTCTTCTAAGCTTCCATTTCCCTGGCTTTTTTCAAGAGCTGGAAGAATTGAATACCTCCAGTCTATCCAACATTTTCTTTTCACCTAGCCCACTTGTTGTCCTTTCTTACCAAGGTTACGTGGTTCATGGTTAGGCAGGGCCTTCACTCTGAGCTGTAATTGCACAAGCAAATGGGGCATCAAGGACTAAATACCTGTGGTTTTCTTGCAGTGAGTGTGAGCCTGACCCCTGTGCCTGTAGCATGTCTTTGTGGTTTCGAGCTTCAGCTCTGCGCTGTAGAAACACAGCCTTTTTTGCCTCACTGGGAATTGCCCTCTTGCAATTTTGACAGTGATCATGTTAATACCTCTCATCACTATCGGATGCCGTTTTGATTCACAGCACCAACCAGATGGTCAGGGATAGAAGCTTCTTCTGTTTTCAATGGTGATGCTTGAGTATAAGCCTGGCTGTTGCATGAGAAACCATCAAA
Organism: Gouania willdenowi; assembly: GCF_900634775.1. Taxonomy (NCBI): domain Eukaryota; kingdom Metazoa; phylum Chordata; class Actinopteri; order Blenniiformes; family Gobiesocidae; genus Gouania; species Gouania willdenowi. Next base: position 6,558,520 of record NC_041054.1, read on the forward strand.
TTGCAATCTGTCAATCAGCATTTACCCGTCAAAAGTAATTACCATCAACGCTTCCCTAATTGCTTATGACAAGGCTGGCTTGTAAATGAAAAATGATCTGGTTCTGTTACAGTACACGGATAGTTGGGCTGGGCTTTGTAACCACGGGTTGGTAGCTGGGGCTTATTTTGAAATTGGTAATAAGAACTGGAAGGCGTATAAATAAGATGTTATTTTTGTTACATTTCAGCGCTTTACACAGACATTTTTTTCCAAGGAGAAGACGATGTGCTCCGAAAGAAAAATATTTGGGAGCACGAAGAAATACTTATTTATAGACACAAACAAATAAGCAGCACATCATGAATTTTTGATTAACATTTTGATTTCTCATTTATTTCCTCTGTTGTATGTTGGCCTTCTTGTATGTTTAGATGTCAGCCAGCATTCCATCACAGGAGTTGGATCAAATTCCTGAATGGGGAGACCCTCCATGCTGGTCCTTATTAACTAATTTACGAACCCAATTTTTGAATCTGCATTTAAAGGTGCAATTTTCAAAAGCTAGGAAGATCTCAGCTAGCAAGACCAAGCTCCACCCTCTACTCTCTATCCCGCAGTGCTTCATCCAAAGCTCCGTCCCAATCCATGCCTTTACAACTTTGAACGTGCATTTCATGTAAAAATAACAAATCCCCCCAAAGCAAAACAAACATAGAGCTGTCCAACCGAAAAAAAAGAATCTCAACATCACTTTTCAGACCCTTCCCATGAATCATTTGTGCTTTGTATTTCTGGGAACTGTGTCACGTGACGAATGTGCATGTGGGGGAATGGAGGGACAGTGGTGGGTGTGGCCAGGAATGGTAGGTATTGGTAAGAGTTTTTACAGGATTCCAGTTGCTACAGGGATCTGATTCTTTCCCTTTCCTTTCCTGAAAACATGTATTGACCACTCTCCGGATGGAAAAATTATTTCACCGAGTATAAAGCAAAATGTGTTTCTGAACAGGATTGCAGACCCTTCCTTCAAAGGAAAAGGAAAAGTCAAAGCTTTACTACATTTTAAAAAGAACTACATCACTAAATTGGAAATGAGGAGCGTCCTTTACTGCTGACTTCTCTTCTCAGTCTCTCCTCACCTTCACCTGACTGGCCAGACTGGTTTCACGCTCTTTTCTTTCTTTTTTTTTGTGGTGTGACTCATTGAGTTATTACAGAGAACAACTCTGATTGGTGCATTGCGACTGGAGGATTGTGGGACATGGATGTATAAAACTCTGAGCTTGACTGTAAATTTTCATCAAATTTCCTTACTTGCTTTGAGGCTACTCAACCAGGGCTGCATAGACACGAGGCGTGTCCCAATCCGATATTGATATTGAATATCGGTTTGATGTCGGCAAAAGAATGTGTATATCGACCTGCACCCAAAACCTCTGACATAAGCACTCTGATACAGAGGTTTTCAGTCTCCGCTCCAGAACTTCTATCAAATGAGTCATTTTTTTCAATACTTACTGTTGCTGGCTATTCTCTGTTCAAGTAATGACTTGCTCAATACTTTAACATGCCACGCTACAAAATTAGTAATAATTTTGTATGATTTTCACTAATATTGTATCAGATCAATATCTGTATTGGCCAGTACTCAGGGTTACAATATCAGAATTAAATTAGTTGTATGGGGATTGGGGGCACCCTGTGCCTGCACCTCACTGGTGTTGGTTTAAATCAGCGCAATGATTTGTGTGTGTGAGGGTAGCTGTGATCTCAGTGTGTTAAATGGCCAGCGCTATTTAGCGGATGTCAAGGGCCGGGCATTTGGCACCTCTGTTGTGGATGAAATGGCTTGGTTGACTCTGGTTGGTAATTATCTTTACCCACATGTATCATTTTTGCAGCTCTCGGGTGTGTTTTTTTTTTTTGTCAGGGCACTTGTGAGTAAAATGCCTGCACTGTAGAGCCCTGCATTTACAAGGATCTTAGGCTGCATTGGGCAATGCTTTCTGCATACAAATATAATCAAGTTGAATTAAATTGAAGCAGGGCTCTCACACAATTTAGGCTTGTGATTGCTTTAGATTCTACTAAATTAAAAACACAAAACAGATTTTTACAAAATGGGCAACATGCGTTTTGATTAGATTACAGAGAGACAGGCTACTTTAAGTCAACTAATTATGTGTTGCTGCAGTACTAATATGTGAATAGAGGCAGAAATCTCTCGGGAATCTGTTTTTGCAGCTGTTCATGAGACCGACACACAGTTTTACCTTAGGTCTGTGTATGCTGTTCCAGTTTGCACACATCTTTTTTCAAATCAATTTCCACCTTTAATGCAAAGATATGAAAAGTACTGTAATGGGAGTATTTGCATTTATCATGTGTGAATTATTCTAGACAGATAATTGTGCTTTGTTTTCTCTGTTCCTAATTACTTATGCTGTTACAGATCTTTATCAAGCAAATATTTTTCCATGCTACTGGTTGATCGCAATGGCAGTCCATGTTTATTCAATTCAGTTGAACTTTATTTATATACCACCAATTGCAAATATAAGTCATGCACTGTGAAGATGGTGAATGAACTGGTGTAACCTGTTTTATTTGCTCTGTAGCAGCCAACTTAAAATTCTTTTTGTCTATGCATTCGGGAGCCTCACTGCCCACGGCCATTGGTTGTGAGGTGATCTACTGAAGAAATTAAACTACACAGCACTAGAATTATTGTTGCATTTTTTTTTGTGTGTATGTAAATATTGAGCTAGCTGTCAAAAGAAAAAGACAAAATATGAATAATTAATATATTTCCTTAGCAGATATTGCAGTTGAAGCTAAACTACAAAATACTTCATCGCCATTCCTGCACCTCAACTTCATCTTTGTGTTTACAAGCCTTAGTAGTTTGCTGAGCTTCTTGCTTTGGGATTGCAATAGCTTTGCAGTTAAAGTTAAACCAGTTCTGGTACAATGCCTTGCTGTGCTCCATATGCATTGCACACCCAATAGAGATGTCTGAACACTGCAGTATTCACCTAAGATTGGGAAGGTTTTGCTGATGTTGGACAGCATATTAAAGAAGAATTAGAGCACCAGATGGCAAATAGCATTTTGTATTATGTAGGGCATAGTACAGTTGATGGTAGGTAGGAGGGCTTCACTCTTGCCTGCTCAAAATGTAAATGTATCTGTATAAACATGCAAATCAATGCAAAATTAAGCTGCAAAGTCAAGTATAGAAATACAAGATCTTGGTTAGTTTTAGCAAGTATAGAACATTTTCACATTCATGCAAGATGCACAAACGCCCACGCACATGCACACACAGTAAATACAGCCACAATGAAAGCTAATTTTTCGGTCTTGAAAAAACGCATCACACCCACATCAGTAAAGGCAGAAAGTTGTTATACACTTGTTAGAAAAATGAACATTGTATAATAAAGAGTTGTTGTCATTAAGATGAATCATCAATGTATAGGTTAAGAACAAATTATGCTTTGTGTGTGCTACATATCAAAGGTGTAACGAGCCATCTATCTGGATCGATATATTGACTAAGCAACGATCCAATCAAATCGATTGAAACTCAAACATTCGATCAACATTGTCAGTGAAATACAGGACAGGTCTTTTTCCTTTTGTTTAAAAGAAGGATTTTAATTGAATTGTAACTTTTCAGCCATTTATCAAAAATATCAAAATAGTTACAATTCTCCTGAAGCTAGAAAAAAGCTAATTGTGTTAAATGTTTAGTGTTGTCTTGAATCAGTCAATGTCCACTGTATCGAATTATGGCAGACTTTGTGATATCAGCAACTACTGTGCTATTGTCAAAAGAATCAATATTGTGTCATCATAAAACTGGTGATTCACATCTGACTAATTATGAAAGTCTTTGTTTACACGGCTGATGATCACAATCTTCTGAACACGGACAACTTTAAGGGAGTGGGAGCTCATAACTTAACTCTTGTGTTGCTTTTAAATCCCCATTTTCATTTCATTCATATTACTTTTAAAACACTCAATCCTTTAGACTAGTCTGGGCTCCTTTTAGGATTGTGTTGTCAGTTCATGATGGATTTGTGTTGCATTTTAAAAACCTCGCAGGACCCGACAACCTGACCCTGACATTCTCCTCTGTCCTGTTGAGAGGAGGTCAGTGACCCTTGGGTAGATTTAATGAATCCAGCTTTAAAGCTGTGGAGAGTCGTATTCAGTCGTAAGCCTTTAAGCCTTCTTTTTATTTCTGTATTTATAGCTCACTTACGCTGCAAAGAATTTGATACCTTTTCTCATTTTACTTGATTCATCTAAGCTTCCGTTCCATATCAACATTTCCCCATCAACTAAACCGTCCTCTCATTCAGTGTACTGAAAGTTATTCAGATCATACTGGAAGTCTCTCTTAATTGCGAAAGCTTGCATTAGTATACAAGCTGTCACGCCTCATACCTGGAGTAGATGTATTAGCTGATATTTAATATGAGAGCTGAATGCTTTTCTGCTTAAACCAGTTCAAATGCTCTTTTTCTTATTTCAGCCACCCACCCTCCAATCCTCAGAGGATGACTGTCAGTTGCTTTATCCAGAGCCAAAGATAACGAAGGGCTTTTTTAATTTGACAGAACAGAACAATGGAGGGTTGTCAAGCCTATAAACCTCCCTTTGTTGCCTAAAGGGCAGTGAGTCCAGTAATGCTAACAGCTTTTGTCACCTTTAGTCTATGATGCACTCATTGGCCACTTAATGAAATACACCTCTCCAACTTTTTTTTTTTAACACAATTACTTAATCAGTCTTTCAAACGGCTACAGCTTAATGTATTAGGGCAAGAAGACAAGGATTAAGATAACCTGCTGAAAGTGCAAGGAGAGAGAAACATTGTTCAAGCTCTATTAATGGTGACATGGTTCCCCAATATAACTCATATAGGAACAGCAAACCCAAATCAGAAAAACAAAGATTGAGAAATGTTCAGTCATGTCTTCTGCTGCAACATACAGTTAGGCATGAACTACAGGAAAGTATTTTCACTTGGAGGGGCTCAGATTTTTCATGATTGCAGAAAGCACTGTCTGAGTAGGAAATGGCAATGTTGTTGTCATTAATATTTTCACTTATTTTAAATAAGTCTTGAAAAGGAAAAAAAAAAAAAAAAGAAGAATCTGCATTATGAATTTAGACAATTCTTCACTGCAAATGATGGGCACCAAAACAATGTCTAATTTTGAGAATATGATGGAGTTCCCCTTCTTAATTGACACAGGCTAAATGGACACTTTTTGGGACAATATCACATTTTTATAAACAATGTTCCACCGTAAAACTGGTGGTCTAGCGAGTACCAACTTTAGCAAATTGACACACGTCAAATCGTATGGGGCCAATACAGGTATTACATAATAGTAAACTCAATCATTATAGCGATAGAAATCACAATAAATAAAAACTATAAATAAAACAATTCCCAACTTGAAGTGTAAACCGTTTCCTTAAAAACACACATGAATTTGAATACATCAACACTAGATATATTAAAAAAAGCAACAATAGCTGCTGACTCAGAGGTCATGAGTTGATATTTTATGGAATATATTAGTGTTATTGTATGCAATTCATTTATCGCCTCACTTATAATGAAATTATTTTCTTAAAAAAAAAGCACATGAGAAGCAAAAATATCTCCATTAATGTTTTTTTTTATTTTTTTTACTGCTACTGAATCTTGTTTATTTTATATTTTATAATGAGTTACACAAAGTTATGGTTGAAAAATTTTTCATTGATTTCCTATAATTAAACCAGATTAAGCTTGATGATTTCATTATTCAGTATATTTTGGTGTAATAATCACAATAGTTACATTAGTCTAATGGGACCAGCTAAGTCTAATGGGAAATATAATTTAAAAAATATTGTTTTTCACAAGCTGGGAATAGTGACGTCAGTGTTTATGCTAACATTTATTTCACACGATGTGTGACATGTTAGCTTTTATCCTTTCATACAAGTGTTAAATCTGACCATAAACAAATCGGTGGCTTTCTTTGGTTTGATAAAAGTAAGCCATGTACTTTTTACTTGGTCTATTCCTTATATGGAGTGGTTAGACCTGTGTCCGTGTTGTTGGCCTGACGTCATCGTCAACAAAGTCTCAGATTGGTTTTCGTCATGCGAAATGGTTGCAGGAGTTCAATATTTTGCGAATGCAAGTTCGCACGGCCAACGCACCGCCGCACGGGACAGATTTCGCATCTGGGATGCATCTATCCATTGTCTTTGTATGTAATCTGGACGTACGGACATTTTGTGGCTCATCCGGTGTGAACCTGTGAAGTATTTTTGCTGACTATGCCCATTACTTTATATTCATAGTGAATCTATCTTTTAAAGGCCACTTCTAGATTGGAGAAAAGCTCTGAGTATCTTGTTTTATGAATATGACAAAACCTTTGTTTTACTCGAGGGGCCTCTACAGTCACCACATCAGAATCCAATAAAGTACTTTAGGGATGCGGTGGAACAGGATGGTTGCATAGTGAATGCAACAAAACAGCATAACGTGGCTGCTAAAATGGCTAATACATGTATGGTAACTATTAAGAGTGAATACATTTTCTAAAAGTACTTTGTCATTTTTATTGTTACACTTTGCAACAATCGCTTCAGTATAGCTAATAGTAATAATTACAAAGATAAGCTAGATACATCAACATTAGACAGGGTTTAATTTTCAGAGCAAAGATTAGTAACACTGATTGTCAATGAAGTGAAATTAAACATCTCCAAGGCACAGACTCATTAAAAATACAGAAACATAAGAGAGTTGTAGAATCCAGACTACAGCAGTGAATGTACACCAGGGATCTGTCACGCATTAACATAAGCCTTTTTAACTAAAGACATCCAAAGCTCACTGCAACAATCCACGGTACCTACAAATAATTTCACCCCTTAAAGAAATACTTTCACTGAGTGTCTTCAGTGTGTTGGAAACCTTGTTCATTATTTTATTTTCCCTATTGACAGTATTACACAATTTATTTAGTTCTTGTTCTTTAATTTTTGTCCAAATCAAACCAAAGGGGCTCTAATCAGAATTTGCTTTTAAGCTTTTAATTCTCGTATTTGCTTGTTAAGGCGCTAATTTAAATCTTTTAAACTTTTCAACATCGTATTTGTTTCTATATTTGTGTAAAACATTGGTTACGTATATTGTTGAATAAAGTTTCCTATCAAAGGGATTCCTGGAAAGAGGAAGTGGCTGCCGTGGCTCCATTTGTCTTTATTTTCTCAATAGACTCTATTCAGTAAACTCAGCTAATATTATCATTGACTAAACCAGCAAGTGAGCCACATCATGAGTCATTTACTTAAAGCTCAGAGCTTACGTTAAAAGCAATCCCAGTTATGTTTGAGAGGGAAAGTTGGATTGACCCATTTTTTTCCTGCAGTAATTTACATATCATCCCTGTAGAAAACCTGAAAGATCTCCGAAATACCTAAATGATGTTTTCCAATTTAGGAAAAGCATTGTTTTTGTCATGAGGATCGTGGCAGTAGGAGACTATCTTTGTGTTGTTGTGCTGAGTTTGTTAGTTCAATCCCTGCTTGTGTTTGAGGTGAAATACGCTGCAGTCATTTCTAGTGTGCACCATGCATTAAACCCAACATAATCTAGGAGGATTAGCCTGTGTCACGTATTGAGTTTACCACCTTACTGTGATTATAAACCTACTGTAACACGTGTCCGTTCACTTTGAAAACAAAAATTATTTATTTATTTATTTTTTTTTAGCAAAAATCCATTTTCCGGTAGTGCGCATCTCAGGGATGAGGTGGCCAAATTTTGTGAAGTAAAGCTAAAGTTGTTTTTTTATTTAAAAAAAAAAATCTTTGTTACTGCCTTTCTTTAAAGCCAAAAGTTATTTTTGAATTGGTGAATGCCAAATGGTCATGATGAATTTAGAGAGTTACTCATGCTTGGTATAGGTCATTGACAATAAATACTCAGACACTGTATACACAGGAAATAACATTTTTTTACAATTTTTATTACTATCATTAGTAACTTTTTACCTTTTTTATTTTATTTATGTATTAATGTATGAGTGTGGAATGTATGGCACACACTGTATGCTACTGAGCACTTGAATTTCCCCTTCTGGGAATGAATAAAAAATGTATCTGTGTTACAGCAGTGGTTGCCAACCTTTGAGATTGTTAGTGGTGTTTTCATTTGGAAAAAAATAGAAATTATTTAAGCTCTTGGAGCTTTCTGCCTCTTCCTGCACTGTTTAAATATGTCTGTGATATTATGTGCTGGTATTGTTTTTTTAATTGTGCAAAATAGATTTATTAAATTTAAAAAAATAATTTGAAAGTAATTTTTCTAAAAAAAAAAAAGAAAATGATTTTTAATTATTTTTTTTTAACAATGAAACATTTTAAATTATAATTTTAATCAGTTTATTTTATTTTTATTTTATTATTACTAGAGATTTTGGGTGACCCCATTTTATTTCTAGGTGGCCCCAACGTTGAAAAACCCTGTGTTACAGTCAGGACTTCCTTCCCTCATTAATTAACGGCTAAAATAACATAGATGCAAAGATGTTTTAACTATTTTATTGCCATTTATGTGTTATCTTAAGCATTATTTATTTGTTTAGTGTAATTTTTCTTCTGATGAAAATAATAGTATAAAAACAAAACAAAGTTTTAAATGTCCATCTATTAGCCGTGTATAGTATATAACTACAATAAGCATTCGCTCTGTATGTATTTATTGCTCACTTTGCTGTTGTATCGGTGCCTGATGATTAATAATCTGTTTGTCTTTCTCTCACTCTCTGTCATCAGGTCTACCCGGGGTTAATGGTAACAGCAGGCCTCATTCACTACGTACTCAACCTGCTCCACATTACGGTCCACATCCGTGACGTGTGCGTCTTCCTGGCTCCCGTGTTCAGCGGTCTGACTGCCATCTCCACCTTCCTGCTGACACGGGAGTTATGGAACCAGGGTGCAGGGTTGCTGGCAGCATGCTTCATCGCCATCGTCCCGGGTTACATCTCTCGCTCCGTCGCCGGCTCTTTTGACAACGAGGGCATCGCCATTTTCGCCTTGCAGTTCACCTATTACCTCTGGGTATGTACACGTCAAACACAGAGGCTATTGATCTATTATCATATTAATTATTTATTCAGGGCCATCCAAGATTTTTCTTTCACATCACGTGAAGAAGGTTGCTTTCTGTAACCAGTAAGGAACTCTTTTAGGTGGTACTTACTAAAATGCTGAATTATTTATCCACAGCTGTGAAAGGTAGAAGGTTGTTATTAACCCAGAGTGTTGCAGATAAAACCCTTCTCAAAGTTATAAACTTGTGGTTGACATTGGAGATAACTTTATTTTCTTCTCGCTGATATTCAAAAAGCTTCTGTGCAACCTGTTCCATTCTCTTCAGTGTTATAAAAACTTCAGAGTTTAGATGAATGATAGTTCTGAGATCTTTCCACTGCACAGTGTTCCCCAACCCTTGAAATCAGCTGCCGTTTGTGCAAGATCTCTCATCCAGACTTGTCACCTTGCTTCAGTCCAGCAAACCTCTCTTCACTTGAATCAGCCTTACATCACCGCAGCTGTCTTTGTATGAATGCTTCACAAGTGTGAGTGTGTGAACAACATGTATCTGTCTGGGAGGGGGGGGAAGAGAACTCCTCGTTAAACTTGACCTTTCCAAATTTCAAGTGGTTTCATCCCACCGCGAGCTGTTTTCATGCAATGTAACTAGATCCTGTCCTTTTATTTAAAGCCTTTCTGAGGTTGAAAACATTCCTATTATTGCTCATATGAGGTGTAATGAGATCTTGCTCCTGTAATTCAAAGGCTGAGTGCGATAGTGATAGGCAATTATATGAAATATTGATGGATTAGGAGTGTAGCGCCCATTACACACGTAATACAAGCCTCTACAGAAATGATGCAAAGATAAAGATAAAGATGCAACTAAATAAAACCTCTTGGCCAAAAACCGAAACACCAAAATAAATAATTATGCAAATTGATGGTACCATTGCATTTATGAGTATAAATGCGTACTAACTGCACTAAAATTAAAGCATTGCAATTGTATAAATCGATCTATAAAGCAGAAAAGGTCTGCATAAGTGTGTGTGTATGTGTGTGTGTTTGTGGAGCGAATATCTCCCCGACTTGGAGTATGTTTGACCTGAAACGTAGTCAACGGCTTCCAAATACCACAAGTGTGTGCATATGTTATTTTGGAGTAATTTGGTGTAGTAAAACGTTCAAAACGTTCATTTTAAGATTACGGCAGTCTCGGTAATAAGCACGGTATTGAGCGCTCTACTTCCGGTTTCATGTTCATGACATCACTGTGTCGCAGTTTGTTTGGGTCAATATTAAAAATATTTTTTTTACTGCTAAGTTATTTAGAGAGAGTTGCAACTTTGGTGTTGCAAAACGTTTATTTTTCGTGTTACTTCCAGGTCTCTTATCTCTCAACAACCTGTGACGGATTATGTGCATGCGCCTGGCTGAACACGCACGCAAGATAACACACACGGCTGATGCACGTGCGTGTGAGAGTGCTGGGATGTACATTAGGAGTGTGGCGATATCTCGATATGGCGATATATCGCAGTATTTTCTCGCATAATTGATTATCGATATGCTCGTGCTAAGTATCAATTTAAAAAAAAATAAAAAATTCAAAACCTTTTCTGCTTTTTTACTAAAATTTCACTGAAATTTTGTCACTGTTTGTTAAAGGAACCAATATTTTGTTTACTGGAATATTGCACTATAATGGTGTCACTGGTAAGACCCTACTTTATGTTTACAGAAAGCACTATTGGAGATACTTATTCATTTACATTGGCATGTTGACACTAATTTACAGAAATGTTGCACTAAAATAGTGTCACTGTTCTTAGGACACTTTTTCCATTTATTGTCTTTCAGAGTATTTATTGTATTTTTTCACCTCATTTTTTTTTCTTGTTATGTCATAGATTATCGTAGATTAATTTCTGACCAGTATATCGATAATCGCAGTATCGTCATATTGTGAGATAATCGTTATTGTGAGCTTTGTATCGCATATCGTGAGGTTCCCACCTCTAATGTACATGCTGAATGCACACAGAGCCATTTAGAGAGAGAGAGAGTTGCGACTTTGTTTTTGCAAAGCGTTTATTTTTCGTGCTACTTCTGGGTCTCTATTATCCCTCAACAACCTGTGAGAGATGACCTGGCTGGCCGATCGATCAGTGCCGATTTCCCTTATTTTGTGCATCCTTAATTTGTAGGCCTGAATGCCATTGGAATCATCTATTCTTTTTAACATTTCAATTTGGATGTTAAAGGTCTTTGTAGTAGAAATTAACTATTATTACTATCTCTACTAGTCTTGTATATAACAAAAAATGTTCATTGTATTACTATTAATAAAATGTGCAATAAATTTTTTTTACATACAGTACATCATACCAGCTATTTCCTCTGTCAAACATTAACCCTCGCCTCTAGTCCAGTATATTCATGCTTTCGCATCTCAGTAAGACACTCAAGTGAAACCAAGGGAAGCGTTTGCCCGCAGCAGCTTGCTTCGGCTTAATTGATTGATAATGGAGCTGTACGAATGTTTCTGTTAAATACTGCACTGCTTTCTCCCACACATGTTCACGATACGAAGCATCGCTGCTACATTATTCAGTCTTTTGAAGCAATTTATTCTCTTGGTTAGAAACATTAACAAGAGGATTATTCATTTGGTGCAGCATAGCTACAGCTGTCATTGACAGGTGCTTTGGCTTTAAAACATTCAGCAGCTGAAACGAACAGAAGTTATTAAAGCTGTTTGTTTTTTTAAAGAGCTTTGCGTAGCTTACTTCATGTTTGAGATTTATGTCTTTGCTTTACGTCTGCTGATCATTTTTACTTTTTCCCCCAACCCTAAAAGCTTACAGTGAATATTAATTGATAGTTTAAAGTAATCATGATGGGCCTCAGGTCTTCAGTTTTCCAAACCCATTCTAATTAAGTATTATAGACAATCTTGGTGTTTCTTGATTAGTGCTTGAACAGTTCTTATTGCTAGTGTAGGGTAATAATCACCCTAGGGCAAAAATGTGAGCCGTGTCCTGCTTGTGTCTTCGTTCTCACTGCCTTCAGAAGATCACGAGTTATTGTCAGGGCTCGAGATACGCAAAATACAACACAATTACCAAATTATTTACAACATAACAAATGGCACACCTTCAAGAAAGTACACCTAATAACTATATCTCTAACTCAAGTAAGCAAACATTCTATTTCATGCTCAGTTTTTCTGTTATTTGTTGCTATAATTGTAATTGTGATAATAGTCATTTTACCCAGCAAGATAATCATGTGTGTAGAATTACCTTCAAAAACACATAACAAAATATTCTGTGGTGTTATTCGCTAAACAATATCCATAGATCTTAACCTGTACACTGACTGACCCAAAACTTAGCCACATGTGGACAAGACAAAAAAAAAAACAAATGCATCAGCTACTGCTTGTTGCAGAAAAACATATTAGCATGAAAACATTTTGCAAATATATCTTGAGTCACTGTCAATCTTTACTTCATACAAAACTACGGTACGCCAGTTAAGTCAACTAATCATCAGCATGCATGGCTATGCTTTCAAAAATAGAAAAATCCCTATTTCTCAGTATTGGAGGAACTCAAAAAATGCATGTCACATTTTATTGACCGATCTTTATGAAATTTGACTGGGTTATGCTGGGTTAGTTCTTCAATTATCGAATTTAGATTGTGCCTTTCATTCCGATTTTTGTAAAAAATTGTTCGTTTTTTTCTTGTTTTTCAACTAATTTGGTGCTTGGTGGGGGTTTGCGCTGTCTGAAAGAGCTTGTTTGTTCTTTGGGTCGTCTTTTTTTTGTCTTTGGTTTTTTTTCTTGTTCTGCCATGTAGAAAATCCGCAGCGCCACCTGGTCTTTTGTGATTCATCCTTAAACTTTATCAGTGTGGACCTCATTGTCCATCCAACTGTCAAGCTTACGGTCAAGCATAGTAATGGAAGCTTCCATTTTTTAATTATACAGTCGGCTAAAGCACGGGGAAAAAAACAAGACTCAAATTGGATAGATCAGCGGTGATCATTGGACCTGACATGATTGCATCGTCTAATCAAACATCGGCCCTGTAAACACCGCTTCTTCAAAGCCTCAGGCTTTACAGTAGCTTTCCAAGAGCTCTGAGGCCCTTATTAGACTTACAGCAGTTCAGAACGTAGTAGGGTAAGTTCTCAGGTCTGGGGTAAAATGCTTGTTGAGTCGTTGAGCACCATAATAGTATGTTTTCACTGCATGCCTGTCCTTGCACCATATCTAAGTGGGTTTATGTTTCAGCCCCATGTGGCCTTGATCTGCTTACTGGTAGAGAGAAATTATTGATAGATTTTGAAACCAGACTTCAAATTTATGGTTGCAATTTTCTGCAGTGCATACCTAGCTACACTCTCATATAAAGTCCCACTTTTAATGCTGCATAGTTATTTTTATTTTATTTTTAGGGAATCTGAGGGCAGAGGAAAAAAATTAGAAAAAAAGCAAGTTCTGAAAGCATAAATTTAGCAGCGGTCTTGAGATATTTTTTGGAGCATTTAAGATTATTATATATACATGGATAATTGCTGGTATGAGTTTGGTAATTAAGGGCAAGGGAAAATGCAGTAGGCCTTAATTTTTCTGTTTCCCAAAGAATGCATGGTAATATAAATTTGAACTTTACAGTTATTATGTGGCTGCCGACCATGATACTTAACCTATAGTTTTGATCTTGTATTCTGCCTAGCGGGGGATGTGTGCAGAGCCTTTATGATTTCAATATCCAGCTCCTTTGCTGAAACATTGATACGTTTCACTCTTCCCTACATTCATTAATTCAGGGGCAGATACTGATGCACGTTGGTACCTGTTAGAGAGAGAGCCATATAGTTGCAAGGTTTTTGTGCATTTAATTTGAATTCATGTTCTAAATGACCAACAGAGAAGCACATTCTACTGTATTTCTCCAGTGAAGCTGGTTGTACATCAGGGTGAATAGTCTCATTAGCGCCGACGTTGATTGCCATTCAATGACAGAAAAGAGCGATTGTGCCCGCCGAAGGCACCGAGAGAGAAGTCACTCGTTAGCTATTCGTTCAACTTTTCATTTCATCTCTACATCATTGATGTTGTTTTATGCTCTAGTGTAAAGGCTTGCAGAGCCCTAAGGCCTTTTTTATGCTAGATTTGGCAATGCTGTTGTTTCATCATGCTTGATCTTCATTTCACATGATAACCATCCTTGTTCATATCAATTAATACAAATCTGCATGTGTTCATCCTTGCATGGGATTTCTCAGCATCGTTTCATCCCATTTGTTTGTAGTTGTAGACACCTCACTTCAGTATAACAGCATTGACCTACAAGTAGGGTTGCAAAGAGGAGAAACAATTTCCAGAAAATTTCCATGGGAACTTAAGCTCAGTAATTTTAAGAATATTCAAATATATTTCATGGAGTTATTCAACCTGAAATTGATAGTAATTTTAGATAACTCTGTTATTCAAACTCAAACATAAATATCAACATTTATTCAAAATTGTAATTAATAATATTAATTATTGTTTTTGTTTTTTAAAAACACAACATTTCACCTAGGATTACAAAATTTCATGAATTTTCTAAATTGAAGGTTGGCCCTTAATCGGGATGTTATACCGTATATAGTTGGTGAAACTGTTTTAACATAATCTAAAATACTAGCATCAATTGTACCAGCACCCAATTTCAGTTTAATTCTAAATAAATAAGTCTCCTGAAAAGTTTATATTTTTGATTTATCTAAAAAATATAGAACCAAGTGGCAGCCTAAGCAACTATAGTGTCGTAAACTGTAGTCAGTTATGATACTTAGACTTAATCATGTAAAACCAACTAGAATATTTGCATTTCCTGAAGAAAAGGCAAGTGAGGATGCTGGTGCTGTCCTGCGTTGCACTGCATTAGCTTAGCATTAGCATTAATATTATCTCGCATTAGCTAACTTTAGCATTAGCATAGCGTTCACATAGTATTAGCTTAGCATTGACATTAACATAGCATTAGCACTAACCTAGCATTAGCTAAGCATGAACTTAGCAATAGCTAAACATTAGTTATAAAGACGAAAAACTTAAAATTGGTTGAAAAAGTAAAAAAAAAAAATGGGTTGAAAAATGGGCTTGAAAGTCGAAAAAGCTGAAATTTCTAATAGAAATGAATGGGAAAGGAAAAATTAAATAATTAAAAAAAAGTTAGTTATGAATTATAAAAGTACAAGCATAAATCTCAGGAACTTTCTGAATTTTTTGATAGCTTATTTGTCAAAATCAGACAAACGTTGTTGGAGGAGTTAAAGCAAATTGAGGTTTACATGGAAAACCGGTTCATTCGGCTTTATTCAATTCCGCTTTAGGTCTGGGAGTCGGGAAGGGTTCTGATTGGTCATGGGGTGAACGTGACGTATTCACGCTTATCGGGAAAAAATGCAAACAAATTTTTTTCGGCTTTTATTTTGATTGCAGTTTTGAAACAGCTCGACAATAACACAATAACATGTGGTTTTGCTTTCACCCGTGGAGCAGAAGAGAGATAGAGCAGCATGGAAGCAAGATAGAAGACTGTACTTCGGTCAATCAAAGCCAGCAGTTAATGCAACAGCTGTTCAACCTCCACGCTACAGGACATTGAGTGAAAAATGAACTTCATAATGATTCACGCGTCATTAGTGAAGTTCTGGTGCTTCATGCCCCGCAGCCTGTTCCGTTTGCCGAGGTCCGTGTGTGTAATAACTCTGTGTGAATGTCCGCATGTTTATGCCTCCATCCATCCGCTCTTTTCATTATATCCATGTCTTTAAAGGCTCTTATTAAATATATAGTCTCGGCTGTAGTCTGGGCGGCCATTCTGGACTATGTCGTCACCAGCGCGTCATCGTGGCAAGTTGCGCATGGGCAGAACGACCGGAATTAACTTAAAGCGGAATTAAGTGTTTACAAGAAAGAGGAATTATTTAATTCAGAATTAAAATAGGAATAAATCAGCTCCCTAATTTGTATTTAAGTTTAATTCTGAATTACATTTGCATTAGGAATTAAGGGCTCTGTTCTCCCATGTGCGTAAGTCCAAAAAGCCACGGTTTTAGCTGCGCGCTATTCTCCCCCGTATTTAAGTCAGTCATTGCGTATCTCCATCCCAGTTACGCACTGTGGGTGGAGCAGCCCTGAAATGTCGGTGTTCCCATTCAAATCTGGCTTTATGCGCATTCTCTGGTGTGCGTAAGTCCTTTTCCTCTTACGCGCTTCTAACCCTGGAATAAGTGCAGTGCCCCGATAAGGTGAAACATTATACTGCACTAGAAATATGGACTTAGTTACATTTAAAGCCACGCGGACTCGTGCAGCAGCAGCTGAGTGATCACAGCTGCTGCAGCACGATTAATTAAAACTCTGACAGACACAGACTTCTGTCCACATTGGTCACATTGATTTAACTAATTTCATACTATGTCCAACGTAAAGTCACAGTTTGATCCACTACAGAGTGAAACAAGCTGTCATATGCAGATGAGGGTGGACCAGAAAGTGTTCCCACATTTTAAACAATTTATGTTTAAAACTGCATATTAAGGAAGCCATTAGTCAATAGTTCTGTTTCACTGCAAACATCCCTCTCTATTAAAGCAGGACGCTCTGTGAGGTTATTTCCTCATATCTCTGGCGCATCTAACTCGGTCATGCTTCACAGCGATGATGATCAAAGAGAGAGATTTTAACTGTGACTCTGACAGAAGAATGCGGCCGATCCTCAGTCACACTGCAATAATCTGATCAGTGATTGGATCAAATCAGCTTGTTACCTTGTTTATCAATGAAGGCGTTTCAAATTAAAAGTGTACATTATCATTTCGTGGGTTTCAATGACATTTACAAGCGTTAGGAAAACTCCATGTTCCGTGATTTCTAGACAGCTCTACTTACACGCGGTGGGCATGTCAGGAACCTGGACCGGAGAATACATGTAGGAGAGAAGCTCGCTAAAAAGCGCTTAAATCCAGATGGGAGAATAAACCCCCAAGTGTTTACAAGGACAGTTTAAAGAGGAATTAATTTTTTTTCTGAACTAAAGAGGATATAAAGCTCCCATGTAAACGTGGCCTTATAGATACCTAGAGCCTTGTGTATTGCAGTTCACCTGTTCTGGGTACAGGAGCGGTAGAGCATATCTCGGCTTACTCATTGTGCACTTGAAAGATACCAGTTTATATCGGGCCTAAGTCACAAAGTGAATCACTGTTACTCTTGCAATGCAGTAGTTTTTGAATTTAATTTAAAAGAAACCATTTTCACTTGTGTGATGTGGAAAAGATTGTTGGTATCAAACCAATCTGTCAGTAAGGAAATCACCTTTTACTTACTAGAGGAAACACCCACAGCAGAGATCAATAAAATACATTAAATAGAATGGTCTTGTTATTACACAGCCATGAAACAAAAATCAGTGTAACCTGTTTCACTAGTGATGCTGAAACTTGTTATCTGAGCCATCATTGGTGTGCAGAAGGGTGGAAATAGTGTCTGTGATGTTAAAGTAAAGCAGCAGCCATTGTTGGGTGGAAGAAAGCCTTCAATAAACAGAAGATCAGCCAAAGAGACGCTGGTCATCAGTGTTTCTCATTCGGGAATCTAAATACCAGGCACAACTGATCCACATCTTACTGGTGAGACCAGTGGTTGCCTCGGAAACCCAGACGGGTGAACCAGACAAAACATTTCACTATTACAAAGCGTTCACATAAATATATAACAGTCTTAAATGTATACTATTTACATAAACACGCAGCCTAAAACACTCTAATAAACAAGGACAGCCAACTCATAACATCACTGCTCAGTCAACTTAGGAAAATATATTTTCGTTTGCTAGGGATTGCACAAGAAACAACCATTAAAATGACAGTTTGCTTAGAGTATTTAAATGAAAAGAGGCCATACACAAAAAAGTGGGACTGAATATTCCAGAAGGTGAATTTAGGGTGAGCTGAATATCAATGAACTGCTATAAGATGGAATACTTGCTCTTCTCCAACACAGCTTGCAGTTATGCAGTCCAAGTAGTACAACCTAACGCTTTATTTGCTAAGTTAATTTGTCACAAAGGGTTTATATTGTTATAAATAAAGCAAAAGAGCTGTTGTGGATCACATCTTTAACATTTGCCTTTTAGTCAATCATCCAAAGACTGCCCCATAACCATTAATCGCAGTCCTGCATGTGTATTACTGTGTCGGGAACATCCATCCCTCTTTGCATACTCATAACAGCATCTTTTCATTTTGTGAACGTAGACAGTATGTCGCCCAATGAAGGCAGGTGTTTTACACAGCAGCCATCACCACCTCTAATGTTAATGCATTATCAGCAGAGCAGAGGCTTTAAAAAGATTCCTTCTTTGCTCACCTTGCACCATTTGCGCTTTGGGAGGGCGGTGGAAAACAATCATGGTGGCCATGCTACACTGCTTCCTACTATGATTGTCATTTACCCACATTTGTCTTTGTATTCTCTATTCCTCCTCTCCTCCATGTCGACCCTTAATTGTCTTTGTCTTGCTTTGTTCTGTCGTTTTCCCGTCTTTCTTGGCTCTTCAATCTAACATTCTCCACTCATTACAACTGATCCCTTCCCTTTTATTCTTTTTAACTCATTCTAACTGCACTGTGCATTACATTAAAAACTACCAAGTTACTAAGGATACATTTTTTTTTTTTTAGAAATCCGATTTTTTAAATTTGAACCTTAATTGCGACTATCAGTTTAAAGTATGAATTGAATGCGACCCTGAAGTGTCCCACATGTGCAAAAGAGGTCCTGAGGTATTACTTGACCACGCAGCCACGCATTGTTTACGGAAGTAAAAATGCAGGCATGAGGGCTGGGCGATGTAGCCTTTTTTAAATATCTTGATATTTTCAAGCTTTTTCACGATATATATTTCAATATTTAGCCCTTGCTTTGAGATGATGCTTTGATGCTCAATATATATATAGATGTTTTTTCTGTGACGTAATTGGGGTTTCCCCTATTATAGCATAGCATACCTGTTTAGTTGGTCGTTCTTTTTTCAGAGGCAAACCATTAAAGGGGACATATCATGCTAAATCCACTTTTTTAGCCCTTAAATGCATTTTGATGTATATTTAGATTGTTTAGAAGCACAGAAAAGTTCAAATTAATCTCTTCAGGTGCTCCGTTGATATCTTTATATTTTGTTTTGGTCATATTTTTCAATCTGTTTCGATTTTTTGATTCTCTATTACGTTTTTTGAACAATAACGTCAGCGGAACTGCCAAATTAGGACATCGATTCCAGGCCCAACACTTCGAGCAATCCGCCATTTTTATTTCTCGCTTTTATTTTGTAGTCCAAGCTCCAGGATGCAGAAGTTACGAGAGGAGAAATCAAAATGTTTGGTTGTTGGATGTAGTAACCCACATGCTTCATTACAACGTCTCCCAGCATCAGAACCTTTTCAAAGTGCCTGGTTGAGTTTTATTTTTCACGGAAATGTACCCACATCTGTGGGTAAGGTCATTTTTGTGTGCGTGCAGCACTTCAATAATGACTGCTTCAGCAACCTCCGCCAGTATAAAGAAGGATTTGCCAAAAGACTTTGTCTGATTGAGGGGTCAATTCCTTCTATCTTTGGAGACGACGAACAGAGCACTTTGGTAAGCTGTAAATAACGCTAAAAAGTGTGATAAGACGTCCCTGTCATTGTTTTGTTAGCATTAGCAGTTGCACCGTCTTCATATGTTAGCGCTGTGTGCTCGTTTTAGATCCTTGATGATATGGCCTACGTGGTTTAATTTAAGTCTAAAGTTTTCATTAGTCATTTCATTTTGCCGTTTTTGTCTCCGAAAAGACTGTATTAAAATGCATTTTGTGACGTTAGCTTGGCGCTAGCGTTAGCTCGGTGCTTGTGTTAGCTCACTTGTTAGGGTTCTGCAGGTTCATCATCTTCATTTTCATCTCGCTCCGCCGGGTCAGACTCTCGCTCAAACATGTAAAGCTGGATGGACAAGTATTCCATTGTTGACATTGTGTAAATAACGTGTGAATAAACTTTTTCTGCGCCGCTACATAGCCATATCGCTTCTATCAAACTACAAAAATGGCCGAGCAGGGTGGAGTTGAACCTAGAGAGGGGGCGGGGTATGAAGTGTCTCATTTGCATTTAAAGAGACCGCACCAAAACGAGTTGCTCTTTGAAGCACATCAGAAAAGGGATAGAAAAGGGGTCTGGGGAGCTATAATAATGAGGAATTCAGACCCAAGCAGTGCAGTTCCGCTTTATATAGACCACAACTGTATGATTTATATCTAAAAAGGAAGGATTTAAAACCATGATATGTCCCCTTTAAAATAAAATGGTCAGTTCAGTTGTAAGTTAACGCCACATGCCAAATGTCACACAGGCACCTTTTAACCCTAACCCTAAATGACAGTAAACACTTTTCCACTGAGGTTGCAAATAAAATATGTAAACAAAAATGCATCTCTGTGTAAATGTTAACAATCTTGTAAACGGGGAACCATATAGCCTTTCTCTCTCTCACACACACGCACTCAGTGTGTAACTGAGCATTATGCCTGTCATGGATGTTCTTATTTAAATTAGTTAATTCAACATTTCTCTCATCGATGGCCAGATGAAGTCTGTGACCGAAACACTGCATCCTCTGCCACTTTGTTAGTTGCAGCGCTTTGACAACGTTTCTCCATTTGTCCGTCGTCACAGCAACAAGTCCCGATGGGTTGAGATTCCAGCTTTTGATGTCCGTCCTCCTGCAGGGCTTTGGCAGTGTCCTCTGCTGTATGGTTTTGAGGGAAGTAGGTGGTTTGAAGACGGGCACTTCTCATCTCACAGTTCTCTATGAAATGCACTGTCACACTCATGTATGACTCGCAGCTTCAGCACGTAGTAAATGACTTTTGCCAGCCAGGCAACAAGTCTGGTTATGATATCGTGTACATTTTAGATTGTACCTCTCTTGTGAAGTAATGGCAGCTGGGTAGTAGGTATTTCAGATTCATTGTTTTTAGCAACTGTATGAAGCCTTGCTACTCCACAGTTGCAATGGGGAACATGTCTTTAGGCATATGGTAAGCCACAGTTTTGATAATATCGTGCCACTTTTCACTTGTTTTTTCGTATGGCACACCATGTGCTAGTGAAGCTAGCAGCAGGGTTTGTTTTGGCGGAGCATAGTGGCTGTGTGTGTGTGTGAGACATTTACACGGGAGAGGGAGAGGACCACATGCCTGCCAATGGAAAGGAATGTATTGCTATTTTAAAACAGAATTAACTATATTGATATAAACTATGTTGTCCCATGTGAAATTGTGCTTAGAAATATATTGATATAAATTAAAATCTCGATATATCGCTAGGCATTAGCGTCTTGGCGTGCGTGTGGCACTGAAAAAGTTTCTGTAAAACTAAAGTTTGCGCCATAACACTAAACTCATTTTAAGAAGATTGAAAGAGTTTCTCCCCTGTTACGCAACATTGTGATGATAATGGCATTTCAAGGCAAGGCAAAGCAAATTTATTTGTATAGCGCATTTCATACACAAGGCAACTCAATGTGCTTTACATGATTTATTTATTTTATTTATTTATTTATTTATTCAGTTCATTTCCGACATGGTTGCATTCACAGAAATTCATTTGACATTCAGAGCAAATTCACATTGTTTTTTTTTTTTTTTTTTTTTTTTTTTTTTTTTTTTTTTCATGCCGGAAAGGGCGACGGAAAAAAGCATTATGCTTATCTAGATCCGTCCCCTAATTTGAACACAGATAATTTTACATCCAACCTCGTTTCTTCCCTTTTTTTTTTTTTTTTTTTTTTTTTTTGTGATGTGTTCTTGTCTGCAGTCATTGTTCCTGTTGTTACTCCTCATCACAGTCTTTTTCCCCCGTGTTTCCACGAGCTTTCTTTTCCAGTCGTTGTTTACGTTCCTCCAACTCTCCAAACGTGAAGTTCTTCTTCTCTCTGAGAACCTTCGTATCCTCTGAGAGTCGCCTCAGCTTACGATCCATCAGAAAGGCACATGCACAGACACATACCCCCCACGACATATCCACTTGGGTATGTGTCCTTTGGATAAAAAATTCAAATGTTTAAAATCAATAAGAACATTTAAAATAATCAGTAAAATCAATTCAAACACATTACATCAACAACATGGCCAAAAATCTCCCTCTCAATCATATGCAGTAGAGAAAAATAAAACCTTTAACTTTGATTTAAAAATGTTCACATGTGATGCTGACTTCAGCTCTGCTGGCAGTTTGTTCCACTTCTTTACAGCATAACAACTAAACGCAGCATCACCATGTTTACTGTGAGCTCTGATGTAAAGATCAGATAAAACGACCTGGCCATTCAGACAGCAGTCGTGTTCCAAAATATCAGATACGTATTGGATTTGGGACAACATACAAAAGTGGACTCAGTTGGATTTGTAAAAATCAGATTTGTGCTGTTCAAACTCTGACAGATCGAATACAGGTTGCATATGAGCAAAAAAAAAATGGAATTGGGCAGCTTTTGCTGCAGTCTGAACATAGTCTTAGTTTACCCCTCCTTGCCGATGTGCTCATTCCCCCTCACCCTTCCATTAGCTATATGGCTTTCAGCTATTTTTATATGGACAAGATGGATATTTGCAATTATATACAATTTTCTATACAGCGCTACCCTTCTTTGACATCGTAATGGTCATCAATTATTTTGAACAGTGTTTACAAAGTGTGGCGCACACACCCTAAAGTAGAGCTCTGGTATTCGGTCAGATTTAAAATCACAGTAAATTGTTTCGGAAGGTGTAATAATGACGTTCTTCTGTCTTATTAAATGGACATTGGCTCAAGCTAATGCTAGCTATCTCAATGACTAAACAAATTCATTGTCCAAGAGAAGGACAAAGTGCAAATAAAATACTATTTCTCAAGAGTCCCTAATTTTGTGGCAACATTTGCACAGTCTCTCATGCCCCTAACCCCACACTGTGCATCCATTGTAGGAGCAGTAATTCAAGTCTTTCTTTGATCCATTTAATTAGCTTACCTTGTGTTGCACTGTGTGACATCCGAGTGTTCACAAAAGAAGCGGTGGCCTGGAGGACATTTACAGATAAAGCAGGTAGACCAATATTTCATATTAGTTTAAGCTTGGCTTGAGCAGGAGGATTATTTCAGAATCATTTGTCCAGTGGCTAAACATGGACGTATGCTATAAACCACAGTATAAAAGAAGCTAAAACTTAAAAACAAAGACAAATATTTAACAAAAGAAACCATAATGTGTTTGAATGTTTTTTATTTTTTTTTATTTTACTTTATTTTACTCATATTTGCTACTTCCAAATTTTAGAGTTTTTTTAGTGCTGTCTGAAGTGGATAAGGATAATAAAAAGATAAATTTATTAGTCCCACAAAGAGGAAATTTACAGTGTTTCAGCAGCAGATAAATAAAATGGAGTAATAATGATGGAAGATATATACACATTGGTGCAAGAAAAGATATTGAACAATAAAAACAGAATATATACATATGTCCACTAAAATTGCTGTTGTCTGTGGATAAGGGATAGGCTTTATGTTTGGATCTTATAATAAAAATAAATTTCAGTCTTAAGACCTTGATTAAAATTAGTCTAAAGATGTAGGTTTTGTTTTTTTCTGTTTTTAATCCATAGAATTTTCTAGAGCATTGTCATGTTTTACCATTAATATTCATATAATGTAATTACCACTAGGGATGTCCCGATACAACTTTTTCACTTCCGATACGATACCGATATTGCAGCCTTGCGTATCGGTCAATACCGATATTGATCCGAGGCAATATCAGCACGAATCATACATACTTTATTTACGCTTATATCGTTGATTTTAGATTCAGTCCAATAAAATCCGATATTCGTTTTCTGTTTGATATCGGACCGATATCAGTATCGGATCGGGACACCTCTAATTACCACATTAGGTATTTAGAAAGCTAGCAACTTTTAGAATTTGTTCAACCTCTCTTTGAACAGTAAAGGAGGAATTAGAGTTCAGTTGAAAAATGTCACAAGTATTTCCACTTATTAAGCAGCCGGTGTTCTCTTAAAATGGGATTGATTATAATGAAGTCATAAAGGGCATGATGAGGAGAAACAATGAAGAAAAAATAGTCTGTTTAAAAAACCCATCAATCTTTTCCACTGCATTTATGTTCCAAACTTGGTGACCTTACAGAAAAGCAGAACATAATTGAGGCTGTAAATATTGTAGACGTGAGTCTCGGGTGGGATTAGAATAGATGGTCTGAGCGTGAAATATTCAGACTACTGTATCACTCAGGGGAAAAAATCCTCTCACTGGACTGCTCAAGCAGAACCCCATATTTCTCCAAGTCCTCCACAAAACATGTTGTGTAAATTGTGAATTGATTTTAAAAAGAAAAATGTCTAGTTAATCCAGTGATGAGCTGTACGCTGCCCGGCATCTCAAGGAAGATGAGGAATGCTGAGGCTCACATCATTCTGACTGAGATAAATGGATGTAGATGATGGATTACTAGTGGACAAATGGAGCTTTTGACAAGCCGGGAAGCTGAATTAAAGTATTCAAATGATTGGTTTTTCATAAAAAGAATTTTTTCTATGTCGTTCTCTGCAGCTGTCATCAATAGATGCATGACAGCATTTCTCAGTTCGGACTCTGTTTTTGAAGCAACTCTCTATAAAAGCTTAATTAGTGTGTTTTTAAATGTTGTATTTTTACTGATGTTCTTTCTTTTTTTTGACTTATATTTCTTTGTTTTAATCACGGTTTTTGCGATTGTTGTTTTTAACTTATAAAGTGTCTTTGAGTGTCTCGTAAAGTGCTTAAAATAAAACATATTATTCTTATTATTTAGCTGTTAGCTCGTGGTAGCATGTACCAGGGTTGGGGTCAATTACATTTTTCAGTTGCAATTATTACAATTACTTTCTTAATTACTAAAGTTCAATTACAATTAATCACAATTACTGAGCCTGAAATAAATATCCTAATAAAACGTAACCTTCCTCTTGTGTTAGCTTTTTGTTTGCATCTCTTATGATAACGGGTTCTAAATTAGCTGTGAAATACACTATAAACAAATACTTTCCTATCTATTGGTTACCTTGTTAGGCTTCCTCATTTTTTTATATTTTTGGTGTGGGCATCTGAGCCTTTTTTGTGTCAGTATACCCCTTAATTATTTTTTTTTTTCATGGGAAAACCTGATATGAAACATATTTTAATCGTTGTTAACTACATATGTGTCGAAATGTAACATGGTTACCCAGTTTTGCGTTAAATTGGATAAGCCAATTTTTGTAAAATTTTCATTACAATTACAAATTCTAGTATCTAAACTTACGATTACGACAGTAACATATTTTTAAAATGATAATTATAATTATGCCATAGTCTTGTTCTTCTGACTATGACAGATTTCTCAACACTTTTCAGACTTTTAGAATATAATGTAAAGAATGTCATGCATTTATTTAATATTATGTATGTGGTTTTTAATGTCCCAGATTTGATTGTTATAATGTTTCATACATAGTGTGTGTCCTTTGAGTCCATAGCTTATTGTCTGTGTTATGAGTCCATAACTGGGAGTGGTGGCCCAGTGGTTAAGGACAGAGGGCTTGTAATTGGAGTCGCCAGTTCGAGTCTCACCCGGTTCAACACTGTGGGATGTTGAGCAAGTTTCTTAACCCTAATCCAACTGCTTCCTGGGTGCCTGCAGTTGGCAGCCCACAAAATGGATATAAATGCAGAGGAGATCAATAAAGGTTACATTTATTTATAAGAGTGAATATTTATACCCTTTTCCAAAAAAATGTCCTGCTACTTTGGTTCTGTTCCCAAACCACAAACTGCAGGGTTCTGTGTCTATTTAGATTTTTGAAAGTTTTGTTTTTCAACAAACTTCTGTAACTCTTGAATAATTTTGTGCCCACTGTTTCTCCTTCTAGGTGAAATCAGTGAAGACAGGCTCAGTATTCTGGACCATCGGCTGCTGTCTCTCCTACTTCTATATGGTGAGAATGGTTTGCATACAAAACACACTATGTAAACATTGTCTAGAGGCTGTTCAGTCTCCATGACGTTTTTATTTTTTTGTGTTTTTGTTGTTTTATAGATTTTTGGCGATTTTTCTAGTCGTCATGTGTTTTTGGAGTGATTTTGAATATTTTTAGTTTTGTGTCTTTTTGTGTTTACTTTGCGGGCTGCCAGTTGCACGTCTGATCTAGACACTAGAAAAAAAAATTACCCTAACCTTATGTACTTGATGTGGCATTTTTACCCCCAATTATGTTTACTATGAAGTTGGTCTTAACTTTAATTCCAAATATGTATAATGTTGAACTTTTTTGGTTGTTTTTTTACTTCTTACACACACGCAGATAGAAGTAGCAGCTACTTTTGCAGAATGTCTAACATTGACATTTAGAGATAGAGAAAATGCCATTCAATGGTAAACGTTACTTGTGGGGAAGTTGTTTTTGCACAGTGATCATTGCTTACAGAAGTACTTTCCTATGAAACAGCTTTTTAAAGACAGTTTGTGTCTTTTAAGCCACTCATCACCCAATGTAGATATTAAATCTTTGACATCGCATGAGCCAATGAGTGGCTGTAAAAACGCCAGTGTTTTTACTTCAGTCTTTTCCTAAATCACCTTTTATTTATTTCAAAAATTAAAATAGATTCAGTTACATGCCAATGCAAGAAAAGGGAACTTTGAGCAGTTTTTATTCTGCATTTTTTTTTAATAAATTTAATAAATCTCTTCACATCCCCGGATTTAGAGGATGTGCCATTTTTCAAACAATTGCAAAGGTTAAAATGAAATTATCTAGGTAAAAAAATGTCCGTGCTGTCATTTTTTAGCGATTGCAGTAAAAGCTATAAAAATCTAAAAAAGCCGGATGTCCATTTCTGAGCAAATCCCGTGTGTGGCAGTGAGACAAATATCAAAGGGAAAAGATTACTCAAATCCTGCTTCATCGATCTCACTGCAGCCAAAGCCTGTGTGCGTGTGTTTAGGGGTGTGTGTGTTTGTACTAAGATTAGGAGAGATGTAGAAAAAAGAAGAAAATGAAAAAACAAAATCCAGAATTTGGAAGTAGAAAAAGAATAGATGTGAAGTACCATTGGTAACAGATGAGGGTGTGAATCAGAGATTGATATAACATATATATATATATAAGGAAGGATACATACTGTACTGTGTAGAGCACCAGCTGCCACTATCACCCTGTGAGAACATCAAGTCTCCCCCGTTTCAGATACTTTCTCATTATGTTGCTGTTTTCTGTCTCACTCCTGCTCCTTTACTGTATCTGCAGCCCTCCCACCTCCTCACACGTGTCTTGTAGCAAATACTGTAGCTTGTGTGTGTTTTTTTTTATTTTTTTTTTTTTTTTTAAGTAGCTTGTATGTCTGCATCAACACTCCCAGATTTCCCACAACTCCTGCTGTCTCCTTAATGCTCGGGCTCGCAAAATAGCATGGTGGTACACGTCCTATCACCTTCTGCTGTCAGCTGACAAAAAAAAGAAGAGATTCTCCCAGGCTATGCTTTCCTTTGAGGTTTAATTGAATATGACGCGTGTAAGGAAGATAGAAAAACAAGAGATTTTTTAATAATATGAGGAGATGAAAATAGACTATCACAGCAAGTGCACCTTCTGATGGATGGGAGCAGTGGGAACATCTCGATGGTCACTGCACCATCCTTCTTTCATCGTACCAGGGGTGGGGATGATTGACGGGAAGGCAAACAGAATCTGGCACTGGTGTGTGCGCTTTAGGAGGGTTATAAAAGAAGATGAACTCAAATCCACACTTAACCAGTGATTTCCTCCTGCACTGCTCTACAAAATGGTGCATTTTCCCATGTGGACCTAAAATATGACATCAGTTAAAGCTGTGCAATTAATCAAAATTCTCCTGGTGTTCACAAACACCAAAATCCATCTTTGCCTTTCGAATCTGACCCGAAACGATTCGAACCAATCATGAGGCAGTGTTGTGGTTTAGGGGGCGGGATATCCGGGTGTGACGAAGGCAGAAGCAACGAAGCAAAACTGGTGCATGCTGGGCCACTGCTATTAGCATAGGATGGTTAACGTGCCTTTATCTCACATACTCGTGTTGCAAAAACGGCAAAAGTCACTCGACGACATAATGGCCGCAGTATTACCCAGAAGTAAGTTTTCACCAGCGGAGCCATGTTGTTGTTGTAGCAGCGGCGCATGCCGATGACGACATCATCATTTGTTACCGTGTGATTGGCTAAAATAAATTATGGTGGACAGGTGCTTCACCCAATCAGCTTCAAGCATTCTGTTCATGTCCCTCCCTGGTTCTGAAAGGATTCTCCAGACACAGACCCAGATTGATATGGAGAACTCGAGTTAGAGGGAGGGGCTACACATTAATCTGGCTCTTGCCAGGTTAACTTGTAACATGTCTTTTGGACAAATGCCCATTTCAATCTTACAGGAGTCAAACTATTGACACATAGATTTTTTTCTAATGTACAATAGTTGTAAAAACATTTAAGTTTTTTTTTGTAAACATTTTTCATATATTTCAATTTATGTATCTGTCATTTCAGCAGGTAAGTTTGATTTAAATTAAAAAGGGAGACATTGTAGCCTGAGCACTGATGGCATGTAAGCTTAGCAAACAAGAATTCTCTAAAGGAAAAAACCCTGAACATCAGCATGACCTAGAAATGCTTCCTGTGTGGATCCTTGACTTTAGATAGGAAATGTCTAAAAACAAGAATGAACACTCAATATCCACAGATACAGATAAATATCCCTTAAGCAACACAAAGAATATCTCACCATGAACTCATCAGATTAATCAAGCAATGCTTCAACTAAACAATTACCACAGATGGTTATGGTGCATAATCATAGGGCTGTACGACTATGGTAAATATTACCCACAATCAGGTTAATTTATTCCTGGCAACCAAAGTTGTGATCACGATTAAAATGTAATTAATTGTGCAGCCCTACAGAAAATTCAAAGAAAATCCTTTGAACTTCAAGTTTCAGTAAAACGGTAAAATCAAAATGTGTTTGAGAGAGAGATTTGAGAAACAAACCACACTGAGAACAAATACACTCTCCCTGCCCCAAGTTTTGTTTTCTACATTTTCCTCTGTGTGGCCTCCTGGTCATCAAAGCTGTTTGGGTTGAAATGTTGATCCTGTTAAATGGTTTTTTTAATAAAAAAAAAAGTCTTCTCCTAGCCTTTGTTAGTCACCCTTTGGCTCCAGTGTTGGCCTTTCTGTTCAAACCATCATTTCAAACCGAGGTCAGTGGCACTCACACTCCGATGCTCACAGTCTCTTCCCTAATGGGACCACAAGTGGTTTTTTTTCTCTTCCTGCTCCAAATCATAAGCTTAGAACATAATGCCACTATCACATTTCTTCGTATTGTTTGCCCAAAAAAAAAAAACAGAAACCAATTCCATCTTCATGACATATCAACGTTACCCACTCTGTCACTTTAATATGTGAATTATGTTCAGAACAGTGTCTTAAATGGGTTTTTCTTTCTAGCTACAGTAATGTCCTGGCTTGAAGGGAACTAATGTTGGCCCACCACTTTGATTCCAGTGAATTTCTTGTGCTCTAAATCAATTTCCCCACAGTGTCACTGGGAGCATGCTGTCATTCTGTCCTTGGTGTTTATCTTGAAGAAAACTGAAATAATGTGGTGCCAAGGAGCTTTGCGAGTAAATGGCTGTTTTCTATTGATTACGTATGATGAATGAACTTTTTTTTTAACCTACTGTGGAATTACACCAAACAATGAACACATTTATAACATTGGGAGGAATTTCTTGTGATGCGCACTTTGTTTTAGCGGTACACTAAATGTTTGTGTTCACCTTGCTCCTGGTTCTGAAGGCACCTTATGAAATTCTTTTGAAATTATTTAGTTGTGTTCCTCTTTATCAATGTAGACTGAAATATACAGTTATTATATCAGTGAAACATTATTGAAGTCATCAAATTAATAGAAATGCAAAAGTAAATGGGGCACTTATTGTTTGGTATTTTCTTTTTTAAATAAGGGTGTAACCATTCATTAGATCGATTAATCGATTTATATTCCTATGATCCAACTACATCGATCTGTGCTCGGCAAGTTGAAATTTCTTATGACATTTATTGATTTAAAATTGTTTTCAAAGGTAATCAATCAATTGTATCAATACAAGGAAATAACGCATTTGATTTAAACATGTCAGACTTATCATGTATGTGTTTTATTGATGAAGACGTTACAGCCGACTCTGTTGAAATGGATCAATCCACCTTTGGGGTCCAGTGAGTGGAAACCCTTTGGACCCCAGGCACTTCTGGCAGCGTTCACTGCAGCAGCAGCAGCGGTGGTAGCGTTAGCTCATTAGCGTTAGCTCTGCAAAGCCTCATGCCTCACCGTCAAGTTAACTGAAAAATATCAGGGTCAACCACGGCTCATTTAACCTGAACCTCTATATTGCACTTCATTTTTGATATTAATATTGTATTATTTTTACATTGAAAAGACAATCAAAAGAGTATGATAAACTTAATATTTTTATTGAGCATTGAAAATTAGAGCAGAAAAGGTTATCATCCTTTTAATTTAAACTAAAGTGTTGGTTGGACTTTATTCAAATAAAATGTGAATGCATTTGCCATTAAATGTTGTTTACTTGTTTATGTCCATAATACATTTCTAGATGATTCCATTAGAAGAAACATCAGGAATCTGGTAAACCTCACCGGTACTGTACAGTATTTATTATTATTATTATTATTATTATTATTATTATTAATTCCAGTATTCAAGCGAATTTTCATTTTAGAACAACATGTTAGGGTTTTGTTTATTCAGATTAGTTTTTTTCAGGAAATTTCATCTCCTGTCACTGCCAACTGTCAGTCTTCCTGAGGGATACATAGGGATAGTAGGATACATCAAAGCAATCACCTCTGAAGAAGACTGACAGTTGGCAGTCAAAACATGTCAGGAGATAAAATTTCCTGAAAAAAACTTGTCTGAATAAAAGAAACCTTAAAATATGAATCGATTTCAAGTCACTGAATCATTTCAGATCGAATCATTGTAAATTGACCAATAGCGTAGTTGAATCGAATCGGCAACAACGAATCGTGATTCTAATCGAATTGTTGTTAAAAAGAAAACATACAGGCGTCTGCCGGTGCCCATCTTTGGCTCACAATAGGCACTAGGCGGGGGTACACCCTGGATAGGGTGCCAGTCCACTTCAGGGCAACACACAGACAAACAACAACTCAGGCCTTGTCCACACGTAGCTGGGTATTTTTATGAACTTATATCCACCCTCCTCCGTTAAAAAAAAAAAAAAAAAAACTTACGTCCACAAAAAAACGCATGTTGATGTTCTATCCACAAGTGAATGGACGGACATCACTCTCTATTGCTGGCAGCTTCATGCATTGGGGTGCACCGGTATAGCTTTGCACACCTGCCTAACGATGTTTGAGACCTGGTAGGAGGCCTGTCCAGTGTGAGCCCGGCCCATCCATACAGTGGACCACTGAAGAGGATGGATGGCGCAGACGGCACGCGGCCGCTCAGGGTCGGCATGCGGTGGGGGTACCCGCTGTGCCTAGAAAGTGGGAGGTGCCGCTGTGCTCTGTGGGGCCGATATGGTTCGGGGGGTTCCGGGGATGGGTTTCCCGACGTGCTGCTCGGCGCGTCCCTGGGGCCTGCAGTGCCCACCCCGCCGCAATAGGCAAGGCAAGGCCAATTTATTTGTATACCGCATTTCATACTCAAGGCAACTCAATGTGCTTTACATGATAAAACATTCAATTGTTTAAAATCAATAAGAACATTTAAAATCATCAGTAAAATCAATTAAAATCATCAGTAAAATCAATTAAAATCATCAGTAAAATCAATTAAAATCATCAGTAAAATCATCATGACATCAACATGATTAAAAATCTCTCTCTCAATCATACGCAGTAGAGAAAAAAAGTGCCTTTAACTTTGATTTAAAAATGTTCACATTGGATGCCGACTTCAGCTCTGCTGGCAGTTTGTTCCACTTCTTTGCAGCATAACAATAACATAGCAATAGCGAGTGACTGCGCCCCCCCAACAAGCAGGCGTCGCCAATGTCTCCCAACCGGGCACCACTACCCCACACCAATGATGTCAGCACAGTCCACCTGACGTTTGGAAGCTTAAAACTCCGGTTATCAATGTCCAGACTCAAACACAAAACTGGAGTTTTCCCAAATCTTCACTTAAGTCAGAGTTTTCCAAAAGTCCAGTTTTTATCCTTATCCTGCGTTTTTGTGTGGATGACTGGCTAAACCGTATAAAAATATATTTGTTTTAGTAGATACTCGGTTACGTGCTGACAAGGTCTCCCGTTCACATTCACTCCTATGGGCAATTTAGAGACCCCCATCAACCTTACAGTCATGTTTTTTTTTTTTTTTTTTTTTCTTGTTTTTTGAATTGTGGGAGGAAGCCGGAGTATCCGGAGGAAACTCACGCATCGTGGGGTGAACATGCAAACTCCACACAGAAAGGACCCAAGTGTCCACCCCAGGGCTTAAACAAAGGGCCTTCTTGCTGTGAGGCGCTCCATGGTGAACATGTCCTTAGAATCGTTGGGACTAAGCGTTAGTAATGGGATTACTTTAAACTTGCTCCATAAGTCAGCCAGGATCTGACCCCATTGATCAGGATAAGCGTGTATAGAACAGGTGAGCTGTCTGCTTTCTGTTTGATCTCTAGGATCTGTGTGGTGCATTAAAGATTTACAGGCTTTTTTGAGTCATGTGTCGGGGAATTTTATTTATTCTATTTTTAAACACAAACCTTACAAACAGATTTAGTTTTTTCCTCTTTTTTTTTAGCTGCTTCCCTGTTACATTTTTTGTCAATTTTTAATGCATGCTCAGAAAGTTAATGAATACATCTGAGTTTAGTGCCGCTTCAGGACAGATTTTTGTTAAAGCTTTTATTTAACAAATTTGTTTGATCCAATTGAAATCCTATGTTGTTTTAGGTACTGTAAATCAAATCCTCTACTCAGTCACTCACGTTTTCCTCTGTCACACTTTTCACACCTTTGCTAGTGACGCCATTGTGCTGTTTTTCGGGAGCAGTTGTTACTGCACTTAAAAAAGGTTGTGTGCCTGTGTCAACGCCTTCAATTAGCTTCCAGTCAGCCGTCCTCGTGACAAAATTTAAGATCGACGCAGTCTCTGTTCCTTATTCAAAACAGGGCTCATATATAATCCTAATTGGCTGTCACCGTCTGAGAGCAGATGCCAAGGACTGCTAACATATAATTGCATCAGCAAGGATCTTCTTGAGTAATTTTTCCTTCACTCTTGTGCTTCCTTTGGGATATTATTGTTTTTAATCAATTAGATGTGGAGCGATGGGTTCTGCTTTTTTGAGGAAGTTCAAAAAAGTGCTAATTTCACCGTCTCAGCTGAGGCACTGAGGCTCCTTGTAAAAAAAAAAAAAAAAAATGTGAATTAACGATCAAACAGCATAATCTCCTAATCCCATGTGACGCATGCCTTTTTCCTTTTTTTAAAATCTCTTTTTAGGTTTCAGTTGCAAGTAAGGCTGTGCGATCTGACAATATTATTAGATCGACAAGGATTAAAACATGGCGACGATCTTCCAAATCACAGAGATTGTAGTCTGTAGTGCACATTTTAACCCTTGCGGTGCCGTGTCTGCGTCATATGTCTGTGGTCCATACACAGCACATCCAAAGGTTTTTTTTTTTTTTTTTCCAAATCACACCATTTTCTAGTCAGCATGTCAGCATTACAGACGCCCAAGAATTATTAAGCACTTAAACAGCGCAGAAGTATGCTCGGCTCCCCCTCCCCCCAGTGCACGGACACACAGTTAGCTGTGCTGCTTCCTCTGTGTTAGCGACTGTCTGTCAGTGGCTCAGTGCAAATCTGTTTGTCCTCTGTTGAACTCCATCAGTTCTGAGTGTTGAAGCACTGAGAGACGTTCGAGGAAACACTGCATGTATTTCTCTTCTGTACCTAACTCTGTCGCTCCGCAGCAGCAGAGCGACAAGGCTCTGCTACTGCAGCTCACGGGGCTGTTTACACTTTCTTAAAGGAACAGTGTCCCGAATGTGATTGACTTTGAGAACTACTTTCAGCAACTGAGCTCTGCTCTGAAAGAAGCAACACTACATCATTTAATCACACATTTCAGCCTTAATGAAGGAAAAAGTTAAAAGTGATACAAAATGTTGTTTCTAAGCTGCCAGCGATTAATAAAAGGTTCTTTGTGGCATGTTTCTCCACTGACTTTGACCCATTATTGTTTTTCTTGTAAAACTATTGAAAAAAAAAATAAATGGAGTTTATATCGCCTATAGCCATTTTGAGGAAAAATATATAGAGATATATATATTGGTCCATATCATCCAGGCCTAATGTATCCAAAGCAGTAACGTTTTATCTTGTAAAGGATATGATTGTCCAAACTGTGTGAAATGAGGTGTTCAAACACTGCTTAAAGTAGGATGTTATTAACGTGTGTTAACGTTTTATCTTGTAAAGGATATGATTGTCCAAACTGTGTGAAATGAGGTGTTCAAACACTGCTTAAAGTAGGATGTTATTAACGTGTGTTACCTCAAAAGCAAATGGAAATCACTAGACTGCAATGCTGCCTTGTTATGAAGCAAGTGTTGCTAATGCTACACCACTTAAGTTAAAATAAGTAAAAGACTGTGACCAAAAAACTTGTCAGCCTTTTTGCTTGATGTTAATTGTACTTGGAACCGATTTGATGAATTGCTTACATACTTTTTTAAAATTATGTGAAATTACCTTGTCTTAAATTATATTTAATTCTTTTTTTCCATTTAGGGCGATGATTTTAAGTAGGTGAATTGGTTTGTTTTATTAGTAAATAACTTTAAAATAGTCTAAATGACAAGGTTCTCTCAAAAACTATTGCCACTTCACCACACAGTATTTTTGGTCTTTCTAAAGAGTATAGTTGATACTCTACTAAAGAATTGGAAGTGATGGCTTTTACCTCCCTAATTGCTAGACGCCGCCTCCTCCTCCCTAATTGGAAATCAGCAACAGCTCCTTGTATGAAGGAGGTTATGTCCTTTTTTCATTGAATTGTCTATCTGGGTTTTTTTTTTTTTTTTTTTTTGTAATTATTTGTTCTTAAAAATATGAAAATGTAATGTTTTATACAAATGTTTAATGCTGACACTAATGTGCCCTGATATATTTAAGTGCCTATGATATTCTTGTATACACATCGCCCACCCTTAGTTGCAAGCAATGATCTCCTCACTTTTCTTTATCTCCTGCCATCTTTGAACTCCTCACTGTCTCTGTACATGTTCCACTTCTTTCATGAGAGTGTGCTTCCACCACTTCCATTTGCCCTTTAGCTCTGGACAGGTGTGAGCCATTGTCAACTTGTCAGCAGTGTTTGTCTGTCACCCGTTCATGGCTTCCAGCAGCGTAATAGTCAGCCGGCCTTAAAAAAAATGATCCCATTTTAGTAGCGCTTTTAAAGTTATTGATGTGGCCGTCTTTAAACAGCTATATAAAATTTGATCACCTGGTTTTTATTGAATCTATATACGGTGTGTCTTTTTTTATAGTTTTATAGTTGTGCCTTGTGTTAATACTTTAGAGCCTAGGTTCCCAAAGTAGGGTATGCAATAGCACTACTGGGGGTACTTGAAAGAATTACATAATGTGGGCTTTTATAATGTTTGTTTTTAGTTCACAAGGATAATCACACTGAATATTTCCGGCAACTCACAAAAACACACAAAATAAGAGAAAAATATACTGAATAATTAAAAAAACAAACATATGCACTAAGAGAGACAAATACTATTACCAGCAACACACAAAACATAAAAGACACATTTGGAAAAAAATACACAAGATCACTACAAAATACACACAAAAATAACAGAGAAGCATACAAAACGGCATAACCACCAAACAACACCAGAAACACACACACAAAATACCGTAAATTAAATATTTCCACATACAAAAATTATAATAAAGGAGTGACAGGGAACTATAGAAATAAATGTATTCAGGAGGCACTAAATATCGTTTAATTCACTTATTTAAATTTTTTTGGTTCATTTGAAGACATGGCAATTAACTAATGTTAATTACAATACAATTGAAAAAAGTTTTTCTTGTTTGGCTTTTCATTTTGAGATTACTGGATAACTCCAGTATACCTTTACTCAGTGCTGAGGATGATTAGGAGATCTCTGTGGTGTCTGAGTCACTCCACGATGTCTAAGTGTTGAATTTGGTTTCTTTAAGTATGGCTGAACGTTATAGAGAAGAGAAGGTTGTTTACAAAGCTGTATCCTGTAAAGCCGGGCTGAGCGATCAATCAAGACTTTTTATTAAAACTATGTTTTTAATAGTAGTGCAACACACACCTGAACAGAGGGGGAAAACAAAAGCTGGTGCCACATGTTGATTATGTGCAGCTAGTTTGTAATAAAATCAATAGTGACTTTGACCCAGAACTGTAAAACAACTTGAGAATAAGAATAGAATAGATTACATTTTTATTGATCCCCGAGGGAAAATTCACATGCCGCAAAACATTGTATATATTAAAAAAGACTGTATGAACAAAAATAAATACCAACATACGATAATAAAGCAAAATGTACGAACTGTAGGACAGACATAAATTTGAAAAAAAAAAAAACAACAATTGTGCAAATGACAGTTGAAGGAATTTGTTGTCAGTGTGGTGACACTTACTGGGTTTAACAATTACAGCGTATATCATCATTATGAGAAAAAGTATATTGAGATATGACATTTGTCCCATATTACTAAGCCTCACCATACAGCCTGAACTGTCATTGCCTTTTAAATGCTTTTTTTCTTCCTGTACATCTGAATTTTAGCTGATTTAAAGGGGACATATCATGGTTTTAAATCCTTCCTTTTTACATATAAATCATACAGTTGTGGTCTATATAAAGCGGAACTGCAATGCTTGGGTCTGAATAGACAAAAACGGCAAAATGAAATGACTAATGAAAACTTTAGACTTAAATTAAATCATGTAGGCCATATCATCAAGGATCTAAAACGAGCACACAGCGCTAACATATGAAGTCTGAAGATGGTGCAGCTGCTAAGCATCTGCTAATGCTTACAAAACAATGACAGGGACGTCTTATCACACTTTTTAGCGTTATTTACAGCTTACCAAAGTGCTCTGTTCCAAAGATAGAAGGAATTGAACCCTCAATCAGACAAAGTCTTTGGCAAATCCTTCTTTATACTGGTGGAGGTTGCTGAAGCAGTCATCCTTGAAGTGCTTCGCGCACACAAAAATGACCTTACCCACAGATGTGGGTACATTTCCGTGAAAAATAAAACTCAACCAGGTACTTCGGAAAGGTTCTGATGCTGGGAGACGGTGTAATGCAGCGTGTGGGTTACTACATCCAGCAACTGAACATTTTGACTTGTCCTCTCGTAACTTCGGCATCCTTGAGCTTGGACTACAAAATAAAAGCGAGAAAAAAAAATGGCTGATTGCTCGAAGTGTTGGACCTGGAGTTGATGTACTAATTTGGCAGTTCCGCTGCAAATACTGTGATGTAATAGTTCAAAAAATGTAATAGAGAATAGAAAAATCGAAACAGATTGAAAAATATGAGCAAAACAGAATATAAAGATATCTACGGAGCACCTGAAGAGACTAATTTGATACAACAAAATGCATTTAAGGGCTAAAAAAGTGGACTTAGCATGATATGTCCCCTTTAAAGTTTTCAAACATGCACATGTGAAAAATGTTGTTTATCAGTCTCATGTTAAATAGCTTGTCTTTGTGTCACTAGAGCTGGACAATATATCGAGTTTTCTATTGTTTGCGATACAGAAAATTACAATATTGCCTTGTCGTGATATTTCTTCTTTTTACTTGTTTTTATTTATACAATCACTAAGTACAAATCACATCATACAAGTATTTCATATTATTCCTACAGTACAGTCAAACACTATTTTTCTTTAGCTTTTTTTTTCTCAGAACAGCATAAAAAGCTCAGTTAGATGGATTTCTGAGTGCGTCCTAACCCAGACCTTCCCCTGAAGATCCACACTACAGATTTCACTCATACGTGCTGTCCTTTATTGGAGAAAAAGCCAAAGTGGCACATATTGTGCAGCTGTTAATAAATATGCCTGTGTGGCATTTTTAATCATCAAATTTAACCCAGAATAGTCCTTCTGGTAAGACTTTATTGAGTTAAAAATATCAAGAGTAATATCGTATATATCACTATTTTGGGGAAAAATATTGAAATATATGTTTTGGTCCATATCGCTCACCCCTATTTCTCACTCTATTGAACAAAGTTTTACTTAGCCCTTGTTTTGATTCACCTCTGTCATGCTGAGCTAGTTTACAAGTGCATTTAAAGTGTTTTAATATCACTGAGTGTCTAACGTCTGCATGCTTGCTTGTGTCTTCCAGGTGTCCGCGTGGGGAGGCTACGTGTTCATCATCAATCTAATTCCTCTCCATGTGTTTGTGCTGCTAGTGATGCAACGTTACAGTCGAAGAGTCTACATCGGTAGGCTGCACTGAAGCACACAACCACACCTGAAATATTTGCGTAGTATACTGTAAATACCTCCATCTATACAGCAGCTGTAATGGAGGCTGTGTTTTTGTTTGTCTTTCACCTTAACAGAAACGTAGGCTTTAAACACACAAAGCAACACTTGTTTTCATTGGTTTCTCAACATTATTGTTGAGCTTAATGTTTCAGGTCCTCCCTGATCTATTGTAAGCTGTGCAGCCATTATTTTTGCAATACTTAAAATTGTTTCGCAATATATTTCAGTCATTTAAAGTAAACATTGGGATTCATCAAATGGGTTATTATGTCATTTCTAAATCACAACCTTTTGCAATGAATATATACAGTACACAGTTTGAATTTGGATGCATCATGTTTACCTTAATGAGCCCGCAAGAACATGCACCAGCTTAGCTGAGTTCCCCTGGCACTCCTGTTGTGGTCCATATAAATAATATATTCTCTAGTACATTCAGTGCATAGACATAGTAGCTTGCACTTATTGTAATAGGGACGCATTGACTTTTATGGCTTTTGAAATAGGTAGTGGCCTCTTCTCGGTGAGAGAGCTTTGACTAGTTCTCTCTCTCACTCTCTCAATTATTTAACAATAAAAGCCCATGAAAAAAATATGGTCCAGTCCAGGAAATCAACCTGACCACAACTATTGAAAGCCTGGCCATTTACCCATCTCTGCTTCATCTTTTTCATGAGTAAAAACATTTTGTAAAACGATTGCGTATTTTACTGTGCTGCAGGTAAAATCCTCAACATAGATACCACTACTTCCAATAAAGTAGCTTAACATCTAACATAGTGTGTAGAAATACCAGTAATCCTGTTATTTTTATTTTGTCGGTACAGTTTCCAAGATTATCCAGTTAATTTTGACATGTGTTTGTCAAATACTGAAATAGAAAGATTTAAATCAGTCTCTGGGGAAGGAGAAAAGAGTGGTTGTATTGTTAAAAAAATCTGTCTCACTTCCTGCTTGAAAAACTCTAATGGATAATGCTGATTTCATGAAAGTCCTCGCAGTCTGTTCCCTCCAAACTCATCTCAATTCGTCTCGAGTCAACAGCTTTTCAATGAAACGAGGAAAGCTGAGACAGTCACAGCTGCCTAAAATAAGCAAGGTGCTCGTTTCAGGAAAGAGAGTGGAATCTTAATTAAGTCGACACATTTGGAGAGTGCTGCTCCCCCACCCTGAGCTACGAACTTGCACTTCTCTAGCATTGTTGTCTCACTTCCATTCCACCTTGCCACACGGCACTGAACAGTTTCTCATTTCCTCACTAAATGATGTTCAATGAGGGGTTTGGTAGAGACTTCCTCTAAAGTACAAAAGTGAAACAAATCAGTTGACTGCAGGATTCTCGCCAGGGATGTTGAGCGTAGGGGCCCCCTACGGTGTGATGTCGCAGGTCCCACATAATACCTCACTGATTCGAAGACGCGCTTTTCAAATTTAAATGTCTATACAGTGTTTATTTATTTGTCGATGACAAACATCATGCAACTACATTCATCATGACCCTTAACCAATTCAACAAATAACTTTTGGCTTGAAAGTATGGCAGTAACACAAAAAAAAAACACTTAACAAAATTTGGAGTTATACATTTCAAAATTTTCCGGGGGGATGTCCCTGGACCCCCTACAACACTCGCATGTCACGCAATCCCCCCACGCTGTGAGTAATTCCTGTTGAAAACCCTGGACTGTTTCATTGGGTGGCTCCCTAACTGCAGTGATGGAGCTGGAATCAATAACTATGCTACTTCCTTATACAGTGATACATGATTATATATAATATAAAAGTTCAAACAGTTTGTTTTTTTTTGCAGCTTACAGCACCTTCTTCATTGTCGGACTGATACTGTCCATGCAGATCCCTTTTGTCGGCTTCCAGCCAATCAGAACCAGCGAGCACATGGCAGCTGCCGGTAAGCCCCACCCACCTCACTTTCCACAGAGATCCAGGTTGAATATTCTCAGTGACTATCATGCTGTCAGATAATGTGGTGTGCAAGGGTATGAATGAAGTTGTGCTTATATTATAAAATATGAGTCCTAACCAAATCCTGAATACAAGACGAAATAAAACTTAAGATAAACTAATCAGCAGTTAAATGAACCTAACCTGTACTTATGCTTCCTATCAGTGTGCAAAAATATTCATCAGTCGCGGAAATTGATTTTTTGCATGTGTCAAAATTTTAACATTCACGCACATGATCACAAATCATAAAAAAAACAAGAGGATTGATTTGCCTGTGGAAACGCACTGGGAGAAATAACATAAAATAGATTACCTACTTACAGATACACAGTTGTTATATTGTTGGTAAATCCCTCCTGTTTTTGTTTGTAATATCTTAACAACTAAAATTACTTTTTTTCTTGCTCAACAAAGCATATTTTATTTCACCACTAGTCATCATATTTGAAAACACAATCCCCAGTATTGTTATGGTCTCTATAGACATTTTGGCTGCAGCTATAGAATAATTTGGTTATCAAGTGTTCTATCGATTATTCCATTGAGTAATCGAAAAAACATTTTTGCTTAATTAAAGCTCAATTTAGAATATCCCACAAAAAATAAGACTATCACTAATTATTTTTAACCAGTTTGTCTCCTTTTTTAAGGAAAATTAGCATTATTTATTGCACACAAATGATTCAAAGTAGAAAAAGAAAGAATATTTGTTGCAAAAAGGTTCCCAAAAACCCCCAACTTTTTATTAAACAAGATTTCAAAGCAGAGAAATTTAATTCATTGTTTAGTGTAATCGAGGCATTCAGGAATTGCGAATAATTTAGCGTTGCAGCCCTAAAAGACAATTAAATCAGGGGTGATGTTATATAAATCTTGAACTTTGTTCATTCACCTGGCACTATCCATATCTGTGCACGCACACAGCTTTTTTGTCAAGAATGTCATTTATACATTTTTAAACCATGCCTGTAAGGTCCCATTGGGTTCGGGAAAAGACATTCAACTCTGATACAGGGTTTAGATTTCAGAGCTGAAAACAGTCAGGAAGTCTGGCAGTGATTGCACCGAGCAGAGCTGTACATGTATCTGTAGATTATTTGGCTTTGGTGGGATGTGAATCTTTATGTGGACAGTATCCGTCACGCTCCGTCTGCAGGGGAACACCCATCCAGACGGCAGTGTCCATATGGGTATAGAACTTTATGCAATTTTCATCTCAGCTGGTACTGAGATGGGTAATGGTACTTTATTAAATCTCGCTGAGCATTCCATCTCGAGTGTGACCATCTGCTGTCTGACAACAGCACAGAGGGTTGCGTGTGATTGTTTTTGTGGTTGTTAGCAGGTTTTGGAGGCTGAGCAGAGACTTTTAAAAAAAAAAAAAAAAAGTAACAGCTTCACATTTTAACACACACACACACACACACACACACTCCTCCTGTTTACCTGGCTGTGTGTGCAGCACAAACACAGATATGTGATACTTTTTAAAAAAAAAAAAAAAAAAACAATAACAAAAAACTTCACTCTACCTCTGTCTGATTTTTGCGATGCACTCACTTGAAATGTGTGTTTGTGTCATCTGGGAAGCAGCTGCTCACAACATCTGGTGGTAGCATTAAAGGGTCGCAATGGGAGATGGGAAGGAAGTGACTGAGTCACCAACCTGTCTATACCACAGAGATGCTAGCCCAGAGTGGTGTAGAGCGGCAACGGGAGCTTTCCAGCAGGCATTTAATCATTGAGTCGGTCTCAGGGGTTTGACTGGGGTGAGGACACACACTGTAAAAATGTCTTACACAAAATATATTCCTAGTTGGATAAAAGATAAATTATGATAATGTAACATTTTCATTTTAAAAATCAAATTATAGAAATATAAATTAAGTGTTTTGAACAAAGCAAAAAAAAAAAAATGTGTGAATAGATATATACCCATGTTTACAAGAAATTATATTATATTTGTATAATTACAAAGGATTCAGTGAATGCACTGATGAAGCTTGCAGGGTTCAGTGCCTCCAAAAAGGTTAAGAACCACTGATTTAAAGCTTAACTTGGGATGACAGAGAGACCCACTGTCACTGTTGGTTTAGCTTAGCAGGATTGGGAAGATGTCACACCATTATTTTTTACCGGTAGTTGATAAAGGGAAAGAAAAGAAAGCTGTCAGAGGCTTGGTCATTGTTCTGACTACCCATCAGCAACATTCAAAACTCTGTGACAACAGAACAACGGCAGATTCATTGGGACACACACACACTGAGACCTCTGAATCCCAGACTGGTCTGCTTCCAAAAACCATTGACCAAATAAACCTTGTGTCCACATCTGACAAGCAACCGTCCATCCAAAACCGCCACGACAGTCACTTACTTCCCCCTCCAGTCCCGTTGCACAAATACAGGAGTGTAATAACTTGAACATATAGCTGTTATGAATATAGTATGTCATAAGATATTTTAGGGTGTCCCGATGCAACTTTTTTCTTTCCAATAGGATGCAATTATATTGCCACCTTCAGTGTTGACTGATACCAATAATGATTCAATACAATATTAGCACGAATTATACATACTTTTACTCATATTTTGTCGTGTAGAATGTTAGAAATTGCTTGATCAAGTGATATTACTCGGAGAACAATAGTCAGCAACAGTAGGTCCTAGAAAAACTCACCCATTAACTTATATTAGCCAGGATTAACCAATGGGTCACAGAAAATGTAACCTTAAAGAACAGAGTATTCTACAATTAAATAAAATACGTTGGAAAAAATTAATTAAAAGAC
Organism: Gouania willdenowi; assembly: GCF_900634775.1. Classification (NCBI taxonomy): domain Eukaryota; kingdom Metazoa; phylum Chordata; class Actinopteri; order Blenniiformes; family Gobiesocidae; genus Gouania; species Gouania willdenowi. The sequence continues at coordinate 6,602,208 of NC_041054.1, forward strand.
TGAAAAACAATGCAGATGTAATCCAATACTTTTTTATTTTTATTTTTGCTGATTTTGACCAATATCAATATTGGATCGGGAACCTTTAGTAACCGTGCCAATAGCAGCTTTATTTTAAAATTCTGACTAGAGGAAGACACATATCCAAAGATGTCAGCTGGAACCTCAGGTGACTGTTTTTGTAGTTGTTGCAATAATGTATCAGTGTGTACCTGGTTTAGTTTGCCATTACACAGACCACAACAAACCGCAAAACAAGCTTCTCGACATGTGCTGATTGGCTCCTAACAGTGTGAATGGGGGTAGAAACGTTATCACCGTCTGCAGCCTGTATAGGATGTTAACTGCACAAGCCTTTTCTCTTTTTTTTAAACGTACTATATGACAACCTCTGTAATGCTTCTGTAGTACTGTCACCAGGCTCCACTGGGCTGTAAATGAAGTGCACACCCAAGGTTATAAAGGCTATAGCGACACTGTGCTTCCAGCTGATTCTTTTTCAGAACATTCTTCTGCAACCTCTGCAAAACGCTGCTCAAAAACTGACTTGTTCAAAAACTAAGCCGGTCTACAACTCAGTTTTCTGTCTTTGGTTATCTGGGGTTTTTAAACTTCAGACTAAAGCTGCTTATTCAATTCTTCTTCGTGAGTTGAAAGTCTTGCACAAACATACTCAACCACTGGCAACGTTATTTGGTGGACTTTTATAAAGTAGATGTTATCTACGTGTCAATTGTGATCTGGGTCACAGGATGATAAAGCCTATCTAAGCAAAGTCAAGGATAAGTACACATTGGTCTATCTCAAGGCTGACACAGACCTGTAGTAAATGTTTTTGCTGAGAACCATGAGACCAGCACGGTAGTTTTTGTACATTTGGATGAATTTTTTCTTTTTCTTTTTTCCTGTGTGTACAGGATAATTGTAATAATTTTTTGAACTTCTTTGTGACCAAAGTGCAAAACATTAGGGCCAGTATCAGTCCTCCCTTGGATTGCTTATGCACTGCATCAGCCCCTGTGTGCTCATAGTCCTCCTTCACTCCTCTCAGCCTACAGGATGTTCAGGTTTTAGTGGGCAAGATAAAACCCACATCGAGCCCTGTGGACACTACTCCCCTGTTCTTAAATGTTTTTGATGTTGTCGGTCCTTGGGTGGTAAAATTGATAAATTTTTCACTTCAATCTGGCTCGGTTCCCAGCTTCTTCAAACATGCTGTGGTGAATCCCATTCTTAAAAAGCCTAATCTTGTTCCAGTGGAGCCTAAAAATTACCGGCCCATATCAAAACTTCCCTTCATGTTAAAAATCAAGAAAAAAGTGGTGACTAAACAGAAAACCTCATTTTTGAAATAAAATGATTTTTATGATAAATATCGATCTTGCTTTAGGTCAAACTACTCCACTGAAATTGCTCTTGTGAAAGTTTCCAGTGGCGTGATGATGGACGCTGACTCTGGTTTCTACCCAGTTTTGGTTTTACTCGATTTGACATCTGCCTTTGATACTGATTGATTGACTCAAATCTTAGATGGGGTTTTCTGGTGCTGTTCTTAAACAGAAGAACTTTTAATGTTGCCATCAACAATATAATGTCTAATTTGTCCAACTAGTCATGTGGAGTTGCCTAGGGCTCTGTTCTGGGGCCTATTTTGTTTTTGTTGTACCTGATGCCTTTTGGTCAGTTCTATGCAGATGATATTCAGTTTTAGTGCTCTTTCAATGACTTGGAGTTTCACTTCATATGAGTTTTTGGAATGTGTATCTTGCATCAAAAACTGGTTGTCATTGAATTACCTTCAGATAAATTCTAACAAAACGGAAACTCTGGTCATCGTTCCTGATAAAAAGAGAAGAAACCTTGGGGTTGTTTGATCAGTCAATATCTTTGGAGGGTCACTGTCGTGAACTGACCAAAAACTGTTTTATCACCTGAGAAATATCTTTAAAGTGAGGAATTCGTCATCAAAATCTGATCTCAAAATGATCATCCACCATCTCCTCTCGCATTGATTATTGTAATTCTGTTTTCACTTGTTTCAACAAGTCAACTCGAAACAGACTTCAGATCGTACAAAATGCTGCTACCAGACTTTTGACTGGTGCACCCAGAATAGCCCACATTACCCCCATTCTATCAAGTCTTCATTGGCTTCCAGTCAAATTTTGCATGAAGTTTAAAATTTTAGTTCTGACTTTCCGTGCAATGCATGGTCAGGCCCCTCAGTATATTGCTGATCTGTTGTGTCCCTACACTTCAGAATGCAGCCTTCAGTCTTAGGCCAGGGTTTCCTAAAGATACCTAAAACTCATTTTAAAACCCAGGAAGACCTGGCGTTCCAGGCTGTAGCCCCCAGACTCTGGAATGACTTGAACCAGTCCCTCCGTGAGCTTGACTGTGAGGACTCTTAAAAGGCATTTGAAGACTTCGCTTTTCAGAAAAGCTTTCGGTTAATGGATTTTTAACTTTTGTTATTCTTTTCTGTTGTGGCTCTTGTTGTTTTAAATCATTTATATGATGTTACTCCTGTTGTTTTAAATTCACCTTTGTTTTGTACAGCACTTTGTGATTTTTATCTGTGAAAAGTGCTTCATAAATAAAAATGTACTTACTTACATTCCATTTACATGTTCAAGTCTAAAATGACTGGCCCCAAAAGCAGAAAGACTGATAGGAAAATGTGATTGATTGTATTGTGCTGAACTGCATGTGTTTCTCCTGACGCTGTTATTGTTTTAGCTGCTTGAGTTTGTTTTGTATCCCCACAGGACGTGGCACCAATCAGAGCCTCCGCAAACATTCGCCAGTGTCCTCCGTGTCTTTGTTTCAGTCTCCCTATTTAACTGTGTTTTATCCTCCTTAGGTGTTTTTGCTCTACTGCAGGCATACGCCTTCCTGCAGTACCTGAAGGACAGGCTGACCAGACAGGAGTTTCAGACGCTTTTCTTCCTCGGAGTCTCCCTCGCTGCCGGTGCGGTCTTTCTCACAGTGATCTATCTCACTTACACGGGTAAGGCTCACACGCACACACACACGGACAATGGAGGATTTTAAAATGCAATCAAAACGGCTGAATTAAAACATTGTTCGATGCTATAGATCAGGGGTGCCCAAATTATTTTCATTGAAGGGCCAAAAATTAATCGCGGTGAAGGGCCGCAGGCCAAAACTAAACATCCGTTTTGCAGTGCATGAAATTAAATGTGCCAATAACATAACTGTGCAAAATAAACACTAAAAGTAGTCAAAAAATCTGAACACTTTTTTATTGTGTTTCATGGCATTAAATTATGAAATATCTTCAAAGACATTTAGTACAATATAAATTCAACAAAATGGGACACGACATACCCCGCCTGTACGATCAAAACACTATTTTACCTGCCTTGAACAATCCTTTAAAACTCGAGAAAAATAATGTAATTGGACATCAGCTTTAAATATTTTAAAAATTATAAATTACTGTACTGTATTATATAAATTTAAAAACTTCCATTTTAGGTGTAGATTCGCCTGAGTCGTCCTAGGAGTACCCCTCCCCCGCGTCTCGAGCAGACGCAGCACAGCTTTTTTTGCAAAACATAGCTTCATAATGATGTATGCGATTTCATAGCAACATACAGCTTCATAATGTAACACAACTGTCCTTAGCCAAACATCCGGCTCCAAAATGTAACTATTTATGTCGCTTTTAACAAAGAATAAATTATTAATCAAACGTTTAGCTGTTACCCTTTATGATAAAAAAGTTTTTGTATTTTATGTTATATTTATGATTTAATTGCAACATAGTTTGATTATATATTACTGAATTGCAAAATGTAGCTTCAAAATTACATGTATTTATTCATTTACTTATGACAAGAAGGTTAAATATTACCAAGCAGACACATCTTCTAAAAGCCACTGATCTCTCTCAGGTTTGTCTTCAAAGTCACTTTCCGGATCAGAAGCAGGATCAAATTCGTACGACATCCTACGTGACCATTGTTCACACAGTGATAGTGTAGCTCCTTTCCAATAGTCAAATTAAAATGCTCCGAAGATTGATTGTAGTTTTAATGCGTGTGGAGGAGATGCAGTAGTGTTGTGATGACGCCACAGACAGCGTGCTGAACGGGCATGTCAGAATGGGTAGGAGCTTCTTAAAGAGACAGAGGCCTATTTCAAGGTGTTTGATACAGTCATGATGCGAGAGCAAATTTTTTCAAGACAGTATTTTAATTTACTGTATTTACAGACCAGTATAAGGTTGCATCATCATTGTAGTGTGCTATAGAATAGTACTATGTGATTGAAAAAAGCACAATACCCCCCCTTTAAAATATAAAAATAATCATTTAAAATATGGGCAGCAGGCCAAAATGAATCGCTTGGGCCCCAAATTACACAGCCCTGCTATAGATAGATCATGTGTCAACAAGCTGTGATTGTAAGTCTGACATAAAAAAAATAGAAAAGTTATTGATAAAATATTAATTTCTTTAGTGAAAGAGAACAAAGAGGTCGGACAAAGTTTAAAACAATTTAAATTGGTGCTTAACTGATAGATTTAAAGTTAACAGAAGAGTTTTCTCTTCCAGTCACAATGATTTGTGTGTGAGTCAGGTCCACTCGGACATTCGCATACAGTTGTTGCTCAGAATAATCAGAAAAAAATGTGTTAAAATATGTTTTTAATACTGATCTGCTAAATGTTGATAGGAATGAAACGTATCACGTTGTGGCCCAGAATAGCAGTAACGCATTATCAGAATGCACAGAAACGGCAAGAATCAGAGCTCAGCCAACAGACAGTACAATGACTAAAATCAGCAGATTAACAGATTGTGTTCATACACACATTGAGTTTATTTAGTTTATGTTTGAGTTCCTGAATGTGCTTTTTAGATCTCCGCTCATTCTCGTTCACATTCACACACTGATAATGACTGAGCTGCCAATTCATAGCACCAGCTACACGTAGGTACATATATAGTCTTACCCGGGGATTGAATCTCTGACCTTCCCATCAAACAGCTCCCCCACTGTTTAACTGCCTGCCTGAGTAGAAGCTAATTCAGTCAACTGGAAACTGTCCACACGCCTCCGTCTTTGAAAAGTCTACACCATGAAACTCTGCAACTTCAACAGAACTTTGGCTTTTCTTGAAATCTGGGTTCAAATGTGAGCCACCCATTCCTTCTCTCTGTGTGTGCTTTCTATCTGACACCTTCTCTGAAATAAGCTACATAGAAAGCATTTAGTCTCTGATAAATGTAGCTTATTGATTAAAGCATCATGGTAATTAGGTGCATCACTCGCTAGGTTATTAAAGGCGGCCTGTAGTGAGCTTTAATTGCAAGCTCTATCAAAATATCATCTATATCGCTAGAAATGTAGTGTGCTAACTTTCTTTAAAAGTCATTGTATTCCAGGCAGTAGGAAAAGAAACGTGCTTGTCCATGACACGTTTTGCCTGCCATTTTGTTTGCCTTAAACGCTTTTTTTTTGTAATGACGTTGGACCTTTGCAGTTGGGGCTGCCGGTAGCTCCGCAACGGGTACTTCTCTCGCGGATTTTCCTCCTTCAGCCTCTCTCCTAATCACTTGTTTTGCTCAAGATAGATAGATAGATAGATGGTATTATTGTCATTGATACATACATACCAAAGGCACATCCAAGAACGAAATTTTTCCCACAAGGCTTGGCTTTAGGTTCTAAAAAAAAGTATAAAAACACAGTAATACGGTATAAAAACACACATTTAAATGATAAATTATAGATTATTGCACAGCTTGATCTCCATCAGCTGACTTCTGGCTGTGGCTGTCTCAATACACAAGAGCTCACAATAACAGCTTCATTAACATCCAACACACATCCTTGTGTTGTCAGTAGCAATAAATAAAACAATAGTAGTGAAAATGGGGCGAAAGGCCCCAGAAACACCTAAATAAAGAGGAAATGTAACAACCATTGACCTATTTTAATGTAACATCAAGCGAACATTGCTGCTTCCCATAAATTGTAATTTCAGGTTTAAAATCAATCAAAAAAGTTCTTTAAATGTATTTATTCAAAGAAATGTGCACATATTTTGTTTTTTGATAGCACATTTTATGTTGTATACAAGACTAGTACAGAAAACCTTTAAAGAGCAAAGGAAGACACCATAGCAGCTATACGTTGTTGGGAGCATCCTAAAATATAACGCGCGCACGTGTGTGTGTGTGTGTGTGTTTGTGGTTTATGAGCCCCAAGGAAACAGTTCAGAGCTGGAAATGCATTCCACATCAAAGCTCCACTGAAATAACACATTTGTATGCACACGGAAAACAGCCTAAACGCTCTTATTTGCTGCGTAAATAGTTTCAGTTGCATTTATAAACAAGTCAATTTCAGTAATTACGCATCGTCAATTGAATACATTGACACTCTCCACTGAGGCTTTTCTGGGTTTTAAACTAGAGCCGAGCGTAAAGTATAGTTGTTCTTTTAACAGCCCTAGCTGCACAAATTGTTTTTTTTTTAGATATCAGACTCTGAGGTTTTTTGGTATGAGGTGTTTTTTTGAAGTGTATTTCTCAGGTTGGTAATTTTGATGCAGAGGGGACAAACCTGCGTTTTATTATGCTTTATTAAGCTCTATGCAGCTTTATAGTAAATTCTATGTATTTTACTTTTTTGTTTTGTTTTTTAAATGGTTGTTGCTAGCTTCGCTAAAGAATCTGTTCTTTAGTAATTATGAACCGTTCCTAAAAACCAAAGACAGTTTCCAGTTGACTATAATGCCTCCCACTCAGACACGTTCAGTTATTTAATTTTTAGTTTGTTACATCGCAGCAGGATGAAGTATGAACTCGTATTTCCATCCTAAAGAAATTAGGATTATTAATATTATGAGCACAGCTGTAACTGCATTAACCAATCACACTACAGGAAAACATTTTTACCAGCCATTAATCTGGAAAGTGAAACCTAAAAACCCTTTCCATGCTTTTCCCGTGACTAACAGTCCTAATTTTCATCAAATTACCACAAAGACGTGAACTCGCTGAACATCCACCAACGCTCGTGTTAATCAAAGACTCCAGCATTCCTTCATTGATTTTTTTTTTTTTTTCCTTCTCTCTCTCCAGGATACATTGCTCCATGGAGTGGTCGGTTCTACTCCCTGTGGGACACTGGGTAAGCTTTGCTGACGCTCACACTCTTCATTGATGAAACGTGTGTGTTTTCTGCTTTAAACCATCCTGTACCATCCCAGAAGGCAAAGCAGAACAGCACCGATTGTTGAACTGCATCAAACACTCGGTGTTCCTCAAACAAACTGCACTGTTTGATTTTTCACCCCCCATTCTGCTCTGCAGACTGAAGCACTACTTTCCCCCCACCCAACACTTTAAAGGCAGATACTAATTCCTTAATGTGCCGGGGGGTGGTGGGGGGGTCTTTCTCTTTCCCAGCTGTAATCACAAAGGAGTCAAAATGCCGATTTTTCAGCACTGTGTAGCTGTGGAAAGACTGGTACTGAACAAAGAGAATGCAGATCAGAAACCAGCCATGACAACCATCATTATTCATGTAGAGATCTAAATTTGTTCATTTCCTCACCAGCACGAGGAGCAGCAAAATCAGTTTTTTCCCCTCCTACCATAGGGGTTAATCAGGAGGATCTATTGTATAAAATGTCTACACATGAGTTCCATTGGCCTGTGTCCTCCCTCTCTTTCATCACAGCTACGCAAAGATTCACATCCCCATCATCGCGTCGGTGTCGGAGCACCAGCCCACCACCTGGGTTTCTTTCTTTTTCGACCTTCACATCCTGGTCTGCACGTTCCCTGCAGGCCTTTGGTTCTGCATCAAGAATGTCAACGACGAGCGTGTGTTCGGTAGGACATCTTATCCATCACATTCAGATACTTCTTACTGCTATAGTGTGTTTAAACATACTGGGGATTTGCTTTGGTGATAATTGATATAGAACGGGTGCACACACTTTCTAGGCTTTTAATATTAGATTTTAATATTTACACTGTTACAATTATTATTAATACTATCACAATTATTAATTATTTTTTCAATATTTGTATAATACATTTTTATAGCGCATTTCATACACAAGACGATTCAATGTGTTTTACATGATTAAAAAGTGACACAGAAAACATTTCACTGTTTAAAAAATCAATAAAAACATTGAATCTGCAGTAAAAAAAAACATTAAAAATGTTTGCATGTGATGACTTCAGCTTTGTTGGCATTTTGTTCCACTTCTTTGTATTAAAATACAAAAACATTTTTGAAATAGTAACACTTAAAAGCTGAGTTTGATTAAAATATATTTTGAAAAATACTTTGAAAATACAAAGCTCCAAACACAGCTGCTCACTTCATAAAGACCCACAATAACAAGCACATTTAGAGGTGCCAGTCAGTAGCACACAGAGCGTTTCAGTATTTGTAGCTCATTTTGTTCTTTAGAAGATCTAATAAATGTACCTGGTCGGCCAGTGTGAGCAGTTGTGTGACCGTCATTTGGGGCTGGAGGAGGCTCCTCTTTTACTTACCGACCAGTAGATTGCGATCGATGTATTGTGCACCCGACTTAGAATGTAGTGTTGCAGCCTTAAAGAGTAGTTTATTCACAGTATGCAACATCTTAACAAGACATCAGTATCAGTTGATAATCGTCTTGAAATTAAATATTGACTTTGGAAAGTCGATGAATAGCTGAAATAATGGCACTATTGAAAAAAACACTTCCTCCCAGACATTAAGAGTTTTTTTAACTTGTAATAAAAATGTTGTGGTTGCGGAGTTTTCTTTACAAGCACTTTCCCCATCATTTATACTTGTTGGAGTGGACTGTATTTTAACATGTAATTTAAAGTTAGAAGTCTAGTTTTTGTATAAGTAATTTTAATATTGTGTCCTTGAAGTGATTTGTTGTATTTTTGCTGTTTTTTATAGTTGAATAGGTACCATAGTTGCATTTATTGCATTTACTTATTGAACTTTACAGGATATCTTTGCAAAAGGTGAAAGAAAGTGAACTTTAAATTGGCAGCAGAGCTCACTTTCTACCTTCTGCAACAGCAGAGAGAAAGGTTTCTCGTTCTAGGAATTATTCAGAAAAGTTAGTATTCAAAAAGCCTCTTTTTCTCTAATTAATCTTTCAGGTACTGAATAAAGTTTCAGCACTTTGGTGTATTTTGGTGCTGGTAATGGCTTTCATCCAACAAATTAAAAGCCATTTGCATGCTGCGCATCAGCAGCCACCCCGTTATCATGCATCCCTTGTGATGCTATATTTTACAAAAACCAGCAATGTTAGCAGTGCAATCAGAGCACCTCCTGAGATTCCGTCCATCTGCTCCACTGTTTTGGTGGCGTCGTAGATGCTTCTGCAGTCATCAGAGCGGACAGAGTGTAATTCAGTGGGAAGATGATTTAGCAGAGAGCGTTATTGTCCAAACTTTGGATGGCCTCCAATATTGTCTGTGAAATAAAATGAATGGCACTTTTGCTGTCGGAGACGCATCATTACAATTTTTTCAACTCGTTAGATACGTGTCACTTTAACAAGAGTTGATTGTTTGATTGCCATTTGTTCTGTTGTTCAATAATTTATTTAGTTCATGATTTCCATATAAAGTATGGGATAAATGAGCCAGAGAAATTGTTTAATTAAGGTTTAAGTTTGTTTCTGTAGTTTGAAAAGTGCTCATATCATCAGTGCGGAATCTTCTTGTTTGCTTAAAATGATGATGATGATGATAACAACTAGAATATTGGCATTTCCTGAAGAAAAGCAAGTGAGGGTGCAGGTGCTGGCAGTTGCACTGCATTAGCTTAGCCTAGTGTTAGCACTAACCTAGCCTTAGCCTAGCCTAACTATAGCATTAACCTAGCATTAATGTAGCATTAGCTCAGCTGTAGCATTAACTTAACTATAGCATTAACCTAGCATTAGCACTAACTTAGCATTAGCCCAGCATTAGCACTCACCTAGCAATAGCATAAACCTAGCATTAGCACTAACCTGGCATTAGCTTAGCATTAACCTAACAGTAGCTGAACATTAGCAATAAGGTTGAAAAAGCTGAAATTTCCAATAGAAATTAATGGGAAAGAAAATATTTAATAAGTGAAAAAGGTTAAAAGTTACAAATTATAAAAGTACAAGCATAAATCTCAGGAACTTTCTGAATATTTTGATAGCTTATTTGTCAATATTGGACAACCTGGAGGTTGGAGTTGAAGCTTCTTTTGACGGGAGTTCCCAGCAGACCCTCACAATACGTTTGGGTCTGCTAGGTCTAACGGGCATCTTCCACCTGCCATCGGAGCCAACTCACAGGTGGTGATCAGTTGACAGCTCCGCCCCTCTCTTTACCCGAGTGTCCAAGACATGTCGATGACACAACTACGAAGTCGATCATCGAACTGCGGCCTAGGGTGTCCTTGCAGTATTTCCTGTTTGATCTCTGCTGAGCTAATGCAGATTAATTATACAGAGTTACTGAGGGTGCATTCACACCGGAAAAATCTTGGAGCGTTTTTAACCGCCTGGAGAAGCTGCCTTGTTTAAAACGGTGTGAGCATACAAACAAAGTCTAGGCAAGGCATGAAAAAATTATTTGTATAGCGCAATTCAATATGCTTAGTTCAACAGAAAACATTAAACGGTTAAAAAAAAAGTCTATTCAGTTAGAACAATAAAATCAGCTAGAGTCCATCAGGACAGCGAATTCTAAAGCGATTGTTTTGTCAGGTTTCTGTGGGTTTGCAGTCGACTTCAAAGCTCTGACAGAGAACTGACTGACAAGTATAGTAAAAACAATAAAAGAAATATTAAAAACTGCTCATATGCAGACAGAACAAGGTGAATAAGGGCACGCATGTGTGGATGTTTGATGTTTGGATGTTTGAAAATGATGAAAGTACACAAAAAAACAAGAAAAACAAATTTAAAAAAAATTACTTGGCAAACCAACAGTACTAACAAACAAGCAAAATGACAGCACATACATCTATCCATTCATCCATCCATTTTCAGATCTGCTTGTTCCTGTTTTTCAGCAAACAACAAAAATACACAATATGACTCCAAAAACATACATTTTACAGTAAAAATACACAAAAGGACAACAGAAATGCACAAAATGTAATAACCAGCAAGACAGCAACAAACGTACAGAGAAGGACAAAAAAACACACAATTACTTAAAAATGTGTTCTTTCCTGTTAACGTTCAGATTGGTTATTTTAAATGCTGACATGAATCTTGATAATGTGGCCCTTAGATCAAACACATTTTTGTGGCCCCCGCTGTGATAGAAGTTGCCCACCCTGTCACTTTGGAGCAGATCAGATTAAGTTGTGCTGTAAATGCAAACTGAGCCAAGTCAAGGTGATAAAGTTATCAGCTGTTCTCCACCCTTTGGTTCTGATTCCAGGACAATCCCAGTGAGAAAGCAGCTTAAACTACTGAATCCCTCGTCTTCATGTCTTTATCACTCTTAAACGCTCTCGCCCACTCATCTCTTCCTCTCCCCATTTTATTCACGTTGTTGTTCTCTTTGTTCCTTCGTCTTTACCTCCCTCCGACACTCTCGCCTACTTATTTCTTCTCTGTCCTTGTTTGACCTCTCTCTGCTTTGTTCTCTGCTGCCCCCCCACACCCACGCACCCACCTCACCCACTGCCCTCTTTATCTCTCTGCTTCCCAGTGGCCTTGTACGCCATCAGTGCCGTCTATTTTGCCGGTGTGATGGTGCGGCTGATGCTGACTCTCACTCCGGTGGTGTGCATGCTCTCAGCGGTGGCGTTCTCCAGCGTCTTTGAGCATTACATGGGCGATGACACCAAGAGGGAGAAACCTCCTGCTGAAGACAGCAGCGACGAGGATGACAAGAGGAATTCTGGGAATCTGTATGACAAGGTAACGATAGAGAAGGTTAAAGTGATCAAATGTCTTTTGTTTTTTTGTTTTTTTTATTTCATGACAGCCTGAAGACCACAAATCCAACATGTAATCCCACATCCAACCACCCCCTTTACATGTGTGTCTAAACCGGATACATATCAGCTTTTCTTAGCTATAGTCATGTGATGTTCGTTCTGTCTAATACCTGAGACGGATTTGACAGTTTCACAGAGAGGCAGTACATGGTGGAATCAAATTTAAACAATGGACAGCACAAGCAGAGTAGACTGTGTGGAGGAGCTTTGTCAGCTCTGACTACATTAGAGATGATACACACACACACATGCATGCACAACAGCCATCAGTACTTTCGTAATTGCAACATACTGCAGTTTCAGAGCTGTATATGCTAAATGCTAACACTGACTTCCAGTGGATGTTGCTTAGTGTAACATGATATTTCCATTTAGCCTTAATGTTGATGATAAAAGCAAGAACACGCCCTGAATAAAACAATCTTGGAAATATTTTAATATTAAGTAAAAAAAAAAAATTAAGCATTAAAATGCTTAATTTAACGTTAAGATGGATGTTAAATTAACATCCATTAACGTGCAACCTACAACGCACTTTTTATAGGATGACCATATGTGGGTTGACGCTTGAAGAGGTACAGGCAGGACGCCTATGGAGTTAACATCATAATAATCATTACACAAACTTCTCTCAAACATGTCTCGATACTGTATAGCAACTATTTGTTAGAAGACTTTCTTGTTTTTCCTTATTTACGTTTCCTCAGGACCCCAAACTTAACCAGAAAAGGATGCCGCAAGTAAACTAAAGCTGATTTTTCTCATCCCATGAAGCACTCAGTGCTATAAAGGGATAATCTCACTGAGGATTAACTAAAGCTTATGTCTCCTAACCCTAAACTGGTTCTCCCATGACCCTTTCAATCAGCCACCGAGCATCGTATTGTTGGGTCACAGATTCTGTCGCAACATCTCTTTATGAGACAGTGGCTGGGTCTGTGTTCTGATGGCTGAAGTTGCCTTTACTTTGCAGGCTTCGGAGCCACCGAGGCTACAATTTATTACAGGTTGCCTTTAATATAAAAAATCTAATTATGTATATATATATATATACAGTATAGGCATTCAGTAGATTTTGAACTCTGTCGTCTCCTATATTCTGAGCACAGACAGCTAGATTTGCTGCATTAACAGCGGACTGACTGCCGTTACTTCCTTGTGTCTTAAAATGGGTTCATATCCATAAGGTTGAATTAAGCCTTCAGGCGGAATGTCTGTTTGCATCTCATGCTCAGATTCACTCACGTCCGAGCATGTAAAGTGAGCGTTTTGAACGTGAATTTCTCCAGAAATCAGACTTTCGAGTGAGAGCGAAGAGTTTCTCTGCTGATGTCGCAGGGATTTCATCAAACCCAATCCTTGGTAGAAGTGCAAATATCAATGTTAATTAAAGATTACCGACAAACTGAGCATCATCCTACACTTCTATTGCTGGATAGCAGCATGTTTTTCTTTCTAGAATAAGATGGTGTTGAAAGCACAAGATGAAAAAAAAAAGATGAAAAAATGTGACATATACACTTTAAGTTCAATAAATTCTTCATTTAAAAAATGTAGACAAAATTTCAGCAAAACATTTAGAGGCTGGAATGTATCGGTTCCTGCCTATATTTGTCAGCTTACCACTCGCCAACAATTTGGGTAAACTGTGATTCAGCTGTGAATCAGTTGTGACTGTCGGACACGGCTGTCACACTTTGTGTCCTCATGCTGCCCTCTAACACTTCTTCTTCTAGATTAAATTACAATTTACTGCAAAGATCTGCTTAAACAAATGGAAAGTGGTCAGGGGGTTATATGTGAAACATGCTGCAATGACACCACACAGCTGTGGAATGAAAATAATCTGTTTCTTTTCCTATTAAAGTCCACCTGTAACTTACAGCAAAGAGAAATCTTCATTCAAATGGTTGATAAGTTTGTATTTGGTAGAAAATGAAGGGGGGAAAACAACTAACCTTTCCCAATGTGATGCTCAGTCAGGTGACTTTGAATATTTTAATAGGTTTATTTTTATATACGCTTTATTCGTACATAAAAATTGCATGACACTCTGATGACTCACCGAGAGTTGCCGATATAGATAGACGTTGTTTCCCTTGAGACCTCGTACTGAGGTGTTTGTGCATCTGAGATCTTCAAAGTGATCCTATTTCCATTTATTAATGCCGCATTTATCCAGTTTCAAATACATCTAGATGTTGAGGGCCAAACTCTGCATCCCTTTATGTAAAAACCAAAATATAGGTAGATCTGCAGTGAAAATTAAGGGATTGAAGTACTGTAAATAACAGTTAATGGCTTTTAAATCACATAAGTTATATCGTGCATTTAAAAAAAATCAGGTTTAGAAGTTTGAACTCACTCGCATGCATCGTTTTGTAGAAATCCTGTATTTGGAACAGAATACCAAAGGTTGAGGTTTGGGCTCCCTGACATGTAGACTGTTTGAATTAGAGATTATATTGTTTATCTTTTTGGTGGAAAGTGACGTATTATCAGCTTAAATCTAAAGTTAAATATTAACCTAATCTTTTGGGGGGTCACAGTACAACTCTGGAATAAACACTTCTAGTCCCTCTTATTTAGGTTTTATGAGCTCTGTTTAACTTCTTGTTAATGGCTGAAAGACAGAAGCCTGTCTCACCCAATCAAAGGCTGCACTTTAAGTTCAGAGGACAGAAGTGGAGGATTGGACAAATCCTCTCCACTGAAGAGCTCTGAGCAACACTTTTTCAAGTCATGTGAAAGAAAATGTATCTATTAAATGGCTTTTCACGCTGTCTACAATGTTTTTTTCCTCGATTAGTAGAGTTATTTATTCGTTTTCAATTATTTTTGTTTGTAGGAAGCCTCAGACTTGAGTCATAGTAGAGTTTGTCTCCCCCTGCAGGCTGGAAAGGTACGCAAACATGTGTCTGAGCAGGAGAAAGCAGAGGAGGGTCTAGGGCCCAACATCAAATCCATCGTCACCATGCTAATGCTGATGCTGCTGATGATGTTTGCCGTCCATTGCACTTGGGTCACCAGCAACGCCTACTCCAGTCCGAGCGTTGTGTTGGCGTCCTACAACCATGACGGGTAAGAGCTGCTGTTGTCTATAATGCAAAAAGAACACTCCATTCAGATCAGCACACGCAGAGGTGAAAGTAATGGATTACAAGTACTCACGTTTAGGTCTGGGCGATATGGACCAAAACTCAAATCTCAATATTTTTTCTCAAAATAGCGATATACTTAAATCTCGATAATTTTATTTCAAATGAAAGAAAATTCTGGGTTAAATTTGCTCATGCAAAATGCCACACAGGAACATTTATAAACAAATGGCTGATAAATATGTGCCACTTTAGTCTGTTTCTCCACTAAGGGACAGCACGTGTGAGTGAGTTCTGTAGTTTGTTTTGATGAATGTCTGGGATAGAACGCAATCCATCTAACTTTGCTTTTTATGCTGTTCTTAAAAGTAGTGAAAGCAGTGTCTCCTAAAACAAGAATAAAAAAAAGAAACAAAATTGTATATTTTTATAATGGCAATATTTACATTCTCTTATATCCCCAAAATAGAAAATGCGATATATCTTGAATTTTGATATATCGCTCAGCTCTACTCACGTTACTGTAATTGCTTTTTTGAGTATATTTCTAAATCAGTCATTTTCCTTGTACTTAGGTTTTAAAATAAGTAAAGTAATTAGTTATATTTCTACAGCAAACGTCACTGAGTAATTTATCATATTTTGTTTTAAAATGATCAACAGACATTGTGAATCTACAAAAATAATAAACAAATAAAATGACCAGACAACAATCAAATGCATCGCATCATAGCCGACCAATCAGGTTATATGTAATGCTCTGCACCAAAACAGCATTGAATGCTGGTTATTTTCTCAGTTTTTGAGTTCATGAATGTAGCGTAACTTGGAGCCTGAGCTTTTTTTTTATTATTTTGAAGTGAATTCATTGGTGGTGTTATATTTTAAATTTATTTTTCTACAGATGCTTTTGTGAAAAATAAATTAAGTTTCAAATTTACAAGATTTGGTCTCTTCCTTTTTAGGTTAATACATGAGATGTTTACTGTATGCAAAGGAACCGTAGCAAGATTTATTACCAAAAATAAACATGGGGGGTGAAAGTAACTAGTAACTTTGCGTACTATTTCATTGAGCTACGTTTTACTAGTATTTTATGTATGACTTACTTGTACTTGTAGTTCAATGTACAATTTCAATCAAGTAACGGTATTTCTATTTGATGATATATCAGTACTTTTTACACCTCTCAGTACATGTGCATAGGCATTCGTGTAGCAGGGGAGGGAGCGTATGCATTTTTCAGAAGCTGTTTATGAACATCCAGGTACGTGTTTGTGAATCCCAGAGCTTTAATTCAGTTGTTCAGTTGATTTTTTTCAGGTCACAGAAAGCATCTGAGAGTTTAGTGTTTCCTGAGCACTGATAAATTCTCCCCACATTCTTTACAGCTGTGATCATTCTTAGGAGGAGATAGTTTTGGTTGAGACCTCAAGGTAGAGGCACTCTCATACATATATTATTGACACTACAGTGATTGTCAGACAATGGGTGAATCAACCTTCTGGGAGCAGCACGGCTGTCACAGTTTGCTTTGAGTTTTTTTTTTTTTCTTTTACTCCCACACAAATAAAGTGACGTAATGTAATTAGCATCCCTGCACTCGACTGCCTTCATGTCTGCTGCTTGAGTTTGAGGTTAATTTAGGATGTGAGCGATTCAAGTGTGAAGTTTGTCTAAACCCGTGCTTTATTATGCAGCGCATGCTCTATTTTCAGCTGTTGTTGCTCTTTTTATTCAAAGCTGAACTATTATTAGCTTCCACATTCATATGCTCGTCAACAGGGTTAACTGTAAACAGGATTAAGGTCAATTATAATTGTAATTGATAACTAATTACAGTCATGATGTAATTATAATTGTTATTGTAATTTTAAAAATCTGTTGCTGTTGTAAACATAATTCAATTGTAATTGAGTTTAGAATAATTTACTTTGTAATTGCCATAGAAATTTTTTAAAAAGAATAGTCAATGGTAATTTAATGCTAAAGTGGGGAACCATACGTAGTTAACAATTATTAAAATATGTTTCATATCAAGCTTTCCAACATTTTACCCTTTAAAAAATATTCAAATTTAGGGGTCTACCGACACAAAAAAGGCTCAGACGCCCCCAACCCTGACTGTCAACGTGGTTGTTCTTCCTATTCCTAGGACACGAAACATCCTGGATGACTTCAGGGAGGCCTACTATTGGCTAAGGCAGAACACGGATGAGCACGCACGCATCATGTCGTGGTGGGACTATGGTTACCAGATAGCCGGCATGGCCAACAGGACTACACTGGTGGATAATAATACCTGGAACAACAGTCATATAGCGCTGGTAAAACATGCACCTTCTACACTCTCTTTCTCGCTCACATTTAGTTCAGCTACATGGCACACACTTTATTTACACAAGCTGTAGTCATGATGTGTTTACACAGTAGCTCATGTCTTGGTATCTGTCGGCATAAATCAAAGTAAACAAACTTTTTTTTTTTTTAATTCCTTGTGGGGGAACTGTTGAGAATTATATCACATGGTTCCACTGCATTGTCTTTGTTTGTACTTACAAACCTCAACCTTCACGGAATCACTGACCATTTATTGGAATCATTAAACACGGGACGTGATGTTAAACTTTGTGCCAAAAGATGGTAGTAACATAAAATTTATCATTTGAGAGTGGCCTGAGCTCCCATAACTGTTTCCCACTTTCTCCTATCTTTGGCTTTGGGCCACTGACTTATTATTCAGATTTGACTAATACTTTTTTTTTTTTTAACTTTTTATTTATGCGCATTTATATATAGACAGGAGTAGACAAACACAATACAGAACGAACATATGAGGTCATGGGATGAAAGTGAATCAAGGCAAATTTAGAATCTTTACATTGCAATGTCACAGAAACAAATTAAACATCTGTCTCATTGGCTAAATAAATAAACCATTTTTTTCCACCGTTTTTTCCCCAATTCTTTTTGGAGTCGTATGGAGTGGGTCATCTGTTCTAGGACATGTAGGTGTTTAACAATATTAACAAAAAGACAATCATAAATATTAAATTTGTTGTGTGTACACAGTATGATCTAAACTCTTCTATGCCTGATTTCATATCTTAATTTGTTCAGTCCATGATCTATAAAACATCTCTTCAGATTTAGAAAACCCTTGTGTGTTCCTCACTTTTGATTTCTGATGTTTTCTCCCTTATTTCTCTCTGAAAGCAATCAAATGTTTTGACCCTGTGCTTTTCATTAATGCTCAAAGACTTTTAGCTGCAGCTTGATTTTCCTTCAGAAAAGTAATAACAGGAATGCCCCACAGATCCCTTTTTAGTTCCTGATTCATGTCATCTGTGTTTAGTTAAATAATCAAACCTGTGAAATGGTATCTCTTTTGGTTTCCTCATCAGGTGGGGAAAGCCATGTCTTCCAATGAGAGCGCTGCCTACCAAATCATGAGGTCACTGGACGTGAACTACGTGTTGATCATCTTCGGAGGTGTAATCGGATACTCTGGCGACGACATAAACAAGTTCCTGTGGATGGTGAGGATAGCAGAAGGAGAGCACCCCAAGGACATCAGGGTGAGTGTAAAACAGCCGCAGTGTAGTAGCATTAGCACTCATAAACTCACACTTCAACAGTGTCATTATTTTAAAGACAACGCACTCACCTTAATTCTTAAAAGTGCTAATAAGTAGCCACAACGAGCCGGAGCTACATAATTCTTCTTTAGATGTCTGAGGTGACACGTGTGTACTAAAGTGGGTTGTAATTAACAGAAACACTGGAGGCTATGAGGGAGAAATCAAGTCCCATGAAGCTGTGCAGAGAGGAAAAAGCTTCACGGCTTCTTTTCCGCACACATCAAGGTCATGTTGTCCCATTGCTGAGACACAATAAAGATATTCCTTCAGGCTATTCCTCTATCAAACCAAATCTCATAAATTCTAATGAGATCTTTGTAGAATAAAAAGCTGTAGCGACAAGCTGAGAAAGTGTCTGCTGCTATTTTGAAGTTTTACTGAAAAAGATGAGCAAGTCGTACAGTGGCAGCTTCATCTGAAGCCGTTAAAGACTTTCTGTATTTTAATGTCTAACAAAGCGTTTGTGTTCTCTTTGTCTGCCGGACACATACTGTGCTAACGCGCACACTCTGTACACACAACTAAATGATGATGAATACATTAGAGCTTAAAAACATCAAAGGTGCCGTGGACAAAAATACAGCAATGGTAAAGTCGACAGATCTGGAGAAACTGATGAAACTTTTAAACTAAAGCGCGCACACACAGCTGATTTTTTTTTTTTGTCTTGGACAAAAAATGTGTTCAAATCCGCTTTGTGTGCAATGTCTGTGTATAGGATTTATTGGACCTGGAGCAGAGTCATCCTGGCCATAGGGCTGGACGATATTGACCAAAACTCATGTCTCGACATATTTTTTCAAAACGGCGATATACGATTTAAATCTTGATAATTTCAATTCAAATGAAGTCTGACCAGGAAGTCAATTCAGGGTTAAATTTGCTGATGCAAAATAACACGCAGGCACATTTATTAACGAGCAGTTGCACAAAATGTGCTACTTTTGGCTTTTTCAAAGGACAGCATGTGTGAGTGTGTTCTGTCGTGACGCTCTCAGAAATCATCTAACTGTGCTTTTTAATGCTGTTCTGAGAAATGGTAAAAGCAGTGACTCTTAAAACAAGTATTAAAACACAGAATAAGCTGTAAAAATATATATACTGTATATATCGATAAAGGCGATATTGTAATTTTCTATACTGGCAAAATAGAAAACTTGATATTTCTTGTATCTCGATATATCGCCCAACCCTACCTGGCCATATTAATTTTTTTAATATTTCAGGACTGCTCAGGATGGATTCATGTTGTAGAATAGCTTGCTGGCCGATAGTAGCAACGCTTAAAGTCACATGACTGGTGAAATGGTAAGAATACATAAATTTAAATAAAATGTGGAGATGAAGACAAACACTTGAACATATCTGATAAAAGGAACCAGGGTTGGTGTTAAGTATCTACTGGTGTCCCTCGGTTCTTGTGATCAACTTTCATTTGTGTTGACGGTTGCCTTTGGTAGCGCTAGATATGACATGAAAACAAGGACATTATTTTTTGTTGTTCCTATCACAAAAGCTGTGTAATGATTTTTGTAGAAGCTTTTAACCGTACATTTTCTAACATCTATTATTTGCCTCACACCAACATCACAGTCAACAGTCAGTCACCAGTTTATTTGAATTCTACTTGGACCGTAACTCTCCAAAAACTAAAGTGAGAAGGCTTTTTACGAGCTGAAACAATGACAGACTGCATGAAAACTTGAGCGGTACCAGAAAACTACAGGTAGAATTCACATGGGATACCAGCTGAAATAAACCCTAAATCAGGGGTGTCAAACTATTTTCGGTTCAGGGGCCAAATAATAATATGAACCAGTTTAAACTCATGTGGGCCGCAGATTTTAGGTAGGTGGGAAAAGAGTTCTTTCCACAATTTGCAGTTAAAAATGACTGCATTCTCGTGATATAAGCATGGGAAAACTGTGAGCCCCTCAAAATATTGTGGAGTTTCACTAAAATTGTGAAGTTGAGATATCTACAACTAAATTATTTGGTAACTTACACAATAATTGAAGTTTACACATTTCTACTGTCTTTTGCCGGCCGAATTGGATGCTCTAAAGGGCCGGATTTGGCCCCCGGACCTTGAATTTGACGCATGTCGTAAACGGTCCTCTCCTCTCTGGGAAATTACATTTTTGAATCATGTTTGATCATTCCTCTCATCTTTGTATCTCTTTTTTCCATAGTTATGCCAACCCAAAGTATGCATCATTGTTTCCTGCATGTTTTAATTTCTCAAATAACTGAATCAATGAGAACATGCAAACCCTCCACAGAAAGACCCGAAGAACTACTACAGCACGTGCGCCTTGAACTTACGACCTTCTAGCTGAGATAAAGCTTCATATGCACAAAGCAACACGCACTGTTACCATAGTTACCACATGATTAGCATAAGTGCAGGATTTGTTTGAACCTAAACACAAAGGTTAGGTTGGAGAGAAGAAACACAAACACTGCAGGCTTATTACAGTAAGTGTGGAACAGAGATTTACATTTAATTGGTAAACGGTGACTGTTGAGTCTGAAATGAGCTGCTAATAAAAATAGAGCATTATGATGCTTTGGAAGCAGTTGTTTGTGTATACTTGAGCTTTTATTGATACACTTTGTTTTTTTGACTGCTTCTTTTTTTAAAAAACTAAAACAAATTAATCCAATGACTTTAAAGTGTCTCCTACTGGCAGATCAGTGAACATATGTGTTTGTATGCACTTTCTCTGCTATTAAACAAACTACTTTATTAGCATCTCATGTTAAATTCTCTTAAATAAGAGAATCTAAATAAAGTGAGTTTTCGGTCCTTTTATGTATTATGTTAATGTTCGGTTAATCATCTTTCATTTCAGTTGTTTTGTGTTTGTTCATATGAATATATTTAGAACTTATATTTTTGACCGAAATAAATTACGGGTAAACAACAAAAAAATTCTGCTATTTGTTCAAATCTGAGAGACAGAGTTGGAGGAGATGTTGGTTTTGATTCAATCAGTTTAATAACAGACTTTTAATTTAAAAAAATAAAAAAAAACAGAAATGAAATCAACAGGAAAAACTGTATTAATCGCTAATAAAAAATATTTTACAACATTATACAGCGCCAAGTAAATTTAACTGTTATAACTAATTAAAAATCATTTGAATCACTAAACTTGCATCTTGCATCATCAACCTCGAAGCGCTGTCTTTGTAACATTGACTTTTCAGATGTGCAAAACGCCCACCTGTGACTACAGTTAGAATTTTGAGCATTAGTGTTTAATAATGTGTACAGTCAGTCACAGTGTGTAAGTGTTTATTGATTAAAACTGTAAAATTAATGTGTTGATGTAGGATTATTGATTAACCAGTGGTTTTTACTGATTGTCTTACTAATAATGGAATAGAAATAAAACATGATTTGTGTTCAAATTAAAAGTACATCAAATTAAAAACTAACCATTAGCTTGATTAGTACAAACAATACCTGATTTAACTGCTTTTTAACAATTAATCTTTAGCAGAGAACATCACATTATAGCATAAAACTGTATAATACAGAATGGAAGTTTATTTATTTAGAGACGATGCAAACATTAAAAGATCACTGTCCATGAGTCAATAGTAGTTTTGTTTTTTTTTTTCATTCAATGAGCTAAACAATACTTTAAGATGTTTAATATGATTCTGAATTAAATGCATCATTTAGAGAAAACATTATCTTCAACTTTTATGGCTATTAAACTTCTTAAAACAAGCTAAACACACTCCTGTTTTAAAATTTTAAAGTCTTCATTGTCTCCCTGTCTTGTTCCGAGTTCACTTTTAAAGTCCTGGTTCTGACCTTTGGAGCCCTACATGGACAGGCTCCTGTGTTCAGAGCTAACCTGATCAAACCCTACAGCTTATCCATATCTTCTAAGGCTCTTATTAAATTAATAGTCTCGACTCGAGTCCAATTAATTCCTAATGCAAATTTAATTCCGAATTAAGCGTGAATCCGAATTAGGTGGCTGGTTTATTCTGATTTTAATTCCGAATTAAATAATTCCTCTTTCTTGTAAGCACTTAATTACTCTTTAAGGTAATTCCGGTCGTTCTGCGCATGCGTGACTTGCCGCGATGACGTGCCAGTGACGACATAGTCCAGGATGGCCACCCGGACTATAGCCAAGACTATTAATAAGAGCTTTTAAAGACGTGGATATAATGAAGAGTGGATGGATTGAAGCATAAACATGCAGACATTCACACGGACCTCAGCAAACGGAACAGGCTTCACCGATGCTGCGGGGCATGAAGCACCAGAGCTTCACTAATGAAGTGCGAATCATTATAAAGTTAATTTTCCACTCAATGTCCTACATAGTTGAGGTAGAGCAGCTTCTGCATTAACCGTTTTGAGTGACCAAAGTACGGACTTCTATCTCTTTCCTTCACTGCTCTATCTCCTCCTGCTCCGCGGAGCAAAGCAAAACCGTGTGTTATTGTCGAACTGCTGCTTCCAAACTACAATCAAAATAAATAAATCTTGAATCATAAATAAATAAATAAATCTATGTTGTAGCCAAAAAGAAAAGGTTTGTTGTGTGTTTTTCCCGATAGACGTGATATGTCACATTCCCCCCTATCCAATCAGAGCCCTTCCCAACTCCCAGACCTAAAGCGGAATTCAATAAAGCTGAATAAACCGGTTTTCCATCTAAACCTCAATTCGGAATTACTATTTCCATGTAAACACGAAGCAGAACACTTTAATTCGGAATAACTAATTCCGAATTAAAAAAACATAATGTAAGGTTGGCCACTCTCATAACAAAGTTCTTGCAGGTGTCCTGACTGGGAAAACCTTATTCCATTCCCCTCTGTTATGTGATTAGCCAATAGCAGCCTTTCTGATCAGCTTTCCTTTTTATTCTATAAAAAATCTGTGCTATTTCTGTGTGTTTGCTACTTCTTCTTTTCCATGAGAGAGACTTCTTCTAGTGGACTGGTTTTGTTCATACCAGAGTTCTGAAATAAAGACCACAAACGATCTTTTGGTCCATTTTGACTTTATTTCATCAGACATATAGTGTATGCTCATGGAATTAAAGCTCTCATCTAAGCGTTAAAATGAAAAATAGTGTGTAATAGTGTGAGGCCTTTTTGTGTCATGTTGGGACATTAATTTTAAAGGTCCTATATCATGAGATTTTTCACCTCCATTTGTTCTAGGAACCCCAACAACATAGGGGAAAAAACAGTTGATTTAGCATGATATAGGCCCTTTAAATAAAGACTAAGAGGGAATACAAAGATGGATTTTTCCATTTCAGAATTTGATTTCAGCGATCATGGAAAATCAGAGGCTCCACTCAAGAGTTTCACAAGTGTGACGATGAAATGTTGGTTTTCATCTGGAGTCTTTCTGCTTTACTTCCCAACAGGAGAGCGACTTCTTCACTCCTCAGGGAGAGTTCAGAGTGGATAAAGCCGGCTCGCCAACGCTGCTCAACTGTCTCATGTACAAGATGTCGTACTACAGATTTGGTGAAATGCAGGTAAGGTCTGAAACCTTTCTGCCTGATTGTATAATAGGCAGTCTGTGCTAAAAACAGCTAAAAAAGAATGAGACTGCATGGATGGAAAGTCGCTGCGTTGGTAAAGATATGTCTGAGTCATGAAAGCGTAACAAGCAGCTGTCATCATGCTCTGCCTCTGTTCTTATAGCAGCTCTCTGAAAAATAACAAGCTGTCGCCCTCACCAAAGGTGTAAAACCTGTAGCTACTGTAATATAAGAGCAGAGCTGCCTGACAGACAGCTTGTATTTTAAGGAGGTGCCTTGGGTGGGTGTCTGAAGTCTGAAGAGCGGGTGTTACAGGGGGAAACGAGAGCCTGTGGGACAGAAAAGGAAAGCTTGTCAGTGGTGTTGAACCTCTGGCTCAGCACAGAGAGATGAGAGGGATCCTCGGTGCCAGGTGCTAAAATCCCCCCCGGCTCCCAATCAATGCAGCTGCTGTTCAGGGCTGTGTGACGCTCATTGTCGTCTTTGTTAGAAAATCAGAGGATAAACGAAGCTGAGTGAACCCGATTGGATTTAGTAGAAATCAAATGGTTCAGGCTTTAAGGAGACCTGGAGAGGCTCATGAATATAAAAAATATATCAATCCCAACACACACGCACACACACACACACCAGAGTTTGGGTCATTTCTAATAGTAATCGTGTAATTAATAATCAATCTGTTTCTGCTGTAATTGTTATTAAATTGTAATTGAGTTCAGATAATTGACTTTGTTATTGTAATTGCCATTAAAATTCTATAAAACTATATTTTAAAACTGGGGAACCATGTTACAACTGTAACTGTTATGCACAGTTCTACACATATGTAGTCAATAATTATTAAAATATGTTTCATATCAAACTTTCCCACATTTTACCATTTAAGAAAATAAATCTAGGGGTACACTGACACAAAAAACAATCAGACGCCCACACCAAAAATATTAAAACCTATATTTTCATTGATTAAAAAAAGCCTAATTTCAGGCTCAGTAATTGTGATTAATTGTAATTGAACTTTCGTAATTGAGAACCTAATTGTAATTGACTTTCTGAGGATAAAAAAAAATGATTTAACTGTATTTGGAAAAATTGCTGGTCATAATTGAATTGTAATTAAAAACGTAATAGTAACTGAAAAATATAATTGACCCCAACTTACACACACACACGCACACACACACACATTTAGCATCAGAACCTTTAGAGGCTTTCATCTTCTTTGCTGGGAAACACCAGCGAGGAGAACCCGGAACACCAAAGCCACGACAGCAATGCACCCTGAACGCAGGGATTGAAATAAAAAATAAAAAAAAGAGCAAGCAAACGCATAAAGGGAAGGCAGATGGAGAGTGCAGCTGTGTGTGAAGAGAGGTGACAAATGTGAGGGAGAAGTGCGAACATAACCAGAGTGTGAAGGACAAGCAATCAAAGGCTTTCAGAGCAGAATAACATGGACACCAGGTCTTAAGTGACTCATCCAGTGTAATGAGGCAGCTGCCAATGGGCCGACAGACACACACACACACACACACACACGCATTACACTCACTGTTTGTCTTTTGTATTTGTGTTAATGGTATTTAAACTTGTCTTGTTTGGATTAGTCTAACTGCTTCACATCAAACAGTTTTTATTTTCTTTAGATTTTTTTTATTTAAATCTATTCCTTCATCATTCTTGTGGTACCATAATAAAGTACCAGGGGAAGACTAACTCACACTCTAGAGCAGAGGTTGGTAACTTAACACAGCGGGGGTCACAATAATGTCTGAAGCTGTAACGCTGCCACAGAAATGCACTAAAACAGGCAAGAAGACACGGGTGAAAGGCAACATCTCTTTGCAAACATGTCTGGATTAGGAGTGTAGCTTTTATTTTTTATTTATTTGATCTTAAAGAGAACCACCAGATGATTTTTAAGGTTGTGCTGCAGTTCCTGCATGACACTGGAACGTACGTGAGGATTTAGTTGTTACAATAAAGACCAGTGGAGGGCAGTAATATGCCTTGTGGCGTCCACTCTGAAGAAACACTCAAGGATGCTCATAAAAGTCGTGTTACAAAAAAACGGGACAAACAAAAGAGAAAATAGATGGAGACAAAGATTAAACAGGAGATTTGCTTTGGACCGACGACAAGGTGGAGCTGCTGCTTTGTTGCTATTGTTACTGTTGTTGTAGGGGGTCACGCATGTGGGTTAAGCGAGAGGCGGGGCTATGGCGTCATCATTTGCAGAGTATGCATATATGCCGTCAGCACGGCGACCCAGCGGGTGGCGTTCTCTGCCACTCTGAGATCTGTTTTCAGAAGTGATCAAATTCAGCTTCCAAATCATCATTGCCATGTGGACGCAAAACAACATGACTGTTTAGACTACAACTCGTCTCCGTGTGAACGGGGCCTGATTCAAGAACCACATTATCAACGTTCATGTCAGCATTTCTAATAATGACCAATCTTTAGCTTTAATACTGGAAATAACAAAAGTTTTGTGTTTTTGAACTCGTTTTTTGTGGTTTGGGAGTGAAAGTGTAGCTTTGTGGGTTTTTTGTATTTTTGTCATCTTGTGTGATTAGTGTCTTAGTGTAATTTTTTGTGTCTTTATGGTCATTTTGTGTAGTCTTGTTTTTGTGAGTTTTTAGTCATTTTGTGAAAATGTGTTGTTTTTGAGTCTTTTTGTTGATCTTTGGAGTCATTTTGTGTGCTTTTGTTGTCTTTTGTGGGGTTTTTTGTGTTAAGTTTCATATTTCTTCCAAGTTCTTACATTGCAATTTTTGGGGGGTTTGTTTGGGGAGGTGCCAGTTGTCCATTCCTGCTCTCTCAAAACAGCAGCCAACCAGAATTACTTTGTCTTTCCATTGTTTTATTGATTAGAAGACAAGCATGTATTTGTTCCTCACAGAGACTATGGGCGTCCATCACTTCAATCGATTAGTCTGTAGAATCCCGCTCTGTTTTTCTGACGTTGGATGTTTGTGTTCTGAGAAGTAGAGTGACTCTCTCTCTCTCTCAGTTGGACTTCAGGACGCCTCCGGGCTTCGATCGTACTCGCAACGCTGAGATTGGCAACAAGGACATCAAGTTCAAGCACCTGGAGGAGGCGTTCACCTCCGAGCACTGGCTGGTTCGGATCTACAAGGTGAAGACGCTCAGCAACCGAGAACCTCTCGACCACAAGCCACGCAGCGTCGCCCCCAAGCAGAAGTACACGTCAAAGAAGGCAATGGCACATCACTCACTCTGTCCTCACAAATAACTCAAGAACTCTGATCCTACATCACCACATTCAGACATGTCAACAGATGAGTTCACACAACGTTCTTTAACAGAACATCAGTTTAATATGTGACCACAGGGGGAGAGTTGAGTTGAGTTTATTTGTCATTGCACATGTTACAGAGCAACAAAATTACATGTCAGTTTCATCCCGTCCAAGAAAACATGAAAAGATAATCATAACATGGGAGCACAGGAGCGGGAGAACTGCGGTTCGCCACAAGGGCGGCGCCCCTTATTTAGATGAGAAATGGGAAAACAACGATGGGGAGGAAGGAAGAAGAGATAAAAAAGGCAAAAACCAAACGAGGCCCTTGTAGAGGAGCACTAGAGCTACTAGTACAACACGAGGTTTTTGCTGTAAATAACATTCTGTTGTTAATCTTTCTCACCTAGTTAAACCAGTTAAGTATAAATGTGCATTTGTAAATAAACTGAGGCATGTTTTTGTTGAAATTGTTATTTGATGACTGTTTAAATTGATTTGTAGATGTTTTTCTCTGTGTAGACGTTCTATAAACTTATAGTTCTATGTAATACTAAACTAAGTGTAACAGCACACTGAAGATTAACATTTGGATGAAATGTACTTTTTTTTTAATGAATATGAATGTTTTAAAGATCTTCTCCATGCTCCAACACTGCTGCTTATTAGGGCAGAAATTTCAAGATTCGATTTCAATCAGTGAAGTCTCGATACGATTACAAGATTTTTGATTATTAACAATCATCAATTTGATTTGTGATTATTGCTGATTATTATTCTATTTGTCAGTCAGAAGCTGAATTATTTGACTTACCTTTTGAGTGACACTTCACAGCACCTTCAATATTTTGTAGTAGTGTTGAATTATCCATATTAGATTCATAATTAATCATTTTTCCACCATCCTTACTGATTACAGGCAGGCGCTTGGGTTCAGGCTTTCTACAGAGCTGCATGATGATCTTTTTATCAGAATCATGTGAAAGTGAGATGCAGAACCGTCGCCCTCCAGGACTCCCTTCATCTTTCTCTGCCATCCTAAAAAGAAGCGCTGCCTAACGTGTTTTCAGACTAAAATTGTGTCCCAATACCCACATTTGCACCCCTTGGTTGGGAGTGCGTAGGGTGTCCCAATCTGCCCACTATGCGCCCTTCATGCACACCTGTACGAAGCGTGCATGCAAGCGGATGTCGATGAAGGGAATTACCCATAAGTCCTTTTGTCGTGTGACGTTCCACTTTTTCATTTTATTTTTGAATCGATAGCGGACAAACTCACAGTAAAACCAGAAAAAATTGCAAAAAAAATGTCTTCAAGTGTAAGAAAGTGATGAATTATATAATTTCTTTAATATGTATTTATGAAAGTACATTTTCTCTTACAAGGGTTTGGGTACATGTGGTTACGTTCCGTACATTTTCCCAAATTCGTTGCAATTGTGAAAATATGAAACATACATGAAATGCCTGATTCAATTTCTAATCTTTCACTGGACTAAATTATATTTAATTTTATTCAGTTGGTATTAAGTCCACAAAGAAAAGCCTCTGACTCCGTTACGTGTCTTTCTTCTTCTTCTCAGACGGCTAAGAGGAAGCGTGGACACATCAGGAACAAACTGGCCCTGAAGAAAGGAAAGAAACTTGTCAAAAAATAATCCCAACTCTGAACTGGAGCAGTAACTAAACACAAAGACGTCTCCTCCCACCAATGAAGAAGAACACTGGGGTTGTTTACTGGGCACTTGGCCTCAGGTGCTGCTTGTAAGAGCGCCCTCTGGTGTCTAGGAGGTGTCATTTCTGACCACAGCTGTGGTCCATGTGATCTTAGGACTGTTTTTTTTTTTTTTGTTTTTTGTTTTTTGATTTTTTTGTAATCTTTTTTTTTTTTCTACTTGAATGTGTGATAAGGCATAGGGCTGCTCGACCTGGTTCGAACTCATTGTTTTTTGTGTGTGTGTGAGACCTGTTTGATGGGCTGAGGTGGATGAGAAGATGTGGATGAGGAGGATGAGTAACGTTTGCACCAAAGACTCACGCCTTCGCTCTGCTGCACATGCAAACTGATCACTACTGGGAGAGCGAGGAGGTGCTGGAGTGCAGGGTGACTTCTCGACACGTGTACAGATGCGGCATGGAGGAACGTCTCTGTCCACTCGCAGCTAACGTGTGATATTAACCCTTCCTTCACCTTCCTTGATCCCCGTTTTTAACAGAACGACCTGTAAATATCTGATGTAAAGAAAAAGTCTTCAAGGATGATAATATATTGGATTATTGTGGTGACTTCAATATGCAGTTTTTTTTTCTTTTTTTATTCTCCTGATTTCTTTGTGATTCTGTTTAGGTTTTTTATTTTAGTTTTTTTGTATGGAAGCAAATCGAACAGTGAATGCAATAATTCATGTACAGAGGAGCTTAATGTTTAGTTGAATGATTTCTGAATGTGGTTTTGTACGCCCTCCTTCCTACTTTCTTCATAAAAATGCATAGATTGTATATATCTGCTGCTGGGGTGTGATTTTAACAATTGAAGCGAGAGACTTGTGTAAAAAGTAGTGATAATAAATTAGAACATCCCATCCTGCAAGGGGCGTGTCCTCACACCCTGCAGGGGGTGTGAGCGACAAACCCTAGTGCCTCATCGCGTTTTAATTCAGTTGTGATCGTCCACTTTGCGTTTTATACATTTAAAGGTTTAAATGTGGGGTTAACACTCAGAATGATTGGAAAACAAACTGTTTACCAGTAAAGGAAGCTGAAACCCAGACTGTACTCACACATGGAACAGTTTAAGACGTGGCACATTTATTTGTATGGCACATTTCATACAAAAGGCAATTTAAAAAGTGCAACAAAAAAACAGGATTCTCTCCCCCCCCCAAAAAAAACTAAAAAAAAAAAAAAAAAACGCTTGTGAGTAAGACCTAGAAATATAAAAATGTGGTTAAATAATTTGCAAAATGTTACTTTTTTTTTTTTTTAAACTTGCCTTAAAAAAAACCTTAAAGGAGTTATTAGAAATATGTTGGAATTACATTTCAAATCAGGATTTTTAGAAAATTTTAATTTCAAATTCATATTTTTTGTATATTGGTTAATACATTTAAATGATGAGGTTAATATTTTGTGTAAAAAATTAATATCTTAAAGCTTAAAATTTATCAACAAAATGTACACGCAATTGTTTACTTCATCCTGCTAAACTGTACATTTCCTCAATTTGTAGGTTGTTTTTTAAATTTGTATTTCATGTAATGACACGCAACTTGATTTCTCAAAATTAATTTAAAGTTTGAAAACATAAGAAATTTATGCCAAAGTTCTTGCTTTATTCTACCAACATTAAATATTAAATGATCTCCTAAAAGTGAAACTAAACCCTGGCTAATGCATGTCCCGTCTTGATTATGGGTAGTAAATTTAACAGTTTCAAACCCTAATACATTTATTTTCAGGAGAGAAAAAATGTGTTTTTGTGCTTTACTTTCTCTTTAAGTTGATGCATCATCTTTTTTTTTTTTTTTTTTCAGTTTTTGAATAAAAGGATAGTTTTGCAGCAAAAGTTAGTGTTTCTGTTCATATGAACAGACTACATTTCCCATGATTCTTTAACACCCATGTCCATGGCATGGAAATCAAAGCATAGCACATTTCATAGACGAGACAACTCAATGTGCCTGATCTATATCAGCTTATCTATGGCTCTTGAATGCTTTCATAACAAATCTTAATTTCCTTCTAACATGTGATTTAACACCAACTCTGCACAGTTTGTTCTGTTTTACGACGAAGTTTCGACAAAATACGTTTTCTCCAAACTATCAAAGAAAAAATAAGTAAATAAACTACAATTTTAGGTGCAAACAGTTAATTTTAGCAGCGAGTAAAGCATTCAGCATTTGATAAATGATTAGACGTTGACCTGTGATGGTTCCAGAGTGAATACACTGTGTGCGTGTTTAATAACTTTGTATTCCATCGAAAAGGTGGCACATCAAAGGATTGACACGTTTTGTCAGGTTTGGGAGAAAATGTCAAAATTCTGTTTCACTTTTTGAAAATGTGTCTGATTCTTTGATCCTGTTGTTTTTGATCATCTCTGAAACCTTTGTCACCAGTGAAAGTTTCAAACTATAATTGTTCTTTGTACTTTGATATTTGTTTTTTTTTCTTTGCTTTGTGAAGACGGAGTTGAGCGAAACGCCTTAATGTGATGTACAGTTGGTTCTTTTCCTCCTCTGAGTTGTTTCATTGATTGTCGTTCGTTCCATGCAGTTTCTGCTCACAAGTTTACATTTCTGCATTGTTCTGTTAAGCCATCTTTAAATATACACTTCCACAAACACATTGACGTACAATTTGTGTTCTTTATTGAAGCAAAAATGTGTTTTGATTCTGTGATTTTATGAAACTGCTGTGCAAGTTTTTGTGCACATTTTTTTTCCCCATTCAATTAAAGTAAAGTTTATTAAAAAAAAATTCAAACACCTCAAAATGGAAGTAAAGCTGTTTTAAGGCATAAATTTGGTCGAAAAATGTTCTTACGCCTCAAAACAGATGTAAGGCTTTAGTAAGGCATAAAAAAGGGAGAAATATTTAAAACGCCTCTAAACGGAGGTAAGGCTATAGTAAAGCATATTTTGCAAAAAATAAAAAATTGAGATACGACCATCATTAGATCCTAAAAACTACTACAAATATAATGCACATACTTAAACCGGGCTAAGAAAGCAGTAAAGAACAAAAAATCACCCATAATCGGAAGCAAGGCTGGTGTAAGACATATTTTGAAAAAAATTCAAAAAAAGAAATTGAGATGAGACCCTCATTAGACCCTAAATACCTCTGCAAATATAATGCACATACTTAAACCGGGCTAAGAAAGAAGTAAAGCACAAAAAATGACCTAAAATAAAAAGTAAGGGTATAACAAAACATATTTTTTCAAAAAAAAAAAAAAAAAAAAAAAAATTGAGTTAAGACCATCATTAGACCCTAAAAACCACTGCGAATATAATGCACATACTTAAAATGGGCTAAGAAAGCAATAAGGCACAAAAATTGACAAAAAACTAAAATCACCCAAAATAAAAAGTAAGGCATATTTTTTCAAAAATTTAAAAAAAAAAAAAAATTCAGTTAGGACCATCATTAGACCCTAAAAACTACTGCAAATATAATGCACATACTTAAAATGGGCTAAGAAAGCAGTAAGGCACAAAAAATGACAAAAACAAAAAATCACCCAAAATCAAAAGTAAGGCTATAACAAGGCATATTTTTTCAAAAATTTCAAAAAAAAAAAAAATTGAGTTAGGACCATCATTAGACCCTAAAAACTACTGCAAATATAATGCACATACTTAAAATGGGCTAAGAAAGCAGTAAGGCACAAAAAATGACAAAAACTAAAATCACCAAAATCAAAAGTAAGGCTATAACAAGGCATATTTTTTCAAAAATTTCAAAAAAAAAAAAATTGAGTTAGGACCATCATTAGACCCTAAAAAACACAGCAAATATAATGCACATACTTAAAATGGGCTAAGAAAGCAGTAAGGCACAAAAAATGACAAAAAACTAAAATCACCAAAATCAAAAGTAAGGCTATAACAAGGCATATTTTTTCAAAAATTTCAAAAAAAAAAAAATTGAGTTAGGACCATCATTAGACCCTAAAAACCACTGCAAATATAATGCACATACTTAAAATGGGCTAAGAAAGCAGTAAGGCACAAAAAATGACAAAAAACTAAAATCACCCAAAATCAAAAGTAAGGCTATAACAAGGCATATTTTTTCAAAAATTTCAAAAAAAAAAAAATTGAGTTAGGACCATCATTAGACCCTAAAAACTACTGCAAATATAATGCACATACTTAAAATGGGCTAAGAAAGCAGTAAGGCACAAAAAATGACAAAAAACTAAAATCACCCAAAATCAAAAGTAAGGCTATAACAAGGCATATTTTTTCAAAAATTTCAAAAAAAAAAAAAAATTGAGTTAGGACCATCATTAGACCCTAAAAACTACTGCAAATATAATGCACATACTTAAAATGGGCTAAGAAAGCAGTAAGGCACAAAAAATGACAAAAAACTAAAATCACCCAAAATCAAAAGTAAGGCTATAACAAGGCATATTTTTTCAAAAATTTCAAAAAAAAAAAAAATTGAGTTAGGACCATCATTAGACCCTAAAAACTACTGCAAATATAATGCACATACTTAAAATGGGCTAAGAAAGCAGTAAGGCACAAAAAATGACAAAAAACTAAAATCACCAAAATCAAAAGTAAGGCTATAACAAGGCATATTTTTTCAAAAATTTCAAAAAAAAAAAAAATTGAGTTAGGACCATCATTAGACCCTAAAAACTACTGCAAATATAATGCACATACTTAAAATGGGCTAAGAAAGCAGTAAGGCACAAAAAATGACAAAAAACTAAAATCACCCAAAATCAAAAGTAAGGCTATAACAAGGCATATTTTTTCAAAAATTTCAAAAAAAAAAAAATTGAGTTAGGACCATCATTAGACCCTAAAAACTACTGCAAATATAATGCACATACTTAAAATGGGCTAAGAAAGCAGTAAGGCACAAAAAATGACAAAAAACTAAAATCACCCAAAATCAAAAGTAAGGCTATAACAAGGCATATTTTTTCAAAAATTTCAAAAAAAAAAAAAATTGAGTTAGGGCCATCATTAGACCCTAAAAACTACTGCAAATATAATGCACATACTTAAAATGGGCTAAGAAAGCAGTAAGGCACAAAAAATGACAAAAAACAAAAATCACCCAAAATAAAAAGTAAGGCTATAACAAGGCATATTTTTTCAAAAATTTCAAAAAAAAAAAAAATTGAGTTAGGACCATCATTAGACCCTAAAAACTACTGCAAATATAATGCACATACTTAAAATGGGCTAAGAAAGCAGTAAGGCACAAAAAATGACAAAAAACTAAAATCACCCAAAATCAAAAGTAAGGCTATAACAAGGCATATTTTTTCAAAAATTTCAAAAAAAAAAAAATTGAGTTAGGACCATCATTAGACCCTAAAAACTACTGCAAATATAATGCACATACTTAAAATGGGCTAAGAAAGCAGTAAGGCACAAAAAATGACAAAAAACTAAAATCACCCAAAATCAAAAGTAAGGCTATAACAAGGCATATTTTTTCAAAAATTTCAAAAAAAAAAAAAATTGAGTTAGGACCATCATTAGACCCTAAAAACTACTGCAAATATAATGCACATACTTAAAATGGGCTAAGAAAGCAGTAAGGCACAAAAAATAACAAAAAACTAAAATCACCCAAAATCAAAAGTAAGGCTATAACAAGGCATATTTTTTCAAAAATTTCAAAAAAAAAAAAATTGAGTTAGGACCATCATTAGACCCTAAAAACTACTGCAAATATAATGCACATACTTAAAATGGGCTAAGAAAGCAGTAAGGCACAAAAAATGACAAAAAACTAAAATCAGCCAAAATCAAAAGTAAGGCTATAACAAGGCATATTTTTTCAAAAATTTCAAAAAAAAAAAAATTGAGTTAGGACCATCATTAGACCCTAAAAACTACTGCAAATATAATGCACATACTTAAAATGGGCTAAGAAAGCAGTAAGGCACAAAAATGACAAAAAACTAAAATCACCCAAAATCAAAAGTAAGGCTATAACAAGGCATATTTTTTCAAAAATTTCAAAAAAAAAAAAAATTGAGTTAGGACCATCATTAGACCCTAAAAACTACTGCAAATATAATGCACATACTTAAAATGGGCTAGAAACGCAGTATGGCACAAAAAATGACAAAAAACTAAAATTACCCAAAATCAAAAGTAAGGCTATAACAAGGCATATTTTTTCAAAAATTTCAAAAAAAAAAAAATTGAGTTAGGACCATCATTAGACCCTAAAAACTACTGCAAATATAATGCACATACTTAAAATGGGCTAAGAAAGCAGTAAGGCACAAAAAATGACAAAAAACTAAATTCACCCAAAATCAAAAGTAAGGCTATAACAAGGCATATTTTTTCAAAAATTTCAAAAAAAAAAAAAATTGAGTTAGGACCATCATTAGACCCTAAAAACTACTGCAAATATAATGCACATACTTAAAATGGGCTAAGAAAGCAGTAAGGCACAAAAAATGACAAAAAACTAAAATCACCCAAAATCAAAAGTAAGGCTATAACAAGGCATATTTTTTCAAAAATTTCAAAAAAAAAAAAATTGAGTTAGGACCATCATTAGACCCTAAAAACTACTGCAAATATAATGCACATACTTAAAATGGGCTAAGAAAGCAGTAAGGCACAAAAAATGACAAAAAACTAAAATCAGCCAAAATCAAAAGTAAGGCTATAACAAGGCATATTTTTTCAAAAATTTCAAAAAAAAAAAAAATTGAGTTAGGACCATCATTAGACCCTAAAAACTACTGCAAATATAATGCACATACTTAAAATGGGCTAAGAAAGCAGTAAGGCACAAAAAATGACAAAAAACTAAAATCAGCCAAAATCAAAAGTAAGGCTATAACAAGGCATATTTTTTCAAAAATTTCAAAAAAAAAAAAATTGAGTTAGGACCATCATTAGACCCTAAAAACTACTGCAAATATAATGCACATACTTAAAATGGGCTAAGAAAGCAGTAAGGCACAAAAAATGACAAAAAACTAAAATCAGCCAAAATCAAAAGTAAGGCTATAACAAGGCATATTTTTTCAAAAATTTCAAAAAAAAAAAAATTGAGTTAGGACCATCATTAGACCCTAAAAACTACTGCAAATATAATGCACATACTTAAAATGGGCTAAGAAAGCAGTAAGGCACAAAAAATGACAAAAAACTAAAATCACCCAAAATCAAAAGTAAGGCTATAACAAGGCATATTTTTTCAAAAATTTCAAAAAAAAAAAAAATTGAGTTAGGACCATCATTAGACCCTAAAAACTACTGCAAATATAATGCACATACTTAAAATGGGCTAAGAAAGCAGTAAGGCACAAAAATGACAAAAAACTAAAATCACCCAAAATCAAAAGTAAGGCTATAACAAGGCATATTTTTTCAAAAATTTCAAAAAAAAAAAAAATTGAGTTAGGACCATCATTAGACCCTAAAAACTACTGCAAATATAATGCACATACTTAAAATGGGCTAAGAAAGCAGTAAGGCACAAAAAATGACAAAAAACTAAAATTACCCAAAATCAAAAGTAAGGCTATAACAAGGCATATTTTTTCAAAAATTTCAAAAAAAAAAAAAATTGAGTTAGGACCATCATTAGACCCTAAAAACCACTGCAAATATAATGCACATACTTAAAATGGGCTAAGAAAGCAGTAAGGCACAAAAAATGACAAAAAACTAAAATTAACCAAAATCAAAAGTAAGGCTATAACAAGGCATATTTTTTCAAAAATTTCAAAAAAAAAAAAAATTGAGTTAGGACCATCATTAGACCCTAAAAACTACTGCAAATATAATGCACATACTTAAAATGGGCTAAGAAAGCAGTAAGGCACAAAAAATGACAAAAAACTAAAATCACCCAAAATCAAAAGTAAGGCTATAACAAGGCATATTTTTTCAAAAATTTCAAAAAAAAAAAAAATTGAGTTAGGACCATCATTAGATCCTAAAAACTACTGCAAATATAATGCACATACTTAAAATGGGCTAAGAAAGCAGTAAGGCACAAAAAATGACAAAAAACTAAAATCACCCAAAATCAAAAGTAAGGCTATAACAAGGCATATTTTTTCAAAAATTTCAAAAAAAAAAAAATTGAGTTAGGACCATCATTAGACCCTAAAAACCACTGCAAATATAATGCACATACTTAAAATGGGCTAAGAAAGCAGTAAGGCACAAAAAATGACAAAAAACAAAAATTCACCCAAAATCAAAAGTAAGGCTATAGCAAGGCATATTTTTTCAAAAATTTCAAAAAAAAAAAAAATTGAGTTAGGACCATCATTAGACCCTAAAAACTACTGCAAATATAATGCACATACTTAAAATGGGCTAAGAAAGCAGTAAGGCACAAAAAATGACAAAAAACTAAAATCACCCAAAATCAAAAGTAAGGCTATAACAAGGCATATTTTTTCAAAAATTTCAAAAAAAAAAAAATTGAGTTAGGACCATCATTAGACCCTAAAAACTACTGCAAATATAATGCACATACTTAAAATGGGCTAAGAAAGCAGTAAGGCACAAAAAATGACAAAAAACTAAAATTACCCAAAATCAAAAGTAAGGCTATAACAAGGCATATTTTTTCAAAAATTTCAAAAAAAAAAAAAATTGAGTTAGGACCATCATTAGACCCTAAAAACCACTGCAAATATAATGCACATACTTAAAATGGGCTAAGAAAGCAGTAAGGCACAAAAAATGACAAAAAACTAAAATCACCCAAAATCAAAAGTAAGGCTATAACAAGGCATATTTTTTCAAAAATTTCAAAAAAAAAAAAAATTGAGTTAGGACCATCATTAGACCCTAAAAACCACTGCAAATATAATGCACATACTTAAAATGGGCTAAGAAAGCAGTAAGGCACAAAAATGACAAAAAACTAAAATCACCCAAAATCAAAAGTAAGGCTATAACAAGGCATATTTTTTCAAAAATTTCAAAAAAAAAAAAAATTGAGTTAGGACCATCATTAGACCCTAAAAACTACTGCAAATATAATGCACATACTTAAAATGGGCTAAGAAAGCAGTAAGGCACAAAAAATGACAAAAAACTAAAATCACCCAAAATCAAAAGTAAGGCTATAACAAGGCATATTTTTTCAAAAATTTCAAAAAAAAAAAAAAATTGAGTTAGGACCATCATTAGACCCTAAAAACTACTGCAAATATAATGCACATACTTAAAATGGGCTAAGAAAGCAGTAAGGCACAAAAAATGACAAAAAACTAAAATCACCCAAAATCAAAAGTAAGGCTATAACAAGGCATATTTTTTCAAAAATTTCAAAAAAAAAAAAATTGAGTTAGGACCATCATTAGACCCTAAAAACTACTGCAAATATAATGCACATACTTAAAATGGGCTAAGAAAGCAGTAAGGCACAAAAAATGACAAAAAACACACAAAATCAAAAGTAAGGCTATAACAAGGCATATTTTTTCAAAAATTTCAAAAAAAAAAAAATTGAGTTAGGACCATCATTAGACCCTAAAAACTACTGCAAATATAATGCACATACTTAAAATGGGCTAAGAAAGCAGTAAGGCACAAAAAATGACAAAAAACTAAAATCACCAAAATCAAAAGTAAGGCTATAACAAGGCATATTTTTTCAAAAATTTCAAAAAAAAAAAAATTGAGTTAGGACCATCATTAGACCCTAAAAACTACTGCAAATATAATGCACATACTTAAAATGGGCTAAGAAAGCAGCAAGGCACAAAAAATGACAAAAAACTAAAATCACCCAAAATCAAAAGTAAGGCTATAACAAGGCATATTTTTTCAAAAATTTCAAAAAAAAAAAAATTGAGTTAGGACCATCATTAGACCCTAAAAACTACTGCAAATATAATGCACATACTTAAAATGGGCTAAGAAAGCAGTAAGGCACAAAAAATGACAAAAAACTAAAATCACCAAAATCAAAAGTAAGGCTATAACAAGGCATATTTTTTCAAAAATTTCAAAAAAAAAAAAAAATGAGTTAGGACCATCATTAGACCCTAAAAACTACTGCAAATATAATGCACATACTTAAAATGGGCTAAGAAAGCAGTAAGGCACAAAAAATGACAAAAAACTAAAATCACCCAAAATCAAAAGTAAGGCTATAACAAGGCATATTTTTTCAAAAATTTCAAAAAAAAAAAAATTGAGTTAGGACCATCATTAGACCCTAAAAACTACTGCAAATATAATGCACATACTTAAAATGGGCTAAGAAAGCAGTAAGGCACAAAAAATGACAAAAAACTAAAATCACCAAAATCAAAAGTAAGGCTATAACAAGGCATATTTTTTCAAAAATTTCAAAAAAAAAAAAAATTGAGTTAGGACCATCATTAGACCCTAAAAACTACTGCAAATATAATGCACATACTTAAAATGGGCTATGAAAGCAGTAAGGCACAAAAAATGACAAAAAACTAAAATCACCAAAATCAAAAGTAAGGCTATAACAAGGCATATTTTTTCAAAAATTTCAAAAAAAAAAAAAATTGAGTTAGGACCATCATTAGACCCTAAAAACTACTGCAAATATAATGCACATACTTAAAATGGGCTAAGAAAGCAGTAAGGCACAAAAAAAGACAAAAAACTAAAATCACCAAAATCAAAAGTAAGGCTATAACAAGGCATATTTTTTCAAAAATTTCAAAAAAAAAAAAAAATTGAGTTAGGACCATCATTAGACCCTAAAAACTACTGCAAATATAATGCACATACTTAAAATGGGCTAAGAAAGCAGTAAGGCACAAAAAATGACAAAAAACTAAAATCACCAAAATCAAAAGTAAGGCTATAACAAGGCATATTTTTTCAAAAATTTCAAAAAAAAAAAAATTGAGTTAGGACCATCATTAGACCCTAAAAACTACTGCAAATATAATGCACATACTTAAAATGGGCTAAGAAAGCAGTAAGGCACAAAAAATGACAAAAAACTAAAATCACCAAAATCAAAAGTAAGGCTATAACAAGGCATATTTTTTCAAAAATTTCAAAAAAAAAAAAATTGAGTTAGGACCATCATTAGACCCTAAAAACTACTGCAAATATAATGCACATACTTAAAATGGGCTAAGAAAGCAGTAAGGCACAAAAAATGACAAAAAACTAAAATCAGCCAAAATCAAAAGTAAGGCTATAACAAGGCATATTTTTTCAAAAATTTCAAAAAAAAAAAAAATTGAGTTAGGACCATCATTAGACCCTAAAAACTACTGCAAATATAATGCACATACTTAAAATGGGCTAAGAAAGCAGTAAGGCACAAAAAATGACAAAAAACTAAAATCACCAAAATCAAAAGTAAGGCTATAACAAGGCATATTTTTTCAAAAATTTCAAAAAAAAAAAAAATTGAGTTAGGACCATCATTAGACCCTAAAAACTACTGCAAATATAATGCACATACTTAAAATGGGCTAAGAAAGCAGTAAGGCACAAAAAATGACAAAAAACTAAAATCACCAAAATCAAAAGTAAGGCTATAACAAGGCATATTTTTTCAAAAATTTCAAAAAAAAAAAAATTGAGTTAGGACCATCATTAGACCCTAAAAACTACTGCAAATATAATGCACATACTTAAAATGGGCTAAGAAAGCAGTAAGGCACAAAAAATGACAAAAACTAAAATCACCAAAATCAAAAGTAAGGCTATAACAAGGCATATTTTTTCAAAAATTTCAAAAAAAAAAAAAATTGAGTTAGGACCATCATTAGACCCTAAAAACTACTGCAAATATAATGCACATACTTAAAATGGGCTAAGAAAGCAGTAAGGCACAAAAAATGACAAAAAACTAAAATCACCCAAAATCAAAAGTAAGGCTATAACAAGGCATATTTTTTCAAAAATTTCAAAAAAAAAAAAAATTGAGTTAGGACCATCATTAGACCCTAAAAACTACTGCAAATATAATGCACATACTTAAAATGGGCTAAGAAAGCAGTAAGGCACAAAAAATGACAAAAAAAAAAATCACCAAAATCAAAAGTAAGGCTATAACAAGGCATATTTTTTCAAAAATTTCAAAAAAAAAAAAAATTGAGTTAGGACCATCATTAGACCCTAAAAACTACTGCAAATATAATGCACATACTTAAAATGGGCTAAGAAAGCAGTAAGGCACAAAAAATGACAAAAAACTAAAATCACCAAAATCAAAAGTAAGGCTATAACAAGGCATATTTTTTCAAAAATTTCAAAAAAAAAAAAAATTGAGTTAGGACCATCATTAGACCCTAAAAACTACTGCAAATATAATGCACATACTTAAAATGGGCTAAGAAAGCAGTAAGGCACAAAAAATGACAAAAAACTAAAATCACCCAAAATCAAAAGTAAGGCTATAACAAGGCATATTTTTTCAAAAATTTCAAAAAAAAAAAAAATTGAGTTAGGACCATCATTAGACCCTAAAAACTACTGCAAATATAATGCACATACTTAAAATGGGCTAAGAAAGCAGTAAGGCACAAAAAATGACAAAAAACTAAAATCACCAAAATCAAAAGTAAGGCTATAACAAGGCATATTTTTTCAAAAATTTCAAAAAAAAAAAAAATTGAGTTAGGACCATCATTAGACCCTAAAAACTACTGCAAATATAATGC
The DNA here is from genome assembly GCF_900634775.1 of Gouania willdenowi. Taxonomy (NCBI): domain Eukaryota; kingdom Metazoa; phylum Chordata; class Actinopteri; order Blenniiformes; family Gobiesocidae; genus Gouania; species Gouania willdenowi. Next base: position 6,644,120 of record NC_041054.1, read on the forward strand.
ACATACTTAAAATGGGCTAAGAAAGCAGTAAGGCACAAAAAATGACAAAAAACTAAAATCACCCAAAATCAAAAGTAAGGCTATAACAAGGCATATTTTTTCAAAAATTTCAAAAAAAAAAAAAATTGAGTTAGGACCATCATTAGACCCTAAAAACTACTGCAAATATAATGCACATACTTAAAATGGGCTAAGAAAGCAGTAAGGCACAAAAAATGACAAAAAACTAAAATCACCCAAAATCAAAAGTAAGGCTATAACAAGGCATATTTTTTCAAAAATTTCAAAAAAAAAAAAAATTGAGTTAGGACCATCATTAGACCCTAAAAACTACTGCAAATATAATGCACATACTTAAAATGGGCTAAGAAAGCAGTAAGGCACAAAAAATGACAAAAAACTAAAATCACCCAAAATCAAAAGTAAGGCTATAACAAGGCATATTTTTTCAAAAATTTCAAAAAAAAAAAAATTGAGTTAGGACCATCATTAGACCCTAAAAACTACTGCAAATATAATGCACATACTTAAAATGGGCTAAGAAAGCAGTAAGGCACAAAAAATGACAAAAAACTAAAATCACCCAAAATAAAAAGTAAGGCTATAACAAGGCATATTTTTTCAAAAATTTCAAAAAAAAAAAAAATTGAGTTAGGACCATCATTAGACCCTAAAAACTACTGCAAATATAATGCACATACTTAAAATGGGCTAAGAAAGCAGTAAGGCACAAAAAATGACAAAAAACTAAAATCACCCAAAATCAAAAGTAAGGCTATAACAAGGCATATTTTTTCAAAAATTTCAAAAAAAAAAAAAATTGAGTTAGGACCATCATTAGACCCTAAAAACTACTGCAAATATAATGCACATACTTAAAATGGGCTAAGAAAGCAGTAAGGCACAAAAAATGACAAAAAACTAAAATCACCCAAAATCAAAAGTAAGGCTATAACAAGGCATATTTTTTCAAAAATTTCAAAAAAAAAAAAATTGAGTTAGGACCATCATTAGACCCTAAAAACTACTGCAAATATAATGCACATACTTAAAATGGGCTAAGAAAGCAGTAAGGCACAAAAAATGACAAAAAACTAAAATCACCCAAAATCAAAAGTAAGGCTATAACAAGGCATATTTTTTCAAAAATTTCAAAAAAAAAAAAAATTGAGTTAGGACCATCATTAGACCCTAAAAACTACTGCAAATATAATGCACATACTTAAAATGGGCTAAGAAAGCAGTAAGGCACAAAAAATGACAAAAAACTAAAATCACCCAAAATCAAAAGTAAGGCTATAACAAGGCATATTTTTTCAAAAATTTCAAAAAAAAAAAAAATTGAGTTAGGACCATCATTAGACCCTAAAAACTACTGCAAATATAATGCACATACTTAAAATGGGCTAAGAAAGCAGTAAGGCACAAAAAATGACAAAAAACTAAAATCACCCAAAATCAAAAGTAAGGCTATAACAAGGCATATTTTTTCAAAAATTTCAAAAAAAAAAAAAATTGAGTTAGGACCATCATTAGACCCTAAAAACTACTGCAAATATAATGCACATACTTAAAATGGGCTAAGAAAGCAGTAAGGCACAAAAAATGACAAAAAACTAAAATCACCAAAATCAAAAGTAAGGCTATAACAAGGCATATTTTTTCAAAAATTTCAAAAAAAAAAAAATTGAGTTAGGACCATCATTAGACCCTAAAAACTACTGCAAATATAATGCACATACTTAAAATGGGCTAAGAAAGCAGTAAGGCACAAAAAATGACAAAAAACTAAAATCACCCAAAATCAAAAGTAAGGCTATAACAAGGCATATTTTTTCAAAAATTTCAAAAAAAAAAAAAATTGAGTTAGGACCATCATTAGACCCTAAAAACTACTGCAAATATAATGCACATACTTAAAATGGGCTAAGAAAGCAGTAAGGCACAAAAAATGACAAAAAACTAAAATCAACCAAAATCAAAAGTAAGGCTATAACAAGGCATATTTTTTCAAAAATTTCAAAAAAAAAAAAAATTGAGTTAGGACCATCATTAGACCCTAAAAACTACTGCAAATATAATGCACATACTTAAAATGGGCTAAGAAAGCAGTAAGGCACAAAAAATGACAAAAAACTAAAATCACCCAAAATCAAAAGTAAGGCTATAACAAGGCATATTTTTTCAAAAATTTCAAAAAAAAAAAAATTGAGTTAGGACCATCATTAGACCCTAAAAACTACTGCAAATATAATGCACATACTTAAAATGGGCTAAGAAAGCAGTAAGGCACAAAAAATGACAAAAAACTAAAATAAACCAAAATCAAAAGTAAGGCTATAACAAGGCATATTTTTTCAAAAATTTCAAAAAAAAAAAAATTGAGTTAGGACCATCATTAGACCCTAAAAACTACTGCAAATATAATGCACATACTTAAAATGGGCTAAGAAAGCAGTAAGGCACAAAAAATGACAAAAAACTAAAATCACCCAAAATCAAAAGTAAGGCTATAACAAGGCATATTTTTTCAAAAATTTCAAAAAAAAAAAAATTGAGTTAGGACCATCATTAGACCCTAAAAACTACTGCAAATATAATGCACATACTTAAAATGGGCTAAGAAAGCAGTAAGGCACAAAAAATGACAAAAAACTAAAATCACCAAAATCAAAAGTAAGGCTATAACAAGGCATATTTTTTCAAAAATTTCAAAAAAAAAAAAAATTGAGTTAGGACCATCATTAGACCCTAAAAACTACTGCAAATATAATGCACATACTTAAAATGGGCTAAGAAAGCAGTAAGGCACAAAAAATGACAAAAAACTAAAATCACCAAAATCAAAAGTAAGGCTATAACAAGGCATATTTTTTCAAAAATTTCAAAAAAAAAAAAATTGAGTTAGGACCATCATTAGACCCTAAAAACTACTGCAAATATAATGCACATACTTAAAATGGGCTAAGAAAGCAGTAAGGCACAAAAAATGACAAAAAACTAAAATCACCAAAATCAAAAGTAAGGCTATAACAAGGCATATTTTTTCAAAAATTTCAAAAAAAAAAAAAATTGAGTTAGGACCATCATTAGACCCTAAAAACTACTGCAAATATAATGCACATACTTAAAATGGGCTAAGAAAGCAGTAAGGCACAAAAAATGACAAAAAACTAAAATCACCCAAAATCAAAAGTAAGGCTATAACAAGGCATATTTTTTCAAAAATTTCAAAAAAAAAAAAATTGAGTTAGGACCATCATTAGACCCTAAAAACTACTGCAAATATAATGCACATACTTAAAATGGGCTAAGAAAGCAGTAAGGCACAAAAAATGACAAAAAACTAAAATCACCAAAATCAAAAGTAAGGCTATAACAAGGCATATTTTTTCAAAAATTTCAAAAAAAAAAAAAATTGAGTTAGGACCATCATTAGACCCTAAAAACTACTGCAAATATAATGCACATACTTAAAATGGGCTAAGAAAGCAGTAAGGCACAAAAAATGACAAAAAACTAAAATCACCCAAAATCAAAAGTAAGGCTATAACAAGGCATATTTTTTCAAAAATTTCAAAAAAAAAAAAAATTGAGTTAGGACCATCATTAGACCCTAAAAACTACTGCAAATATAATGCACATACTTAAAATGGGCTAAGAAAGCAGTAAGGCACAAAAAATGACAAAAAACTAAAATCACCCAAAATCAAAAGTAAGGCTATAACAAGGCATATTTTTTCAAAAATTTCAAAAAAAAAAAAAATTGAGTTAGGACCATCATTAGACCCTAAAAACTACTGCAAATATAATGCACATACTTAAAATGGGCTAAGAAAGCAGTAAGGCACAAAAAATGACAAAAAACTAAAATCACCAAAATCAAAAGTAAGGCTATAACAAGGCATATTTTTTCAAAAATTTCAAAAAAAAAAAAAATTGAGTTAGGACCATCATTAGACCCTAAAAACTACTGCAAATATAATGCACATACTTAAAATGGGCTAAGAAAGCAGTAAGGCACAAAAAATGACAAAAAACTAAAATCAACCAAAATCAAAAGTAAGGCTATAACAAGGCATATTTTTTCAAAAATTTCAAAAAAAAAAAAATAGAGTTAGGACCATCATTAGACCCTAAAAACTACTGCAAATATAATGCACATACTTAAAATGGGCTAAGAAAGCAGTAAGGCACAAAAAATGACAAAAAACTAAAATCACCAAAATCAAAAGTAAGGCTATAACAAGGCATATTTTTTCAAAAATTTCAAAAAAAAAAAAATTGAGTTAGGACCATCATTAGACCCTAAAAACTACTGCAAATATAATGCACATACTTAAAATGGGCTAAGAAAGCAGTAAGGCACAAAAAATGCCAAAAAATTAAAATCACCAAAATCAAAAGTAAGGCTATAACAAGGCATATTTTTTCAAAAATTTCAAAAAAAAAAAAAATTGAGTTAGGACCATCATTAGACCCTAAAAACTACTGCAAATATAATGCACATACTTAAAATGGGCTAAGAAAGCAGTAAGGCACAAAAAATGACAAAAAACTAAAATCACCCAAAATCAAAAGTAAGGCTATAACAAGGCATATTTTTCAAAAATTTCAAAAAAAAAAAAAATTGAGTTAGGACCATCATTAGACCCTAAAAACTACTGCAAATATAATGCACATACTTAAAATGGGCTAAGAAAGCAGTAAGGCACAAAAAATGACAAAAAACTAAAATCACCCAAAATCAAAAGTAAGGCTATAGCAAGGCATATTTTTTCAAAAATTTCAAAAAAAAAAAAAATTGAGTTAGGACCATCATTAGACCCTAAAAACTACTGCAAATATAATGCACATACTTAAACATGGCTAAGAAAGCAGTAAGGCACAAAAATGACAAAAAACTAAAATCACCCAAAATCAAAAGTAAGGCTATAACAAGGCATATTTTTTCAAAAATTTCAAAAAAAAAAAAAATTGAGTTAGGACCATCATTAGACCCTAAAAACTACTGCAAATATAATGCACATACTTAAAATGGGCTAAGAAAGCAGAAAGGCACAAAAAATGACAAAAAACTAAAATCACCCAAAATCAAAAGTAAGGCTATAACAAGGCATATTTTTTCAAAAATTTCAAAAAAAAAAAAAATTGAGTTAGGACCATCATTAGACCCTAAAAACTACTGCAAATATAATGCACATACTTAAAATGGGCTAAGAAAGCAGTAAGGCACAAAAAATGACAAAAAACTAAAATCACCCAAAATCAAAAGTAAGGCTATAACAAGGCATTTTTTTTCAAAAATTTCAAAAAAAAAAAAATTGAGTTAGGACCATCATTAGACCCTAAAAACTACTGCAAATATAATGCACATACTTAAAATGGGCTAAGAAAGCAGTAAGGCACAAAAAATGACAAAAAACTAAAATCACCCAAAATCAAAAGTAAGGCTATAACAAGGCATATTTTTTCAAAAATTTCAAAAAAAAAAAAATTGAGTTAGGACCATAATTAGACCCTAAAAACCACTGCAAATATAATGCACATACTTAAAATGGGCTAAGAAAGCAGTAAGGCACAAAAATGACAAAAAACTAAAATCACCCAAAATCAAAAGTAAGGCTATAACAAGGCATATTTTTTCAAAAATTTCAAAAAAAAAAAAATTGAGTTAGGACCATCATTAGACCCTAAAAACTACTGCAAATATAATGCACATACTTAAAATGGGCTAAGAAAGCAGTAAGGCACAAAAAATGACAAAAAACTAAAATTACCCAAAATCAAAAGTAAGGCTATAACAAGGCATATTTTTTCAAAAATTTCAAAAAAAAAAAAATTGAGTTAGGACCATCATTAGACCCTAAAAACTACTGCAAATATAATGCACATACTTAAAATGGGCTAAGAAAGCAGTAAGGCACAAAAAATGACAAAAAACTAAATCACCCAAAATCAAAAGTAAGGCTATAACAAGGCATATTTTTTCAAAAATTTCAAAAAAAAAAAAAATTGAGTTAGGACCATCATTAGACCCTAAAAACCACTGCAAATATAATGCACATACTTAAAATGGGCTAAGAAAGCAGTAAGGCACAAAAAATGACAAAAAACTAAAATCACCCAAAATCAAAAGTAAGGCTATAACAAGGCATATTTTTTCAAAAATTTCAAAAAAAAAAAAATTGAGTTAGGACCATCATTAGACCCTAAAAACTACTGCAAATATAATGCACATACTTAAAATGGGCTAAGAAAGCAGTAAGGCACAAAAAATGACAAAAAACTAAAATTACCCAAAATCAAAAGTAAGGCTATAACAAGGCATATTTTTTCAAAAATTTCAAAAAAAAAAAAATTGAGTTAGGACCATCATTAGACCCTAAAAACCACTGCAAATATAATGCACATACTTAAAATGGGCTAAGAAAGCAGTAAGGCACAAAAATGACAAAAAACTAAAATCACCAAAATCAAAAGTAAGGCTATAACAAGGCATATTTTTTCAAAAATTTCAAAAAAAAAAAAATTGAGTTAGGACCATCATTAGACCCTAAAAACTACTGCAAATATAATGCACATACTTAAAATGGGCTAAGAAAGCAGTAAAGGCACAAAAAATGACAAAAAACTAAAATCACCCAAAATCAAAAGTAAGGCTATAACAAGGCATATTTTTTCAAAAATTTCAAAAAAAAAAAAATTGAGTTAGGACCATCATTAGACCCTAAAAACTACTGCAAATATAATGCACATACTTAAAATGGCTAAGAAAGCAGTAAGGCACAAAAAATGACAAAAAACAAAATCACCAAAATAAAAAGTAAGGCTATAACAAGGCATATTTTTTCAAAAATTTCAAAAAAAAAAAAAATTGAGTTAGGACCATCATTAGACCCTAAAAACCACTGCAAATATAATGCACATACTTAAAATGGGCTAAGAAAGCAGTAAGGCACAAAAAATGACAAAAAACTAAAATCACCCAAAATCAAAAGTAAGGCTATAACAAGGCATATTTTTTCAAAAATTTCAAAAAAAAAAAAAATTGAGTTAGGACCATCATTAGACCCTAAAAACCACTGCAAATATAATGCACATACTTAAAATGGGCTAAGAAAGCAGTAAGGCACAAAAAATGACAAAAAACTAAAATCACCCAAAATCAAAAGTAAGGCTATAACAAGGCATATTTTTTCAAAAATTTCAAAAAAAAAAAAAATTGAGTTAGGACCATCATTAGACCCTAAAAACTACTGCAAATATAATGCACATACTTAAAATGGGCTAAGAAAGCAGTAAGGCACAAAAAATGACAAAAACAAAAATCACCCAAAATCAAAAGTAAGGCTATAACAAGGCATATTTTTTTGAAAATTAAAAAAAAAAAAAAAATTGAGTTGGGACCATCATTAGACCCTAAAAACTACTGCAAATATAATGCACATACTTAAAATGGACTAAGAAAGCAGTAAGGCACAAAAAATGACAAGAACAAAAAATCACCTAAAATCAAAAGTAAGGCTATAACAAGGCATATTTTTTCAAAAATTTCAAAAAAAAAAAAAATTGAGTTAGGACCATCATTAGACCCTAAAAACCACTGCAAATATAATGCACATACTTAAAATGGACTAAGAAAGCAGTAAGGCACAAAAAATGACAAAAACAAAAAATCACCTAAAATCAAAAGTAAGGCTATAACAAGGCATATTTTTTCAAAAATTTCAAAAAAAAAAAAATTGAGTTAGGACCATCATTAGACCCTAAAAACCACTGCAAATATAATGCACATACTTAAAATGGGCTAAGAAAGCAGAAAGGCACAAAAAATGACAAAAAACTAAAATCACCCAAAATCAAAAGTAAGGCTATAACAAATTTTTTCAAAAATTTAAAAAAAAAAAAAATTGAGTTAGGGCCATCATTAGACCCTAAAAACCACTGCAAATATAATGCACATACTTAAAATGGGCTAAGAAAGCAGTAAGGCACAAAAAATGACAAAAATCTAAAATCACCCAAAATCAAAAGTAAGGCTATAACAAGGCATATTTTTTCAAAAATTTCAAAAAAATTTCAAAAAAAAAAAAATTGAGTTAAGACCATCATTAGACAATCAAAACCTACTGCAAATATAATGCACATACTTAAAATGGGTTAAAAAAGCAGTAAGGCACAAAAATGACAAAAAACTAAATCACCCAAAATCAAAAGTAAGGCTATAACAAGGCATATTTTTTCAAAAATTTCAAAAAAAAAAAAAAAAAAAAAATTTGAGTTAGGACCATTATTAGACAATCAAAACCCCTGCAAATATAATGCACATACTTAAAATGGACTAAGAAAGCAGTAAGGCACAAAAAATGACAAAAACAAAAAATCACCTAAAATCAAAAGTAAGGCTATAACAAGGCATATTTTTTCAAAAATTTCAAAAAAAAAAAAAATTGAGTTAGGGCCATCATTAGACCCTAAAAACCACTGCAAATATAATGCACATACTTAAAATGGACTAAGAAAGCAGTAAGGCACAAAAAGGGACAAAAACAAAAAATCACCTAAAATCAAAAGTAAGGCTATAACAAGGCATAATTTTTCAAAATTTTCAAAAAAAAAAAAATCTTAGTTAGGACCATCATTAGACCCTAAAAACTACTGCAAATATAATGCACATACTTAAAATGGGCTAAGAAAGCAGTAAGGCACAAAAAATGACAAAAAACTAAAATCACCCAAAATCAAAAGTAAGGCTATAACAAGGCATATTTTGCAAAAATTAAAAAATAAATAAAAAAAATTGAGTTAGGACCATCATTAGACCCTAAAAACTACTGCAAATATAATGCACATACTTAAACAGGGCTAAGAAAGCAGTAAGGCACAAAAAATGACAAAAACTAAAATCACCCAAAATCAAAAGTAAGGCTATAACAAGGCATATTTTTCAAAAATTTCAAAAAAAAAAAAATTGAGTTAGGACCATCATTAGACCCTAAAAACTACTGCAAATATAATGCACATACTTAAACAGGGCTAAGAAAGCAGTAAGGCACAAAAAATGACAAAAAACTATAATCACCCAAAATCAAAAGTAAGGCTATAACAAGGCATATTTTTTCAAAAATTTCAAAAAAAAAAAAATTGAGTTAGGACCATCATTAGACCCTAAAAACTACTGCAAATATAATGCACATACTTAAACATGGCTAAGAAAGCAGTAAGGCACAAAAAATGACAAAAAACTAAAATCACCCAAAATCAAAAGTAAGGCTATAACAAGGCATATTTTTTCAAAAATTTAAAAAATAAAAAAAATAAAAAAATTGAGTTAAGACCATCATTAGACAATCAAAACCACTGCAAATATAATGCACATACTTAAAATGGGCTAAGAAAGCAGTAAGGCACAAAAATTGACAAAAAACTAAATTCACCCAAAATCAAAAGTAAGGCTATAACAAGGCATATTTTTTCAAAAATTTCAAAAAAAAAAAAATAAAATAAATTGAGTTAAGACCATCATTAGACAATCAAAACCACTGCAAATATAATGCACATACTTAAAATGGACTAAGAAAGCAGTAAGGCACAAAAAATGACAAAAACAAAAAATCACCCAAAATCAAAAGTAAGGCATATTTTTTCAAAAATTTCAAAAAAAAAAAAAATTGAGTTAGGACCATCATTAGACCCTAAAAACCACTGCAAATATAATGCACATACTTAAAATGGGCTAAGAAAGCAGAAAGGCACAAAAAATGACAAAAAACTAAATTCACCCAAAATCAAAAGTAAGGCTATAACAAGGCATATTTTTTCAAAAATTTAAAAAAAAAAAAAAATTGAGTTAGGACCATCATTAGACCCTAAAAACTACTGCAAATATAATGCACATACTTAAAATGGGCTAAGAAAGCAGTAAGGCACAAAAAATGACAAAAACAAAAATCACCTAAAATCAAAAGTAAGGCTATAACAAGGCATATTTTTTCAAAAATTTCAAAAAAAAAAAAATTGAGTTAGGACCATCATTAGACCCTAAAAACCACTGCAAATATAATGCACATACTTAAAATGGGCTAAGAAAGCAGTAAGGCACAAAAAATGACAAAAACAAAAAATCACCTAAAATCAAAAGTAAGGCTATAACAAGGCATATTTTTTCAAAAATTTCAAAAAAAAAAAAATTGAGTTAGGACCATCATTAGACCCTAAAAACCACTGCAAATATAATGCACATACTTAAAATGGGCTAAGAAAGCAGAAAGGCACAAAAAATGACAAAAACTAAAATCACCCAAAATCAAAAGTAAGGCTATAACAAGCATATTTTTTCAAAAATTTCAAAAAAAAAAAAAATTGAGTTAGGACCATCATTAGACCCTAAAAACTACTGCAAATATAATGCACATACTTAAAATGGGCTAAGAAAGCAGTAAGGCACAAAAATGACAAAAAACTAAATCACCCAAAATCAAAAGTAAGGCTATAACAAGGCATATTTTTTCAAAAATTTCAAAAAAAAAAAAAAATTGAGTTAGGACCATCATTAGACCCTAAAAACCACTGCAAATATAATGCACATACTTAAAATGGACTAAGAAAGCAGTAAGGCACAAAAAATGACAAAAAACAAAAATCACCTAAAATCAAAAGTAAGGCTATAACAAGGCATATTTTTTCAAAAATTTCAAAAAAAAAAAAAATTGAGTTAGGACCATCATTAGACCCTAAAAACTACTGCAAATATAATGCACATACTTAAAATGGGCTAAGAAAGCAGTAAGGCACAAAAATTGACAAAAAACTAAAATCACCTAAAATCAAAAGTAAGGCTATAACAAAGCATATTTTTTCAAAAATTTCAAAAAAAAAAAAATTGAGTTAGGGCCATCATTAGACCCTAAAAACCACTGCAAATATAATGCACATACTTAAAATGGACTAAGAAAGCAGTAAGGCACAAAAAGGGACAAAAACAAAAAATCACCTAAAATCAAAAGTAAGGCTATAACAAGGCATAATTTTTCAAAATTTTCAAAAAAACAAAATCTTAGTTAGGGCCATCATTAGACCCTAAAAACTACTGCAAATATAATGCACGTACTTAAAATGGGCTAAGAAAGCAGTAAGGCACAAAAAATGACAAAAAACTAAAATTACCCAAAATCAAAAGTAAGGCTATAACAAGGCATATTTTGCAAAAATTAAAAAATTAAATAAATAATTAAATTGAGATAAGACCATTATTAGACCCTAAAACCTACTAGAAATATAAGGCACATACTTAAACAGGGCTAAGAATGCAGTAAGAAATTAAAAATGACCCAAATCACCCAAAATCAGAAGTATGGCTATTGTAAAGCATATTTTGCAAAAATAAAAAAAAGGAAAAAAATTGAGATAAGATCATCATTAGACCCTAAAAACTACTGCAAATATAATGCACGTACTTAAACAGGGCTAAGAAAGCAGTAAGGCATAAAAAAAATGACAAAATAAAAAAATCACATAACATCGGAGGTAAGGCTATATAGTAAGGTATATTTTGCAAAAATTTAAAAAAAAAAATTGAGATAAGACCATCATTAGACCCTAAAAACTACTACAAATATAATGCACATACTCAAACAGGCTAAAAAAAAGCAGTAAGTCACAAAAAATGACAAAATAAATAAATCACCTAAAATTGGAGGAAAGGCATATTTTGCAAAAATTTAAAAAATAAAAAAAATAAAAAAATTGAGTTAAGACCATCATTAGACCCTAAAAACGACTGCAAATATAATTCACATACTTAAACAGGGGTAAGAATGCAGTAAGGTACAAAAAATCGCTCTTCACTAAGGCTTATAGTAAGGCATAAAAAGGGAGAAAAAATTTCAAACACATCAACATGGACGTATGGCTATATATAGTAAGATATAATTTTGGCTGAAAACATTTCAAAAGCCTCAAACAGAAGTAAGGCTATAGTCGGGAAAAATATAGTGTGAAAATTTTTTACAGGCCTCAAAACGGAGGTAAGGCTATAGTAAGACAAAAAAAGAGGGAAAAAAATTCAAACGCCTCAAAATTGAAGTAAGGCTATAGTAAGTCATTAAAAAAGTTTCAAACGCCTCAAAACTGAAGCAATGCTATAGTAAGGCATAAATTTGGTCGAACATTTTTCATACACTTCAAGACGGAAGTAAGGCTCTCGTAAGGCATAAAAAAGGGAAACAATTTAAAACGCCTCAAAATGGAAGTAAGGCTATAGTAAAGCATAAATTTGGCTGAAAATATTTCAAACGCCTCACAATGGAGGTAAGGCTATAGTAAGGCATAAAAACATTATTACATCATAATTGTAATAAATTATCACTTATATGATTACAATTATAATTGACCACAACCATGCCAAAGATACAGAAAATGATGCATAGCACATATGAAGACCAAATAAAAGCACAAAATAACTCAAAAATATTTTTAGTATTACCGAAAATAACCTAAAATGAACAAAAATACAACAGAAGTATACAAAAATGACAGAAAACCAAACAAATCAATTACAAAAGCATCTGAATGTTGACTTTTCTACATGCTGACATGAATACTCACATTTTGTTACACAAGCTGCTCACCTCGGGGTGTATAGATAAACACAGATTGTGCCACTTGATGGCAGCATTTGTTCTTATTTTTGGATTGACAGATTTTTTTTTTTATTTAGTCTTACTCACACACATCACAGTCATGGAACTTTCTTTGTCAACAAATATTTGATATTAAGCAAGAATGTTGTGCGACAAACTTATTGGCTACTTAATACAGCTTTACTTTATTCATTTATGTTTTACTTTGTTTCATGTTTAGTGTGTTTGTCATATTTGCACGAGTGGGTGTGTTCCCTTTTGATGTCTTACATAGCCTTAGTGTTCTTAAGATTTTCATTATTTTTTGTATCTCACTGCAGTTTTGCCTGTTTTAGTGTGTTTTTTATAATTGCATTCATTTTTAGGGACTTAACTAAGAAAACATAGCAAACCCCTTTTTGACATATTCATCCCTTACCAATCATTTTTAACAGCGGGTGATTTTTTCATTCCTTGCTATATTCTTCATTCGATTTTTGGTGTTTGCCAGACTTTTGTCATTATACAGTATAAATGCTTTACTGCAGGGACCTACTGTGAGAAAATCATAACTTTTTGACATTTTTATGCCCTAATATAGCCTTACCTCAGATTTTGGGAACCTCAGATTGCATTCGTTTTTGGGGACTTACTATATAGCCGTTAACAAAAAATTCACAAAAATGACCCCAAAAAAACGCACGACAACTCCAAAATACATACAAATTTAAATTTACAAAGTAACAACAGAAGTACACCAGAAACAAAATTACAACAAAATATATAAAACTAAAACAAACTAAAGAATACACAAAAAAAAAAAAAAAACTCAAAAAAAGTCATGCAAATTAAATGAAAAATATACAAAACAACAAAGATACACAAAACAAAAAGATAGAAATGACAAGAAAAAAAAAACACGCACACGCACGCACACAATATTGACTCCAAAAATACACAAAACAACAAAAATTAATAAGTCTTTCACAGTAAGAATGAAGTAAAAACATTTCTTTGGGACTCCATATCCCACAATGCAATGCGTGAAACGGTATTAACCATCCCATAAACAGACACGTTGATTTAAAAAATTTAAAAGTTCTTTATTATAATTTTTTTTTACAATCTTCACTTCCTCCACAATCAATGATCTCCGTCAGTGAGTCAAAAACTGTTCTGAACTGTAATACGATGTTGAACAACCGTGTGAGGGCGTGGCTGAGGCTACAAACTGGCATCTGGTGATTCCACGTGATGTAGAAATAACAGAGTGAAAACTCTACAAACTGCTCTTTCAAATTAGTTTAACACTGTTTATGCACCTGGAAAACAATTCAATAACAGTTCATCATCATCATCATCTTCATCATCCTCCCAGCAGACGAGAGGGAGGAATGGACATCAACTCTTCGGTTTGGGGGAAAGGTTTGAAAGCAACATCAATGGAGACGGTTGATAACAGTGCAGGATGAGTAAAGAGTGGATAGATACATTCATAGTGCAGACAAAACAACAAGGACCTTCACTTCTATTAGCTCGCTGCAATATACTGAAGAATATCATAAACATATAACAAACGTCATCTATTATCTGCCATAAAGCTCTGAGAGACCACCCTGATTGGAAAGAGCCATAGTTATAAACATGTTGGTTTATCTCTATGGTGAAAGTGCCTTTTAGACATTTTACAGCTACAGTTTCACGTGTGACAGAAAGAGAATAATTCATTCTAACACTGCTGCGTGGCTGGACTAAAAGCTAAAAGAGTTAACAGTGTCTGAGAATAAAATGTATACAAAATCAAAAAATCCTGTGCAGTGTGCAAAGAAAGGCCTTGGTAAGGTGAAAAATAGAAACACTATGAATAGTAACGTTATCTAACAGTTTATAAAAAAATGTTCTTCACTTCTCCACGTGATGACGGTGGACGGAGAATAGATCCCTTTGGCACCTTGTTAGTCACAGGGAGGAATCCTGCTGTTAAGTTTATTTAAAAAGCAGACTTTATGTTCTGATGTCAAGTCGACTTCCACAGCGGGCTGTTGTAGATCCAACCGTCACCCTGTCATTTGGAGACAGGAACGCAGACATTAGTGAGGAAGAACGTGTTCCTATCGTTATCTGTTTTTCTTTCGTCGGTCGCTAACTCCTCCTACACCGTTTGTCCAATTTTGACAAATAAACAATCAAAACATTCAGAAACTTCCCCAGATTTATGCTATCATTTTTAAATATTTCTAACTTTTAAACTTTTTGAGTTATAATTTTTTTTGTGAAACTGCATTTACTTTTCAGCTCCAGCAATAACAATGTTATTGTGGGACTAATGCTATTGCTAGGTTAATGCTAAGCTAGTGCTTATGCAATTGTTAAGTTGATGCTAACACTAGACTAATGCTAATTCTAGCTGATGCTAATATTAATGCTAGCTAATGTAAATGTATGCTAATGCTAAGTTAGAGTTTTTGCTTCGTTAATATTAAAGGTGCAGTTCGTAACTCTTATGACTTTTTGTCATATTTGCTATAGCTGTCATTATGTAAGGACAGCTTTACATGAAACTAGTAGTTCGTGTGAAAAAAATAGATTGCCAGAATGCACCGTGACCGAGCAAAAAGAACCAATCAAAGCCAGGATTGTGTTTGATGGACTGTCTGACAGCTGTTGCTCACAGCCTCCGCCCCTTTCCGCCGTGGCCAAAACACAGCAATGCTCATAGCAAGGTAGTGCCTGGAGCGCCATCTTTTTTACAGTGTATGGTCTGGAGGAGTAGAAGATGGAATTGGTGATTTTTCTGCTCGAAAGGTAATTACTGCTGCTTGATTTACATTATGTTTGATTTGTAATTGTTACACTAGAACTCTGTAGTGCATGTGTTGTTTGTTCGTGTGCGCGCTGCCTTCACTGCAGCCTTCGTGTGGGCTGCTGTAAGTGACACTGGGTTGTTGCTGCTGCTGTTGCTTAGGTGTGTACACATTGAGAGAGAGATGCGCTGCAGTAATATGCTTTTAACAGTGCATGTTATATTACTGTGATGTTGCTGTTGGGCTAACGTTAGCTTGTTAACTCCTCTGAGGGTGGGACTTAAGAGGCAGGGCAAGAGAGCAGTGGGGAGGATGGGATCTGAAAGTTACTGACTGCACCTTTAATGCTAGGCTAATGTTAGGTTAATGTTTAGCTAATACTAGGTTAACGTTATTGCTAGGCTAATGCTAAGTTAGTGCTAATGTTAGGTTAATGCTCATGCTAGGTTGGTGTTAATGCTAGTTAAATGTTAATGCTAGGCTAATGCTAATTTATGGTAATGCTAGCTAATGCTAAGCTAATGCAGTGCGACATGGGCCAGCACCTGCATCCTCCTTACACACACAACCACACACGGTAGATGATTCAAGCATCAGTGAACATAACATTTCACCTTTATTTTTACATTCTTACCTCTTTTGTGAAGTATTTGGGAGTCCAGAGTTTGTTACCAGCTGCTCTCTTCTTCTCCTCTCCTCTCTGACATTCCTCCAGCTGGTGTTTGTGATCCGTGGCCTGGTCGATGTTTCCCTCCTTCAGTGACCTGGTGACGTGTTGCCATAAGCGCCTGTAGAGGAGGAAAACCCAGCCATCAGTGTCAATAATCAGTCCCAATATGCTTTTAAAACACAGCAGAGTTGGATAGCTCACCTGGACTCCATCCGACCCTGTCGCTCCACAGGCCTCAGCCTCTTCCTGGTTATAGGAAGTTTGGTGGTGTCCATCACTTTGGTTTCCCCACTGCTGTAGGTGAACTCTAGCGTGCCGTTCCACTCGCCCTGTGCTTTGCACACAATGGTGTTTGTGGGGTTGTGTTTGACCTCCGCCGTCACTCTGAAGTGTAAGGATGTTTGTTTGAAAAAGCACGTCAAAAGAACACCTAAAAGACACCTTTTCATTACAGTTTGTGCATAATATATAAATATTTCAAGTGCCATAAAACACAGGGACTGTAAAAAATATTCATAAATTATTTGTTTGTTCTTTAAAAAAAATACAAGTTATTTTTTGGCCTTGGGTGTGTAGTATAACTTTTCAGTGAAGTGGTACCAAACTTTTGAGACTTTAGGTTGGTTCTTTTGCTATTGGCATTTCTTCTTCACAATGTAAATGATGAAGCCACACTGCACCCAGCAGTTCATGTATGGTACTACAATAAAAAAAATAATTATGTTACTAATCATTCTTGCATTGTTGTATATGTTGCAAACATTCGACAATTTCAGCTTAAAAAACCCCAAAAACAAATCAATAATTTTTTTTTTTTTTTTTTTAGATTTTCATAATCTTACGTTTTAGAAAACAGAACAGTCCTGGAAACATGGACATTTTTTCATACATTAGTTTCTATTTTCCATACTTTTCTATACTTGCATATACACCCTGTATCATACTACTTTCCTTGGTTGCAGGAGGTCTAGAATAGATTATAGACCTAAAAGTGTGTCTAACGATGAAAAAAATGTAAGAAATTCAAAGAAACGTATTCCAATAAATAAACCTATAATTTATTATATTTCACTGTATAGTTTCCCATTATGTTTGAGTGGCTCCGTGAAATTCTGAATGTATTTAAATGATAAAATCAAGAAAGCTGTTGTTTACATGGCATTAATGGCTTCCCTAAGGAATACCAAAATGGCAGCTGGTGACTTCAACTCCATACACAGGCTTGTTCCCCAATGCGCCATCCAGTGGTAAAACACACTAACTTACACCCAGCAGCAGCTCCACTCATCAATAAATGATGTAACTCAGCTAAGAGCAGGAAGAGGAGAGAATGATGTCTTTTCCGTCTCACCTGTGCACCTTCCCTCCATAGAAAGGTTTCGTATGAAAGGTCACGGTTGCCGAGTAACCGCTCTTCACACAGTTGATGGAGACTTTTCCTCCAAGCTCCACCCACGGCACAGTGAGGATGGAGCGGGCATAGGCACAAGGCAGCGTGAACACGTACTCCTCATCGTGCTCCAGGAGGTAAAGAACACCTGAAATAAAAAAAACAACAATAACAAACAAAAAATCAGAATCAGAAGTACTTTATTTATCCCAGGGGAAAATTACTTATGTCACAGACGCTCGAGAAATATTACAAATGAAAAGAAAAAACACTAAAGAATGAAAGAAAAAAGAAAACGTACATAATTAGTA
Source organism: Gouania willdenowi (assembly GCF_900634775.1). Classification (NCBI taxonomy): domain Eukaryota; kingdom Metazoa; phylum Chordata; class Actinopteri; order Blenniiformes; family Gobiesocidae; genus Gouania; species Gouania willdenowi. Next base: position 6,661,918 of record NC_041054.1, read on the forward strand.
AGTAAAAGACTGTTAATTAAATAAGGATTAAATACAAGTGCATTCATTACAGTAGAAAAATAAGATAACATAAAAATAATAATAATACTAATGTACAAATATAATAAAAATGTGTACAAGAATCAAAAATCATTTTGTATCTTTAAGTATTTTCATTTTCACAAAAAGCCGTAGTGACCAGTTACGTCACCACTTTACCGTTGAGCTCAATGGTCAGCAAACTCAGGATTGTGGCCCACTTTAAGCACCTTAGCCACCTACCTTATCTTTAATGCTAATGATTAGCTTATGGGGGTTTAGTTAAGGTAGACAAAGCCTCAGATGTCAAAAAATGTCCCTGATTCTGTTCATAGTTTACACATTTTTGTTTTATTTCCTCACCAGTTTACCCAAATCCATTTTGGCTCCATTTCTTCAGCTTTGTACATTTGCTAAACATTAGGCCCTAGGTTCCCAAAGTGGGGTTCGCTAATTGTCATGGTGGGTATGTACTGTAAATAGGAATTAAAAACAGTGTGACAACATTGGAAACTAGAATATATATCAAATTTAGCCAAACTCTGCAGAGTTCTGTGCATCCTCTCAATCTCACCCTTCGTATTAAAGATGTAGCAAGTTTATTTCACAGTTTCAGGGTGATGAATATGTTGTATTACTGCTATATGTTCAATCAACAAATGTTTGGTAGATTAATTTTTTTAAAAAAAGAGAGAGACTGATTTATCACAGAAAATGCCAGTAGACTAATAATTTAATAAAGCAAAAAAAGTGATAATTCTGAAAGAGAGGTTTCCTTGTGTTCTTACAGATTAATAATATTTTTTATTGTATATTATTCCTCAACAGGATAGGTAAAAATTTAGGGACAAATTTCACTGTAGGGCTACACTGTATATGAGATTATTGTGTTGTACAGGAGTAGAGGGTACATGGCTTCAGGTTAATGGTCTGAAGGGGTAGCGGACTGTGAAATGTTTGGGAACAACTGCATTAGGCCACTTGTTCTATGGCAAAGACATTGTGGAAAGGCTTGTTATATTGTCCCAAAACATGAAGCTAAGGGTTTAGCCTGTGTCATACAACTATTTTCATTTCAGGATGTGAATTACTTGTATCTCATGACTTTGTAATAAGATTTCTGTCAGTGTTTGCCCACCTGTTTCTGTAAAAAAATAAAACAAATTGCATGTAAATGTGCAATATTGTACTGAAACATTGATGTTCCCATTTGATTTTGTTTAATAAAATGAAGATAGTAAATAATAATAATAAATAATAATAATATGAATTGCCATTTCAGTTTGAGGAAGTTAATACTGTAATTTCAAAAAATTGGAGACACGGGATATTTAAAACACAATAAGCCCAACTGGGTGGTAGAACTAATGAGGAACATAATTATAGCTAGTTTAACATATGGTGATAAATGAACTAACTGGACACAGTAATGTTTAACCTTCAGCCAATTCAATATAACTCAATATATTAAAAACAATGAACACATTGTGTCATTCATAAAATATTCTTAATTATTCCTACAGGCAAATCTTTTTTACCCAGATGTGACCTTAATGTTTTTCAGCAGCAGCTGGATGAAGTCTCACAGCCTGCAGTCATAGTAGATTAAAAAAAAAGCCACTTTAGCATCTCAATTCCTGTTTTATGGTGTGTTATTGAACGTCACACCGCATTTGATGTCATTAAACACAACATTTCAAATGCTGGACGCAAGAAACAGACAATGAAGAGAACATTGGAACTTGATCGCAAAACAAACATCCAGCAACTAAAATAAAGAAATACTCCTAAAGATATCAAAAATCTATTAGCTGCACCGAAAAAACTGTAAAGGATTCCTCTTCAGGAACATGAGCTGCTGCGTTATTTAAGTATGAATATTTCCCAGATTAACATGAGCAGCAGGTGTTGTTGTTCATCACTCCAGTGGGCATTTGTTTTAAACCATGGGATCCAAATGAATTCTTAATGTCTAACTAATTCACTTTACAAAAGGCTACACCTGAGAGCTAAAACATAGAAAATGCTACATACTGTTATGACACATGCGGGAACAAAAGCTCTACATAAGTTACAGTTTGAAAACTGTAAATAAAACCACGAGTTGAGTACATCCTCGTGGCAGATTTTCAATGCTTTTATGACATTCATTCTCTGAGGGGTGTTTTCAGGCAGGAGCGTTTGATATTAAACACTGTAATAAGACTGAGTGCAGGGGAATACAAGCTGCAATATAAAGCTAAACGTTTGAGAAACAATGCAAAATGTTATTGAATTTGAAAACAGTCTGAAAGAATGTCTACTCTCCTGTATCTGCTCACCTCAGGGCTTTCCATTAGAAGGCTTATTATTGTTACACACACATGCAGCACATGATGAACCACGAGCACATGCAAGTCACCAGCAGCATCATGTGCTGCCATAAGTGGATTGAACCTGCCCGGGTTACATCTGCCTCTGTGATTCTCATGAATAGTTTGCAGGTCTTACATCACAGCCACATGTTTACAGTAGAGCACTTGTACAGTTTTACAGCAAAGCACCTGCAGGGAAAACAAACTGCATGTGGTGCCTTTGAGACAGAGAGGACACAGTCAGCACGGAAAAGGACTAAGAGTAACTATCATGTAAGGCTGTTTTAACACCGATAGAGTCCTGGACTGGAACAGCTGATGATTTTATCAGCTTGATTTGGATTGGTTTGTGTTCACAGTTGCCTTTTTGTCTCTGATACAGTTGCATTAGCTTGTCACTTGGTTATTAGGTTATTGGTTATTAGAGTACGAGAGACTTTTCTGAGCAGACAAACAGACGATAAGAAGAGTCACATCTATTGGTCAGAAAATTCTTCCTTCTCCATCTGTTCTTTCAAAACATTCATGTATGGAGCAGCAACAAATTGTCATGCTTTTGGCGGTTTTGATGTTTTTTGCCCACCCACAATGCTGTGCGCTCTACGTCATCTTCAACACTTCCTGTGTTTGGCCTGAGCCGAAAGCGTTATTGTTCACATCGCACCAGAATCGCTTTAGACTTCGATTGGAAACGTTCCGAAACAATTGCTCTAGAATGTTGTTTGTGTTCACACCAACCAAATGAGGCAGATTATCCAGATGAATGAATCCTTGAGCATTTTAATCGCTAGGCTGTTTTGCAACGAAGCTGATATGTTTCAATTCTAGTTAATTTGTCTATTTCCACCACAAGCGTATGTGGTCCGTCACAGCTGCCGAAGCCCTCCACAACAGAGACGCAGCCCTTCTATTTTTGCCAGACGCTGGAAACATACATTCAGCAAAGATAAGCTTATGTGGGACGGGAAGTAGTGTACAGACACAGAATAAAACATTCGGTTTATTTTCAAAATAAAACACTCTGTTCAAAGCGGATCATATTTCCATCTATTTTCCAACCCGCTTGCTCCTTTTCAAGGTCACGGGGGGTCTGCTGGTGCCTTTATCTCGCTTTCTTTAGGAACTTGGCACGGGTACACCCTGCACAGTGTGGCAGTGGATTGTATTTCACATATAAATATTTACATATCCATGGTTGAATCACAATGATCTCCACAGAAGCGGAAGATCTAAAGAGCAGGACCCAGTCATTTACCTTCTGCTACTCTAAAAGGACACAATTAACTGTTTGTATGAATTTGTGGTTCTCTTTATATTGAATACAACTCGCTATATTGTATGATTAAGCGTGAATTAGCGAGATCTCCTGAGTCCTTGTCGCAACAGTTATGCATCACAGACAGCGGAGCATTGAGCAGTGACGCATCCAGTGGAAATCCAGTGTTAGCATCTCAAACAATCACACATTTCAACTATTACACATGAAAAAGTAACAAAACCCCAAAACCTTTTTGTTCTGCTGTAAACAAAAATATTTGGCTCAGAAATGTAAAGTTGTTGACTGATTCTTGGCCAATTCTTGACATTTTAGTCAAAGTATTTTAATTTGGCGTATTTTGTAAGAGTGACTACCCTCTATGGGTTAAAACCTAGCTATTACAGTAGAATTTCCTATTGGCTGAGATGGAGGCCGATGACGTTTTGGAGGCAGCTTTTGTCAAGAACCACAACTGTTGGCCCTGCCCCTCCTGTGAAAACTAGGGGGAGGGATCTGCTATTAGAGAGAAACTGGATGTGTCTTAACTGCTCCAGAAGCCCCGCCTATTAATAAGGCTTTCTTGGAGTTTCCAGCCTGGACGCAAGTCAGTCAAAACCTCAGGGTTCAGTTAATCTTTAAGCTAATGTTAAACAGAACTGTAGTGGATGAGTCTGCATTGTTAGGTGTTAGGATCAGATAATCTAAACTCAAAGTTGTAGTTTTGTTGTGTTTTCTGAAAAGGGGTTGCTCATGTTTAAAATAAGAAGTAATGAATGCAGATTTGCAAAGACCGACCTGTAGGTTAAATGCAGTGCAATCAGGGAATTGTTGCTGCTTTGATTTTCCTCTGCAGCTGACTCACCATCAAACTGCCTCACAGCCTTTTACAAACACACACAATCAGCTGCAATCAGTTGAGGACAGCTACTGTGGCAAAAGTCTGATATTTCAGTTATCAAGGTCCCCTGGGTCACCATGTTCTCTATCAGTGAAGTGTTGCATCAGGACCTGCCAACAGGTGAGCACCAGATATCTGACTCAGGCCTGGTGTCCGACTACAGTCCATCAAGGACTTCCTGTGACTCATCACCTTGCAGTCTGCACACTGACGTCTGCTGATTGAGTTTATTTGGAGCTTCGTCCAACCTTCATCAGAGCTGTGAGGGCAACATTTGCATTTTTGATGATCAAGTGCTAATGAATATTCAAGAAATCTGAAACTATTTATGGGAGACACTGTTGAAGAGTTGGTTCCTGTTTTGCAGATGTGACGCCCTGTGTTTTGTGACTCCATGTTACAAACTGCATGAACTTCTTCAGGAATGGGAATTTCTCACGTGCATCCGTAATCCTTAATGAACCTCGCATTTGGTTCTCCCCTTTTATGAATTACCTCAGATACATTAGAGACTGACCACTGCAGAGCTGGACTCCAGTCAGGTTTTCATCCCAATATTGCATGACAGTGCACTTTATTGGTGCAGTGTGTTTGATTACAGACATCTTGAGTTTGTATATTGTATAAGTATGGCCTCGGATTTTCCATGATCGCATGCTCAGATCTGCTATTATTAAAATATGATTGCTAACATCTGTCAATCACAGCACAATATGGATACAGCTGCAAGAATTTGAGAAAATGTAATAAGTTAGATAATTGTGTTTGAAAATGTACCAGTTGTCTACTTTGAAAATAAGTTTAAAAAAAACATCTAAACAGGGAAACATATTGTGAAGCAGAGATGGTTAAACCTGAAATGGTTTTGGAAAGACATTCCAAATTCCACATGAGAAAAACAACAAAACAAGGTTATTATGAGTCTTTGTGTAGTACACACTCACCTTCTCCCACCATGGACACTCCTATAGACATGCCCATAAACTTGCTCTTGGTCCAAACATGGGCGTTGACGCACATCCTGCGTTCCCGACACTCACAGTAAAAGCCTGACACTGGGGGGTGATGGGAAACCTGCTCGGCCACAAACTGGACCCTGTAGCAGCCTCCATGCAAGTCGTCCCCCTGCAGGGTGTTGTTGGGGCCCCGGCCCGGCTCCCGCGCCGACCCTTGGTTGGACCTGACCAGAGGTTTGACTCGTTCTCGAGGAACTTCCCAGGAGCAGTGGAAGGTCTCCCCTAACACGGGGTTGTAGGGCTTCTTGGCCACGGCGCCTTTGCGGCCCTCGTGAAAGGCAGTCAGGTAGTACTCCACAAAGCGGACTATCCGGTCCTCGGCCGTGGCCCCGGCTGTGATGGACAGGAACATGTCAGGGTGGGCCATGAAGTTGGCATACATCTCCAGCAGAGATCGCTTTTCCAGAATGAAGGTTGGCAGAACCACCTAGCAGAAGAAGCACGTTGTTAAAACTGGGATGATTTGGAAACAGACAAAGCTTTAGTTTAGATGTTTGTATCTACCCGTGTGAGGTCCATGCCCAGTTTAAGCTGAGAGAGCAGGTGAAGGATGATGCTTCGCTGGTCGTCTAGAACACCGAGGTCCTCCTCCTCGTTGTCCTCAGAGTCAGTTACCTCCTCATTGGGGCTGATGTCGTCCAGCACTTGATGATGCTACGAAAAGAAGAAGAAACTTTACAATAGTATCTCATTTCCCCCAAGCTTGTGTCTGCTCGGATCGGTTTGGATTTGGGATTTCTGAAATTGTAGTAGGTTGAACATTATTGCAATAAAGTGGCTTTTTACATATAATAATACAGCTGATGCTGATGTATCTGCAATAGAATAAATCAAACAAGTCCAATTGGCTTTTACTGAGTCAGCATATTTGTTTGGGAAAGTATGATGGGACTTTTTATAACGCTAGAGACAAAAGGACAAAAGCTAAACCTTTACACAATAGAAAAACCAACTGAACAGTAGATAATGGTACTCTAAGTGGAAACTTTGTAAAATTGTTCAGAGTGAAAAACAATATATATATATATATATATATATATATATATATATATATATATATATATATATATTCTTCACGATTGACATGAATCAAACATTATCAACCCGTAGTCCTACAAGAAAACTGCAAACATAACTTGAATATTTTTGTTCACTGAAACCAAAGCTTTGATTTAATAAAAATGTTAAAAACTGCAGAAGATCTTCCACTGTGCATTTGAATTCTGCTCGTGTTTCCCCAGCAGGACAAAGCGTGGCTCGCTCTGACACCTGTCCCCTGAAAAGGCTAAAGAGGAGGAAGATGAAGCTGTTTTCTGCCCGTAACATTTCACTTTGCGTAAGGTCACACAGCTCATTTAGAGGCTGGGAGTTCCTGACAGAGAATAAACCCATAAACACTAAAGGACACGACTGATCACAACCTGCTATTAGTTTTCTTCTTACCACGACTATTCATGTACACTAAGCCTCCTTTCAGGATACTTCCAGCACATCACATGCTTCCATGAGCTCTATAGGTCTGTGAATGACCCATGTTTGGCCCCTGAGAGCTTGGAGCTTTAACCCTCCCACAGAGCACAGATCTCCTGTCTTCATTTTGTGTTCCCTCATTCAAGTGGAAATGGATCCAGTTGGAGTTAAAGAAAAGCTCTGATACCTCCTACAGCGACTTTCAAGCAGGAAGGAAGGAGGAAAATACAAGGAGGTTTGATACATAATGCACAAAGTGCTCTTCAGCCTGTAGGCAACAACAACAACATCACCGCCCTTCTGCTTTTCACCCTCCCAGTTTATCTACAGCCCAAATCACATGTGCACATGACAGGGTTGGGGTCAATCATAATTGTAATTGCGTAATTGATAATTCATTACAACTATGCCATAATTATAAATAGGGTCCGAAGGCCATGAATGGCCATAGGAACCTATTGTTCTTGCTTTTAACGTAATTGTAATTTGAAAAATCTGTTGCTATTAATCATAGTTAATCGTAATTAAATTGTAATTGAGTTTAGATAATTTACTTTATAATTGTAATTGACAATTATGAAAATTCTATAACAATTATCAACTACAATATTCGCATTTCCTGAAGAAAATGCAAGTGAGGATGCAGGTGCTGGCCCACGTCGCACTGCATTAGCTTAGTATTACAGTATGTAGCATTAGCATTAACAATAGCATTAGCTTAGCATTAACCTAGCATTAGCATTAACAATAGCATTAGCTTAGCATTAACCTAGCATTAGCATTTCCCTGCTGTTAAAATGTAGAAAAAGTGGATGGGAAAATTAAAAGTTAAATAGTTTAAAAAGTTGAAAAGTTAGAAAAAAGCTAATACATCGCAGAATGTCCAGAGAATATTTGAACATTTTGACACTAAATTTGTTGGAATCAGTTGAAAAATGCTGGAGTAGTAGGAGCATCCTCACTAACTATAGTTTAACACAAAATTGGGGAACCATGTTCTGTGTACAGTTCTACACATATGTAGTTAACAATAATCAAAAGATGTTTCATATCAAGCTTTTCTACAATTCACCATTAAAAAACTGAAATCGAGGGCTATATGTAAGTAAGTAAAATGTATTTGTATAGCGCTTTTCACAGACCAGGGTCACAAAGTGCTTCACATTTTACAGTTATACCAACAAAAAAGGCTCAGACGCCCAGACCGAAAATATTAAAACCTATATTTTCATTGATTAGGAAGCCTAACAAGGTAACCAATCGATAGGAAAGAAATTAGATGATAGATATTTGTTTTTAGTGTATTTTACAGCTGATTTAAGACCCGTTATCATAACAGATGCTAACAGAAAGCTAACACAAGAGGAAGGTTAACTTTTATTAGGTTATTTAATGCAGGCTCAGTCATTGTGATTAACCTAATTGTAATTGACTTTCTAAGGTAAAAACATATTTCCGGTAAATGTAATTCAATTTTAATTGAACATGGGTAATTGAAAACCTAATTGCAACTGAAAAATGTAACTGACCTCAACCCTGACATATGTTATCAGGGCTCATGATTGTAACAGAAAAGCTGGGATCATTTTTAAACTGCATAAAACACTCCAGAAGAGGAGGAGGAAGAGGAAGAGGGGGGATGGATTCCTTAGACCTGCCTGTTACTTGAATATTTCATTCCATTCCTGCATGCATGCCAACAGCTCCACACATCGCCTCCTTCACGCTCGCACTGGCACCAAATACGCTCAGTGCACAAAAATGGTTGTGCACAAAAGACACAAGCGCCGTCAGGAGGCAGCATGCTTGAACACACACATACAGGAGTCCCTGGAGCTGCCTGGTTCTCTGAGCGGAGAGATAAATATAGACGGGAGAGAGGAAGGGGAGAAAAAGACAGAGGGTGGAGAAGAGGAGGTCTGTTATGATTTCAGTGGATCTAACTAATTAAAGAGGCTCCTGACAGGAACAGGAAATGGCTGCGGAAGAGGTCAAAACATCTCAGTAGTGAACACACAAAGCTGGTACCACCTAAAGATGCATAAACACACCAAAGTGAACTAAAGTGGAGTATGCCTTTTATTAAAAAAACAGTAAATGACTGACTTGGGCTGGAATTAAAATCTGGATTGAGTCAAAATTCCACATGCTTCTTACTCACGTTCAAACTTAAATCCGGCCCTTTCGAGTATTAAATCCAGCCCACTCGAGGAAGTAAAAATGACAGAAAAAAACATGAAACATTTTGTCAATTGCTAACTAATTCAGTTGTAGAATTCTCAGCCCCTCCAAATACAAAAATGTAATTAAAATCCACAATATTTGCAGAGCTCACTTTTCCACTTCTTATATCACATGACGGCAGTCTTTTCTTTTTTATCTCAAATTGTTGAAAGAACTCTCAATATTTCCAAAATCTAATTTTTCTCAAATTATTCCACAAAATTTCATCAAATTCCAAAAATTAGGGAAATTTAAGTAGAGATCCTGCAGGGACTGATATACTCACATACTATATCATTTACATATCATTCATACATGTAAGTGCAAACCAGGGCGCATTGATGTTGAATTTGTACCTATAATCAAAGCCCCATTTAGGCCCAAAATGGTCCATATTTGACCCCTGAACTAAAAAGAGTTTGACACCCCTGTTCTTAACAAATATTCTTCTATTTACTCATTACACTGCATGTTATAGCTTCAACCCACATGCACCCCATTAATGTCCTCCACTAATTGTCAGACACTAACATGATCCCTTAATACGCATAACACCCACACAATGTGTTTCTGTTGATGGTCTACTACCAGTTTAATGTCTTTAGCTGTCACTTTTTGTCGCTCTTCTTTGTCTTCATATACTTTCTATGAATAACATCTAACTAAAGGATAGTTCATTAAATTGTGCCGACTAGAAAACCGGTTCTCTGATCAAATATTCAATAATTTCACATGTTCTAGTGCCGGAATTATTCAAGCATGCAGAGGACTTTACTGAGAAAGAAGTCGTTTCAGGTTTTTCGTTCACTCTGGCAGGAATAATATGCAAAACAAAATGAGGGTTTCTTTTTAATGGGATGATGATAAAGATTTGTTTTCTTTTTACTTTCAGTCAAATCAAAGAAAATCAATGTATGTCACTCTATCAGTGTGTGTGTGTGTGTATAAAGTTTTCCATATACACTACCGGTCAAAAGTTTTAGAACACCCTAATTTTTCCAGTTTTTTATTGCAATGCAAGTCGTGCAAGTCTAATGAATAGCTTGAAATAGTACAAATGTAAGCACTGAACAGCCAGAGGTTAAAAAAACAGTTTGGTTACCCAAAACTCAAAAACAATGTACATTTCAGGTTAAATTAGCCTTGAAGGCTGGTGCTACTAATTCCTACAGGTGTTCCAACTTTTCTTGGTTACTTACAACCCCCTCTGTCAGCATAAAAGCAGTGTTGGAACACGTGTACTTTGATGAGTCAAAACTTCAGCATACATTTTGGTCATAAATTGATTCCATGATATCTTTTTCAACTCAAATTGCTTATTTGTTCTATGCTTTCATTTCAGAGTGCAATGACACAATAAACTGAATAATATTCAGTAAAAAAAAAACTGGGGAAAAAGTGTGGTGTTCTAAAACTTTTGACCGGTAGTGTAAATGTTTTTAATTTCTGAAGTGAAATACACTTCATATAGAAATAGAACTGTAATTTTTTGGTTTTTGTCGTAGTATTTATTTATTTACAGATTAAAGTGCTGATTTTGTTTGCCTTAAAGGTTAGAAAGTTAAGCATATTTAGTGAAGTTTGCCTGTTTTCATTGAACAGGTATGATTTGGAATTTCCGAACGCTCCAGAAATTGAATAAAAGTGAAAGTGAATGTCACTGTATTTAGTGTTTGCGTGTAATAAAATGATCTTTCCATGATAGTGTCCTGTTTTATGCAATGTTTCAGCTCGAACAGTTTCTAATGGATGGATGGATGCATGGATGGATGGATGCATGGATGAATTCCCTAGCGGTGCAAAAGACCCAATAATGAGCCAGTGGCTGCACTCAGGTGTGTTAAAGAAGGGCACACGTGCAGTGGAGCTAAGCAGATCTACCATGAATAAAATAATAGCTTTAATTTTGATTCAATATGTTAATTTAACAACTATACCTATTATTAAAAAGAGAAAAAAAACTAAATCTTATGTCCATTAAATTATATAAACAAACTTAACGTTTTTATTTGGTGAAAATGTTCTGAACCTGAAGCAGCTCTGCCACTGAGAAGAATCCATAATATATGAAGTCAAGAAAGACTCTAAAGAGCGAAACTGTGTCTACTTTTTTCTGATCACATGCACACAAGCTCAAATGCCCCTACAATGCATGCTGGGTAATCCCTGGAGCTTCTGCTTACACTGCTCACCTCATTTCAAACACATGCAGAGACAAACACAAACATCAGCTCTCACACTGCTTTGCTGTGTCGCTACAGGCTTGACCTGCATGAAGCTGGATCTCATCTCCGTGAAGAGAAAGAAGTGGAGAGGCGGCGAAAACAAGCACCAACGCTCACATCCAGAAGTTAGAGCTCCAAAGGCAGGTGAGTTGAGACTCCAGCTGCCGTTCAATCAGGTTTAAGTGTGTTTTCTAAGTCAGAAACCCTGGATAAGTCCAGATCTGCTCTGAAGCAGCCCTCCTCCTCCTCATGTGATTTTGCTGAGTGAGTGAGCAGCGGTCATTAATGAGTCCCAGGTCTGTTTCAGAGAGACTGAGGTAAAGTGAGGAGCTGCTGTGCGTGACTCGTTCTTTCCTCTGCCCACCACCACCACCACCCACTCTGAAAAACAGGGAGGAGGCAGAGAGGGAGCCGAGGGAAAGTCCTGCTGACGCTACCTCCACCCACCCTCCTATCATCACTCTGCTGTTTCCCTACATCCTTTTCCATTTTTACCTCCTCCTCCCTTTCTGCATCACTTCTCCCTCAGCTCTCCTGGCTACTGTCCTACGCTGACAAGACTCCCAGTTGTCTCAGTTTTTGCAGATGTGTTGGTCATTTCCCCCTCCAAAAAAACCTCCCACAAAATATGATGATTTGCACACATACAGTAGCTAATCCTCAGTTTCTCTATCATCCAAATGTATCTACTATTATTTCATAGCAACTGTAAAAATAACTGCCCTAACTTTACCTTGATTAGTTCTTTAAAAGACTAATTACCAAAATAGTTCCAGTCCAAAAGTAATAGGCTATTTTTTTATCAGAGTATACCACGGGGCGACCTAGGGACAGTGGTAGAGTGGGTCGTCCAATATCCGAAGGGTTGGGGGTTTGAATCCCGCTCTATCCTACATTGCCTCGTATGAATGGGTATGAATTGTGCATGAATTGTGCATGAATGTTGGTGGTGGTCAGAGGTGCAGTAGCCACAAAATGGCAGCCACACTTCTGTCAGTGTGCCCCATGCCAGCTGTGGCTACATTGTAGCTTATCACCACTGGTATGACTGATGTGAGTGACTGATGTGAATGAATAATGATTTCTATACGCGCTTTGAGTCTCCTTGAAAAAAGTGCTATATAAATATAAGCCATTATTATTATTTGTTCGTTTGTGTGGTAGTACGATTATGTCAAAAACACTTTTACCCAAAGATAGGCCTTGCCCCATGAAAGATTCCATTACATTTTGTAAGAGATTTGAGATAGTTCCTTAATTTCCCCACAAATTTCATCTGGATATAACCTGGATTGCACAATTAATTGTGATTTTTTTTCTCCCCCAAACATTTGTACCTGTTATCCCTGTTAACATTTGTTAACACATTTGTTAACAGGGATAACAATTTCTTCCAAGCCTGTGAAGCGTGAATGATCATGGTACCATAATCAGTATCACTGATCCAGATAACTGCCAATACTGTATCTGGCAAAGAGGAGATTTGGTGCTTGACAAAGTTTTGTGTTTTTGAGTTCTCTTGTTACTCATATTTTACTTAAAGCTGCCTCGCTATCATTGTAAACCTGCCAATTTCTAACTCAAGATCCACTCATGAGTCATAAAATCCTCCTCTGTATGGCGCCAAGTCAACACAAAATGGGTTAAAAACGGTCAATCACTGTGTAGTATTTTCTGTTGAATAAATTGGCACAACATACAGAATGCATCCATACAGTATGCATTATCAGAAAACGTCTATAATTTAGGATTGTAGTATTACGACCACATTCTAGAGGGTTCGTGAGCCCAATCCTGGAGACAGTGTCAACCACAAGAACCACAGACGTTTCAGTGACCTCTTAGGAAGTGTTTAGCGGCTTTTGTCTCCCTCTGGGCTTTAGTGCATCATGCTCTCAAAGTGAATGATTGCAGGCCACTGTGTCCCACGAGTCCGTGTGTAGTTTGATAGCTAGCATGTTCCTCTTAGCCGTGTGCTTTAAACAGAGCTGGATCGTCCAACGAGCCTCTTGCTGTGCACAAGTTATCCCATTTAGATGTTTCTTGGGAATGCGATCTTTTCCATTCTTACGCTATGGCCAATTCATCACAGGTGTCGGAGGAGGGTGTAGATTAAGGAGATCCATGGCCATCATTAATTACACCACCACTCAGTGGTCTAATGTTATTGGCTGATCAGTGTCCTGTTTATGGATGTATTCAGTTCAAACTTGCATGACTCATGACTCATAACTAATGTTGTGCCGATACCGATACTAGTATTGGGAGGGGCCCGCAAATGCCATTTACAGCATCAAACTCTTCTGCAAATGCAGGGCCTTGTGTTTTTCTCGCTCCCGATGCATTGCCAAGGCAAGCTATTGCTAATGGCCCGGAGCTGCCATTCTGAACCAATCGTGGGGCCGCGTTTTCATGTTTCCGAAAAACAAACGAATGTCTCTACACATGAGAAAAAATGTCAGAGATTTTGAGGACCTTATTTTCGGCAAAAAAACAGATCATATCACCGCAATATCGGCATGTAGCGGTATCGGCCGATACAATGCAACTGGGTATCTGTATCGGCATCGGGACAAAAAAAGAGTATTGGAACAACACTACTGATGACTGAGGTTTTCTCTCGTACATGATCATTAGCTCGATGCCAAACTCTTACCCACCCCCCAAGGACAAGGATGAGCAAAGTGCAGAAATGCAGCAACCTGAGATAGTTTCCTCTGCACTCAGAAGAAAATGAGATACTTCACTCCTTGAAGGACTTATATTCTTCTGAGTTCCTTCCTCATATTCTTCGCTCAGAGCTGAAACCCCCTCAGTCTATTTTTGGTAACTGTTTCCACCACAAAAGCTGATCTTCAATTGATTCCAGTCCTGACTTCGACACATTATTTTTATTATTCATCCATTGTTTTTATTCTTTTAATGAACTCTGTCTTCCCTGTCATTCCCTTGCCTCTAGTTTTCATTCATTTATTCTGTTTCATCACCATCTTTCCCAATCCATCACTTTGCTCACCCTCACACCTGATTTCCTTTGCACTATTTTCCAATCCTCTTTTCCTCTTTTTTCCTTTGCAAAGCATTGTGGGAGATTGGTGGGGAGCATCTGGCACAAGGCTCGATATAGGAAGTCGACCCACTTCAAAGACTCGTTCTCATTCTCGCTTTAAACAAGCAGCACATCCGAGAGGCTTGTCCTCCTTCACCATCTGTCCCTCCCTCTTATCAGCCTCACTTCTATCACATCTTCGTTACATAAACACAAGCATGAATAAAGCCAATAAAAAATCATTTTGTCGTCCTTTTGGGACAAAACCCATCTCCAGAAGATTTGCTTCTGTAAAGAACAAATGCAAAAAGGAGGTCTTCACTTTTGGTGAAACCCAGTGTGTCCACTAGGGGCAGAAACCCCTTCCACAACAATGAAAAAGAGACAAGATGGTTCCTTACAAGGTCGCAAAACCTGTAGTTGAGAACATAGATATAGATTTGGTTGTCGCTCAGAATGGTCCAAAACGGACGCCATCTTACTCAAGATTAACTAAGCGTAACAACCAGCTTTCGTCAACTCCATCACATTAGAGAACGATACTGTGACGTTTAACAATATGCAGGATTTGGCAGTATATTAAAAAACATGATCATAATGCAGGCACAATATTTACCCAATTTGCCAGAAAAATGGCATCAAAAGCTCTTCTATGCTCTCAAGGATCTACCTACGTATTTCATCAAATTGGAAAATAAAAGCTGGCCCTACTGGGTACTCGTAGTACCGGTTTTTATGGTCAATGTCTAAAAGTGTTTTGAAGGAATAAACTACACAAAAAAATGGAAGGAAGAAAAAAAGATCCAAACAAGAAAACGTACCTGTGAAATGAATGTAAACCATCCACCTAAATGTCAAACATGTTTTAAACAGTTCAGTCTGAGTGTTTGTTAACTGTCGCTACTGTTTGGCTCCTAGAATTCAGTGGTCAGGAGATCTTAACCCCAACCAGACAAAGACACAGTTGTTTATTTCAGTCAGAAAACAATATCATCACATGATCTCATTGGTTAAATAATCAGCAACAGAGCATTTTCTCCTCCAGATTAAAAAGAATGATAATATGTCAATGGTCAGCTTCAATTGCCTTAAAATGTGGGTTGAATAGCTCTTTGTCTTTGTTTACAAAAACATTTTCATCAATGTCAACTTTATAGACAGCAGTTATCCTACGACACACTTAAAGGCCATTGTTATAGATGCACCATTTATAGGGTTATAATCTAAGGTGTTGGAAACCTTCCTTGGAAAACAATGAACAGTAAATGCTCAAGGGTAAATATACGAAGACTTTAAAGGGGACATATCATGGTTTTAAATCCTTCCTTTTTACATATACAGTAAATCACACAGTTGTGGTCTATATAAAGCGGAACTGCAATGCTTGGGTCTGAATTCCTCATTATTATAGCTCCACAGGCCCCTTTTCTACCCCTTTTCTGATGTGCTTCTGAGAGCAACTCGTTTTGGTGCGGTCTCTTTAAATGCAAATGAGACACTCCATACCCCGCCCCCTCTTCAGGTGACACTCGGTTCAACTCCACCCTGCTCGGCCATTTTTGTAGTTTGATAGAAGAGATACGGCTTTGTAGCGGCACATAAACTTTTTATTCAGAGGTTATTTACAAAATGTCAACAACAGAAGACTTGTCCATCCAGCCTTATATGTTCGAGCCAGAGTCGGACCCAGCGGAGCGAGATGAAAATGAAGATGATAAACCTGCAGAACCCTAACAAGTGAGCTAACACAAGCACCGAGCTAACGCAAGCACCGAGCAAACGCTAGCGCCAAGCTAACGCTAGCGCCAAGCTAACGTCACAAAATGCATTTTAATACAGTCTTTTCAAGGACAAAAATGGCAAAATGAAATGACTAATGAAAACTTTAGACTTAAATTA
Organism: Gouania willdenowi; assembly: GCF_900634775.1. Taxonomy (NCBI): domain Eukaryota; kingdom Metazoa; phylum Chordata; class Actinopteri; order Blenniiformes; family Gobiesocidae; genus Gouania; species Gouania willdenowi. The sequence goes on from NC_041054.1 coordinate 6,678,328, forward strand.
AATCACGTAGGCCATATCATCAAGGATCTAAAATGAGCACACAGCGCTAACATATGAAGTCTGAAGAAGGTGCAACTGCTAATGCTAACAAAACAATGACAGCGACGTCTTATCACACTTTTTAGCGTTATTTACAGCTTACCGAAGTGCTCTGTTCGTCGTCTCCAAAGATAGAAGGAATTGAACCCTCAATCAGACAAAGTCTTTTGGCAAATCCTTCTTTATACTGGTGGAGGTTGCTGAAGCAGTCATCTTTGAAGTGCTTCGCGCACACAAAAATGACCTTACCCACAGGTGTGGGTACATTTCTGTGAAAAATAAAACTCAACCAGGCACTTTGAAAAGGTTCTGATGCTGGGAGACGGTGTAATGCAGCGTGTGGGTTTCTACATCCTACAACCGAACATTTTGACTTATCCTCTCGTAACTTCGGCATCCTTCAGCTTGGACTACAAAATAAAAGCGAGAAATAAAAATGGCGGATTGCTCGAAGTGTTGGACCTGGAGTTGATGTACTAATTTGGCAGTTCCGCTGCAAATACTGTGATGTAATAGTTCAAAAAACGTAATAGAGAATAGAAAAATCAAAACAGATTGAAAAATATGAGCAAAACAGAATATAAAGATATCTACGGAGCACCTGAAGAGACTAATTTGATTTTTTCTGTACTTCTAAGCACTCTAAATATACAACAAAATGCATTTAAGGGCTAAAAAAGTGGATTTAGCATTATATGTCCCCTTTAATAGAATTGTTAAAATCGAAGTTATTTTATTAGGATTTTTGTTTTTTCCAATAACGTGTTGTAAAAGGTTAGCTTATTGTCAATGACATGAATGAATAATGGTTTTTGTAACAAGCTTTGAGTCGCATTGAAAAAAGTGCTATATAAATTATTTGAAATAAAACAAAGACATACATTTAGAGTTGTATTTTCTTAGGTTTTTTTTTAAAGATCCTTATTTTATATCTCCGGCCATCATAGGATCAGATTGCACTGTATGTCCCATGAGGTAAAATGAGTTTTCCACCCCTGATTTGAACCTAAAAAGTCCCCGTTGTCCAATTATCAACTGTCTTACTGGAGGGATAACACACTATTAATAAAGCAAGTATAGAAACTGGGAAAACTGTGTGCGTGCGTTTAATCAGGATTTTTGTGCAAAACAAACCTTAAAAGGAAACAATTCTTACTAACGTTACAGGATCTTTCTGTGCACTGGTAATCAAAGGTGTAAAGAGTGCTGATATATCCTCCTCAAATAGAAATATTGTTACTTGATTGAAATTGTACTCAAGTACAAGTACAAGTAAGTCATACATAAAATACTCAAGTACTCAAAGTAAAAGTTACTAGTTACTTTCACCACCAACATTTATTTTGGTAATAATTCTAAAAGGAAGAGACCAAATCTTGCACAATTGGAACCTAATTTATTTTCCACAAAGGCATCTGTATAAAATACAAGGTTTGTCAAAACGTACTATTCTTTTTAAAATAAAATAACATAAATAAAAAAATATCAGGCTGAAATAACCTCCATTCAGTGCTGTTTTGGCGTCATCGGCTTATGATTGTTATCTGGCATTTCATTTTTTGTAGTTTCACAATGTCTGTTGGTCATTTTAAAACAAAAAATAATAATTTACTCAGCAATAGTAGAAATGTAATGAATTGCTTTACTTTTTTTTTTAAACGTACTTAAGTACAAGTAAAATGATTTAGAAAAATATTCAAAAAAGTACAAGTACCCATAAAAGCAACTCAATTACAGTAATGTGAGTACTTGTAATCCATTACTTTCACCTCTACTGGTAATTACTAATTACTGTAGTGATCACTGGCCTCTTCCTGTCTTCGATTGCAGTAAAGTCTGCTTCTTGTATTCAATCAGTGACTGACTGAACATATTTATTTACCCAGAAAAACCTCCAGGCAGGCTCATCAACAACCACTTCACAAACATCTCCTGGTTGTCTAGGCCACTGAACCTGCTACTGATATTTTCCTTCATTAAAGTCAACATCTGGACAAACCGTCCTTCGAGAACCACTCGTACCTTCCTTTTTTTTTTAAGCTCCACATGCTCTGGTAAATGTCAGCAATGGTTTGAATGTCAGCTGCCAGCAAGTTACTGAAAAGCTTTTGAGTTAAGGCTTCTAAGGGCTTCCTCTTTGGGTTCCCGTTTGGCATTTATCTGAAAGCTGCTTGTGATCGCTGCATCTCAGCCAGTTGATCCAAATGAATAAGGCATTTCACGTTATATAATTTGATATAATATCTTAGTTAAAAATTCAAAAACAAAAAGTTGTAGTTGGAGATCTACTGGCCTTCAGTGGAGGATAGAACCATGAAAGAGACTGAAGACTTTGGAGAATATAGAAACAATGAGAGAGGGAAGGAGGAGGGCGTTGACCCAGAAAAAAAGCAGCGACTCATTCACAGACCCAGAAAAGCAAAACTCCAAGTGTTATGAATGGAAAGGAAGATTGAGGCTGTGAAGGAAACAGACCTACAAAGTATCTGCGAATGCCACGTCCGCAGGAAGCACGAGGAGATGTAAGTGCAGACACATGATTATACGGTGTTATATAAAGAAAACAAACCATGTGGCCTGAAAGCAGTACATAACTATTAACACGTATGCACCGTATCGATATTTTCGTCGATGTTTTATAATTTTGCAATTGGAATGTTAAGCCAATATTATTCGTCAGTCCTACATACACACTTCCGATGACACTAGGTCATCATGTGGCACTGGAGCCTGTCCCACTAAAACCAGGCCCAAAGGCACTGTGGGACTGTGTGTCACTCAATCAAAAGGACAGACATAGCCACAGAGCACGTTGCATACTGGGTGGGCGTGTCCAGTCTGCTATGTTTTTTTTATTGACAAGTTAGTGGAGGCAGACATGGTTACAGGTAGACAAAAATGATTCAAAAGTGGCAAAAAACGTTTCAAGAAAATGACTAAAATGGGCCAAAAGCAGTCAGGAGTGCCCAACTAATGAGCAAATAAAGAAGACTCGGTATGTAATGGCTAAAGGTAGCTTAAATGGGTAAAATGTGGCAAATAATAGTGAAAAAGGACAAAAGTGTTACAAAAAAAGGCAAAAAAGTAGGGTAAAAAAGAAACAAGGGGAATTTATTGGGCAAAAGTTAGCTTATTTGGATGAAAAGAAAAATTGGATAAAAGTGTCAAAAAGTACTTGCAAAAATGGACAAAAAATAGGAAAAAAGGGATATGTATGTAGCTAAAATCTGAAAAAAGCGTCAAAACTTTTTGAAAAGGGGCAAAAAAGTGACAAAAGGAAGTGTCAAAATGACCAAAGGAATTACTGTAGGTAAAAAGGGGTTCAAAAGTTTCCCCCTTTTAAGTTTTTCTGGGGGAATAATAATTCAAATGAAGACATAAAGAGCCACATGTTGAGAAACACTGTCTTAATAACAGCTTCTACGTGGCGTCTGCTGATAATGTAGTGGACTGGTCTGGACAGAAAATGCCAGGGCTGAATTTTAGTCCCAGTCCACACCCGGTTTTCAGAGCATTTACAGTAGAGTTACACGTAGGATGAAAGACGTTGGACATGACGAACAACGCAAAAGGAGAAGCTCCTGATCCTTTGATGTTATGAATCTGAGTGTATATGTTTTATCTACTCAAACAATAACATACAAAGAGCACAGGGGGCGCCGTTTGCACTGGATGATACGGAGCGTAAAGCAAGAAACTGAATCTACATCGTGTGATTACCTCCTCCATCCACATTAGTTGAAGTCATAGTCTTCTGACTTAGTTTTAGTCAACATTTAGTCATCAGTCATTGTGTAAGTCATGATTAATTTCAATGCTTTAACGATAACATACCGACACCAGGAATTCATTTCCAACTGCAGGTTCTTCGGTAACAAACGCACAGACACAAAGCGTCGCTGAATGTGCGCTGATGAGGGATGAGGGCTTTTCATACTCGTCACTCGTCTAAACAAGACAATATCCTGATGATTGCTCCATCGACTTCAGATCTTAGCGATGCATAAAGAGAGACGACAGACTTTGACTAGAGGGTGTCACATTCATTTCAAACGATTGAATCTGGAGGTTTAATAAAGCGTGGATGACAGAACAGGGAGTGAGTCATGGCTCGATATTATCCCTGCTGAACCCACTCAACACACTGCTTATGATGTGCTTTCTTATTTATTTCCACTGGGAACGTCTGTGAGTCAGTGACATTCAGGAGAATTTGAGGCTGAACTTGACGCTTGGACACACTGAGACTAATAGAATCCAACTTGTTTGTGTGCTCCAAATCAATCCCAGGTTAATCCTACAAACACTTTGTTACGGTGAAATTTACGGTTACCTCGTCTTTGACTTGAAAACACACTCTGTGGTGATAAATGATGAAGACCAGACAGGAGAGATGATGAAGTAATAAAAAATAATTTAATCTAAACTAAATAAAGAGGTACAAAGCGGGATAGACAAAGAAGTGGTCTCCTCTGGCCAGAGGAGAGACGCGAAGAAGAAGGGACCAAAAGTTCCTTTCACACACATTTATACCCCACTGTCCCACCTCCCCCCTTCCACAGACAACAAAGAAGAGACCAGGGGGGGAAGGTCAGTCTGCCGGAGGTGACACCTCCGATGTCGGGGTGGGTTTGGACGTGCTCTGGCCTTGGAGATTAAACTGAGGCCAACTGACATTCCTTTAGAGAAGCTGTATCATGGGAGTATGGGTCCACTGACTTTGCAGGAAGAGGAAAAGACATCAGACAGGAGTGGAAAGTTACAAATTGGGGTATTAAGTTGAATGAGATCAAAAAGCAAATATATGAGTATACATAATTAATCAATTTTGCCACCACAACTTCATTATTGAATTCAAAGTTATATGGTTCGTGTGATGATGCAGTGAATTATTTAGAGGAGCTGCAAATAAACTTGTGTAACGTCTCTGCAGCCCTCTGCTGGAGAAAGCAAAGAACAACTGCTGACAGAGGAAAAGATGAGTCAAGGATTTCTTTTTCCTCATCAACCTAAGGCACATGTGTCAAACTCAAGGCCCAGGGGGAAAAATCTGGCCCTTTGGAGGATCCAATTTGGCCAACAGAAGAAAGTAAAAATGACAGAGAAAAAATGAATTATTGTGTAAAAGAAACAATATTTGCAGAGGCTCACAGTTTACCCAGTACTAATATTGCATGATGGCAGTCATTTCTAATGGTAAACTGTTGAAAGAAACTTAAAATTCTTACAAAATCTTTTATTTTTCCTCAACTAAAACAGAAATTAGTCACAAATCTAGGAAATTTAGAGTGAGAATTCTGTTGGGACTGATTTCAATCACTTAATGCTTGGATATTGTTGGTTTCTTATATATTTTGTATTTTATGAATACGTAAAATAATGTTGAAATTACTCGTTTTCCCACATATAATCTGTGGCCCTTTTGAGATCAAACTGCTCCATATTTGGCCCCTGAGTTCGACACCCCTAACCCAAGGTTTGCTCTAATCTAAATTTGTTCATCACAGCGCTTTTTGCTTTCCTGTGCTTGAACTTTTCTTTATGATACAAACTTAATGTTTCAGGTCATTGTGCAGCTTCAAGGTCATCTGATATCTTTCTAATGATACTGCCAGATGATTAAACATCTTTTTTTTTTTGCTTTTATACAAGTAGATATCACTAATATATCCACAAATGTCCAACTTATTACCAAAAATGTCACCCTCCTCTTTAAAAGAATGTCCATCGTGCCTCAAAGTTCAAATTTAGACATTTATCTTTGTTCCAATCTCCTTCCCTTGGACTAAGACACTAAATATAATTCATTTTTTGCTTCTTACATCACAAACTGCACCACAGTTCATTCTTTTCTCCATGTAGTTGAGCAGATAAACCCCTTTTTTACTCATGGCTTTTTAGCTGCAACTCTTTGATGTAAACTGAGCTTCATACATTTTCTTTATCATGCCTCTTACCTTTGCCATGATGTGTGCAGTTGTTTTACACTTTAGATCACGTGCCAAACTCAAGGCCCGGGAGCAAAAGCCATCAAATTGGGCCCCTCGAGAAAACAAAAAATTATAGGAAAAACATGAAACATTTTGTAAATTACTAATTCATTCAGTTGTAGATGTCTCAGCTCCTCCAAATACAAAAATTAAATTAAAATCCACAATATTTGCAGAGCTCAGTTTGCCACTTCTTATATCACATGACGGCAGTCATTTTTAATCAGAAATTGTTGAAAGAACTTTAAATTTTTCCAAAATCTGGCAAATTTTCCTCAAATTATTCCACCAAATTTCCCCAAATCAGGGAAATTTAAGTGAAGATCCTACAGCAGGGGTGTCCAATTCCGGTCCTCGAGGGCCACTATCCAGCATGTTTTAGATGTTTCCCTCTTCCAACACACCTGATTCAAATGATTAGGATAGTAATCAGGCTTCTGCAGAGCTGGATGAGGAGTTGATCATTTGAATCAGGTGTGTTGGAAGAGGGAAACATCTAAAACATGCTGGATAGTGGCCCTCGAGGACCGGAATTGGACACCCCTGTCCTACAGGGACAATATACTCTTTGACTTGTGACCACTAGGGGCGCTAGACCTGTAACTTTCACGTCAAGCGCCCCCTAGTGGCCAAAGGTTACAGTGTGTGCCTTTACTCATTTATATAACATTTATATGTGGAAGCGTGAATCAGGGCACATTAATGTTGAATTTGCTCTTTTGATCACTTTAGGTCAAACTGGTCTGTATTTGGCCCATGAACTAAAATGAGTTTGACACCCCTGCTTTGGATTTAACAGCACATCCCCACACAACACGTCTGCTGAGAGACATACAGTAACTGATACAGTCCAGCTACCTCGTGTGCAACAGTGAAACAGTCTTTGAGGTCCTCTTTGCAGCATTTTCGTTCATTTCTGAGTGAAAAACAATAAAACATGTCCAGTGGCACTAAAAACTACATAAACAGTCACAGTTTCCAGATGTGCTGTGCTTGTCCTGTGTCATTTCCTCCCTCTTCTACAGTCTTGGTGGCTTCCAGCTGCAGTGATGGAAAATACTATGCATTAGGGAGCTGAAGCTGTTGCAAATGCATGAAAGTCAACAGATTTCTACAAACGCCAGCAAATTCCCTCTCTGTTTTCCCACAGTCACGCACTGGGCTCTGCACTCTCTCCTGTTGGCTGCAAACCAATGGGCTGAATATCTAATGCAATGCCAGCACTTCATAACTCAAACAGAAACATTTGATTATTTAGGTCCTGTCTTCTTCCTAAGATTAGAACAATTCCCTTTTTGTTTTCCCCCTTCAATGCATTTAAACTTAGACATGGCTGGTCGGTGCGTCATTGATCCATGAATCCATTTATGATGACTCATCATCACAATCAGACTCTAGAGCACGGGTGTCAAACTCGTTTTCATGCAAGGGCCAAATACGGAGCAGGTTATCTCAAGTGGGACGCAGATTTTAGGTGGGAAAAAGCTCATTTCCAACAATAATGTGCCCTAGTTTGCACTTCCATGTTTAAATGAAAACGTGTCGGTTCAACCCATAATTTGCGCTAAAATATGACTCATGGTCGTGTGATATAGGCACGGGAAAAATGTCAGCTCCTGCAAATATTGTGTAGTTTCATCAAATTTGTGAATTTAGAGTGGTTAAGAAATCTAAAACTTAATTATTTGGTATTTTGCACATGTATTATTGTTTTCTTTGTTGTTTTTACTTTCAAAATGTGATGCTCTAATAGGGCCACTAATTGGCCTTGAGTTTCACACACGCTCTAGAGCCTATCCTAGCTTACACATAGTGACAGGTCACTAAATAATTAGAATAAAATCAAAATGTTGTGCATCATCCAAAACAAAAGTGTCAAACTCACAGCAAGGGCTTCAAAAACTGCCCTCCTAGAATCATATGCATTGTTGTATGAATTATATGACATTGATAAAGCACCTTTGGCACATGCACACACTTTGTGGGACAAAGGGATTAAAATAGGTGGATAAATACATACATAATCAGTTTTATAACAAACATAATGTTTTCGTAAATGCACAGCCTGAATAAAAATCCAACTATAAGCAAAGCGGTGAGAAGGCAGTGTAATACTCAGGTGTATCCATCCCCTTTCATGAGGTAGGGCTGGTGATGGTGACAATTAAGCTTTTGCAAGAATAAAACATTCATAGCTGTTATAAAAATACTGCACAACATATAGTGTTAAATTAACCTTTTACAAGTTATGCAAACGTGGTTTAAAAATAAATAAATAAATAAATAAATAAATAAATAAATAACACCATTCTCAATGTCAAAATCCATCCACCCTAATGTTTCTGGTCTTCTTAGGAATATCGTCATAGCGTTCAAACAGAACTGAATTTCACATGACTAATTGCGAACAAGTTGGATTAAAACGTTTTCTATACGAGCGAAAAACACAAACAGAAATCCTGACATGAAGACAACATGATATACAAACCGGTATTATGTTTATTTGAATTCTAAAAGTTCATATATTTGACTAACTTAATTAGTAACAAACATTTGTTATTCAGCTTTAAAACCAATCATCTAAAGCGCTTTGATGTGATGGTTTACGTATCATTTTGACTCTTAAATATTTCAGCTGGAGTTGAACATGAGATGATAAACATCAGCGCCTGACTGAACTTATTGACACTCTGCCTTCATCAAACAGCAGCCAAAGCATCTTTGAAGGTTTCATATGAAATCTGATCCCCAGCTGCAGGGCAAAGCTGGAAAGGGCGTTATCACCTCACTACTTATACATTTATGATACATCAAGTTACTGGTTTGAAGGCAGCTTAAATTTACAAAAAACCCAACTTCATGTATTATTTATTTGGATTGTTCATCATATACATATACAGTATATTCTATATGTACGTGCTTTTATCTTGTGTATAGTAATTGTGTCTTTGCTTTAGAAATAGACTCCTGAGTCTGAGCTAAAGAAGGATGATGAAGAATGATGAAGGATGATACTAAATAACATCAGTTTGGCACCAGGATGCACTCACTGAGACAGACAATGTGGGCTTCCATAATGGTGCAGGTTTGTCTGAGCAGGATAACACTCAACAGCAATATGTATAACATTATTATGTGTGTATAACATTATTATGTAGCGTCTTCCTCTATTTCCTCTACTTCCTTCCCCTCACCTGCAAGAGTTTATAGATTACAAAGAAATATTTATCTTTAAAGTCATAGCTGCGTTTCCACTACCCTTGGAAATGCACCAAATCTAAATAGTGCAATAAAAGCTGGAAACCTGACTTTAAAAAAAAACCAAAACACTCAAATATGGCAAAAATGTTTACGCTTTCATGAGGAGGAATTTCAGACGTATCGATATTGAAATATGTCACAAAAGTGCTGTGGAAACACTTTTTATACAAATACATGTCACAGAACGTGAGGTACCTGGTCACATGACCACTTCTCTCCGAGAAAACCTGGTGGGGCATGTGTAGACAGAAGAGGAGATCGAGACATATCTTAGCATTAGACTTAAAAATATATCGGCATTCTATACGTACGCAGCGCCCCTATTTGATCAGTTTAGGTCACGTGATAGGTCAGACATTGGTCAGTTTAGGTCGCGTGACTAAGACTAAACCTTACCCTAAACCTAACCTTAACTCTAACCATAATCCTAACCCTAACCCTAAGATGCAACGTACGTGTACTTCGGTAACCGTACCAATAGCACCGGGGGTTGTCCATATGGCAACCGTACAAATAGACACTTTCTAAAAAATATTAGTGTCACATTAAACGTGAAACAACAAAGGAATACAGAGTGTTATAAGGAGGTTTAGAGCGTCCGTCTTTCTACAGCAAAGTCTCGCGGGATGACATTTCACGGGAGTTACGAGGCTCTAGTCCAAAACAAGGTTCATGGAAACACTTTCAAAGCACAATTATACTTTGTCGACATTTAGAAACATTGCTTTTATTTTGCAAAAATCTGTAATGAAATGCTTTTCCTTTAAGTATAGTTCATTTTACAAATATCTTTTAAAGGTCCCATTTCATGCTATCTTTTCACCCATCTCCATTTGTTCTAAGAACCCCCAAAACATAGTATTTGAGGTTTATTTTCCCAAACTCACCTGTTTTAGCCTCTGAAAAGTCACTTTCACTCTACACAAACCTACTTATGCATATTCATGAGTGGGCGTGTCTATAGACAGGACACTGACTTCCTCCTCCCCGCACAGTCACGTAGCGCCAGAGGACGGCCCGCCCTCCTCCCACCCACTCCGTGGCTGAGCTCATACTGCTTTATAAAACACGAGACAGAGCGTGGGGGCGGGGCGTTCAACGGTACATACATAGACTGTGGAAAATACATACATAGCACTGAGCGAAGGACGCTGAAATGCTCACCTTCGTGGGCGTGTCTGTTTACATGTCAATCACGGCAGAGAGCTTCCTGGAGGCGCGGCTTCTCCAGCTCACTGTCACGTCAAATTCGTCATCAAAGTAAGAACGCGTCATCAAATTGGAGCGATGTGTTTGTGCTCACCCTGCAGTAAGAAAGGAGCAAATCACCCTCTAACTAACAATCAATGAAAACAAACACTTTGGACATGTGTATGAAGCCCTAACAGCACTTTATGATGTTTAAAGCACAGAAATGTCGATTTAGTGTAACACGGGCCCTTTAAAACCAGTAAGAAAAGTGAGTCCTTAAAAGGCAGAAGCTAATGGCAAAGGTAGGATCACTTAGTTTAGAATAATGTCTGACATTAGCAGTAAAAATCTGCTTTATGATGCACCATGAAACCCAGTGAACAAGTCGACGACATCGGTAAATAGTTTGACATCCAAACACTTTTTACACTCACATACCAATAGAACGCAGTCATTAATAAGACAGATTATTTTACACGGGTCCTCAGATTGGACTGATCCAGACTAAACACGTCCCCCTGTATCAGTTTATTTACTTTACAGTTAGAGGAAGTAGTGTTGAGGATTTTATTCAAGGCTTCTGTTAATAATAGGCTCAGGATGATGGGCAAAAAACAAATGTTCTTTCTTTTCTTCTTGCTCTCTCCCAGACAGATGCTCTACTGCGTCAGAGTCATCTGACTGACACTCTCTGACCCCCCGTACGTACCCACGCACACTCCACTGGGACCGGATCGGTTCAACCTCTGAGCCGTGTGACCTACTTACCACAGCAGCCCTTTTGAAACTTTCACAGCCGATGAGCAAACAGCACAGCAGTGAAATAGGAGGCAACAAATCAGATGTTTAAAGACACAGTGATAATTACAAGAGCAAGGTAGACATTTATCGATATATATTATATTACTAACTTGTGCACAAGATAAATGTCAATAGAGCAGAAAATGCATCTCAGTTAGTGTGTGTTTTCATTACCATCGTCTTAGCTTTTTAAAAAGCCCAGTGAGCTAGTTTGGTTTAGCAAAGCTCCACATGTTGATTTCAGACCAGTTTCACAGCCTCATTAGCCCACGTTCTTAAAAAACTCAGTTTGTGGCTCATTCCTTCATGTTATCCTTGTTACTGAAAAAGGACTACAAGTAACTTTTGAGGGACTGCTGTTAGATGTAATGCACCAATGGAACCACTGCTATGGTAAAGCCTGCATGGGACTAAAATAACGTCTTGTAGTCGACCAGAACTTGACTGCATAACTGAATAAGTTCAGAAGAAAATCTGCTGTCAAAATTGCCACGGAACTGAAGCAGATTTGAAGTTGTAAGCAGCCAGGGGCGGGTCTAGGACATTTTTGCTAGGAGGGGCACTGCTGGGGCACAAACTTGGATTAAGGTGGCACAGTGAATTTAAAAAAATAAAAGAACCACTTAAAATTACAGTTAATAATACTGTTTACCCTAAATTATGTATAGGGGTGACTGTGGCCGGGTTGCATTTTGTGACGATAACACAGTATCTGTGGATGGAAACAACTGCGCACTAGAACCAGGTTTAACTACCTTCAGGTCGTCTAATGCACACTCACATGCATGTCGACCTAAAACCTCATTTTTCATGTTTTATATCCAAGACATTTTGACTGCAAAAGGTTCACTGTGGTTCATGGCTCAACTAGTCTGGGATCCTCTGATGTTCTATCTCTCTATCCTGTTCTGTTGGTCCTTCTGTCCACTAACCCCAGCCAGTCAACGCAGATGGCTGCCACCTCTGAACCTGGTTCTGCTGAAGATTTCTTCCTGTTGTTTCTTCCCACTGTCGCTAAATGCTTGTTCATGTGGATCTTGTTGGGTTTTTTCTTAATTATTATGAATTTTATATTTTGCTAAGCGTATTTAGATGACCTTGTTGTAATTTGCGCTATACAAATAAAGTTGAATTGAATTGAATCATTGCAAGCAAACACTGTGTAACCCCTGTGTGACCTCCATCACTGCAGAGATCAGAGCACGTTTCCCATCATCCCATGCACTGCTTTTCCAATTCCAAAAAAAAAAAAAAATCAAATAAAGCAGAAAAATTCCACACATTGATTTGAGAACATTACTCAATTATGAAAGAAAACACAGTGAAAGTGTTTACCAGGGTTGGGCTCAATAATAATTGTAATCCCGAAATTTATACTTAATTATAATTATGATGCGATTAGGATTATTATTATAATTTTAAAAGTATCTTGCTGTCGTAATCATAATTAAATTGTAATTGAGTTTAGATAAGTGACTTTGTAATTGTAAATGCCATTAAAACTCTATAATTATTCAAATAGGTTTCATATCAAGCTTTCCTACATGTTATCATTTAAAAAATATTTAAAAACAATTTTTTATTGATTAGGTAGCCTGTTTCCAATAGATAGGAAATACATTAGATGATATTTGTTTTTAGTTTATTTTACAGCTGATTTAGGTCATGTTATCATGAGAGATGCTAACAGAAAGCTAACACAAGAGGAACTTTTATTAGGTTATTTATATCAGGTTCAGTATTTATGATTAATTGTAATTGAGAACATAATTGTAATTGACTATCTGAGGATTAAAATAATTGTAATTTAACTGTGATTGGAAAAAATGCTGATAACTGTAATCATAATTACATTTTAATTGAACATGGGTATAACACTTTCCCTACTGTCAGATTGTGAAAGCTCATTGACTTTTGGCGAGCAGCTCGAGCAGCCAATAGTAACGCCCAAAACAACTCATAGATCATTCTGTTGGTAAAAAGATCTCTGATTGGCTGAAGTCCAGCAACACACTCCTATATTTCTAAAGCTCATTTACAGGGCCAGGAGAAGAAGCAGAGATTCACTGTCTACTCAGAACACTTTGGATGGATTACAATATGCTCAAAGATGATTATGGATTTTTTATCAAATGACGCCAAAAAAAAAACTTACATACTGCAGCTTTAAATCCAACAAAACATAAAACATGGCTGTGTCTCAACCACAGCATCACCAGAATAAGAACAGCGTGACTGAGTGTGCCTCACCTCAGCACCATGAGACAGACTTCTGTTTCTGAGGCCTGGGGAGGGCTGGGCCGACTGTAGAGGAGTCACACCTCCGTTCTTCATCTGCTCCCCCGACGGCGTCTTTGGTACAGTCCACACAGGAGCAGCATCTGGAAAAACATCAGGCAGAGTCAGAGCTAGAAAAGGAGCTGCAGGTTAGAGCAGCTAGGAATTATCCCCATCTCCTACTAATGCCTGACATTCATTATTAAAGTGTGTGTGTGTGTGTGTGATTGATTGATGGAGGGCTCATACGCATCTGTTTAAATTAAACAATCCCTCACTGTCTTCCCAATGCGCACGTGTCACAAATCAAAGTGGCTTGTTTTTTCTTCTACAGAATTAAACATATGAACAGGTACAGGTAAGAAAATATAACTTTTCATCACAGCAATGATTAACCACAATGTCATTTTGCTTTCATTAAGTTTTTACTTTTTCATCTAGTTTGATATTTTGCATCACAGCACAGGAAGTATTCCTGGACAAATTTGCAACAGAATATTGATAATTTGGTTGGTCCATGGTCTTGGCTCCTTTTGTTAAGGTTGGTCAGGGTTCTCCAGACCCTTTTGTTTTGTTGATTTTTGTTGATACTTTTCTTGTCTGTCATCCTTTGCATAGTTGTATAGTTACATATTACAATCAAAGCATAACAAGTAGTGCTAAATAGTTTTCCCTAAATCAACTTTCTGAGCGTTTTTACCCTTTAATTATTAGGACCGAACACCACGAGCTGGTGAAGGGCCTCTTACTCTCATAGTGGCCACACTCTGAGGGAAGGGGCGGAGCCCATGCAAACGCCATGTGTCCGTCAGTGACCAGGGACCCTTATAATGTCGTAGGCATGCCCCCGGGCTTTCCGAAAATGGTATAGTTCATGATACTCAAAAAGAGGAAAACATTGTTATTGTGCTGGAATATTATTTTTTCTTTCTTTCTCGGTGTCGGAACCAACTCACGTACTTTTCACCCACTGAACCAATATGTAGAGTCACAAAAATTGTAACAAAATTAAATTGTGCGCTTCTCTAGTTTCTGGCTATTATTTAATACCTTCGCCAAGGAGGCAATCATTTGTTGAAAGTGTCTAAATGTAGCCCCCGGGACTATAGATACATTTCCAGAGGATAGTCGAGTGGTCTAAGGCGCTGCACTCACCTCTAACGTGGGCTCGAATCCCACATTTGACTATTTTTTTTTTTCATTTGAACATATTTAGCACGGCAAATACCACCTTTAAAAATACATTGCCGACAATAATAAGCATTTTAGGGTTAGGGATAGAGTTACAGTTAGAGCTAAAATAAAAGGGTTAGTGGGGCAGCTAAAAATAAATATGAGCTAAAATACAAATGACAGAACTTTAAGTCACGTGGTGCACCCATCACGTGACCTAAACTGGCCAATGAGAGGCGCTGCGTATTAGTGAACCAATATGTAGAGTCACAAAAATTCTAACAAAATTAAATCGTGCGCTTCTCTAATTTCTGGCTATTTCCGATTTTTTAAAAATGCAAAGATTTGACGCGCCAGTGGCCCCAAGTACGCCACAAATGCATTACGAGATTGGAATTGCCAAAGAAATTAATTCATCGTAGAATCATGAAAATTGACACAGAAGTAGACCATGACAAGACAAGTAAAAAATATTATTATGACCATGCCAAAAAACACACAGGAAGTCCAGAAACTTGAATTGAAATTTGCAAAATTGCTTTTTTCGCTCACGTTGTATTTTAACGCATGTAGGGCGAAGCAGTGAATTTTGGGTAAAAATGACAAAATAATACATTTTTGGAAAATGCTCCCAATTGCACATACAAACTCAGATTTGCGACAAATGTGAATCGGCCCTGAACAAGCTCAATGTAGAAAAACAAACATTGGTGCTTTAGCGCCCCCTACAGAGTGAAGAGAATTTAATATGGGACAAATGTCCTATTTTAACGCACTTCTCCTCGGGTTATATTATGTCTTCGTATGAACTTGAAGCAGCGAATTGAAGGCGGCACATCAAAGGCGGCGACTGTTTATCACCGCTTGCGGCTATATTTGGCCTATAATACTGATATTGTCGCCGCTTCATATCAATATGTGTAAACTGACCTGAGAGTCCTCAAAGGAACTTAAAAGTTATTACTAATATTGCATATTGGGTAATACTGGGTAAACTCATTTAAACTGGATTAGTTTTAAGTGAATGATTTCAGTTTTTCTTCTTTAATCACAGAGCCTCCACAAGTCCTAAAAAGCTCTAATACTCGACACAGCAGCAGATCTGATTTTCAAAGCATAGCTAATGGAGGCGGAGCAGGCTGCAGAGGTCCTTCTCTCATCTCTTTCACTCAAATTGGATTAAAAGTCTAATGCAGTTCTTTGATATTTTGTTAGCCAGACGCAAAGCTGTGCCGGCAGAGGTCGACGAGCAGGTCGGTCTCGAAGCGAGCGCGTCGGCACCAACGTGTGCTGAAATAGCTGTGGGCCCTCAGCTGAGCTTTGCTCTGCTGACAGTGGGACTGACAACAGGATGTGAGAGGTGTGTGTGTGTGTGTGTGTGTGTGTGTGTGTGTGAGCTGCTCTAAGTGGACACGAGTGTGAGCCTCGGCCTCTCTGCCTGAAGGACGCTGAGACGTTATTAATATGGTTAAAATAAAAAGCAGGAAGCTTGAAAAGGTTATTCAGAGACCTCTTAGAGGTTAACAAGATTCAAAAGAAATCAAGTGTTTATCCTGTAAATACTTCTTTTTCCAGCACAAGGACGGGTGAATAATGCAGTAAAGCACTAAAGTATGACCGACGTCCTTGAATTATTCTGCCTCGTGGACGTTATTAGCATAAAGCTGATATTCAGGGCTTCATAAAGTGAACAAGGCTTTGGCTTGCCTGTGTATTCAATATAGCAGGGGGTCTCAATTGGTCTCACCCTGAGCCACGTTCAGTAAAACGCGACCTTTTTTTTTTTTTTTTTTTTCAAAATTTAGTTTTTCAAAAACAGCTGTTAAAAACACATGTTCTTTTTTTAAAAAATATAACTATATGTATTTTCCTGTGCAACATGCATTCCACAGCATGCCTGTCAAAAGAAGTTTCTTTCAAAATCAAAGAAAAGCCAACATGAGAGACAGTAAGCATTAGTTTTTTTTTTTTTTTGACCAGCTGTCCGCGACCCACCCAGTAAAGGCCCGCGACCCACTTTTGGGTCCCGACCCACCAGTTGAGAATGGCTGCAATATATCAGTCAATGACTGTGGACAAAAATGTGCTTAGATTATCAAATCAAATCAAACTTTAAATATATTAAATATAATTCTAAGTGTCTTACATCAATAAAACTTTAAATGGATAATAAAATTTTTTTTAAAAAAATGCAAACAAACCAACAAAGTCTGATATTATCCATGAGGTTTTACCATTCCTGCAGAATACAGGACTGCTGTCATTACTGGTACTCAAATTCCACTTTATGAATTATTAGCAAAGTCATCATATGCAATATGTACATAAAAAAGCTTTTAGTTGTCTATTATACATTTTGGACTTACTCAAAATATACACAATTGCCATTAATAGTGATCAAAACCATGAATACAGTGTGAAATATTTGTATGTAATAGTTTTTGTAGTTTTGTCTTTAATTTAGTTTAAATTGTAGGGCCTACGTCACAACAACTTTACATACATTTTGTGTACAAAGAAGATTTTAACAATAAGTCAGAAAATATGTAACTAAAGGTCAACAAATGTTTGCACTTTATCTACAATGATACATACTAAACAAATTCTAAACAAATGTAAAATGAATGGGGTTTGTTTGATTTTGACTGTGACTGATTGAAAATTTCACCCCAAGTTATGCAGGTTTATGTATTGTGCATTATTTGTCATTAATTCATCCTAATATGTATGATTTAATAAAAACTGTTCATTTTTTCCTCCTGTGGTATTGAATTCAGATGACAATATTTTCTCTCATCCGGAGCCCAACGTGTGTTTTGACACCTACTCCGTCACGCACCAGAAATAGAGGCACTCAATGAGCAAAACAATGATTCCATCATTGGTTCAACCATGCTGGTGATGAATCACATACACTATGAAAACAAACGATCATGCATTACGCTGTTTCCAATGGCTTCGTCTTCTATTTCTGGGCTGTGACATTCATTCAAACATATTGTCTTTCAAGTATAACTCCTTGTTGTTGTATTTTCTATTTGGAGGAATTCTGCTGTGAAGTTTTCCATTAAAGCTAAAAGGAGAGTCCATTTCCTTTATAGGATTTAATTTCCTTAAAGGAAACTGGTCTTTGTGCGTCTGTGAGGAGAGTGAGGCTTCAAGCTCCAAAAGAGGGGGGGGGGGGGGGGGGGCACTGAAAAGAATCTAAAGGGAAGAAAAGAGATCAGCAAAGATACTTCCATGGCTTGTGACTGGCAGGTTTGTTCAGATAAGTACCATTGAGTTTTTTTTTTTAACCCAGGGCCTGATTAAAATTGTGTTTAAACTGACAATAGGAAGGTAGTTGGACCAGCATGCCTGGCAGCTCAGCCTGAGCCATTTGTTGTTAATGCAGCATTTTTTTCCCTCATAAGTGCCTTACAATGTACATCAGCATTCAACCAGCCAGCCACCCTCTTAGTTATCAGCTGCATCCAAGTGGAGATGCTGCTCATGCCAGGGAAACGCGCTAACCCTGCCCTCTGCATAATCGAGAAAAACCTCCTGGTTGAGATGTGTGAGTGGGGGTTGAAGGGGCGGGAGATACATGCCGAAAGCGAGGAGCAGCCGAACCCCGACACGACTGATCAGCCAGGCAGTGGAAGGAAACGGGTTTGTACTTGCGTCCCAGTGATCCAAATCCACACCGCCCCCTGTCTGACGAACAGGCACAGGGCAGCGAGACTGCTGGCGTTAGAGAAGAGAGCGACAAACTGTCAGTGACTAAAAACATGAAGTGATGGCTCTCATTATTTACCATAAAGCTGCTTCCCGTGATATTTTTCTGTTAGATAAAATCATAGTTTTGGCCTCATAGATCAATGAATCGAACATCATATACTCCAACAATAATGCGCTGTGAGATGGCTTATTGTTGTAATTGACGTTATATAAATAAAGTTGAATTGAATTGAAAAATAAGGGACAATTTTAAAATTGCTTCTACAAATCAAGTGTTTTTATTTCATTCTGATATCTTTGGTAATAGCGTAATCACTGTCCAGAAAACACGGGAAGAATTAAGTAAAGAATAGTGCTGGGACTTTATCGCTTTAATTGCGATTAATTAACAAAATTTTTAAAAAAAAGCAGTTTTTTCCCCCACTCCAAACAGCGCAGAACCTTTCTCATTGCACGAGTTCCCGGTATACCCATAATACTGATGCGCCGCAGACCACAACACAAGAAACGGGAGAACCTGAGTAAAAGTTATTGCTGAGCTTTGTAGGCGTTCATTTTAGGTGTAAAAAAACAAAAGCACAGTTGTGTGCAAATTGTGCAAGAAAGAGTTTGCCAATCACCGGAGCTCTTCTAGCCTCAGCTACCACCTCAATGCTAAACATGTAGCAGCTACCACCTCAGTGCTAAACATGTAGCAGCTACCACCTCAGTGCTAAACAGGTAGCAGCTACTACCTCAATGCTAACCATGTAGCAGCTACCACCTCAATGCTAAACAGGTAGCAGCTACCACCTCAATGCTAAACATGTAGCAGCTAGGACAGACAATGGTCCTAGTTCGAGGAGACAGCGTCTCCAATCCAAACTGAACAAAATGACAGGGTTCAGAGCCAAAATTAATAATTCCATGACTGACAAATTAACAAAGTCTCAGTAGACAGTCGACCACTACAATGGTAGAGGCTGTGGGCGGGGCGAGAAGCGCTGCTACAGATAGCATCGTCTGAGCCAACTTATCAACTGCTATGTAGACAGACAATTTCAAACAAAATTAATCAGATTCATCAGTTGGTCTATTTATTTCATGCCACATACAGTATAATTTAACTATTTTGCACTAATTCTACTTCTCTGGAATGTTATGTACTAAATGCTGTTTTTTTATTTTAATACACAAAAACTAATTTGTTTTAAAAAATAAATAAAAATAAAAATCTGGAATAGCACGAATATATTACTTTGTTCGTGCTTTGTGAACAATGTAATATTGCACATTATTTTTGCACTTGGTGATGAAAATAATCAACACAATTTTGTAATTTAAGTTCATTTATTGTTTTAATTGATTCAGTTATATACCAAAATAATTTTGACACGAGAAGCAATGTGCCCCAAAATATGAATTGAGATTAATTAATTACAAAGTTAGTCTATAATTAATTTGATACAGTTTTTAAATCAAGTCCAACTACTAGTACAAACATATCTATCCATTCGTTTACGGGACTCCACATCCCACAATGCAATGCACGTAAATGTCAACAAATAAAGTGTTTATGGTGGAGATTAAAACATATTTTTAAGATTTCTTTTCCTTGTTTTGGAGCAAATTATGTTTGATTCATTGATCCATGAGGCATACATTATGATGTCATCTAATAAAAAAATGTACTGGGGGTAGCAGCTTTAAGTTAAAACATTTCTTGATTTATTATTCATCTGTTTACAAATGTTTATTCAGCTTTAGTTTGAAGCAAAAGTCAAAACAAGCTGCAAATCTTTCAGTCCCGCTTTAATCCAACAAGCGATGACTTGCAGGTTTTTTTTTAGAGTATCACCACTTAGTAGGAAACATGTTGGAGTTGCTGATATTATAAACCCACAGCCCATTTGTTAAATTTTCACATTATTAACCACTAAGTGTTGCTTCCTCGTCCTTCATTTTGTCGTAATGCTGTGAGAATCACCCTCACAAAAAGCCAAAAATAGATTAAAACGAAACAACTTTATTGGATCCATTGAGAGATCTGGCACCGAGAGGGTTAAACAAAAGCACAGAGCTGACATTTTAGGCACCAGTGTGGATTCCTTTGGCAAAAGACTCTTCTGGATAGATTTCAGTGAGTATAGAATTAGTCATTTAGTTCAGGTTCACTCATTCACTCGGTGACCCAGTTCATTTTTCTGACTCACATGCAGGGAGTAGGAAATGCTGTCAGTGGGTTCTGTAAACAGCAGTGACGGTTAAATCTGTTTTCATACATCCTTCACATTCATGCTTGTACTTGACATAACCATTGTGAGAGATTAGTCTCATTCAGTGCAAGAAATGCAGTAAACGGTGAGCAACACAACAACATCTACTCACAATGAAGAAAAACAACATCTAACAATGAAATGGAACAGGTTGAAACGCAAAAGTACGACATTCAGCAACATTTGCTACAAACATTGAAGTTCGTGGTAGCGATCATGCAAGGACAAGCGTCACAGTCTAACTGCTCCAGCTGCAGGGCTTTGCAGCAGCTGGGCTCTGGAGGAGCGGCCTGAGTAAACACAGGGGTTTGTGGAGATGCAGGGGACGGGGGCTCCAGTACCAGCACTGGAACCAGGCCCGTGGTGGACTCACCGAACGGGGCTCCGTGAGGAGTGTGGTTACGTTGGGGGTTGTGGGATGGAGGCGTGGCCTGGCTGTGGCTCTGAGAATGCTGCAGGATGCTGAGGCACTCTCCCAGACAGCTGAGCGTGGCGGCCGACGTGGCTTTGAGCAGCAGGAGGTCCTGGTCCAGACATGATACCGGACCCCTGGGTGGCAGAGAATCAATGGACTGGACCAGGTTCTTCTGTTGGCCCTCTGCATGTGACATCACCTGTGACAGAGGGAGCAGCAATGTGGGATGTCAGTACACTCAAACAACCAAATACACAGTGAAGCACATACTGTAGATATATATATATATATATATATATATATATATGCGCGCACACAAACACGTGGACGTCGCAAACGGAACAGGCTTTATCGGGGCATTACTACGCGGACCACGTGCGGGCCGAACCGTGGAGAGAGATCCGTACGGATCAATGATGATCCGTTGCACCACTAATCAAACTGCTGTTCCTATAATCGGAATTGAATCGTGAGGTGCCAAAAGTTTCCCACCCCTAGAAGGAAGTGATGATGTATTTTTATGGTATGTCGTGCACACTGTTGTGTGTGTGTGTGTGTTTGTGGGTAGAGAGTGACACCACTTTGCATTAGTTCCAGTATTTTGACTTCAACAACTGATCCCCCGCAGCATCTCCTCAGAGACCACAGCGGCAAGAAAAGAAAAGAAACTGCCAAGAAGATCCTCCTCTGGCTTGCAGACACACACACACACACACACACACACACACACACACACACACACACACACACACACACACACACACACACACACACACACACACACACACACACACACACACACACACACACACACACACACACACACACACACACACACACACACACACACACACACACACACACACACACGGAGCATCTACCTGTGATAATTTCAACTCTGCGTGTGAGTCACTATTCACAGTGTTCGTCACAAGGAGAAAAAGTCGTGATTTGCCTGGAGTTACAAAGTTTCTAATGAATCTGTGTTGTTTATCCTAATCATTTAACGCCCTCATAAACACACACGCACACACACACACACACACTTGAATGGCACATTTGTCTACATCTGAACACATGCACTAATTTAATAACCACACTAAAAAGATGTGTTTTTATGTCTGTTCAGTAATTCTACATTTGAGCAGTTATACTGTACATACAGTACATACATACATAAGGTGTTTTTTATTGTGAAATACAAACCGGCTTTATCCCAATTACTGAATGAGATTTCATGTTACAAAATATTAGGTGTGTCCCAATACAACTAATTCACTTCTAAAACAATAACAGTTAGTTTGTTGCCTTGAGAATTGGCTGATACCGATATCGATATGATACAATATCAGCACGTATCATACAAACTTTTATTACTGATTTTTTATAGCGTGCAATGTTAGAAAAGGCTTCATCAAGCGAAATTACTCAAACAGAAATGAATAATCATCACCAGTAAGTGTGAGAAAAACTGACCCATATTAAACAATGGGTTACATACAGTACATTTTAAGCTAACAGAAGAACATCCTATGATTACATAAAACTAATAAAAAATTATTTAGACGACCCTGAAAAATAACCTCAATGAATCCAATTACAACACATTATGTATCAAAGTGCTTACATCAGAGAATTTAGATGCGCGTTGATAACTGTGGATTGTGAACAACATAAAAAGCAAAGACTTACTGAATTCAATTAACTTTCTCTGTTAAAAGACCAGAATACTAGAAGCGACCTTAGGGTTGACATTGACTACAAACTGGTGAAGAGCATTGTTGAGTAACTCTGAAACTTAGCATAATTGAAGAGAAAAATCAAATAAAACACATGTAACTCAGTAAACAACAAATAAACAAATGACCGAACGCACAACATCAAATACAAAAGTAGAATTTTTAGAATATATACTTCCCGAGTGTGTATATTAAAATCTATGGGTTGGTTTGCAGCAGGTGAGTCATCACTCTAGCTACTAAAAAATGCAACACAGACATACAGAGGCACGCTCTCATACAGACGGAGCTCCCTAGAGCTGACAGAACCAATGTTGTTTCCAGAAATAGCCTAAACCTGATGATCCATCTCAGCCCAGTGAAGCTGCTACTGCTCAGAGTGCTGCTGCTGTGTGTGTGTGTGTGTGTGTGTGTGTGTGTGTGTGTGTGTGTGTGTGTGTGTGTGTGTGTGCTCAGATTGACATCGAGTGTAACTTCCACTGTGACATGTGGAGGAGCCTGATTCATGTACAGAGAGACGGACAAACCAAGGGTGGGAGCATCACAGTTAACCCAGAACCCCAGCAACACATCAGTGCTTTAAAGCCGCCTGTTGCCATAGAGACACGCCTATGGCAAAGAGACAAACACTGCTATGACGACTCTAACTTCCGGTTAACACGTAAACCCTGCTTTCCATCCAGCACTACGTGATGTGAGACGTGATAGGACAAGGCAGTACTCGTCACTTCTGTGTGAGGTGAAGCTTTTATTTTGAAGGAAGCAATTGAATAAAGGGTTACATTTCCTTTTTCTCACTGTGACACTGGGCGGTCCTTGAGTTACCCCTCAAACCCAGTTTAAATTACATAATGGAATCTATCAACTAGCTTTGTGCCAAATACTTTTGTTTTTTTAGTCTGATCACAGAGATAGTGTTCTTAAGTGGTGCACTTACGTGGTGGAATTGTACTTTAGACATTACTGATCAATAATCATTAAGTGATTCATTTATTGAAAACTTGATTTCATCTCCAATTGTTTATAACTCCTGGTTTAGGTCCAGGTCATTGTTGACTAAGTTTAGCACTCAATTGGTCACTTAAGAACAACTGATTTATAATCATTGTGGCATACTAAATAATTCCACCAGTGTAACAGCATTAGCGTCACCTTTAGGCTGTTCTTAAATGGGTGGAGCACCAAAATCATCACTTAGAAACCACAGATTCTTGATCAGCGTGGTCAAAACAATATTTCAACAAAGGTTGATCGCTGAACTCGAAATGTGATTTAAACTACGATGTAGCGCCGCCTTTAGGTTGTTCTTAAAAGGATTTCGCACCAAGTGCAACGCTTAAGAATGCTATTTCTGTGATCAGACTAAAAAAACTTAAGTATTTGGCACAAAACTGGTTGATGTATTCCAGTGTTTCTCAAATGGGGGTACGTATACCCCTAGGGGTATGCAATGGCACAACAGGGGGCACTTGAGAGAGAGAGTGGAAAATTAACAAATAAGGGCATTCAAAATATGAAGTATTTTTAGCTAAAAATTATAATTATAATTGATTTGAACATAAACTAAAATGACAAGGGTCATTCTTGGTCCCACACCAGGAGATGACTGGAAATGATAGAAACTGTAAAAATAAATCTATTCACGAGACACTAAATACTGTTTAATTTCACTTATTTACAAAGAAAGATACTTTAAAATGTGCCTTAACACTCGTTCATTCCATAATTATGCTTTAATGTTGTTTTTTTAAATAGTATTTTGAGCAAGATGTCATAATCTGGACAAAGGGGGTACTTGGATTCAGAATTAAGAGAACGGGAGTAAAGGGGCAAACAAGTTGGCGAACCAGTGATGTATTCCATTATGTAATTTAAACTGATTTTTGGGGGTAAATCATTAAATCAAGGACTGCCCACTACTGAACGCACCAACAAGATAACTTAAGAATGAGGGTTTAGCAATGGATGCTCTGAAGTTTCCAGCACTCAAACCTTTTGTTCTCAAGATGTGATTTAAGTCTCTGTCAGCTCCCACAATACAAGGACTCACACATGGAGTTGCCTTCATGTGCGACTTCAAATGACTGTTGAAAGCGAGATGACCCTTTGACAAAGAGCTTTTTCCTCTCTGAACTTGGCTTTTCTTGATTATCTGACATTATTTCTCTGGGTGACAGAGAAACTACCTAGACAGTAAATATTTTCAGCCATGCAAATTATCTCTTTGCACAACACTATTAATGAAGCATACATTGGCCAATCTAGTACATGATGGAGTCGTGCTTGTGCCATCCTAATTACATTAAGTCGGTAAGACTTAATTAAAAAAGCAGAGCTGTGGTTTTAAGTGCTTTATGAGGTTCAGACGAGATTGAGATAGAATTTCCAGTGACGCTCTAACAATGTATCATCCTTACATATAAAGAAAGTTGATTAAAGCTTTTTAAATGTCAAATTCGTGAGACCAACTAATACTGACTGAGAGTCAACTACATCGATGTTTATGAACTAAAGACAAAATCGGGATTAAAGACTAAATAAAAGCTGCAGGAAACATTTTTTTTCCATCAAATAAAGATTCAGCGCTTAAAAAAGTTATATAACGTTGAAATTGACACTTAAAAGTTTGTTTTCATAGCCATTGTAAACACTATTTGTAAACATTGTGGGAAAAGTTTGGCGTATTGCATTGTGGGATGTGGAGTCTCAAACACAGACGCATAGAAGAGTTTTTTTTCTTCATTCTTGATTTTTTGGACAAGGAGGACACTAATTTTCCCAGTATGCACCGTGATATAATCTCACTCTTGGAAACTTTCAATTTTGGTCGGAAATGGATCTTTCCGTGTAAATATAAATAATAAACAACCTCTACCTTATTCACACAACTTTCAGACCATGAAAACACCAAAAAAGAGTTTTTGTGAGCAAACGCATCAAATCACTGTCTCAAGGGACAGTTTTAACCTATTATATACTACTATTTTTTCAAGCAATTGATCTTTGATTCATTGATCTATGAGGCCCACACTATGTCTTCAGCTTTTACCAGTGTAAATGTTCAATCTATGAAGCTTGTAAAGTGTTCTCCTTGCTACTCATTAAGGGGTTTACACAAGTCTGCTTTATACCCGTATAAAGCCTCCAGTCATCTCTTAGAGTATAGATGAGCCACTAACTAATAAGTATACAAAAAGATTGTCAACTCATTAAATCGTCCGTAAATAACAAGAATAACAGAGAATAATGGTGGCGTAGTTTGCAAGCGAGACAAGAAGCAATCACATCTTTATCATTGTCGCATTGCAAACCCACAGATGAGCCTAATCTCATCCAATTAATCATTATAAAATAACTGCAGACGGGCTTTTTGAAGAGTGACGGAAAAACAAATCTTCCCCTGGAAGATAAGCCAAAGGCAGTGGATGGGAGTTTGGTGTGGATGTAGATGGAGCAGCAGTTGATGAGCAAAAAATAACCAGAACTGACAGGTCTGGTGACTGAGGCGGGGAGGATTAATGAGGATCAAGTTGGAGCAAAACTAATACAGGATTTTTAGGGGAGAGATTTTTAATCAGCTCACATTGTGCTTGAGACATTTGGACTCCAAAAGCAAGTACCCTCTAATATTTGATTGCTGTTAACACCCCTTCCAATTTATTCAAAATAAAATACCTGGAACACTCACAGAAAATTAAACACAAATTACTTTTTGCAACTTTACTCTTTCTTTGTGGCCCGGAATGGTATGGCCCACAAACACGTTACTGTAACCGAATTGCTTTTATGGGTACTTGTACTTTTTTGTCTATATTTCTAAATCAGTAAGTTTATTACTGATTTAAAAGAAGTAAAGTAATTAGTTACATTTCTACACCTAACCATTACTGAGTAAATTATTATTTTTTGTTTTAAAATGATAAACCAACATTGTGAAACGTAATGCACAGTTCCAAAATAGCATTGAATGGAGGTTATATTATCAATTTTAGAGTAAAATAATTAAGCTTTATTTAGAGCCTGTGATTTTTTTATTTTATTTTGAATTTAATTCATTGGCGCTATTTTAATTAAAAAAAGTAAATTTTGACAAACCTTTTATTTTATACAGATGCCATTGTGGAAAATAAATTAAGTTCCAATTGTGCAAGATTTGGTCTCTTCCTTTTTAAGTTTATACATGAGTACTATTTATTTGAGCTACTTTTTACTTGTACTTGAGTACTTTATATATGACTTACTTGTGCTTGAGTACAATTTAAATCAAGTAACAGTACTACTACTTGAGTAGGATATATCAGTGCTCTTTACACCTCTACTATACTTTCCCTATACTTTTGCATGGGTCGGTGTTTGAGGACCACTGTTTCAAATGATGTTATTGTGCAACCATGTAGCACTTGTTTATCAGATGTTAGTGATTATAAAATGTAATATTTCAGCTGTTGTGTTAAGTAGTATTGTATGGCATTGTTACTGTTTCAGGTGTGATGGAGCTTGGTCAAACTAATTCCTTAAAACAAGTGAATGCTACACTAATGCATATGTAAACCATCTATTCTGATAACCAGGGAGTCTATTATTCATTTTGACGAAGGTTAGATTTTTTTGTGAACTAAAAACAAAGGATTCAATCAGTCTGTTAATAAAGTCAAATAACAGTCCCCTAAGGCTAGATTGTAACCTTTGCAATCTCCATCTATCAACAGGAAAACCCAATGAGCTGCAAAATGAACAAAAATGATCTGAATTTAAAAAAAAAAAAAAAAAAAAAAAAAAAGAGGATAAAATGTCAAGGAGTGTGTGTGTACAGTTGCGAGAGAACTAGAGAACATAGCTGGGTGCTAGCTTGATGCATGTTCAAAAAAAGGCATTTACCATGACAGAGACGTTTCAAATTAAGTGTTGCTTGTGAAGATAACAGCTCCGGATCAAGATCTGCCTTGTCACCAAACTGTGATGTCATTGTAAGATCGACAGAGGACCGCCCTCCTGCTATTTAAGTGATTGTTGTGTGAAAACTCGGACTCTTTTCCAGTTGCATGTGAAGAGGGTCCGCAGCTGTTACCTGAACTAAACCATCCTGTATCCAAACTGGTAATAAACCTTTAAACTTAATTAAAGGTGCAATGTGTAGATTTGCAAGCAATTTCTGCCACCACAAGGTGGCATATTACTGAGTAAAACAGACACATCTGCCATATACGGCCCTGACCACTGAATGTACAGGTGACAATATGCTCTGCTACACCCCGCAAATGTTTTTGGCGGGCCCTGCGGGCCGATGTATATCATCAGCTTTACATGTGTGATGTGTTGATGACTGAAGATGTTTAAGTTGTTTGTTAGTTGTAAACCTCACGGGTAGCGCACCGTTTATCTGTTTGATGGATATTTGTTACCAGAGATGGCCTAGTTCATGGACGGCTCTGCTGTAAATAGGCTTATACTCACCTAACCGGTGGAAAATAAAAACTACAGGTTGGCCGAGCTGGCAAAATGTATTAATGTATATATAACTATGTAGTCTCATATGGCATGACAGCTGACATGTTTTTTAACACTCAACATTTTTTATTTTATTTTAGGAATGACATATTTAAAAGTTGAACATTCTACATATTGCACCTTTAAACAGACTCTAGTTAAGATTTGAATATGTTTGTCAGGTGGCTTCTGAATAACACTTACGTAGAACTGAATTCCTGACACATGCAAGCACCACGGCCAACAATGGTCTACTTTTTACAGTATTTGATCTGTGAATCAAATTTTTACAGCAAAAATTAAATTGAGCACCTAAAAAATGAGTTAAAGCACTAGCAATAACCTGTAACAAAATTGAATGTGAGTGGTGAACCAGTGGTTCCCAACCTTTTTTCGGGTCGTGACCCCATTTTGATATCACAAATGTCCGGCGACCCAAGAGACATTTTTCTTTCTAGAATTAGTTTTTGATCATGTTTATTGAAGTGTGCTATAATCATAGAGTAGCTAAGATTAGTGCACAAAATGACAACAGCGCCACCTCAGATATTTTTATACTGCATTTTATTTCAAATACATTTAGATTTGAGAATGTTTAAGAATAGGATAGAGTTAATATATATATATATATATATATATATATATATATATATATATATATATATATTGTTTTTTTTGATTAATTACTAGACATTTTAGGCGATCCTATTTAAATTCCAGACGATCCCATGTGGGGTCCTGACTCTAAGGGTTACGCACACATGTTGAACTTTTACATGAGCATTTCAAATTCACTTCACAAAATACAATTTACTATCTATTTATGTACATTTTGGAAGAGGTGCTACTGTTAAGGCTAACTGCTACTTCTGCTATCATGCTAAAAGTTACATTTACAACCAAAACACTACAGAGAAGATAATAGGGTTTTTTTCCTTACTTTTTTTACAAAATTAAGTCTAGACAATATTGGAAATGTATGTGAAGCTAGCTGTGACAGCATCAAGAATTAATTAGTTCATTTATTTACCATTTCCTGGTGCGTTTAAGAGCATCCAGTAGTAAAATGTACAGTTCAATATTATCATAATATATAAAAGAACAGGACATGTTGACAATATTTTATCTGTCACTTCAATAAGATGTAGCCCAAAGCCTTAAAAACAATCTGTAAGCACTTGTTTGTACGCAACAAACTATCAGCAGTGATAAAACAGCTGAAATGTTCCCACTTCACCAATACATCGAAGAGATGGCAGAACAATGCAAATGTCTCAGATGAATGCACATGCTGTCACTTTCCCACATCCACGATTTACATTCCCGTATCACGGCCGCACGCTCACATCTCATCCTCATATGTTGATTCATTGACACATTCACAGCACTGACCTGATCCGACAACATACGCTCCAGCAACCATGTTAATTAGTGTGAATGAATGTCTCCAATAAAAATGCCAACAAAGCTATTCTTTACACAGTGAACCAGAGTGAGTAGTGAGTGCGCTGCAGTGGGGGACACGCCTGCCAGAAATATCTGCTGAACTCACTGCACCAGTATCCCACCTGAGACCAGCAGCACGGACACTGGGAGATCCCAAAGGCCACACAACAGGAAACAGAGTCTGCAGCGCAAGTTGAGAACAACGACCGAAGACACAAGTCTACTGACGGACTATAATAGGGCCAACATCACGCAGATGTTTGAGGTTTTTCTGAATGAAAAGTAACAGGGAAGCAGGTTTCTGCAGCTAGACTCTGAGCACAAATAAAACCCAATTAAAGCTGAAGATCTCTATTACAATGTTGCAACCAGGGTTGGGGTCAATTACATTTTTCAGTTACAATTACGTTTTCACTTACCCATGTTCATTTACAATTCAATTACAATTACAGTGACCAGCATTGTTCCCTATTACAATAAATTAAAATGATTTGTAATCCTCAGAAAGTCAATTACAATCACGCTCTCAATTACAAAATTTGTATTACAATTAATCACAATAACTGAGCCTGAAATAAATAACCTAATAAAAGTTAACCTTCCTCTTGTGTTAGCTTTCTGTTAGCATCTCTTATGATAACAGGTCTGAAATCAACTGTAAAATACACTAAAAACTAATATCTATCATCTAATTTCACTCCTATCTATTGGTTACCTTGTTAGGCTTCCTAATCAATGAAAATATAGGTTTTAATATTTTTGGTGTGGGCTTTTTGTGTCAGTATATCCCTCGATTTTGATGTTTTTTAAATGCTAAAATGTGGGAAAGTTTGATATTAAACACATTTTAATAATTGTTCACTACATATGTGTAGAACTGTACATAGAGCTGTAACATGGTTCCCCAGTTTTGTGTTGAAGTATAATTGACAACTTTTCTAGAACTTTAATGGCAAATACAATTACAAAGTCAATTATTTAAACTCAATTACAATATAATTACAGTGACAATAGCAATATATTTTTTAAAATTACAATTGCAATTATAGTTAAAATATATTTTAATTTAATTGTCAATTACAAATATAATTGACCCCAAACCTGCCCAATGCCCATCACTTCCTGGAAGACCCAAAAAGGGAAAGAAAGCTCAGCCTTTTACACCACTTTCAAAAGTCAGAATTCCCAACTGCTCGGGCTGCTGGTTTGGAATGGGATCTACTCTGATGTTAACCCACCTCTTTCACCTCCAGCAGCCGACCCGGGTACTGACTCTTGGCTCGTCGACCTGCAGCCGGAGATTTGTGGTGAGTGATGGTGACGATGTTGCTGGGTGAGGCTGCGTGGCCCAGGTGCCTCTGGGAACCCGGGGATGAGGATGGAGTTAGGTGGGGGAGGAGGGAAAAACTGCGGGTCCGACCAGAGGATGCAGATCCCTGGAGGAGGGGAGGGGGGGAGGGAGGGAGGTGACACAGAGAGAGGGAGGGAGGGGAGAGTTGTGGGGAGTTTCAAATGGGAAATGTAGAGGTTAAGGATCACATCTGACCATTGGAATACTTCTAAAAGAAAAAGAATCTGATTGGAAGCCTTTTCCTACATGTGTACTTTGACGAAGGGTTGATTTAAATAGGAAAGCAAATAATACTGCACATGTGTGGTCTAAAACAAATAATGTGTGCAAATTTCTCATAAAAGCTTTAACAAGTGCTGTTGACAGCTTGATTGCAACAGTAGTACAAGTAGATCACACCAGGGGTTTGATTCAGTTCACAGGCCCAGAGTGTAGACTTTTAACAACTGTACATGAGTCATAGTAAACCTAAGCTACCCAACTCCTGATCCTTCTGTTAACCCATCACTTCTTCAAGCCATCTTTACTTTACTTCCACGGTCCATTAGTCTTCAGCAGTACAGATAGGAGGCATTAAAGGTTAATCTCTCAGATTAGCACATATAATGCCTGGGTATCGTACGAGCGAAGAACAAAAACAAAGAAAAGAATCCACTTCCACAACAGAGCGTTGAGATGAAAACATTTGGCAAAACCCTCAGAGATCTGAGCTGATGACCTTCACTCTTTCAGGAGATGATTTAATACAAAGTAGGCTTAATACAATCAGGATTTTGGGCCGATCACAGTTCACCAATCAGATCATATGAATTCAGGTTGTTTTTTAAGGTAACGACCGAATTCCTTCGGTACTACCTGATACAGATGAGGGAGTGGAAGAGTTGAAGAATTTCTATAACATCTGTTGTCAGATTCTGTGTGTGTGTCCCTTTAACTGCAAATGAATGCCCTAGTCGCTCGACCATGTGCGGAGTGAGGAAGCATGTGTGAACGGAGCAGATCGATTACAGCTGTACGCCGGTTTTAATGATTGACAAAAAAAAAACGTTGCAGCTGTTGAATAAAACCGGAGTCCCATGTTGTGAGTCGCGTTGCCGTTTCCTTTTCACATTCCTTCTGATGTTCTTCTTTCCTTGTGTGAAATGGTCTTCCTGTTTCCCCGATGTATGTGTTATTGCAGGAGTTGCATGGTATTTCATAAATGACATTGAACTTGTTTTCCCCTTTGATTTTGTCTTTGGGGTGTACCAGAAGTTGTTGAAGTTTTGTGTGTGGTTTTATTGCAGTACCATGGTTTTGTTGCTGTCCTGGACTTCTAATGCTTTCTTTGTTTTTTGTTGTTTTTTACCTGTTGTTTCCCTCTGTTGATGGCCCACATGGGGTACTGGAAGCGTGTGAGTGCCGGCTGGATGTGTTGCTCTTCCTGCTGTCTGTCTTCCTCTTCCGTGATGAAGCTGGTCCTTTCGTATAATGTTCTGACTACTGAGAGTTTCGTTCGTTTTATGAAAGGATCACGCAGACTCCTCCCTGTGTACAGGCCGCTGGTGCCTCCTTGGGATTTGGCTGTGGTTCTGGAGGGACTTAAACGTCCTACTTTTGAACCGATGGGAAGTGTGTCCCTGAAGGCGGTGTTGTTGCGGGCTTGGCAGTGCACTCATCTTGCGCTCAGTTACAGGCGATGTGAAGTCCTGGGCGATGTGAAGATGGTGCAGAGGCCCAACCCGGCATTTCTGCCAAAGGTATTGGGCTCTAGTTCTCCTATTGACCTCACGGCCTTCTCTGCACCACAGGGTGAGCAAGAGCCTCATTTGTTGTGTCCGGTGCGTACTGTGCGCGCCTACGTGGATATGACAGGGAGCAATCAGCTCTTCGTCTCCTCGGTTCCCCCCCATAAAGGGAAGCCTGTTTCTAAGCAACGCCTGTTGCAGTGGGTGGCGGAAGCGATTGCTTTGTCTACGAGTCAGGGTCTGCTGTTGCCTGTTGGCTTGAATGCACATTCGACTCTGGGTTTAGCCACATCCTGGACTTTGTTCAGGGGAGTGTCTGTTCAGGATCTTTGTGCTGCGGCGAGTTGGTCCCCGCCCCGCACTTTTGTCCGGTTTTACCGGCTGCATGTCTCCTCTCCTTGCCTGGCACGGGAGGTTCTCCCGTCCTGATCGGAACAGTGCTTGCCCTGCAGGCTGGTGTAACGCGTGATAAGCTTGTCTTCAATACGGGAGCTACCATATCCCATAGTGAGACATCGAAACGAATGTTATGAAAGAGAACTATAGGTTATTTGAATAACCCCGGTTCACGGAGTAATATGAGTGAGATGTCTCACCAGACAGCCCTTCTTGCTGGGTGAGTGAGAAGAGGTTTGCTTATTTAATTTGCGCCATATTCTCCACCCCCTCTACTTATAGTAGGAGGGACTACCTGCAGTGGATGAAAACATTTCACCAGCCAATCAGGATTGGCGTAATGAGATTGGGCTTCTGAGATATGACGCAAAGGCGTATATCCCATAGTGAGACATCTCACTCATATTACTCAGAGAACCGGGGTTATGCAAATACCCTATAAACTCCAATCAACCCAGTAGTCATGTTTTTGGATTGTGGGAGGAAACCGGATTACCAGGAGAAAACCCATGCAAGCAGAACTGCGAGAACATCCAAACTCCACACAGAAAGGACCAAAGCGTCCACCCCAGGGCTTGAACCCAGAACAAGGGAAAAGTTAAATTTGAACAACAAAATAAGGCAAACCTCACCGCTTCAACATAAATCCATTCCGAAATCAAAATTTACATTTAGGTTTAGTTTTGGGTGATCCTCCTCCTCCTGTGAGTCCAAACTCAGGGCAGAGAACACTGATAGTTGCAGCTCACGTGCTCTCCTGACACTAACTGGTGGGAGGACCTGACCCAGTTTGAGACCGAATGGGTAGAAAAGCACAAAGTCCAACAGCTGATCTGTCACCTCCTACACAGCAGTATTTACATGCAGTCAGTCACTCAGCTCTTTAAAGAGTTCGAAGAAAACAGGAATGGTATAAACATAAAGACTTGACTGGTTTAAGGCAGTAAATGGGTAAAACATGTTCCTTGTAAAGTCTTTTTACAGACCAGACAACATTAACACAGGGGAAAGTCACTTATATCCAAAAATAAAAAAAATGATTCTAAAAGAAACATGCTCAACATAATGTTAAAGCTGCTGACAATGATCTATTTTTATCAGAGACCTAGTGTGAGCCTCTCAGATCAATAAATCAAGATAATTTACTCTCAAATGAATGTCAAAGGTAGACATTTCAGCTTGAAAGTTTGTTATCGTCCACTATTAAAAAACGGGTTGTTGACAATTGGTAACAAGACTTTAACTTTGAAAAGGTTTTGTGCATTGCATTGTAGAATATGGAGTCCTGTAGAAGAATGCAAAGACTGCACAGGAGCGGCACAGTTTTTGTTTGTTTTCCCCGTGATATGACTTCACTCCCATTTCGGCAGCAATCGGGAGTGAAAACACTAAAAATGTCACTTTGGCAGCGTTTATTGGGGGCAAACTGAATGAGAACAACTTTTGGATGAAATATAGTTTAAAAATGTGATTTAAGATGCATTTCAAACCTACAAACAATAACCTGACACACACTGAGGCTAAATATCTGCATTGATTCTGTACCTTTGAAAGTTCTGAAAACATTTTAAGTGAGAAAGTGACCAAGTAGAATATCAACATGTGCTCATTTGATCCATAAAACTCACAAAAACACATTTCATGCTGACATTTCAGAGATTTTCGGAGGCCATTGTGCTACTAACTAAACATCCAGTTAAATTCAAAACAAGAGCCCTATTTACAAAAGCGTTAAAAAACTAATGGAAGACAATAAGAGATGCTTTTGTTATGAAAAGGGGATGTTTGATTTTTTTAGCTTGAAGCCGGTCCCAGGACGATTTATGAATGGTACGTTAGTATGTGTAGTACGTTAGTATGAATACTATGTTAGTATCAGTAGTAGGTTAGGATGAATAGTACATTAGAATGAGTAGTACGTTAGTAAGAGTAGTATGTGAGTATGAGTAGTACGCTAGTATGAATAGTATGTTAGTATAAGTAGTAGGCAGTGTTTGGAATAACAGCGTTTAAAATAACAGTGTTATGTAATGGTGTTTGTTTTTCAGTAACGGGGTAATCTAACTAATTACTTTTTACGCTGTTACAACGCTGTTATCGTTACTGAACGTTAAATGCGGTGCGTTACATGCATTGATTAAATAAAATGTTATCCGAAAGCATCCCCGGCTTCTGACTCAGCTGTTGTGAGGAGGTGGGTTAAAAACAAGGTCAGCGATTATGATTGGCTAAGGCGACGTCATGTTTCATGGTAGCCAATCAGAGCCAGTGTTTTTACACATGTGCCAGCAAGAGGAGGCGGGTTAAAAACAAGGTGAGCGATTATGATTGGCTAAGGTGACGTGCCAGCACACGCGACACACACGCACGCACGCACGTCCTGTTCCTACACAGAAATCTAGACACTCCAACTTCAAAAAGTTATGTACAAATTTGTTTTTTTGTACATGTTGTATACCTCCTTTCTGATGGAGGTTTTATTTTATTTATTTCAGCACAAACAATAATAAATCACTGAATAAATAATGATAAATCAGTGAATGATTGAATGTGATGTGATGTGCATTGTTTTTTGGAACTGTGACATATTTCTAGAAGTTTAGGATTCAACTTATGTGTTGAAAATTGTAGAATCGCAATACTTGTAAAATCAGAATCGCAATTTAAATCGAATCGGCACCCAAGAATCAGGATTCAAATCGAATCGGGACAAAAGGGTATCGTCCCAGCCCTATACGTTAGTATAAATAGTAAGTTAGTATGAGTAGTATGTTAGTATGAGTAGTACGTTAGTATGAGTAGTACGTTAGTATGAGTAGTACGTTAGTATGAAATTTCAAACACAGTCCAAGCCTATAGGAAACAGATTTATTCAGTTGCTGATTAGTCTAACATTGGTTGCTTTATGTTGTTTACTTTCCTCAAGTATAAAAACTGCAGTGGGTGAACACATTGTCAACAGCAGCAGATATATTGATGTTCTCAGGGAAATACATAACACAAGAAATATTGTTTGTTTCACAGCTCTTTAAAAAAAACAACTGAAAACCATAATCCATCTCGCAGGAAATGCTCGCATTTATTAAAACACAGTTTTTAAGTACCCTGAAGTGCTACCAGTATTTATAATGGACCAACAATGTTGTAGGTTTGTCACCACGGTTGTAATTAAAGATGAACACATGGGTAGAGCCATCAGATAATGAGTTCATGCCCGTGCTTTTATTGTTATGAGCTCCTGCAGAGTTTTATTGAATTGAGCAAACAGTGACAGTAAACAGATTTAATCTGAGCTAATCAAATCCTATCCTACAGGTTCAATCTTCATCCAAACACCAATGTCACAGACGACAACCTGCAACAGCTTTTCTACCTCAACTGATTCAACACAATGCAAAAGACGCTTTATTTTGAAAGTATCGGCTTTTATCGCATTGTCTTGTCCACATCTCCATTAGGAAGTCTGACTGTGGTTGATCTTAACTTCTCTCGGCCATTGACCATAAGGTCTGCACCAGGGTTGGGGTCGTTTACATTTTTCAAATACAATGACATGTTCAATTACAATTCAATTATGATTACGATAACTGGCATTTTTTCCAATTATCAAATAAATAACAATTATTAATTTTCTCTTGAAAGACAATTACAATTACATTCTCAATTACTAAAGTTTTATTCATATAGCGATGTGATGATTGTATGCGGTTTTGTGTATGCAAGACGTCATTTTAGTATCTTTACATTTACATTGTAGAGCATTTATTACTAGGTACAAGAGTTGGAATTTAGCAATAACTACAAACTCTTTTTACTAGTTACAGTTACATTCACAGTATTGTTACTCTGTACAATTGTATCCTACTTATTCAAAAAAACTTCTATTATATGCCAACTCTAACCTCTAACTCTTCTAACATTACCACCTGAATGAGTGTAAAAATTGTACCAGGATGTAGTGACCAACTGGTGACACGTAGGTGGCAGCAGCGCACCAATGAATGAGAGATCACCCATGATGGGCAGAGCTCAGAGGGAGAGGAAAGGAGTTTACGAGACAGAAAATGGCGCTAGAGAGTTGATGCTGAAGCTCACAGCAGTGCACACTCGACCAGAGCATGTGTGGAACTAAGTGGACTATTGAGAGTGTCGTGATGGTGAAATAAAATGATCAAAAAACGGGGCAAGCGGTGACACTCGGCATGTCCGGGAAGAGGGGGAAGTTGCGTGTGGGGAGACTGACGGGGGAGAGACTTGGAGGACGGCCAAAATACAGTAAGAAATCCATTCAATTCTGACCGAGAAATGCTTCAGTCACTAATAGGTTTTTTCAGAAAAAGACGTTTTTCTCAGCTTTTTGTCACAAACTGGCGGATTGTGTGAAACATGCCTCTATTCAACTGCTGATTACGGAAGAACAAAACAAGCTAGAAACACAAATATTTCAGATTTCAGATTGTCATAGTACAAAATATTCTGTGAGTCTTAAAAAATCAGTGAAAATCATCTAAAACGCCTGGCAATAAGTGTACACCATAGACCAGTTTTGCGTTTAATTACATTGTAAATGAAAGTTTTTACTGAATTTCCATGGTAATTATAATTACAAAGTCAATTATCTGAACTGAATTCCAATTCAATTATGCTTACAACTGTGACAGATTCCTAAAATTACATTATGATTATAAATATGCCATAATTGTAATTAATTATCTATTACACGACTACAACTATAATTGAGTCCAACCCTGGTCATGCCCACAACTCCATAGGGAGTCTCATTGTGGCCATGGACCATAAGCTCTGCACCATAGATGAAGAAACAAACAAAGCTTTTCCTTCACTTTGTTTTTATATTGGACCATCTGGAGGCCTGGATTTTACTCACAGGCGACGGGTTTAAAACTGTGCTGTGGAACAACTTCATGCTCTACTGACACACAAGTATAAGGAGAATATTAGAATACAATCACACCCAAAAACCCATCCTGAATATCGATCAACAGTAGAAATGAGTTTGCTCATATCTATTGAGGGATTTATTCAAAAGCTCATATAGAAAATAAGGTTTTTAATGAAAAATGAATTGTGCGACAGTCTTTCTGCTGCAGCGGTCTGTAATCAGAGCTTCTGCCGCTGGCCGCCTCATCAGCCGCGTTGCAGTGATAATGATCTGAGAGGCAGACAGCGCTGCTCAGAGAGGGATTAAACCACAGCAGTGGATACATTAATAACAGCTGCTGGCGTGAAAATAGACTTACAGCCAGCCAACGGGAACAAAACGGCCACTCAGGGACTGAGTGCAAAGAAAGATGGCCTTGTTTTTCTTTGCATGTCCACTTTTTCTTTCATTTCTCTGAGTGCTTTTCTCATCATGGCTTAGCAAAGTAAGTGCAGCCTCAAGTGCTCAGATGCAACACACTGAATTAGTGAAATGATAATGTGGTACTGTGGTGAGGTGTTGTGGTTATTTACACACAGGTAGATAAAAAGGGGTGTCGGTGAAGGACTTGACAGGAAGTTCATTTTTTGACCTTTAAGGGTGAAAATGTGTGTGTGTTTGTGTGTTGGTGGCTCACCTGCACCTCCTGACCTGTCGCGACTCGGTCTGCACCGAGGTGTTCATCTGAGCTCTTTAACTTCCTCACCTGAGACAAATACAGACAAACTGAAGGTTAGAAAAGACGTGTGAAGGGCGCAGTGAGGCTGAAATGTATATGCTCATTTCTTCACGTGTTTGTGAGCCTGAAGTCAAACTTAACTCAACTTTATTTATGTGTCTCAACACAAAGCTCTTAATTAAATATTTGGAAACGTTTTCAATCCGGTGTAGAATTCTAAAACAACAGATTCTTTCCTTTACGCACAAAAAAAGCCTGAGAAACAAACAGAAGGTCATAGACTGACAAAGTGTTATTCATGCATGAGTTTTAATCTGTTGAAGGCCAGAAACTTGAACCCTGCTCTTTATGAACCTGACCAGTGGTCACTGATATGACTGATATGGAAAATGTGTTCTTTTAAAGACAAACAGAGAGAAGAACAGTTATATCCTATGTTATACTGTAACACTCTCAGTGTGTGTTTTACCTTGGCGCTGCTGTCCGAGTGACGCCTGGCACATGCTTGGAGCTGACTGATCCAAAATTGCTGCTCTTTGGCATCAGATGCTAGAAAAAACACACACCATAAAGCAAAAATGATCATGCTGCTCTCAACTTTTAGCAATATTTATTGAATTAATGTCATTTTCATGCATTAGTACTAGGGGTGTTGAAAAAAAATCGATTCGGCCAAATATCGCGATATTACATTGCGCAATGCATCCATATCAATTTCTTTTTTAATTTTTTTTTTTTAACCTTTATTTAACCAGGAAAGTCTTTTCCACTGCAGGAGACATTGTAACTGCACAAAGAAGTGCGCTGAAACCTGGACATGTTGACCAGCTTGTGTTTTTTCAATCAAATCTAAAAAGAAAGTACTAACTTTCTGCATTTATTTGTTGTTCTAGGCATATACCTCAGTTAAGTTGCACTAAAGTCAAAGTTGGTTTAAAAGCCACAGGCAGATTGTATGTTATTTTTTTATTTGAAGTTGTTGGCACATGGCATGTTAAAGCCAATGTTTTGAGTGTAAAATATGCTAATAAAATATATTTCATACATAATGTTTTCATGAAGGTGTATACATTTACAGATTAGTTGTTTCCTAAATCATATTAAAAAAAAAAAAATGCAATAATCGCCTTACACTTTAATATCGGGAAATATCATATTGTATTGTGACCTATGCATCGGGATACGAATCATATCGCCAGATG
The DNA here is from genome assembly GCF_900634775.1 of Gouania willdenowi. Lineage (NCBI taxonomy): Eukaryota > Metazoa > Chordata > Actinopteri > Blenniiformes > Gobiesocidae > Gouania > Gouania willdenowi. Next base: position 6,718,419 of record NC_041054.1, read on the forward strand.
CCAGGCAATACACACCGCCGATTAGTACCGTAGACTTGACTTTGTCTTCTTGACTTTGTTTGTTTTTCCTCAAATTATGTTGTAATTCTAATGAAGATAATTCAGTTTTTTGATGACAATTTTGCAACAAAAGGACATTCCAATTCCATCACTGTTTAAACACAAAACAGCTCGAAATACAAATTGAGGACAAGACCCTGGGTTTAAGAAACACTTGGTACATTTAGACCTGCACGCACTGATATGGGTTTTAAAATGTGGATGAATAAAGGAGTGTGTAAAATAGGGGATTTGTACAATCATGGAGTTCTAACGTCCTTTGAACAGTTGACAAACAAATATGATTTGCCCAAGAAACATTTTTTTAAATATCTTCAGGTCAGGAGTTTTGTTACCAATCTATTGAAGTCGACGGTGCAGCCCCCATTGTCCACGATAGAGAATATTTAACCATCATCAAAGTAGGGGCTTGCTTTCCAAATTTTACAATATTTTAATTGCAGCCTCAAAAGAATGTAGTCTTTCATATTTACAAGCCTGGATATATGATATGGGAACAGATATTTCAGAAGAGGAGTGGAATAATTCCTGTTTACTCGAACAAAAACAAACCATCAAGACAAGATTCCGATTAGTACATTACAAGTGGTTGTTTAGAACCTATATCACACCAGTGAAACTCCATCATTTCAACCCTAATATCCCTGATGACTGCATAAAATGTGGTAAAAGAAAAGGAGACACTTTATCATTGTATGTGGCAGTGTGAGGAACTTCAAATCTTTTGGAAGCAAATTTGTGCGGCCATTTCGGATATGATTGAGTGTAAAATGCCCGTTGATGGTAAACTCTGTGTACTGCACATTTTTCCAAACAGCTTCAAATGCAATCCAAAGAAGAGGAAACTTGTCAATTTTTGTCTGGTGCAGGCAAAATATGTTATAGCTTTGAAATGGAAGGACACAGAAAGACCTGGGGTGAAACAGTGGATTAAACTGATGTCCAGTAATTTGGCGCTGGAGAAACTGACATATCTAGCCAAAGGAAAACTCGAGGACTTTAAAGACATTTGGTTGCCCTTTTTACACCTTGTAAAAGACTTTGATTTGTAGAAAGTAACTTTGTTGTAATAGAGTGAAGGGTGGGTTTTAGGGTGGGGGAGGGATTTTATTTTATTTTTCATGGTTTTTGTATTTGTGTGTGTTTTATGTGTTGTCCTTAAATTGAAAATTTCAATAAACAAATTTGTGAAAAAAAAAGAAACACTTCTAGTCCGCTTTATCCCAAGGTCCGCTTTATCCACATTAAACCAAAACAGCCTTCAGTGTTTGTACTCAAAGCAGGACGCAGGGACACAAAACCACAAAATGTTCAGGCTCTTAGAGTAACCCTTACCCGAAACCTTGCAATAACACAAAAAGTAGAAAACCCAAAGGTGACCCATGCAATGAATTGGATTTGTGTGGATTAATCAATGAGTTGATCCACAATATCATCCACACACAACCCAGCCCATCATTTACGTCACTGAACTGATGAAACCACAGGGCAAAACTTTGCTGGTTTCATTTGTCTTCCCATTGTTGGGCTAAAACATGCACTAAATGGAGTACACAGACATAACAGTGGTGTGTTGCTTCAAAGTAAAACGTGACAGTCGAAGGACTCCAACTGCAACCCCCTCAAAAAAACTATTCGCACTTAGAGAGTGGGTGATGAAGTCTGCACTCCTGAGGGAAACCTTCTTGCCGTCTCATTTAATGCCTAATTATGACTATTTCCAAGCAGAAACCCTGAATATTTGATCTTGTCTCTTACTGAGTAATGTCCTGGGGCCGGGTATTACTCTGACACACTGATGTCACTTTCTACTCTAAGTGAGACACAGTATTCAGAAACATAAACACTTCTATTTTCTACCTCTCTCCTTCCTTTCTGACGCCCTCAATACTATCTTGTGTTTAAATCGATTGTGTTTCGGCATGTCTTCTTTTAATACTAATTAATTGTTTGTTTTAGATAGACAGAGTGTTATAGTTGAAAAATGTCTTCTTATCTTGCTTACAGTGAAAAAAAATAAAATAAAATAAACGGCAGTAAAACCATAGAAAAAACTACGACAACAGCATGTACACCAAAAAGACAAAATAACACCAGACAAGAAATGAGACGTAATTATTCTACGAAATCCCATGCAAATCATGCAATAAAAAATACATTAGAGAAACCGGACAGACATTCAACACATGGAAAAAAGAACACCAGAAAGAATGTGAGAAGAAGACGGCAAGAAATTTCACCAAGATACAAAAAACAGCAGAACAAGAAAACGAAGAAATCAGCCATAACAACTAACACCATACTTGGCCGGCTGCACGAGGACGGAGGGCCAACATGGCAAGGTGGAGTTCTTTAATTTTGAAAGTCTCCCGGCTCGACGAGGAGTTTTTAAAGCTTCAAAGTGTCACACGTGGAAACAAGTGACAGCGTTTGAAAGTTCTGGAGAAGGCTGCAGTGACAGCCGCAACTATTGGTGAGAAGACTTCCTTACCAACTAATACACCGTGTCTGCCTTAAAGAAACTTCAATTAATACTTTGTGTTTACCCGACAATTCAATTCATTAAAAAAATCTGATTTGGGTTTAGGAAAAAAGATCAAGGTTTTAAACCGTTCCATGGTCTGCCCAGTCTACATCGAAGGAAAATAAATTCTCAGCAGAGAAGCCCAGACGGTCCTCTCCAATAGCTGTTCTAGGGGGATCCCAAGGGGTTCCCAGGCCACCTAGGAGATATAATCTTTCCAGCGTGTTCTAAGTCTCCTCTCAGCACACATCCATACCATATGTCTGAACCACCTCTGCTGGCCTCTCTCCCTAATGACAGAGCTCCTCATCCTATCGCTAAGGTTTTGATCCACTTGAAATTTAATAGAGACTTGATATGTTTGTAACTTAGAAACAAAAGCAGTATCAGAGCTCTAAATTCCTGTGTAGGTTTGATTGACACATACGGACATGTAATGTTGTCTAGTTTTGTTTGAACAATATTTGTATCCAGTTTTATTTGTCACACATTGGAACAATATGAACATTTATAACAGAGAACAAACAAAGCATTAACACACACACCAACAACAACACACAAACACAGCAGCTTGAGTTCAAAATGTGTACATCCTATAACTTCCAAGAAATTCTAACAAAGGTTTCCATATCTCTTCAAATGATCCTCCTTTTCCTTTGTAGGTTCCTGATCTCTCGTGTACAATACAAAATGCCATCTCCTCCCACACATGAATTAAAGGCACCTCCATTTTCATCCAGTACAGAGTGATCATCTTCCTGGCCTGCAGGAAGAGGATTTTGAGCCAACTATGAAGTTTTCTGGATGTCTACCTAGTACAGACATCTTTCCTTGAAGAGGCACCTTCACTCCAACAACATCAGATATAATTTGTATCACAGATTTTCAGCATTTGTGTAATTGTGGACATTTCTAAAAGCAATGGAACAGAGAACCCTTTCCTTCTAAACATTTGATACAAGTGTCTGGAACGTCAGGGGACCATTGGTTAAGCTTGACCGGGGTGATAGAAGTTCTCATCAGCCATTTATATTGCAGAAGCTTCATTCTCGTATAAATGGATGTCTTTTGGGCTTTTAAACCTACCCTCTCCCAGTCAACTCTTTGAATATCATCGTAGATTTCAGTTCTCCATGAGTATAAAGATAGTTAAGAGAAAGGTCTCTGCTAAAGAGAGGTGCTTATATAATATATGATAAGCTTTTCCTTTCTGTCCTACAGCATTAAACAAGTCCTTGGTCTGGGAGAACATTGACTGACATCAACTGACAAATGTCGGCTGGAATGTAAGAAGTGACTCTAGCTCTTCTTGTCAAGGTTGTCGTTAAAAACTGACCTAAACTTCCTGCAGTGTTTCTTTGCTGTGACACAGGTTAAGTGTTTTCTGACATCCTAGTGAAGGTTTTCTGATTAAAAAAAGAATTCAATTAACACATGCCAATCACTTTAACCGCAGACATGTCACAGCTCAAGAGCGACTACAAAAGGGCCTCTTTAAGCAAAAAGCCGCAGAGCTGCAAAAAAAAAAAAAAAAAAAAATGAGGCAATCACACACATGATGACTCTCAGTCGTGCACGCGCACACTGGGAATGGCTACGCACTTTCTCAAGGAGAACCAAGTCTTTTATACAGAAGCACCTGCAACCTGAGTGCCATCATGGAAGAACACAGCTTGGTGATATTTGCCATCGTGCAGAAAAACCATTCACTCTGAGGGGCCCGTTTACGCAGAGAGTACGATTCTAAACTCTGTGAGGAATGTGCCCGAGCCCAGCAGTGATTAGAGATAATTAGTCATCTGTATTATGTAGTGCATCCTCAATGTTGCAATGCTAATGTGCACCTGTTCCTATGGAGATCCAAGTGATGCTAAGGGCGAAAGCAGGAAGTGCCACTTTTATTTAGGTCTTATCAGAAACCCTTTTTTATTCAATAAATACAAGTTTTTACAAGAGACTAGGGCAGCTGTGCTGAAAACACATTGAGTTACATGATAAGAAAAAGTGCTTGAGAAATCAAAGCCTTTATTCATTTTATTGATTATTTTGACACACATATACAAACAACATGAGATCAACGCCCAACAGCCTTTGAATGAGTTAGACTAAGGTGACAGAAAAGAGTGCATCATTAAAAAAAGCTACAATCCATTAATGAGCAAATGATTAGTGTATATTTTCTCATAAAGGTACTCTTAAAAGTTACTTTTACCTGTACCACTCATGTTTACAACATTAATCATGTTTTCTAAAGGTGGGATGGTACACCCGGTATACCCATAATACTGATGCACAGGCTACAATACAAGATGGGAGACTATTGAGCTTCTCAACTTCATTTGTGTTAATTTTGGCTTTTAAAAACACAGCAAGCCGAGTTGTGTGCAAATCGAGCAAGGAAGAGTTTGCCGAACACCGGAGCTTTGCGGCTTCTGCTACCAACTCAATGCTAAATATGTAGCGGCTAGCACGGACAGCTAGTGCAGACACTCCGACAGTGCTAGCTGCTACATGCTCCAAGCATGCCATGTTGCCAAAACTGGAGAAGATGACAGGGTTCAGAGCCAAAATTAATAAGTCCTGATGTTTTATTTCATCTGTTCAAGTCTGTTAAAAACAATAAATAAACTTTATAAAGACACTTTGTTATATACCAATCTTTTGATCTGAAACAAAAATGTGATTTAAATGAAAATACATAATAGCATAATTAATTAATCGCACCATTTTTTAATCTTTTGACAGCACTAAAATATATATAAATATTCTTATTTATTTTTTTTTAAAAATTAAATCGCAAAGACAAAATAAATTGTAGTTAGAAAAGTAACCATGCTTTCATTTGCCTGGGTATGACCTTTTTAGCTCAACAGAAATGCAAAAAATTTAAAACAAACATAATCTGGTGTGTAAATTGTGTGGATTTAAAAATTAGTGCCTTTACTAACACAGGAAATGCATGATATAACGTTCACACTACATTGTTAAACAGTTCATTTGATGCTGTGCAAGGATGATTAAGTGTTTAACAAACCTCTGACTGAGTGGCTCCTCCTGACCTATTTAGATCTTAAATGGACCATGAATCAAACAAGACATTGACATGTTTCCGCCCACAAATGAGCAAATCAATGGACCCCGAACTATAATGTGGGAAGAATTCATCAACCGACGATATCTGGAAGTTATTTTCATGAAGGATACAAAAAGACAAATACTGTATTTCTCCATGATAGATTTCAAATGCAAGGGATTTAACAATGGGACCCTCTCATTGGCTCACTGAATAGCTTAATTTGCATCCAAGCTTTTGGATGAGATGAAATTTAAGATGCTCTTCACCTGCTCAGAAACCAAACACAAAGAACCCTGCACTTCCTTACCTCTCCACACCCAACAATGAGAAAACTGTCCTCGTCTGCTCTGCATGCAGAAAAGCCCTACAGGCTTCATTCCAGCTGTGTCATATGTCACATGTCTTTCCAGGGTCTCTTTATCCAAGTCAGCGATAAGTTGGGAGCTGGTGAAAAAACAATGTCCTCAGAACAAAGGTGGCATTTACAGCTTTGGCCGGATCATATACGCTTCAGAAGCCTGAGTGGAAATGCTGAAATCTGACTCGTGACTGAGCCTTAAAGTTACACTTTCTGTCCCCTCAAAAGGTGGCTTTTAAAGGTTTCCAAGGCAACCAGACACCAGATATGAGCGTACTCCAATAATCCAGATGCAGACACTGTTGGCAAAGCACAGGAGGCACTTTGAGCTATGCTGTTTGAACAAATTGAGGTTTTCAAAGAAAGATGTGGAGACTCAGTTGGACTTCTTTACAAAGTAGTAACATTTTCATGCTTTGTTTCCTTTTTTCCTTTACACGTCTCTGTCTGGACCAGCTTTAAGCTTTAATAGCAGAGCAGGTATTATTTCTCCATGGATAAACGTCATATTTCATTATTCATTGGGGGGGGAGTAAGGGGAAAAGGCAGGTCTTAGACTGAATTCCCTATGTGGAGTATAGTTTAACACTAGGAAAAAAACCACCTCGGCACAAGACAGAAGACAGCAAAAAAACACAGTCACAAAACATAGGATGTGGGCAGGTGGGTGTGGGTGGTGGTTCTGGGGGAGGGGTGTAGGAGATGGGGGCGGGGCGGAGAGTGGGAGAGGATTTCCAGCTGTTGGGGGGTTCTTCGTTCCATTCAGAGCATCACTAAGTTATTTGAGGTATATAGGCCCAGTTATTTTTTATATCTTCCCCCTCAGAAGCATAAGGGGTTCATTCCAGCGGCTACAGCAACAGTAAAAAATTATTCTCTCTCACTTCAGTGGAAACAAGCCACTGAGAATAATGGGCTTCTGTACAATAGACAACTGAGTCTCAAAGTACAGAACTGTTCAAACTAAAGATGTCCCGATACAAATTTTCCATTTCCGATATGATACCGATTGTGCTTTGCGGATTGGCCGATACCGATATTGATCCGATATCAGCATGAATCATAAATACTATATAACTTTTTTTTTTTTTTATTTAAATAAAATGACTTATTTTGGAGTGTGGAATGTTAGAAAAGGCTTGATCAAGTGATGTTACTCAAACAGAGAACAATAGTGAGCAACCGTAGGTATGAGAAAAACTGACCCGTTTATTATTAACCAATTGGTTACATACATTTTTTACCTGTAACATAATATCTATGGTATTCTACAATTTAATAATTAAAAATGTATTGGGAAAAAAAAAAAAAAAAAAAAAAAAAATCGAAAATTTGAATCCGATATTTGTTTTCAGGATGATATCGGACTGATATCCAATATTGATATCGGATTAGAACACCCCTAGTTAAAACTATATTTGTGAATGAAGATGTGCTCCAGCAGTGACCATCATCATAATGACAAATACGATAGATGAATGGAAGGAAAAACTAACAGATATCCTACATCAATAGAAGAACAAACAGGGCTAGGAAATCTGGTGCAAAACATTGTGGAACAGAAATAGTTTTAGGAGTGTCCACTCGAGCTGATTAAGAGTCCTAGTTTGATGATGAAGGGCGGCTAAAGCAACAGCCAGAGGAGGGTTCTGCATTTATTACAATGATCAGTGATGTGCAGCTACTGCGGTCACTAACTGCGTTTCTATTACATTGGAAATGTCAAAATCTAAATAGCGCAATAAAAACTGGTAATGAGAACACCTGAATTTCAGAAAAACACTCAAATAAAAATAATTGATGCTTTCATGAGTAGGTTTTTTGGACATTTCAATATTGAAATGTATCGCAAAAGTGCTATGGAAACACTTTTTCTGCAATTACACGTCACATAACGTGGTCACATGACCACTTCTCTCAGAGAAAACATGGCACGGTACTTGTGGACAGAAGAGGGTACCGAGACAATTCTTAGCATTATACCTAAAAATTATTACTGCCACATTAAACGTGAAACAACACATGAATATGGAGTGTTATAAGGAGGTTCTGAGCCTCCATCTTCCTGCAGTGAGTTCTCGCGAGATGAGATTTTACAAGTGCTACGAGGCTCCTGCCCTAATCAACCTTTAATGGAAACACGTTCTACTTTGTCGAAACTTTACAAATATCGCTTTTATTTTCGCAAAAAACTGTAATGGAAACACAGCTAATGACAGATACTGCCTTATCCATTTATGATGATGATTCTTCAGGAGTTTTGCCACTACTGATGTTAAATTTCAGTATTTATCAATTTTGACATGAGCGTACGCCACGATCAGATCTTACGTCAGGTCTGAGCTTGTGTACACAAATATGAGTGTGTGGATTTGCAGTGCAGTAGCAAAATCTGACTGAGACTGAAAATAAAATATTAAACAAACCTCAGATGTCATTGGAGCATTGCCTAAAGCGTGCAGACAAATGATGCTGATATACCGTAAACGGTAGATTTCTGTCTCTCTCCAGAATCTCTGGTGTGAAGTTGTACGCAGCGCACACAGGGGGGCAGACGTCATATATGAGTGCCTTTATAAGATGGCTGATATGGGGAAACACGCAGCAAACACATGAACACTGCAAAACTATACCTGTAAGTCCAGTTTTCACACTGTGAAAAAGCTTATCTTTGTTTGGTTCCACTTCAAATATGAGGATTTCCTTCCTTTTCTTTACAGCGTTTGTTTGACTTAAGTGGGCGGGGCCTCAGAACCAGGAAGATTTAAAGGCATAACAACTTAATGACGATCAAATTCAGCCACCGGATTTATCAACACCCGATTATTTGTACGTTGGGATTGGTCAAATACGAATGTTTCATGAATCACACGTTGATCCCGTTGTCCGACCAAATATGAACCCAGATTTTCACTTGTTTTCACACAAGGTTGATAAAAGAGGGTCAGTGTGTGGGAATGTTTTGCTTCACAAACAAAGAATGAAAACAATGAATGTTGCAGCTGGGTTGTTTTTTCGATGCATTACTACACACAACATACTTATAAGTCAAAGGAGAAGCCACTAACTCTACGTAGCCCTCAATTTTGTAAACACTGCAGCGTGGAAACTGTTACCGGATGCAAGAGGGTCAAATGTTATTGCGTTTTCACAACTTTTTTTTACTTGATTTTATTTTGTGCACCCAAGGTCATTTGGTCCATCTCAAAACACACTAAATAACTCTTGTCAACAACAGGGCAACATCCAGCCAGTGGAGTTCTTACCTCTGAGTTTGTACAGCTCTCCATTGACAGAGTTAACGATGAACATGTGTGGAGCTTCGTCGCTCGTGGTTACTGAGGCACCAATCAGAGGCAGGGACCCACGTGGCTTCTGGCTCTTTCCTTGTTCATTGACAAAATACTGCAGCTGTCCCAGCTCCGAGTCCAACACGAAGTACCTGCAAGACAGGAAAGAGTGAAGATGAAATGAACTGGAAAAAAGGCAAGGTGTGGAGAATGAAAGTAGCACCGTTTGTGTTCTAATCATAATTTTGGTTTATGTCCTACTATACTTGTGAAGGTTTTTCATTTTCCACAGGAAGGAAAAAGAGGAGGAGAGTTGGGACGGAAACAAAACAGAGCTCTCGTAAAAAAAAAAAAAAAAGCAGCTTTCAGAAATATCTCATCTCCTGTTGCAACGAAGCCTGCAGGATATCATTCACCACAAGCCGACGTGCCCTTCATGCACATTAATGCTGATTTCACCAGCATCAACCCAACAAGCTTAATTAAGAAACATCCAATGGGGAGATTATTGCAGCCACCTCGAACAGAAGCAGACAAGAAAATTAAATCAGATATTTTCTCTTTTGATTACCAAATACTATTCGGCCACAAACTGATTAAACCTGTGCCTCGCCTGCCACAGCTTTTAATGACACTCATAATAATATTGACACTACAATGTTCTGTGGTACTTGCCTTTAAAAACAACTGCGTCTTCAATATAGAATAACACAGACTTCAAAACCAACCATTAAACATATCCTGTGTAGTGTGAATAAACTAATTAATTGGGCTGAAGGTCAGGGTTGGGGTCAATTGTAACAATTAGAAGTTAACGCAGAAATGGGGGGGCCATGTTACAGGTTTATGTTCAGTTCTGCATACGGTATATGTGGTTAATTATTAAAATTTGTTTCACATCAAGCTTTCCCACATTTTACCATTTTAAAAAAATTTAAATCTAGGGGTACACTGACAAAAAAAAGGGCTCAGATGCCCACACCTAAAATATTAAAATCTTCTATATTCATGTATTAGGAAGCCTAACAAGGTTACCAATAGATATGAAACAAATTAAATGATAGATATTTGTTTTTAGTGTTTTTTTACAGCTGATTTAGGACTTGTTATCATAAGAGATGCTAACAGAAAGCTAACACAAGAGAAAGGTTAACTTTTATTAGGTTATTTATTTCAGGCTCAGTTATTGTGATTAATTGTAATTGAACTTTAGTAATTGAGAAAGTCATTGTAATTGACTTTCTGAGGATAAAAACAATTGCAATTTAATTGTAATTGGAGAAAACGCTGGTCACTGTAATTGGAATTGAGATGTAATTGAACATGGTTAATTGAAAAGGTAATTGTAACTGAAAAATGTAATTGACCCCTGGTGAGGGTTCACTCATGAAAAAAAGAGAAAGGTTTAGTTAGATTAGTGCAAGAACTGTTAGATTATTAAATGTTTAGTGACACAGAATTGAGTTTTCTGTCGATCCTGTGTCATCATCAACCTCAGGAGGCATTTTTCTAATGAACCAATGAGGAGTCAGCGAATGCTAGAAGCTGAAAATTGATCCCCGCTCACAGGCAATGATCTGCCTGCATCAGTTTTCACACAACTCTCTCCTTTCCCCCCCTTTGCTCACTGCATGTATGCGTATACAAAGGTAGTGCAGCCGCTGGTCTGTCAGCAGAATGGAGGCTTTTACCCGTGACCTGTTGGAGCAGTCCTGATCTGCAGCGAAACCACTGACCTTTAACATGATGAATGAGTCAGGAGAGAACCAGTGGCCTTGATATTCTGCTTCATGTGTCCTGGTGCTATACATTTATAGAAATTGACCTGTATGCTCACAGACCTTGAACAAACCCAGATTTTCACCTTCTGAGGCAGATTGAACAAAATATAAGACTTGGACTGTGAAGTAGTGCAGGAAGCTGTCATCCTAAAACAAACAGTCCCTGACACTAAGTCATATAAAATTAAATAATGAGCGCGATCGTTTTTCACTAGCTTTTATTTTGAAACCCCTTTTTCCAAACTTCTTGGAATACAGGGATTGATCAACAAAAACTGCTACCTTCAAATTGCGTCTTCTTGGAAATCTCAAATCACAGCAATAATTGTTTGTTGCAGCTTGAAAGCAGTCATTGAATGACTACTGTATATTCTAACCATTAGAAACAGAAGAATTTTAGCACTCATGGGGACTGGGGGGTAAAGGGTACTGAGTACCCAGGGCCCAAGGCAGGGGGAGGTACTTTTTGGATCAAGTAGTGAGTAACTATAACTAATTACTATAACGTTCCCAACATTGGTTTTATACAGTATATACTGTATATATATATATATATATATATATATAACAAAAATGCATTTTAAACATTTTTAGATTATTTATATTGGAATGAAAACGCATGATATTATTTCAGTTGAAATGAACAATGTGCTCTCTTGCGCATTTAAAAGCTGGAACATTCCTTTTGCACGTCAAATCTTAATTGGAAATAAAATTATTTTTTAAAATGATTTTGAAGACAACATTTTGCTGCCACCAAGTCTTAAGTAGGTGGCCAGTGTTCCCATGATTATAACAATTCTATATTTACCTTTTATTAAACAAATAAATATAGCAATATGATTAATACACTTATACTAACCGCACAGTACAAATATAGGATCTTCCTTTTCAAGCCCATAGTGGTCATTTGGTTGTTTTCATGCATGTTAATACACTTGTACATGCTTGCTATTTATTTTATTTTATCCCTATCCCCAAAAAATGCATTAATTTTCCGTAGTAAAGTACAGTACAAGCAATGGATATGGACTCATTAGGTTATTGTGAAGAAAAAAATAAAGTTTATATTATAATGCAAGAATACTAAAAAAAAAATAGTCTACATAACTTAAAGTAGGGGCCCAACAAGATGGTTTGTACCCAAGGCCCAAAATGTGGTGCTACACCCCTGCCATAACTCATCATATCATGAGACAGCTACTCGTAACGGCATCTGTTGAATGGATAATAAAGTATTAACATGCTGTTATATTTGTTGTAGTTTCAATAAGTAGACAAATTAATTCTATAGACTAAACATAATGAATGTGAAGTATTATCTAAGACTGAGAGCCATGTCATACTCATATCATCATAATAATGGGAAAGACTTGGGATTTCCATACTAGGAGGCTGTGATGTTAGAATTAGCATTGTGCTTTATTTATCATCCCGTCTCTTTGCAGAGACTCATTCCCATTCGTGCCATAGTTTCAGAAAGTTACTTCTAATAAAACACATGCATCCATCCACAGATCTTTCAGCAGGGGTCACATAAGCTGTGCACTTTGATGTTTCATCAAAGCCGAGCTTATATCCGTCATGTGTTATTAAAACAAAGAGCTGATCTTTGCTACTGCCGTTACCTTTGATGTGAATCATCGCCATAACAATAATTACACGGGGGAAAAAAGCTTGGCCAGGCACATTTATTCACATTAACTGCCATTCCCTGCAGCCATTAAAAGGCATATTGCAGAAAATGGCTCGTCAGCACAATTGGATCATCTTGCTTTTGTTTCATTGGATGATTCTTACAAAAGACCAAGAGAAGTGTCAGTCAAAAAGATAGAAAAAAAAAATCAAAAGTTAAATCCTACCTGTATTTTATCTACTACTAATGCCAGTGTGTCCAAAAATCACTGCCGAAGTACACATTTATGTTGTTTTCATGGACTGAAAGTTGTGGCTTACACAGAAAAACAAAGAAAATGGCCAAAGTTGAATGTCTCGTGGAATTATGTCATATCACAAGGAATACTAAAGCTCAGTGTTTCCCAAACTTTATTGCCCCGTGTACCCATTAGCCTTAATTTCTTATTGCAAGAACCCTTAGCTCATGTTACACGTTGTTTTTTTGTGTCTGCAGGCTCGTCTAAATTGTTTCTTGAGTCTCGTCGAACATTAACCTTGAAATTGGACCTTTTTATTCCTTTATTTCTGATATTTTGCTCATTTCAGAATTCGAACTTCACCTTTTGGTGTATCTTAAAGAGTTGTGCCACAAATTAGTATTGATGGATGACAAAAAAAAGTCTGTGTGCATGTAAAATAAATTTATAACGTTAAAAAACAAGAAGACATATTGGTTCTCATTATAACTCACAACCTTTTCCTAAATGTCCTAAATATAACTTAGATATATACATAAAAAAAACCTTAAGTTGCAAAACACTGGAAAGATAACTAAACCAAGACTAGTCTGGAAGAATATAGAGATTTTATTTGTGTGGGGAAATATTTAATTAACTGCCAATGTGCCAGCCTAACATGCATGCTTGATATGTTGCAAGAAAATAGCAATTAATATGTGTTGACCAACATGATCATGTGTTATCAAATTAAAGATATTTTAAGTAGCCCAACAAAAACATCAACTAAAAAACATTGAGAAGCACATTTTTTCGGCTCTGGAAGGACTTCAATCCAGGTGAGATGAGGCAAAATGGCTCCTTTGAGAAAAAAGGTCGCAGACCCCTGCCCTAGTGGTACACATACCCCAGTTTGGGAAGCACGTATAGCTAAAGCAGAACAAAAAATGGCGTCTAACGAATCACCGTCTTCCTTGTTGAGGAAAGAAACAAGAAACAATAAGAATGAAGTAAAAACACTTATTTGCATCCCTCTATGCAATGTGCAAAACATTTACAAAGGTCAAGTTTAAGTTCAAGTCACATGACTATTTGTCAACAAACAAACAAAAACAGACTTTTGAGCCACAATTTCAAACTTTGACATTTGATTGTGATTACATTATCTTAGATTTATTGATCTATGAGACTTACACTATGTTCTTGTCTGTAAAAACAAAGCTTTAAATTATGTTGGCCAATTTAGGAAAAACATCTTAACATATTGTGGATCTTGTACTGTCTGAAAGGCTTTTCAAGTTGTTTACATTGTCTTTTTCTACGTAAAATATGCACCTCTAACAATCATTTCAGGTTATTTATAATCATCCACTAATATTCAGTGCCAAGATTAAAAATACAGTATTCAGCACTTGGCTAAACAAAAAGTATTAATGGCTAAATATTGATTGTTACGTTCTTCCAAGCCTCAGAGAATGTTGTTCTCTGAACAACTTGATGACTACACAACAATGCATAATACATTAGCACACAGGCATAGGTCAAAAACCTAAATCTATACGTTGCAGATATCATCACTTCAAAACACTGATGAATTATTACTGTCTTTTAAACAGTTTTTGAAGTTTTGAAGTGTCTAGTTCGTTCTAACTTGTCTGTAGGTAAATTAAACCAAAGCCTGTCAAACCTCAGTATCAAAGCAGCTTTCATTTTAAACATATCAGTTTTAGAACAACATTTTTTCTCTTGTTACCAAGTATTATTTGGTTTCTGAGTGGTTTGGATCCACAATAGGGTCACTGGTATCAGTTGACTCAGGTAGATTGTTGTTGTGTCACCTTTGAAGTGAACAGAGGGGGTTATAGATATTAGAGAGATGGTGTCTCAGGTTAGCCCTTCAGGTCAAAGTTAGCCTGTCCCATTTTACAAAGATTATCTCTTTCACACACCTCTAAAACTATCTATTCTCTCTAAGCTTGATATATTTCAGTGTGCATAGTGTCACGGCAAATTTGCGGTTGACCTCATTTGGAGACATGATTTATTGCTCTGGTTGAGTGATGGAGTCCAGGCGAGGCATTGATGATTTTATAAAAAAGGTTTATTATAAAACTAAGTAAAAAGAGTACAAAGATGGACAAAATTAGTGACCGCCCGGGCGGACGTCCGATGATCGAGTGGCACAGTTCTAACTCATCACGTATATTCCCCCTCAGTCCCCCTCCCTCCTCCCCCCGGGAGATAAAGAGGACAGGGTGGAGGTGATAGAAGAGGGTGAAAAGAGACAGTTTCTTCTTTGGGTCAAAACAACCAGTTCTCTGGTATCTCCTGATTGTCGTGAGTGTTGGAGGTGTGTGCGTGTATGGTGTTTGTGTGTATGAATGGATGTGTATTGGGTGTGTATGTGTGACTATGTGAGTGTGTGTAGGCATATGACTGTGTGATGCCTCCGTGTCTGAGGGATAAGATGTGTTTTGGGAAGCTGACCTCGAGATGAGAGCAGAAAACATGAGACAGCAGAAATGAAAAGTCTCAACTTAAAGCCTTAAAAAGAATAAGGTCTATGAGTAAATATGTTAATAAACATAACTAACAATTTTTGCCCCGACAATAGGCACACGCAGCAAGTTTTCATGCAGTTAAACAAACAAGTCTACACTGACACATCACCATAGCTAAGTATAAAAGATTAAAAAGGAAAAATCCTGCCTCAGGCTGCCATCTTTGTACTGTATAATACTTCCTTCATAACACCTTTCAAAATAAAGCTTGCGCAAATGTAATTATTCATTGCATTAAAATGGGTCAGGAACAGATTCGTTTATTTTATTTCCATAGTAAGAATTGGCAGCAACAGATGAGGCAATGGCTTGGTTTTTCCCACTCCCACACCGAAGCTATTTTTCTCTCTCAGCGACGATCAAAGAAAGCACAGCAGTGCAAGTGAACAGAAGCTAAACAGAGAGTTGTTCCTCTATTTGGAAGAAATGTCACAAAAGACATCAAACAAAAGGAAAATAAACAACAAAAATAAATAACATTACTTCAAAAATACAAAAAACAACCACAAAAATACACAATGACAGAAAAAAAATTTTTTTAAAAACACAACAAACACATAAAATCACTTTAAAATTTCATAAAACTGCTCCAAAAATACGTAAACTTACTCCAGTGATACAAAAATACAGCTTGTAAATAAATTAGGTTGTAAAGTTATAGCGTGTAAAATATAAATACTAAGATTGTTTGGTATTTTGGTCTTCTACTGAGAGATTTTTTGATTTGGAGTTTTATTCGGAGACAAAAATACACTTGTGCAGAAATCAGGAGCTAAACAGCTCACATTTGCCAACATGTAAAGCTTACTACATAAACACTGTGGGAATGTGACAACAATAACAGCAAAAACCTTTCCAAATTGGAGGAAGACAAATTTGTTCTCACGAGGGGAGAACATCCATGAAAGTGAAGTAAATGTTACAATAGCAGCTGTAGATCCCATTTAACTTGTGCATAACAAGTAACTACTGAGATAACATGTGCTAGCTGCTAGCATGACCATCATTTTAACTAAAACACTGGCATTTACCACCACTCCATGCCTTTAGAGGCCAGTTGGGTTTTTTCAAACCAGTGTGGGTCCTGTTCCCAGAGACAGTAAGCAGATCTCTACCCAGTAGTGATAATAAAACCTCAAACATTCAATCACAGTTCTCGCACACAAGTTCTGCTCAGGCGATAGTGTTCTTGTCAACCTCAAAAGCTGCAGTATTTCAGTTTTTGGCGTCATTTGGTCAAAAAAATGTATACTGACCTTTGAGCATACTGTAATTCAAACTGTTCTGTTCTGCTCCTTCTCTGAAAGCAGATCAGACCAAATTAAAATGCAACCATACTACTGTATATGTGAAAGCACCCTAAAACATCAGAAAACGCTCCAATAACACAAGATAAAGTTCCCACATTTGTCACTAGTCTCTATTGAGAAAGAAGTTGCAAAGAGCTCCACAGTTGACTCGGATGCCGGTGAATTCAAAGCAGGAAGGGGTGAGGGGAGTGTGGTTGATTCCATACAAGTCTCACAATTCTACATACTGCAGCTTTAACTCTTCGCCATCATCACCTTTGAAACCAGCTGAAACCATGTCTGCCTTTGCAAAAATAACAGAAGGCGTAAAAAAAGAAGTGCTTTCTGTCAGTACTGACATGTTACACTAATGTTGAGAGTATGTCTAAGTAAACTACACTGGGCCAATCGGATAGTTCCTTCTGCTTGGCTTGAGACGACATACTGTCTTCCTATTCATCCTGAAATGGACTCTCACTTCTTTCAGAGAGGCATTAGGCAAATGAGTTCTTCTTGCCAGCAGTTCGACTGTATGGGCTTGTGTGTGTGTGTGTGTGTGTGTGTGTGTGTGTGTGTGCGTGTGCATCATAGGCAGAAATCACTGAGCTGACAGAAAGAACTAGATCCCACCTTTTCCTGGAAAAGGGAGGTTGTATCAAAAACAGATTTTTTTTAAATGCAATAAAGAACTGTTTCAGATTATACAAGATATTATTATTCAGTCACTGTATTTTGGCCAATAAAGGTTTTGTCCTGATAGTACTATGCTGTATAAATTCCTGATCATTGCGCCATGATCATTCATACTTTTAAGGCTTGGAAGAACCTTCTATCCACATTGATAATGATATAGAAGGTTGAATTGTATGGACACACCCCACATTTTTTTCAAAAAATTATAATGAAATGAAGAATCTGAATTTAATCTTAATTTGTCCAATTTCTTAAAGTTTGGTCAATTATGAACCTAAATATTATTTTTGGGGACATTTTGTCAATGATGTGAGACAGGGATTTTTCCATTTTTAAACTGATCCAGACTCAGTATATGAATCAGGATCCCCTCCATTGTTTAATGGAATCTACCATGGCATAAGGTCAATCTTTATTAAAAATGTTGTAAAAATTTGTAAAGAACTTTTGACGTAATCCTGCTAACCGACAAAAAACTACTAAAATAAGCACCAGTGAAAAAAATATTATCACCTCATTGAAATAGATAATAAACAATAAAAACAACTAGAATATTTCCATTTCCTGAAGAAAATGCAAGTGAGGATGCAGGTGCAGGTGTCATTGAACACTGAATTAGCATTAGCCTAGCATTAGCATTACCCTAACATTAACATTAGTATTAACATTAGCATTATAACTAGCTAGCATGAATACTAGCTAGCACTAGCATTTGCTAGCATTAGCCTAACATTAACTTAATATTACCATTGGGTAGCATTAACCTAGCATTACCTAATATTAATACTAGCCTAACATTAGCAATAATCGAGCATTAACCCAACATCAACATTAGCCTAGTGTTAACCTGATATTAGAATTAGCTAGAATTAGTATTAACCTAGCATTAACCAAACAATGCTATTAGCTAACATTAGCATTAGTATTTGCCTAGCATTAGCCATCAAAAAGCTGAATATTTTAAAACTTGAATGGTTAAAATCCATTGAAGAATGGCTGAATAGCTAAAGTTCAAAGTTGAAGCCGTTAAATCCCATAACGTTAAAATTCCCAATACAAATGAATGGGAAAATTTTTGAACACAATCATTTATTTTAAAAAAAAAATGACAAAAGTTACAAATCACAAAAGTACAAGCACCACTGTGCTGAATTTTTGACACGTTTTAATATCTTAATTGTCAAAATCGGTCAAACGCTGAAGGAGTTGAAACACGCCAAAATTCTGTGATGAAAAAATGATAATAAGACCAAGTTTAATTTGTGTTTGTTTAATAAGGCTGCATTGTGGAATAGATATAGTTTAATATAGTACAGTGTGACATTGTTGTTGTTTTTTGCTGTGGCTGTGAAAACACTGCTCTGAGCACCCTGGTGTTCATAGAAATGAAAGCTGAAACTACAAATGTATGAGATGGTTAAATTGCGTCAGTGGGAGTCCTATGGGCATTCACTGCATATATCCATACTAAAACACAAAAAATGGGCGATGCAGCACTTTTCTTCCACAAACACACAGATGAAAAGCCCAACATTGCTGCACTTCACACACTGACACATGGCCTCCCACGCAGAGCTAGAAATGGCTGTGCTCAAGCCCACTGCCACTCAGACTGACATACACAAAGTGCTCCTACACGTGATCACAACTGGAAGGTGACTTACCACAGTAAGTACTACAACATCTAAACACTACCTCTACGCACTGCAACATTAGAATAAAAAACTGCAAAAAACTGGGTTACAATTGAAATCGGAAGCTCTAGTTAAGTGACGAGAAATCATTTTTCTTCAGCTTTCACTTCATTTTTTAATTTCTCTCTTAAAATCGGGCCCCGCACGACACAGAAAAGCTATTTTTTAAACAAAAAACGGATAATTGGATGTTGAGAATGTGTGACAAATATGCCTTTGTTACAAATGTCTCCAATAATCCCCTTCAGAATCTCCCACTACAGGTTATTCTTGAGTAGTGCCAATTATCCTGTGACCGAAGTGTGTTTTTAATGTGCTGTTATGAACAAGCAGTTCAGATTATTAAGTCTATTCAAAACTGTAAAGGCACTGGTACAAAGACAGGTTTAGCTCTTGGTGTACGAGCTAAACTGGTGGTCATTTTACCTGGTGGTCATTTTTCCAATCACAAGGAACTACTTCTGCGCAGGTATTCCTGCTGGTGCACATCAGAATGCAGTTCAGTGTATCATCTGCTTGTCAGTTTAATGGCAGTGCAGAAGTAGTCACTTTTTATCAGATGCGCGCACACACACACACACACACACACACACACACACAGTGAGCTGCTCCTCTGCAGCACTGCTACAGCCACAGTGGGACTCTTCAAGCCTGATACATTTAAGCATGTTGGTAAGAAAAAACCCTCAACATTTCATTTGAACTTGTTTCCAGGAGTGTCAAACAAAAAAAACAACAACATCTTTCTGCGCATCTTATACAAAAACAAACAAAACCACATGTTCTGCGTGACTCAGGCCAAATAAATAAAATCCCATCAAAGACGAGCTCATAAAACTCTGTTTGTGTCTAAGATGAGTAAATAGGACAAGGCGGGAGAGGGGAAGCCATAAATACTGCATGAGGGGAGAGTCGCGCACTAAAGCTCCGCAGTTATCACCACAGCTGTTATTCTGTATAATTAGGACAGTAGGACAGTATCAGACATTCACAGAATTAACACAATTAGATGAATATCATTCCTTTTACACTTACGATATATCAAGAACACAAGCCTAACAGGACGAAAAGGCTTCACAGAACAGGAACTCTTTGACAGACTGGATGCATGTCAGGATCTAATCTATTCAACTCTTTTTATTTCAAAAATTTGATTGAAACGGTGTAATAAATTATTTTGATTATGTTGATTGTCTCGACTTTAACTCAGTTTTCCAGACAAGGAAAACTGGCGGTCCGCGGGCAGCATGTGGCCCTTTGTCTCATTTTATACGGCCCCCAAAGTAAATCTCCCCAAAAGTTGTAATTCAAGTTCATTTGACATCAAACAGTTACATTCTCTGTCCAACCAAGGCACTAATCAGGGGTTTAACAAACTGACTATGGCTATGTTCACACTGCAGGTCATTTTGCAATGTGACTGCTGTCTGAACAGCCAGGTCGCATTCTATCCGACCTGTACACCATAAAAATGAGATAATGTCATAATTCTGCGTCACAGAAGTAGTAGCGGGAAAACCCCAGTGGAGGACAGATTGAAAACTAGAGTAAGTTCTTAAAACTAATAAATATGTATATTATACATATTAGTGCAACACACACCCAGAGACGAGATTCCTCCATATATCCATATTTAATTCCGTAAACACTGTGTGTGCTGCGCGTACCTCACGACCTCTTTTTGCGCATGCAGGTCACATCCCATTCATACTTCAAACTGAAGAAACATTTAATGTGTAAATATGAATGAGGACACAAAAAAAATCAGATTTTTCTAAAATATCCGAATTGAGCATTAAGATGTGCAGCGTTAATGTATCCTATGAATACTACAGAAAAAAAACTATGGATGATATTTTACTTTTGTCACTGTCTCTGTTAAGTGGTTCTTTTTATTTGTGTAAAATATATGACATTACTTTATTTTTTGAATGTGTTTTTGTAACGAAACAATGTGACAACACAACCCAATACATAAACAAACTATGAAAACATATGAAAATGACAACCAAAAACTCTGAAAATACACAAAACGACAGAAAAGTACACAAACATTTTAGATCTTTCCTGTATTAACGTACAGATTGGTCATTATTCTAAAAGCAGAATATAATTTTGATAATGTAGCCCCCCTTTTCTCATTCCTGGGGTGTATTCCAGAAAGAAGGTTCAACAAAACTCTGAGTCTATCCATAAACTCTGGGTCAACATACCCTGCGATGGGAAACTCTGGGTATGAGTATGTAAACCTCGTTATTTACGTGCACAAACGCGATAAACAGCCATCATAAATTGAGAAAAGATAACACGAACTACCATGGCAACCACCCGGAAGAGTGATTTATTCACCCCGATGAGTGACATAGGCAGGTGTTTGTGGAGTATGAGCCTGTTTTAAAGGTGCATTCACACAGAATGCCACTTCAGCAATTATAGTCGGTTAAATTGCCTGTGATGAGTCGCTTGAACATTGTCTCGCTTTTTGGTCACTTCATCACTTCATCGCTCCATTGACGCCAGGGGAACAATATGAATAGAATGTGCCTGCAGAGCCGGGGCTGCTGCATAGCGAGGGCTATGGCTATACATGACAAGAGGCCCTTGAAAAAGTAATCGCATATTAAATCGCAATCGCAGTATTGAGGAAAAAAATATCGCAATTAGATTATTTTTCAAAAATTGTTCAGCACTAATTGGCATTTGCCACAAGTTTGTATACAGGGGATTTTACTACAGACGTCAGTAGCCGCTTCAATGCAGATCAAACTTTCTGATTGCTCTCCATACATTCACTAAATGCTCTTCATCCACAATGTTGTAAAGAAAACTACAGTTTGCAAAAAAACGTAAAAACGGCACACAACATTTGTAACAATGTGAGCGCAGCACACATCTGTAGTGTTTGATGTTACAAATGTGTGGTCAGAGAAGAGTGTCAAGGTAAATTAAAGTGCTCCTTGAAAAGCGATGTTCATGTGGGCGGAGCCAGGTAGAAACCCAGGGTTTCTTAGACAAAACCTGCCAGCGAGCAGGTTCAGTTTAATGAGAATATTACCATGGTGACATACTCATGATAGAACTTTCAACTTACCTCGCTTTCATGAATTAAAAATACTCAAGAGTTTCCCTCATTTGAGCACAAACATACTTAGAGTTTCAACATAACCCGCTTTCTGGAATACCCCACTGGTTGATTTACAGTTTCTGCTGAAAATAGACTGTGCTGAGTTTGTCCCACTGCATTCTGTAAAAAGAAAAATATATTATCTCCACTCTTGTGCACCGCAGGCAAAATTGCACAACTGACAAATATATATAATTACAACAAAATTACCCCAAAAACACAAGCTGACAACAAAAAAATAAATAAATAAATACAACAAAACACACAAAATGACAGCAAATACACACAAATCCTTTGATCTTTTTCTGTGTCAATGTTCAGAGAGAAGTTGCCCATCTCTGGGATATAATGTATAGATGTTGCTCAATGTGGTTTCTATGACAGAATATCGCACACTTTTGAACTGTATAATAAACCAAAATAAACAACACAATGAGGAAATGACCATGCTAATAAGATTTTTTTCACAACAGTTCATATTTTTATACTGCAAAAAGACCTTTACGACTCCTGTAATCCCAGGAAAACCTTGTTCAGCAGCATCAGAAGGACTTCATTCAGATGTTAGTGTTCACAGGAAGAAGTAAAAAAAAAAAAAAAAAAAGAAATGAGAGCTTTCTGTGAATGGAGAGCTCAGATTTATGGCGAGGGAGAGCTTTGCAGCAGCAGCCTTCAGTTTAAACCCACACACCCCCTCCCCTCACCATGACGTGGGGGGTAAAAGTGCAACGTGGACTGGACTAGTCAGAAAACAACGAGGAGTCATTGATGTGTTAGTGTTACCTGTTTTGCCAGCCCTGGATCAGGTTGGTGTATTTACACAGGACTCCCTCCAGATGCCTCCTCCGTGTCTGCTGCACAGTCGCTGCCCCGCGGCCGCTGCCCAGAGAGCCCGACCCCGGGCTGTGGGAGCCGCTCCTCCCGCTGGCCTTCCTGGAGCTGCCGCCGCGGAGCTCCGAGCATGACGAGTTGGATCTGTTGGTCCCGGGATGCGGAGTGCACAGCGGCTTGTCCATGCTGGGTCACAACGGGACAGGAGGAAGAAGAAGAAGTGGGGCAGGGATGGAGCACACCACAGTCCAGGCAGGGGAGGCACGAAGGCTTCAGTCGGGCACAGAAGTGTCACAGAGCGGGTAGAGTGAGAGCTACGGTGCCCCGGGTCCTTCGGTGCGTGACGGAGCTGACATGACTCTCGTGCTTTTCCTCCGCAGTGCGTGGCTCCTCCGAGGCTCTGCTTCACTCCAGCCTCTTCCTGGTAGGATGGAGAGTGGGAAGCAGACACGCCCCCTGCACTCAGGACACGCCCCCCGGATATTACACTGTGTGCGTGCTTGTGTGTGTGTGTCAGAAGTCACAAGACAACATTCCACTCAGATCCTATCAGGATTAACACGTCTGTTATATCAGTGGTTCTGAAACTTTTGTTCTCTTATTTCTGAATCCAATTAGCCCCCCTTTGTCCAACTACAACATTTAGCCAGAGGTGAAAGTAACGAATTACAAGTACTTACGTTACTGTAATTGAGTTGCTTTTATGAATCAGTAATTTTACTTGTACTTAAGTACGTTTTAAAAGAAGTAAAGTCATTTCTACACCCAACCATTACCGAGTAAATGATTAGTTTTTGTTTTAAAATAATCAACGGACATTGTGAAACTTGAAACATGAAATGAGCAGACAACAATCAAATGGCCGCATCTTTCTGACATATTTGCATTTAAACATAGTAAAGTTGACAGTACAATGATGTAATCTATCTATCTATCTATATATCTATAAAACGAGAAACCTCTGTGTGTAAGTCTGTCTGTGGCTCAAACATCTCTGTGGTTCAGGGACAGACATAGCTGAGACTTTCAACAAGGCTGCTGCTGCTGCTTGGTTCAATGGTGTGCAACGTCAGATTTGTTTGGACGCCCCACCCTCCACACCCCACCTCCTGAGTAGACGGACTCAGTGATGATGTCATCAGTCCTAGCTCTACAGTAAACTCTACAGTGA
This sequence comes from Gouania willdenowi, assembly GCF_900634775.1. Taxonomy (NCBI): domain Eukaryota; kingdom Metazoa; phylum Chordata; class Actinopteri; order Blenniiformes; family Gobiesocidae; genus Gouania; species Gouania willdenowi. The sequence goes on from NC_041054.1 coordinate 6,742,724, forward strand.
TGATGTCCGCCAAGAGCTCTACAGTCTCACAGAGTTTGCAAAACTGCCAAGCAAATGACTTTGTGTAATTTTACGTGCATGGCAAGACAATTTTCACAAGTTTTTTCCCCACTGTGTGACATAAATTCTTTGCATGACCTGATGTATGTCATTGGGATTTATCACCTTAACCATTACCTTTAACCTAAACCCAAACCCTGGATGAAATATTGTAATAAGATGGAATTGCACGAAAAAGAAAAAAGAAAAGAAACTTCCCATTGAAACACGTTAGTTTGAAAGTTAAAGAGAGAAGAAGAAAACACAAAAAGTGTCACGTTTCGCCATGAAATTGTGAGATGTTACCTTGTTATGGGCAACGTTTTTCCATCTTTCATTCCTTTGCATTCACCACAAAAAACACATGTACATTTTTACATAATTTTACGTGTAGTGTTACTTACTGCCACCTACTGTCATTAAGGAGTATCTCATTTCCTCGCCTACAATTCTTCTGAATTGCACTGATGGTATTTTACCAAAATAATTGCTGTAAAATTAATTCAATCTTTGACTAATTATCACACAATGAATTGGATAAATCTATGTTTTTCTCACACTGCTATAAGGTATTGGAATAGAGAGACTTGAGGTCCTTTGAAGTAATTTGAGTTATTTGGAAGATCCTTCTTAATCCTGCACATAATCTCTATAGAGATTTACAACTGGGGTTTAAAAGTGGAGTTTATATCAAAAGAGAGAAACATTAAGAGCTTTCTTTTTAAGATGTGCCAGCAGGTTACAGCATCAACAGCCTCTGAGAGTCAAAAAAATTCTCCGATGCGAGGGAAAGAGTTTTTTTTATGCTAGACATCAAAAGAATAAAAAGCAACCATCTTTTTTAAAGCAGATGCAAGAACACTAATTTAATGCTGTTTTTTTTACTTGCCAAAAGTGTATCATGAATTATTGATTTTGATCTCAATGGTATTTGCCTGTAAATGTGGTTGTGTACATATTACAAAATGCATCCCGACATGTAACAAGGACAACATAGCTTAAAACAAAACTGTGCGGCCCCCAAGACAAATCTATCAAAAATTGTAATTCAAGAAATTGGAAGTAATATGAAGCCCAATATAATACACAAAATACACAGAATGTCAACAAAAATACAAAAAGATTCCAAAAATACACAAAAAAGGACATCAGACACACTAAACAACCACCTAAATTAAAAAACCAACAACACATATACAAAATGACACCAAAAATACGAACAACGCGAACAAAGACACAAAATGACAGAACGAAATACCCAAAGAAACAAGAAAAATACTGAAAAAATCCAAAAAGACAGATTGACAATAAACAAAAGGCAAACATAACACACAGAAATAACAAAAACACATATGTGACACATAAAATACACAAAATGCCAGTAGAAATTCCCAAAATGACAGATAAATACACAAAATGACTCCAAAAACTCAGAAAAAAATACACAAAAAGAGAACAAACAATGAAAAAAAAACCCCATTGTTCTTTCTTGTGTTAATGCTCTGATTGGTCGTTATTCTTAATACTGGCATTAATGTTGATAATGTGGCCCTTGGATCAGACAATCACATTTTTGTGGCCCCCATTGTGATAACAGTAGCAAAGTATTAGCTACATAACATCCTCCTTAGATAAAATCGCTACAAGCCTGATGAAGAGGACACCTTAAAGAGGACCAGCCTTAGACGAATGACTGAATATATATATATATAAATATAAATGGATGGAGATTATGTAGAAAAATCGAAGGCGTGTCTCGATGAATCTCAACTGGACACTTACCAGAGCAGAGATAGATTCCTGCTGCTTGTCAGCTGAGGCAGCCCCAAAGCAAAGATCAATACAAAAGAATAAAAGAGGGCAACAGAGAGTTAATGGTTGATTAAAGGATGCTGCTGAGAGTCAAGCTTAGGTTTATTTTTATTTTTACCAGGAGAGGTTGATGAGGTTTTTTCTTTTTGTACGGTATAGATATATTCATAGAATTCACAGTTTTCCTTTGTTTCTTTTCCATGTAAAACACATAAGGGATTATCACAATTATATTAATTACAGTCTAAAATAACACCCAGGTTTTTAACTTGTATGGAGGGAATCAAAGATGCTGTTTGAAGTTTAAGTAAAAGTTTCTCTTTCTGGGCCTCAGGACTGAGAACTAAAACTTCTGTTTTGTCCTGACTGAGCTGGAGAAAGTTATCTGCCATCCAGGATTTGATATCTAAAATACAGTTAAAAAGAGCATCCATTGGACTGGTGTCATCAGGAGACACAGAGATATACAGCTGTGTATCATCAGCGTAAGTGTGGAAGTTCACTCCGTGCATCCTGATGACATCACCAAGAGGGATCGTATAAAATGAATAAAACATGGTCTAAAATTCATCCCTGAGGCACACCACATGTTATTTTATGGACCTTAGAGTAGAAAATATCCATGTTTATCATAAAAGTCGTGTCTGTGAGGTAGGATAGACTGTTGTCTTTTTTCTATTATTGCACTTTATCTGATGTGAGCTGCCATGACAGTAAATTTCCCCAATGCGGGATAAATAAAGATACTCTACTCTTTTACATATCAATTTTAATCATTATTCCCGCAGAAAACCTTAGAATGGGGGAACTTTTAACTCCTTTTTCTTTATTTGGATTTTTGCCAATAAATATCCCCTTTTTCTTATTTCTTGTCAATTTTTTTAAATTTTTGTCCTTTCTTTCATTTTTTTGGCCAATTTTCATCCAAATAAGCTAACTTTTGCCCAATAAATACCACTTGTTTCCTTTTTTCACAACATTTTGCCTCTTTTTGTTCCACACTTTTGCCCTTTTTCACTTATGTTTGCCACATTTTGCTCATTTAAGCTACCCTTTGCCATTACATACCACCTGGTTCCTTTTTATTTTCCCATTTTTTGACCACTCTCGACTGCTTTTGACTATTTTGGTCACTTTTCACTCTTTTCTTGCCACGTTTTTGCCACTTTTGGACCATTTTAGGCTATACCTGTTACCATGTCTGCCCCCACTCGCTTGTCAAAATAAAAAAAATGTTGCAGATTGGACTGGCCTACTTCGGGTCAACTCCCGGTATGCCAGATGGCCAGTCCACCCCTGGAATAGGTTGTGTAGACATATTTAAAGTGGAAAATATAAGTATGGTAAACAGCAGTGCATTCAAACTTCTTAAACCCCAAAACAGACATTTTCTGCTCAGTTTTTTAATCAACGAAGAAATGAATCTGTAGCTGAAGAGAAATCTTTTTTTATACAACTTTTCTAAAAACATATCAGCAATAGCTTCTATCAACTGTTATCCTAAATAATTCCCTGAATTATATAAAAATTGGTCATAAATCAAGAAAATTGAAGCGAATATCCTGCAGGGACTTATACTTATCACTTATTGCTTGGATATTGTTGGTGCCTAATACTGTATTATATATAGAAGTGCAAATTAGGGCACAATAATCCATAACTTGCTCATTTTCCCGCCTATAATTTGCAGCGTACATGTGATCAAACGTTTCCATATTTGGCCCCTGAACTAAAATTAGCTTGACACTCCTAGTTTAGGGTGTTTTACTTTACAAATATAAACCCTAAATCCTGCCCTTCAGAATAAGTAAACTGAGTAATTTAAAAAAAAAAAAATTAATAATTTTTTTTTTTTCATAAACTGAGCTATGCTCCAGCAACCTGTCGCCATGATCAGGATAAGTGTACAGGTTAATATAACCAACAGTGTTATGATTACAAATGCTTCCATATTAGACGTGGATTGTAGTGAATGTAAAGCGTTTTAGACCACCTGTGTCAAACTCATGGCCCGGGGGCCAAATCCAGCCCATTGGAGCAATCAGTTTGGCCCACAGGAGAAAATAAAAATGACAGAAAACAAGAATCATTGTATAAATTAAATTCAACAATATTTGCAGGGGCTCACAGTTTTCCCTGTGCTTATGCCGCATGATTGCAGTCATTTTTAATATTAAACTGTTAAAAAAAATTCAAAATCCTTACAAAATCCTTCAATTTGCCTCAAATTATGGCAAACTATGTCCCTTAATTAAATATAAATTGGTCACAAAATCTAGTAAATTTAAAGTGAAGACCCTGTTGGGACTGATATTTATTACATATTGCTTGGATATGGTTGGTTTCTTGCATATTTTGTATTTTATGTATACATAATAGAAGTACACCTCTGGTTTAGACATGTCACATTAGACAGTTTTTGTCTAAACGAGTGATTACCAGGTGTTGATACAACCTGATAGAACCATTTAGTTGTGAATCGACAAACTTTAATCACACAAAATGCATCGTGGTGAGTCAGTGCTGCATGCAGTTCAGCACATTTGGCACGTATAGCTTACAGTATCTTTGAGCCTTTCAATGGAAACGATGATGGATCACAGGGCTCATCAGAGAAAATGCCTGAGACTCTGTTTTAAAGACAACGTGGTGTAAAAGAAGTGCTCTCTCAGCACACGTTCCCATCATATTTCATCACTCCTAATGAGTCCTGACACCCTGAACACACTGGTGGGAAGGAGAGCTTTGTTTGTCGGTGCAGTACCTTAGATCGAATAGTCGTGCTCGGTCAGGGCACATTTTCCTGTGAGATGTTTGAGATAAGCACCGGTTTCAGTGACACTGTCCATCACTCTGGAACATCTGCACACTGCAATGCTGACAATCATTGTGCTGGAGCAAATTCTCAGCAGGGATATTATTTACACTGCAGCAAACCAACTTTAATAGGGTTCTAACGTCATTGAAAATGCTGAAAATTACATCTCTATTTACTGAGTAATGTTTAAAAAAAATCTTAAAATATACTTTTCATAATTGCATACAGAAGTTTAATAAATTATAAAGATTGCGTTATTTATAAACAGATAAATAGTGTTGTAGTTGACCCAAGTGGCTTTTTCTACAGTGTAAAAAACAACCTATAGAGATGGGCAGCTTTTATCACAACGGAGGCAAAAAACTGGGATTTATCCAGTCTGAGGGCCACATTATGAACATTCGTGTCAGCATTTAGAATAATAACTCATCTGAACATTAATATGTCTGTATTATCACCTCATTTTGTATGCTTTTGTTGTCATTTTGTGGATTCATGATGTTTTTTTTGTCTGTTTTTGTTGTCGTGATGTATTCTCTTCTTACCTTGTGTGTGTGTGTGTGTGTGTGTGTGTGTGTGTGTGTGTGTGTGTGTGTGTGTGTGTGTGTGTGTGTCGTACCTTTCAGACAATAGAAAGGAAGCCATTTACCATCTTGTGTTTGAACAAATAGTGTCATTACAGCTATTCCATGCATAATAATAGGATTTTCGATGAATATGGGTTGGATATCAGGCACGTATACTTGGGTTCATGTTCATCACATGGAGACAAAAAGAACTGTCGATGGATTAATTTTAATTGCCTTTATTCTTATGGAGATTTTCTGACCTTTACACTAGTTATACCTGACAGGGTAACACTTATGCACATCAACCACATTTTCCCTCATTATCCAATATGCGCAGCTTACATAAAGAATATGGATGACTTCATCCAGACCAGCATGCTAAAAAGACAGGGTCCTCCAGTCCACAATGTACTCACTGAACTGGGGCTGCTGGTTATTCTGGATAATGTGAGTTGTTGTCCATTCCAAACAAGGTTTTGGCAGGTTAAGTATAACCATGTGTTGTTTTTACAAGCTGCATTCGATAAAATTAATAAATTAAATAACTACATTCAATCATAATCATTACCTCCGCCAAAAAGGTCATATTTTCAATGGCATTTATTTATTTGTTTGTCTGTTAGCAGGATAACGACAAAAGTACTTTATGGATTTTGAGATCTCTATCTCTAATTTTGACTCAGTTATGTCGGGTTGGTTGCTCAATTACCTCATGTAGTTTCACCCAGATTGGATCCAAATTGCGCATTTTCTTCGCAATTTAAAAAAAGAATGTGGGTGCCCCTACATTTGAACCTTTTGTATGTAAATAATGAGGACAGACATTTCTTCAGAGCCTTTAAAGCAGGGGTGTCAAACCCATTTTAACCAAATATGGAGTAATCTATCCCAAGTGGGTCGCTGATTTTAGGTGGAAAAATAAGTAATTTAAGTATAAATTATAAAATATGTAAAGCACTGATAATATCAAAGCAATAGATGACAGATATCAGTCCCTGCAGGATCTTCACTTTGAATTTATTTGATTTTGTGGCCAATTTTTATGTAATTTGGGGAAATTTTGTGGAATAATTTCAAGAAATTTGCAGAATTTGGAAAAGATTGAGAGTTCCTTTAACAATTTGAGATTAAAAATGACTGCCATCATGTGATATAAGCACGGGAAAATGTGAGTCCTGCAAATATCGTAGAGTTTTGTGGAATTTGTGTATTATTTTGTAGTAGTTGGTCATTTACACAATGATTCATGGTTTCTCTGACTTTTTTTGCTTTCTGCTGCGGGCCGAATTAGATGTTCTAAAGAGCAGGATTTGGCCCCTGGGCCTTGAGTTTGACACATGTAATGGTACAATGATCAGGACCACCGATCCAGATAACTGCCAAAATCTGTCAAAGCGGAGATTTGGCGGTTAGTTTGAGGAAGGAATGACCAACCCAAGCTAAAAGTGTCACCACACAAACCTTCTTTTGGCGAAGAGGAAGAAAACAACAAAAGATAGATTTTATAATTAGTGCTAAAACTTGTTCGCGTATGTATTTGTCAGAAAAGCCGCCGGCTAGGATAATGAAGGGAGATGTAACGGTAACGGTTAATGGCTCAGCTCTCTACTCAGCTAACCTTCAGATGGTGGTATGAAAATATGACAGAGAAGTGATTTTCCCCTGCAGCTCATCTCCAGTCAGATCAGAACAGAGGGCACCTTTCTTTAAACCACACATCTTCACTCTATCGTTGATCCTTATTCACACAAAAAAACGAAATAAATTGCAGTATGTGTGCACAGCTCAAACCAGCCTGTACGGTAGTGTTTTTGCGGCCCTCGAACTAACATGCGGCCCAAAATAAAAACACAAAATGACTTCAAAAACACAAAAAATTCATAAAATAATACACCAAACAACAACAGAAATACACAAAATTACACAAAAACACCCAGGATGACTACAAAAATATCAATATATATATACATAAAAAAAATTTAAAAAAATGGAAAATATATAACATGACAACAAAAATACTCACAAATGACTGCAAACACTCAATCTATATCTATATATCAAACAACTAAAATACACAAATTGACAGAAAAAAAAAAACACAAATTGAGAGAAAAATAAAAGGATATCTAACACACACAAAATGACTCACCTAAGATGGCTACAAAAAACAACACAAAATTGAGTGGGTTGTCCAGTGACCGAAGGGTTGGGGGTTCAAATCCCGCTCTAACCGAGTCATTGTCGTTGTGTCCTTGGGCAAGGCACTTTACCCACATTGCCTTGTATGAGTGAGTATGAATTGTGCATGTATTTTGGTGGTGGTCAGAGGGGCCGTCGGCGCGAAATGGCAGCCACGCCTCTGTCAGTCTGCCCCAGGGCAGCTGTGGCTACATTGTAGCTTACCACCACTGGTATGACTGTGTGAGTGACTGGTGTGAATGAATAATGGTTTCTGTAACGCACTTTGAGTCTCCTCGAAGAAAGCGCTGTATAAATCCAAGCCATTATTATCATTATTATTATTAACTCAACTTTATTTATATAGCGCAAATTACAACAAAGTCATCTCAGAGCATTTAACAAAATATAGAGTCTGTAGTAAAAAAGAAAAAAAGAACCCAGCAAAATCCACATGAACAAGCATTTAGCAACAGTGGGAAGAAAAAACTCCCTATTTTTTTATTTTTTTTTTTACTGTATTAATATTTTTTGTGTCATTATAAATACTGACATAAATGTTGATAATGTGGCCCTTGGATCAGACAATCACATTTTTGTGGCCCATAAAAGTTGCCCGTCTCTGTTTCAGACCCTCTGATATTAATCCCTGTTTAAAGGTGACCAATAAAACACTGAAAGCACTGGTGAGGACAATAATGACGTCATAGACTGATCAGAGTTTCACAAAGTCATGCAATGTGGACACGTGGTACAAAACAAGAGAAACAATTAACAGGAAAACTGGTTGAATTTCTAACTACATGGTTTCATGCACTTTGTCAGTCAATGATTAATATTCACAGCTGCTCTGTATTCAATACGCTGCTTCTGTGCCTCTGCAGCACTATGAAGACACCTGCTGGTCATACGTGTCATAGTGTAGCAAAATACGTCATCAGGTGACGTAATGCTGCTCTGGGAATTTCTTTTTCTTTATGGGGCAAATGCCGACTAAATGTGAAGAAGAAAAAGAAGAACAATAAAAAGAAAAGGAACAAGAACAAGAACTGGAAAAAAGAAGAAAAAGAAGATGTAGTTATATTTACATGATTACATCACAGAAATGTTAATAAAATAAAACCCTCTTTAAGGGTAAATGTTAGATGGATATATGACATTTCGACATGTCATATATCCATTCTTGTTGTAAGGGATTACACTTACACTTACAAATTGAATGTTCCAAAAAGGTGTTTTTAAGCAAACTGGGAAGGATGTGGAATTTTTTTAATATTACGTCTGTAGCACGTACTTAACATGATGAAAAAAAAAATTACATGAATAAAAATGGGTCGATGTATATAATAACAGGGGAGAAATATATACACATATAGCAGTGATAGTTGTGGTATGCAGAAAGGTGTAGGTGTGTGGATGGATGAATGGGTGGATGGATGGATGGATGGATGGGTGGATGGATGGATGGATGGATGAATGGGTGGATGGATGGATGGATGGATGGATGGATGGATGGATGGATGGGTGGATGGATGGATGGATGGATGCAGCAGGTCCTATTTAACATTTCCATATACAGTATTTAAATAGGCTGTGTTGTATTTGTGCGGTTTGATTGTCTTGATTAGGTGTTAAACCTAGCGCACTACATTTCCCAGAGTTCCGCTGGGCTCCGACCACTGTGTGTGGTGACTGCCACCGGACGGCTGTCGGCGGAAAGCGCAGTAAAACGTGTTCATTATTAGCCTTTTTCCATCCATGCAGAGACAGCTGAACAACCAGCAGCAGCGGTGGCTTTATGAGACATGTAATCTGTGATATCTGCGCGGATGATGAGAGAATAATGTGCCTGGATCCTCCGCTTCCAACATCATGTTCCCCGGAGTTTTCTACGCTCTTCTGGCGGGTTTCCTCGGAGCCGTGGCCTCGTCCTCGGCCAAACTGTCCCTGGGAGCGGACTACCTAAAGGGGGTGTGTGAAACCGGACTCCGGACCTGGGGAGAGCAGCGGAAATTCAGACAGGCGGACGGAACCACTGCCTGTGACCGGGTGAGAGCACCGCATCGCCTCCGTAAAGTAACGCGTTAATTATTAACACAGTGTGAATAATGCAGAGGATTGTTGGGATAGTTTTCTCCACCACTACCTCCATCTCCATCTCCTCCGCATCAGCATCAGCACCACCGCAGCATCCCCGAGGGGAGCCTCGTGCTGTCACTGTGCTGCTGAAGGACACTGCAGCTCATGTTATCGCGAGATTTGGGACGAGAGTTCCCAACTGCTGATAGGTCTCAGGTTTGACCTTCTGCAGCAGGCCAACAGGAACCAAAGACCTGTTTTTATTTCAATTTATTTTTATTGAGCAAAACTACAGAATATACACATATAACAAGGCACTTGAATGTCATATACAAAGATTAAAATAACAATAGTTAGGATTAAATGTTAATGTCAAAACCAGAACAAGGAATCAAATAACTGTTTATTCATTTTGAATAGCTTTTCTTATGTGTATATGAATGTATTGTTAGGATTCTGCAATTTTTGCAATTAAAAAAGAAAAATAATACTACACAATTAACCTGTTGATGGTCATAACAAAATTGCATATCCACAGATGTAATAAATTCATGAATTTACTTGCAAAAAATCAGCATTTAAACTATTTCTATTAGACTTACAAGAATACACAGAATCCATCCGGCCTTCATTAAACCCCAAAGTTGTAAAAACTATTGACTACTTACATTTATTTATTTTGTTTTGTTTATTTATTCAACTGACAATGCATACTAAAAAAAAAAAAGAAAATGCTTAGAAAACATGTATCTGTGAATATGCAGGATTGTAGCCAAAGCTAATTTCCATCCTTACTCTCATGCTGGACTAAAAGCCAGCCACATTACCTACATAGTACATTTAATTCAACACATAACCAACATCCAAGCTCACTTTCATATACTCTTATGTACTGTATTTATTAATTTTTGTATTTTGTAGCACTGACATTTTTTTCCATTTATTGTTTGTTAATGAAATTCAATAAAAAGTGCCATTAAAAATAAAAGGAATTACAGACCTCAAACTAGGACTTACTGTAATGACCCCCATCCTTAAACCAAGGGTTCTCAACCTCAGGGTCGCGAGACACTGGCAGGGAGTCGCCAGATGCCTTTAAGAAATCAAGAGAAACATTTTTTTTAAGAATTTGAGCCCATTTTTGAATATTTTTACCTCTTTTCTGCTACTACACCAAACTTGCCATATTTGAATCTATTTTCATAATTTTTTCATGCTATATTTTTGCTTTTCGGCACATTTTTTCCACTTTCAAGACATTATAAACCCTTTTCCCACCTAATGTCACATATGTTGATACTGTCTCTTTTAACCTCTTTTCACCATATTTCATGCTTTTTTTTTGCCAATTTAACCACATTCACGATTTGTCATGCCCATTATTTGCCAGTATAAACTATTTCTTCCTACTTTTTAAATTACATTGATCCAACTCTCCCATTTCTGCCACTTCTGCCACTTCTCCATCAAATTTCAATGCCTTTTCTGCACATGATTTAAGTTTAAGTTAATTGTTCCAAAATTTACACTTTGAACCTTTTTTTTTTCTGTTTACTTTTGGCCACTCTAATTTGCAAATTTCAACCAATTTCCGTGGTTTTTAAAATCCCTTTTCACCACCGCTTTCACCATTTTTGATTACTTTTAACGCATTTTATTACTGATTAAAACAAGGATTCACATCCTTAAGATGACTACGGCATATACTATGGTGCAAATAATGATAAAACGTCACGGATTGTGGTGATTCTAATGTAATATTAATATGAGTTTTCCTCTACTATCACTCAGCTTCACATCCCCCTGAGGCTGCTGTGTGGTGGGCTGCTCTTCACCTGTAATGCTGTGATGTGGACCTTTCTAGCCAAAGCACTCAGGTACTCTTCATCCTCCACTCGAACTACTGTGACCACCACTGCATCCAACTTCATATCTTCAGTAAGTATTTGTTTCCCTCATTGATTTCAATGATATGCTATTTTAACGCAGTGTTTTTTACCAACATGCTTGGGCTTACATTTTAATCATATAATCATTTCTTTAACCTTCTTTAATAATGAAATAATCTCTTCTGTTGCAGCAGTGGTTCGCAACCTTTTCAGGCCGCGCCCCCCAAAATGTCTGTGGGGTTAACAGAAATTCTTGATAATAGAATGGGGTCACGATCCAAAAAAGGTTGGGAACCACTGCACTAAATAGTGTTTCTTTCCTCTTATTTACCAAATTAGATTATTTAAAATGTGCGTTATCACTTGTTCATTCCATCATTATGATCTATAGTTGTTTTTAAATAGTTTTCTAAGCAAAATGTAGTCAGACAAAGGGGGGTACTTGGATTCAGAAATAAGAGAAAAGGGGGTACTTGAGCCCAAAAAGTTTGAGAACTACTGATTTAGGGCATATGATATAAACAAACTAGAGCACTCAGAGAGCGCAGACCTCCGCCAAGTACAGCAGGAGGACCGGGCGGGACATACACACAATGCACTACCCTACCACCACTACATTACCCATAAGCCACAGCGCTTAAAGGAGCAGGCACATTATTTTTTGGTATTTTCACATTTTTGGTAATCCAGAACACCACCAAAATGTAATCACCTGTTCCTTGTCCCATGATCAACATTTCCTGAAAATGTCATCCAAATCCGTTCATAACCTTTCAAGTTATCTTGCTAACAGACAGACAGACAGACAGACAGACAGACAGACAGACAGACAGCCAGCAGGGTAAAACATAACCTTCCGCTCTGCGTTTCATGCTTGGCGGAGGTAAAAATGTACATCTGTATTAAATGTGACTTAAGTCTAATGCAGTGCCACCAAAAAGTATCCTCAATTTAAATTTTTAAATCAATCAATCAATCAATCAATCTTTATTTGTATAGCGCCAAATCATAACCAATGGTATCTCAAGGCACTTTACAGTAGAGCAGTCTTAAGGACGGACTCTTCATTTTATGGATACACACATATGCATATATACGTATATACACATACATATGTATCCCACACCCAACATGAATTCATCATGGCGGCAAGGAAAACCTTCTGTTAAGCAGCAGGAACCTTGTGTGGATCCCATTCCTATGATGAACAGCCATCCACGTTATGCTGTGTTGGGTGTGTGCAGAGGAAAGGGTGGAGACAGAGCCGCTGAGTCTCTGTAACTCCACACTGAGGATCCCACGGACCTGCAAGACAAAAGCCAGAAGGAGTACAGGAGCAAACACACAAGGGAGTAAGCAGACATAGAGGGAGTGTTTGAAAGAGGAATGGGACCCTCTCCGGTCCCTCTCTAACCTAAATGACCTCTCTCTTAACGCCCTCTCCAACCTCTCTCCAACCGAGCATGCCAGACCCCCCCCCCGGCAGTCTATGCCTATTGCATCTTAATTATGAGCTATGAGCTGGTTCCTAACTAAAAGCTTTATCAAAGAGGAATGTTTTGAGCCTAACCTTAAAGGTAGAGAGGGTGTCTGCCCCCCGAACCGTGGTTGGTAGATGGTTCCAGAGAAGTGGGGCCTGATAACTGAAAGCTCTTCCTCCTATACTACTTTTAGAGATGAATGGAACAACGAGTAGTCCAGCATTTTGAGAGCGTAGTGTTCTGGGGGGATTGTATGGCACTACAAGCTCCTTGAGATAGACTGGTGCCTGTCCATTTAGGGCTTTATAAGTGAGAAGAAGAATCTTGAATTCTATTCTATATTTTATGGGAAGCCAATGCAGAGAGGCTAATACAGGAGTAATGTGATCTCTTCTCCTAGTTTTAGTCAGTACACGTGCTGCAGCATTTTGAACCAGCTGAAGTGTCTTAAGCGACTTGCTCGGGCAGCCTGCTAAAAGAGAATTACAATAATCCAGTCTAGAGGTAACAAAAGCATGGACTAGTTTTTCGGCCACTAGTCTATTTTATGTGATTTTTTTTTTTGCCTTTAAGTGACCTTTATGTATGGAAACCACAAGATTTAAATATTTACATTATTATAAAAAGTTGAATTGGCTAAAGTCTTAATATTGTTTTCCTGATTATATCATGTGCTGTCTTTATGCGTTGTTGATTTATCAATAATCCTAATTGTATAAAGAGATAACATGTCTTCTTTTGCAGGCTTTTCTGGGCCAGTTGATTTTCGGGGAAGCCCAGATAACCCTGTGGTGGGTCGGGATCTCTTTGACTTTCACCGGGTTGTTGGTTCTGCAAAGGGTTTCACCGCAGGACAGACAACAGAACGAGATCATCAAGAGAGACGACTAATGCATTGTCTCGTCTCTTACAAATTGTGAAACGTGGCGAACAATTAGGAATGTTAACTGCTGTTTAAAAAGCTACCACTATAGGTCTACAATGAAAGAAGTTCATATTCTAGGCATGTAAACTGTGATTCCACTGTGAATAGGAGAACAAATGGCTTTCTTGATATCAAGATCTTAGCTTTCCAGAACAATTTTATGCAAAGCATGCTTTTAAAGCCTAACTGGCTTGAAGCTGAAACCTCGATCACGTCTGCAAAAAGTCAAAAATCACCTTTGTTTAATGGCTTATGTAAATTCTAAAGTAAAACTAGCTTCACGTTGATTATGGAAAGATCGCACGTTACCTTATTATTTCACAAAAGCTGTTAATAAATGCAAAACACTGTACTCATTTTAACAAGAAGAAATAGCATTTATGCCACTGTCAAGTCTGTAGAGTAAAAATGATGCTAGGTTAGCTTAGCAAGGAAAGGGTAATTTAGCTAGCTTAGCATCGCATAGCATAGTATAAAAGTGTTTATAAAGCAACAAAGTTCCTGCTTCCCACGCATTAATGTTTTTAAATTTTATTTTAGACTCTTAGAGAACAGAACAGCTGGAATCATAAATATTTGTTTTAGTAGTTCCATGTTTAGCCAGGACTAAATAGTGATGATTCATGCTAACGTAAAGTCTCGTTTAAAGGATGCTCGCCTTAACCTTCACAAAAACCATTTCCTATTTTTTTGGGACTTTTTCTGCTTTATCCATTCAGAACACTTAATATTGTGTTAGTTTGTTACAGTTTTGATCAAGCAAGGCTAGGTTTAATGCTTTTACCCTTACGGTTTAAGCTAACCATGTCTCAGCTGCTAATTCATGTTTTGTGCACAAATATGGAGGCTGTTTGTGTCTCAGTAGCACACTTTTTCATTTAGACAGGAAATATTTTTTTTTATAGATAAGAAATTTTGAGCATTCTCACTGTACATAAAGAAAGATGGACTTTGGCAGAAGTTTATGAGCATTGCACCACCAACTTCAAAGGTAGTGATGCTACCATCTTGTTTTCCTCAAGCTAGCTATCATATTTATTTGTTTTATTCATTTGTTTTCGGACACGGACTGTAAACATCTTACACTAATGTTGCATTTGATGATGCATGCTAAAGGCAGTGAACCTAAACACTTGGAATGCACAAACTCAAAAGTCATAATCCTAGTAATGTAGCATTAGGGGGCTGGTTAAAACAGCTTCTTAGCCTGGATGTACATTTTTGCCTTCTTTGGATATCTTGAATCCTAATTTAATATGTAATCACGTGACAATTACACTTTCTATTTCAGAGGCAGCTGAACTTACATTATGTATGATTCCATGTGCAGCATTATGCTTCTACCAAAGCCTCAACTCCCATAAATACAGTAACACCAAGCATCCTATAGCGTTAGTCTACAACAGGGTTGGGGTCATTTACATTTTTCAGTGACCAATGTTCAATTACAATCCGATTAAAATTACAGTGACCTGCATTTTTTCAAATTACAATTAAATTACAATTATTTTGTATCCTCAGAAAGTCAATTACAATTATATTCTCAATGACTAAAGTTAAACTACAATCAATCTCAGTTACTGAGCCTGAAATAAATAACCTCATAAAAGTCCTCGGTAACATTTTACTTGAAGTTTTATTCCTAAGGGCTGACATTACGCCGTCACTATTATGACATGACACATGTCATTAGCATGACTAATGTATCATAAAGGCTGTCATTATGAGTCGTTCGATACCCTAACCTTAACACTTCGTTACCCTAACCCCTAAACCCTACCTAACCTGACTAGATCCCTCCACATAACCCAAAAAATGCCAACATAGCTCCAAAGGTGTCATAATTTAGCAAACAACACTTAATGACAGCCTTCACAACACCTTATTCATGCTAATGACAGCGTAATGTCAGCCTTATGTATAAAGCTTCAAGTAAAGTGTTACCAACTCTTCCTCTGTTAGCATCTCTTATCATAATGGGTCCTAAATTAGCTGTGAAATACACTAAAAATATATGTATTTCACTTCATTTCTTTCCTAGCTATTGATTACTTTGTTAGGCTTCATAATCAATGAAAATATAGGTTTTAAGATTTTAGGTGAGGGTGTCTGAGCCTTTTTCGTGTCAGTGTACCCCTAGATTTGAGTTTTTTGGGGGGTTTTTTATAGTAAAATGTGGGAAAGCGTGATATGAAACATATTTTAATAATTGTTAACTACATATGTGAAGAACTGTAACATGGTTCCCCAGTTTTGAGTTAAATTTTTATCGAATTTTTATGGCCATTACAATTACAAAGTCAATTATCTAAAGTCAATTACAATTACGACAGCAACAGATTTTTTAAATTACAATCACAATTATGCCACAATTGTAATTAATCATCAATTTAGTATTTAGAATTGACCCCAACCCTGGTCTACACAGTAACATCACCATAAAGCGGCTTATTGAACTTCAGAATTACGTAGTCTTAGCTGCTATGAATGCATGTGGAGATTTTCTGCTCCCTGTTTGCAAAAAGCATCTTATTGTTTTGTGAAAATTATTCCATCACTCATCTCTTGTCAGGTCTTTGTTGTTGTTGAATAATTCCCAGAATTTTATTGAATCTGTCGCAGAGACTGCAATAACCTACGTTTTTGTTTTGTTTTTTTCACAACACTGTGACGTGAGTAACAGATAGCGGTGGGAATTAATAAACAAGTATACGAGATGGTAATTGCAGTGTTCTACTGGAAGGATGAGCTACTTGCAAAATGATACGCAGGGATTTTAATGAACACAGCATTAGATTTTGTTTATTTATAAGGTTGAGCTGTTGTTGTTGCGATACATATCATAACTCAAATGCATAACGGTAGCTGTAAATCCCTTGGTGTACTATCCTATGGCTGCAGCGCACAAATAAATCAAACGTCTTTCCAGGAGCTGCAGTGTAGGTTTTGTATTGCGTTATTGAAATGTACCCCAATTAATGTGACTGCAATGGTGATGTAAAAACTCATAATAATATGGATGAGTTGTGTTTAAAAGCCTCAGTTTATACCTTAAAATTGGGCTGTTTGTAGCTGCTCCTTTATATACTTAAATATACAGTATGTGCTGCGTTTTTTTTTTTTTTTTTTTTTTTTAAACACGGGAGTTAATTCTCAAGTTTGTCTTCTCTCCATAAAAACATGCAAAAACCTTTTACCTTATTTCAAAAAATGTAAGCTATACGATTGGATTAATCTGTTTCATTTGTTTGAATAAGACATTTGAGAAAGTTAGTAAAGTGAAGACCTAGCCTTCTCCTAAGTGGTGATTTAATTACAATATCAAGTTTTAGATGAAAACATTATTTTCTGTACACCAAATATTTGTTATTAATCCAGCATAAAGATGGGGTGAATCAGTCAACATCAATATTCAAATTGTTTATTGACAGTTTTTATTTTTTGATGAAGTTGAAAAATGTCCACCTTGAATTAATATATGAAGATATATAAAAAAAAATTAAAAAAAATATGTTTGATATTAGCTTTTTTTTTTTTTTTAAACTGATATCCAATATGTCAGTACAGGTACATCTAAAAAAAAATGTGAATATCATGAAGATGTTCAATATTTTTGGTCACTCATTTCTGAAGGTCAAACCTATATATGATATAGGCTCATGACACATAGCGTGCTATATTTCAAGCCTTTATTTCTTGAAATTTTGATGATTATGGCTTATAAGATAATGAAAACCCAAATTCGGTGTCTCAGAAAATTAGAATATTACATAGAATCAATTAAAAAAAAAGACTATTTTAAACAAAAATGTAAAGCTTCTGAAAAGTATGTTTATTTCTATGCGCTCAATATTTGGTTGGGCCTTCTTTTCCATCAATGCGACTTGGCATGGAGGTCATCTACCTGTGGCACTGCTCAGGCCTAATGGAAGCCCAGGTTACTTTGATAGCAGCCTTCAGGTCATCTGCATTGTTGGGTCTGGTGTCTCTCACCTTCCTCTTGACAATAGCCATAGATTCTCTGTAGGCTTCAGGTCAGGCCAGTTTGCTGGCCAATCAAGCACAGTAACACCATGGTCATTGAACCAGCTTTTGGTACCTTTGGTAGTGTGGGCAGATGCCAAGTCCTGCTGGAAAATAAAATCAGCATCTCCATAAAGCTTGTCAGCAGAAGGAAGAATGAAGTGCTCTAAAATGTCCTGGTAGATGCTGCATTGACTGTGGACTTCAGAAAACACAGTGGACCGACACCAGTAGATGACATGGCAGCCCAACTCATCACAGACTGTGGAAACTTCACACTGGACTTCAAGCAACGTTGATTCTGAGCCTCTCCGCTCTTCTTCCAGACTCTGGGATCTTGATTTCTAAATGATATGAAAAGTTCACTTTCTTCTGAAAAAGAACTTTGGACCACTGAGCAACAGTCGGTCCACTGTGTTTTCTGAAGTCCAGTCAACGCAACATCTACCAGGACATTTAAGATCACTTCATGCTTCCTTCTGCTGACAAGCTTTATTGAGATGCTGATTTCATTCTCCAGCAGGACTTGGCACCTGCCCACGCTGCCACATTACCAAAAGCTGGTTCAATGACCATGGTGTTACTGTGATTGATTAGCCAGCAAACTGGCCTGAAGCCTACAGAGAATCTATGGCTATCGTCAAGAGGAAGGTGAGAGACACCAGACCCAACAATGCAGATGACCTGAAGGCTGCTATCAAAGCAACCTGGGCTTCCATTTTACTTGAGCTGTGCTACAGGTTGATGACCTCCATGCCACGCCACATTGATGCAGTAATTCATGCAAAAGGAGGCCCAGCCAAGTATTGATTGCATAGAAATGAACATACTTTTCATAAGCCTTACATTCTTGTTTAAAATATCCTTCTTATTGATTCTCATGTAATATTCTAATCTTCCGAGACACCGAATTTTAGGTTTTCATTATCTGTAAGCCATAATCATCAAAACTTCAAGAAATAAAGGCTATATTTCATTCTATGTGTCATGAGCCTATATCATATATGGGTTTGACCTTCTGAAATGAGTGACCAAAAATATTAAACTTTTTTATGATATTCTAATTTTTTGAGCTGTACCTGTATTGTCATATACAAAATTTGCTGATATTAGGTCGCATTATGTATATCTCAATGGAAATTACAGCAGGTTAAAGTGACTTTTATTGTGATGCCCCACAGGATGTATTCTACAAATAAACATCTGAGCAAAATAAGAATACACATTCAATATAAGTTTTGAAAGAAGTGCCATATTCTTTTTTACCGTTATCGCAAACAGCACCACGTAACAGTTTTTCATAATCTGGAAAAACCGATATCACTATTGATTGATCTTACATTTTATGGCAAATATTGGTTGATATTATTGCCCATTTCCATTGTAAAATAATAAGCATAACACTGATTGCTGATTGCATGGTTTCATAACTCTCATTTCAGAGGAATAACATATTTAAATGAAATAATCACTTTAGAAAATGTGACCTCTCATTCTTTTTGCTGCTTTGCTTTTATGTAGTGAGGACAAACTACCTACTATAGCGTACTTGTTAATTGTTCCATAACCTGTGAGAGGTTCTCTAATCACTCCAGTCATTGCTCTGTGATGGCAGCATGGCATTAGGTGTGTTGTTGTAATCATACTCGTGTGCACATTAACTGTAGATGTGTTTCTGATACTTAACACTGCAAAGACATGAAGCAACAGTGTGTTTATACCAGTGTTTTTTAACCTCGGGGTCATGATTTCAATGAAATTTAAATGGGGTCACATGAAATGTCTATTAATTGACTAGAATAAATAAATACAAATAAAACACACAATCTAAATAAACAACTGTATTCTATACGTTCAGTAACGCAAATATGAAGCTATAGAGTAGAAAAAAAGAGGAAATACAGTATGAAAATACCTGTGCACTAATCCTGGTTACTTTCATTATATAAAAGAAAAGTCATTGAATCGCTTGTGATATTAAAATGGGGTCACGATCCAAAAAAGGTTGGAAACCACTGGTATATACTGTATGAAGATGTTTGAGAACCGGAAGTTTGGGTTTGGTTAAAAATATACACTTGGGCTTAAATTAAATGAAATTTTAAATCTGTTGCACAGTTCTCACACCATGTGCAACACACAATAAAGATGAAAAGATATATGCACCAGTCACCTGTGTTTTCTGTTAATAGGACGCACTTTGGAGAATGTGGACATTTAGCATCGCGGCATCGTACAAAACTGTTGAATTATTGAATAAAGATCTCCATCTGGATTCCTGTGCTTCTGTCTTTTGTTATGGAGACAATTTTCTGCATACCTGAGAATCATTAAACACGGGATGTGAAGTTGGAACAGTCAAAAGATGGTAGTCACATGATGTTTACCATTTGAGAGTGGCATGGGAGCTGTGTCTTAGAAATGGGGAGGATGTAAATTTGGGACGCATCATCAGTCGTGTTCCTTTGGATCAGGGGGCGTTTCGGCCTTTTTAACACCAGACACCCTCATCAAAGGCGGCCAGCTACAGGGTTATCAAGCCCGAGCTTACGTCACTTAACTGTTTCCCACACTCTCCTCGTTGAATCTTCCTAATGGTACGTTCACAACAAACACATTTCCGAAATCATAATCGTGCCTCACGCGCGTAGTTGGACACTTGTGCTCATTGAATACAGACGCTTGTCACCAGTGTCAGCACACCAAAAGTGTCCGTCACGCGAAAAGCTTCAAAATGCGCCGCACGAGGTGCAGGATGCGTGCTTTTGAAGCATTTGGTGTGAACGCGCCATAAAGGATCATGTTTATTTAATATAGTTGAAGTCATTATTGTTGTGAATGTTAAGATTTATTATATTGTTGGGGAAATGTTTCGAGAGAACAATTGTTTTCCTTCAGTTGCACCCACCAGATATTTGTTTACTAGCTCAGTGTTCGATTTGGGATGCAGCTATTCTGCGCCGTGATGCGAAGAAGAGATGCTACATGCGCGCAGACAGAGTTAGAAAATGTGACTTTTACAGATGCGATGCCGCAGTTTTATTCCCTCAGTAAAGTTTTTAAAGCTTAAGACTGACTGGACAATCCACTTTTTGCTACAGAAGTCTCAGTTGACTCTTATCTGCAGCTTTAGGCCACTTCACACTCAGTCTGTGTCGTTTGATCTTTTTCTCCCAAGGAAGTGTCTGCTCTTTAATCTCTTCCTTTGAAGTCCTGCTCTTTGATCTCTTCCTTTCATGTTATCTGTGGCTGGGTAGAGTCCTCTACCGGTATTTCTACAGTTGTCTGGGCAATATATCCAGATTCAAGATACAGTATATTAAGATTTCTATTTTGGCGATATAAAAAATTACAATATCGCCTATACCAATATTTATATTAAATACTTGTTTTAGGAGACGCTGCTTTTGCTACTTCTCAGAACAGCATGAAAAGCTCAGCTAGATGGATTGCTGAGTGCTTTAATTGACTCATTTGACTGGTTGCTTTGTAAGAATTGCCAGTCAATGCGATTCCCTTGCCTCTGCTCTCTCAAACATCCATGATGATGTTATTTTTCGGAGCCACTGGTGCACACCTGTCCTAATGCCCGAGTTTTCTTTAAAAGGTGAGAATCAAATTAGGAAAAACCACTGACGCATGATATTCATTCTTCTTTTTCTTTTATTCCTTGAAGTAAAATATTGTTTTCATAGCTTTCCACACAAAACAAATGAAACCAGTGAAGACAGAAGAGAAACAGCTGGTGGGTTGTGTAAACCTGTCACGCCTTG
This sequence comes from Gouania willdenowi, assembly GCF_900634775.1. Classification (NCBI taxonomy): domain Eukaryota; kingdom Metazoa; phylum Chordata; class Actinopteri; order Blenniiformes; family Gobiesocidae; genus Gouania; species Gouania willdenowi. Next base: position 6,764,310 of record NC_041054.1, read on the forward strand.
ACGTATTGGTAATGACTTCTAAAAACACTTGAAAGCATAATAAATCGTGTTTGTTGTCTGCAAACCGCTCTTGAAATGATCACTTTTCGTGCCTCCCTTCATGATGCATTCAGGTGTTTAACTACAGTAAGGCTCACTGATTGGTTCTGCAAAAAGGCAATTGTTGAATAAATACTGAGAACTTTGCATTGTATTCATCTAAAAAAAACAGCATTACAGCTTTCTCAGTCTCGAGCTGCAGACAAAACATACATTTCAATTGTTTTGTGCCACTTTTTCTTCGTCCCACATCCACTAAATAAAACGTAAAATTAATGGACTGGCTTATAAAAAGATCCATCAAATTAAAAACCAATTGTTTTTCACAACTTGTCTTTGAATGAGGGCGGGGTAAATCTGCTCTAGTAAATGTTTACTTTTTAACATTCCAGATTCAGAGGAGTTATCACAAGAATGAAAGCGAATCTCTTAAGAATACTTCATCACAGTACAAGTTTACCTTAACAGCATGTGATCCTGTCACTTTAAGGCAAATAAATGTCAGTTTAATAAAACCGTAAATTAATTAAAAAAAAAATTTAAAAAAAAAGAAGAAAGGTGCCACGGTTCAGTAGTGAACCGCTCAAAGGCCAATCAAAGGACAGCGTGATGATAGTGTTCACAAAAAGACAAATGCAGGTTAGAAAACAGAAAAAAAAATTTAAAAAAGAGAAAACATCCTGGACTCAGATTCAGACTATTTTACTCGACCACATTTAAAAACGATCAGACGGTGGAGCCAAGATTCCATTCCAGCAAAAGCAGATTTCAGTCTCTCGGCTGGTAACGCTGCTTCTGTTCCAGCTTGGCTTGTTCCTTTCCTTACGAGTGCTTGTTTTTTATCATTTTATCAAACTGATCCCAGCCAAATGACATTACAAATAGAAGATGAACATGGAAGATAAACAGAACTCAAAGAAAGGAAAGAAACACCGAGTCTTCATCAGTTCTGTTTCATTTCCCGCCATCACACTATGTACTGGTACACGTCTGCTTTGCCGTGGTCGGGGGTCGCGAAGGGGCTCAGCCAGGCTATAGAGAACGGGTGTCCAAACACCACCTTCAAGTTCATCCACTTGGACTTTTTGGCCCATCTTCTCTCCTCCTTTTTCAGCTGCTCAATGCCCTGTGACAGCGAAATGTGGCCAAGCACCAGTCAACAACAGTGTGGAGAACACAACACGTGCACGCGCACAAAGCTGTGGAACATCTACTGTGCTTACTTATTGTTTTTTTAATGCAAAATTCACCACAATGTTGGATAGGTTTGTGAGCAGATGTTTTGGTTATTTGATTTTCTTTCTAAAATTCAGAAATTACAATTGAAATTCAAAGCATTTTTCTTCATAGGCGTCAAGAAGGGATAAGCAGAACTTTAAAAACCAGTTGATTTACATTTTTTTTTTTTATTTCTGACAAAAACAAAAATTCATATAAAATAACTGCCTTTTTTGTTTCTGTCCTCTAATACAAGGGTTCTCAACCTTGGGGTCAGAACCCCATTTGGGGTCGCAAGACACTGGGAGGGGATCAAGAAAATAGGAATATTTTGTAAACAATTTGAGCCCATTATTGCTTATTTTACCCTTTTTCTGAAACTACACCAAACTTGCCATAAAACAACACATTTTCATCACTTTTTTGCCATATTTTTCCTCCTTTTAATGCATTTTCTGCACATTATTTACACTTGAGACCTTTCCACCACTTTCCACACCTAATGTTGCATATGTTGACATATTATTGTCACTTTTAGCCTCTTTTCACCATAATAATGCTTAACCACATTCATGATTTGTCATCCCCATTATTTGCCGGTTTAAACTAATTTTAACCCATTTTATTTCTGATTAAAACAAGGATTTACATCTTAAAGATGACTATATACTATGGCGGATATATAAATAAACTTCCTGGATAACAGTGGATATTATTCAGATAAATAAATAAATGTGGTTGTCACAGATTCATAGAACAATGGACCATCATTTTGTTGACTTTATGGATGGACCCTAAAAATCTCTCCCCTTTATAAATGGCCCTGTCTCCACATGTCTTCATGTCTGTGTTCAACCACCTGGTTGAGTGGTTGAGAACCACTGCTCTGACATTTAATTTAACTTTTTTTTTTTTTTTTTAAAGAAACAAAACATGCAAATCAACCAGTTTTTAAATTAAATCAAAAATTTAATCAAAAATGCCTTGAATTTTAATGTTACATTTTTTATTTTAAAATGAAAATCAAACAACCACTAATTTTTGGTTTTGTAAAATCCAACCTATATGTTGATAGAGTCACAATGACTGAAATAGATTGTAATTGTGAGGAATATGAATACATTGTGAGTCATCCTGGTGGGTGGAGAAAGCAGGAAAACACTAATAGTATATATATCTGCATATGTGTGTATGCTGATTCAATGAAAAGGTTTAAAGCTGCTAGGGATGAAGTCTTACATTTTTATAACACAGATAAAGACAATGTAGACCTCTTAGATCAAGAAATCAAAGGCATTTCTTCCAAAAAAAAAGGGAAAATTTACTCACAAAGGTTGAAACAGCCGCTTGAAAGTTCGTTCCTGACTCCACCATAAACAATGGGTTTGTTGACAAATGCTCACGAGACTTAAAAATAGGTAAAGTTTTGCGCATTGCATTGTGGGATTTGGAGTCACAAAGATGGGGCATGAAGCAGAAAAGTTTCTTTAAGAAGTGTTTGTTACTTCATTCTTAGCGGGAGAGTGTGATTCACTTCACTACAATTTTGTTTTACTTTCTTTATCTTGTTCCCTGTGACATCATGTCACGCCGATTTCATCCGTATATGGAAGTTTCTGTGGAAACCAAAATATCTACATGCGCCATTTTGTTTTGGCTTTCAATCCGTGAAAACACCAGAAATGTCACTATAGTAGTACAGTAGTTTAGGATGAAATACAGGTACAGTTTAAAATTGAGAGCTATTCACATTCCTCACTCCTTCCATTGTCCTACCCCGACTCCCTCTTCCCTGTTCCCTTCCCCCTCACCAAGGTGTAACACTGGCCTCTCTTTTTATATCCTCCCTCTAATAAAGTGTTTCTTAACCTTCCTTAAGGAGGGCAGGAGATTGGTCTCCATCAGGGTTGGGGTCAATTACATTTTTGAGTTACAAATACATCTTCAATTATCCTTGTTCAATTACGTCAATCTGCATTTTTTCCAATTACAATTAAAATAACAATAATTATTTTCCCCATGAAAGTCAATTGCACTTAATCACAATTATTGGGCCTTTAATAAATAAGCCTTATTAAACTTAGCCTTCCTCTTGTGTTAGCTTTCTGTTAGCATCTCTTATGAAAACGGGTCAGTTTTGATCCAAGTATTAAATTGCCAGTAAAATACAATAAAGAATATTATCTATCATTTGATTTGTTTTTCTACCCTTGGTTACCTTGTTGTTAGGCTTCTAAATTTATATTTATTTATTTTAAAATGGTAAAATGATCTATAAGAGACCTCACAGGTAAACTTGATATGAAACATATTTTAATAATTGTTAACTACGTACGTTTAAGTCATAGAACTGTAACATGGTTCCAAAGTTTTGCATTTAATTACACCGTAAATGACAGTTTTTATAGAATTTCCATGCCAATAGCAATCATCTTAACTCAATTACAATTGAATTATGATTACAACAGCAACATATTTTTTTAAATACAATTTCGTCATTATTTGTAATTAATGCTCAATTACGCAATTACAATTACAATTGACCCCAACCCTGGTCACAATTATGCAGTAAAATAAATGTGGTCATTTAATTGCAATAGTAAAAAACATAAAATAAAAAAAATAAATAAAAATGTGCGTTATCATCCCCTGCAGCTTTAAGGACAAACACTTCCCTTTTTATTTTTCACGTAATATCATCGCCATTAAACGATAGCATCCTGAAGTGATCTAATGTGTTGCTCTGTTATAAAATCAGACCTCGGCTCTCACTGCTGTGGTTCGCTCACCGTCTCATCTGTGCAGATGGAATGAACCTGAGTCCCAAACATCACTGACGTGAAGATGAGGAAGAGGAGGCCCTCGAAGCACAGGAGGATGAGGAGGATGACTGTCGCAGGCGGAGAGAAGTTGCTGCACTCTGCAGGAGATTGAAAATTACCCAAAGCAAGTTTTCGTGATAAAACTACAGAATAATGGGACATTTATTCTGTCACTTTTGCTTATTTTCCCCATACAGACTTTTAGAAATCAACACTGCATAGTATACTTACTTGTCCAGTCTTCTTCAAAGCATAACACAAAATGGAAGGCAACCAAGATGAGTGCGTGGAAGGATATCAGTGCAATGTACATCTGAAAACCGCAAAAACACATAAACCGTGTCAGATGGACAACTAAAACCTAAAATTATCACTTAATGGAGGAGTTCATGTTTTTGTTGACAAGGTTTGCATAAAAATAGGTTAAATAATGAGGTTTACGTCAGTTATTATGGAGGAAAAAGTTATGAATAGATGGTTGACATAATGATCAGGTGAGTAGTGACTGTGTGGGACTGACGCTCACCGTGAAAAGCACAAAGTATTTCTGGTTGTTCTCTCCGACACAGTTGTTCACCCAGGGACAGTGGTGGTCCATCTTTTTGATGCAACGTTTACACACACTGCAGCAACACAGATTACAAAGTATAAAACATTGGTGGGAAAAAATGTGCGTGAAATCAATTTACTGTCTTACTAACCAAAAACTAAGAATCAAAATTCTTAAAAGTCAAATCAAGGAATCTATTATTGAGAATCCAATAAACAGAGAGAACTGTCCAACACAGAGCAAGTGACTTTTTAACGAGGTCTTAAAAAGGAGGTTTTCCCATGATTTGGCCAATGACCATCTTCCACATTAGCAGTTTCTCCAGAGTCTGCCTAGCAACATCTTTCTGCTAAGGGAAAAAAGTTATTACATTAAGGGGTGGATTGGGTGGACAATATTGTTTTCACTATTGTTTGCCACATTTTGCCCTTTAAAACAACTTTGCCATTACATACCACCTGGTTCCTCATTATTTGCCCATTTTTGGTCACTCTTGACTGCTTTTGTCCCATTTTAGTCACTTTACACTCTTTTCTTGTGACTTTTGGACCATTTTTGGCCACATGTCACCATGTCAGTCTTCTCTCATTCGTAAAAAAAAATAAAAAATAAAAATATGTAGCGGACCGGCTTACTTTGGATCAATGGCCCACCGGGACAATGCCCAGTTTGCCAGATGGCCAGTCTACCCCGTCTCCGTCAGATATCAAGTTTTCTCATGAGGTGAAGCAAAAAGCACTGGTGTTCACCCAAGGTTCATCTTTCTATCTGGCACATTTGGGTATGCAACACATGGGTTTAAGATATGCAACTCCCAACACACTTTCATAAGTTCTCCATATGTTTTATCAAGGAAAAATTCCATTTCCACCTGCTTCCACCATGCATGTTGCACACATTTTGTTACAAAGGAACAGAAACAATAAAAAAAGTAAATATTCTGGTTTATTTTTGTCATTACTTTTAGTTTTGAACGACCATAAACGATAAAAAGTAAATATTCTGCTTTATTTTCCCATTACTTTTGTTAAAAATGAACATAAACAATAAAAAAATATGTATATGTTTGTATAGTATTCTTACATAATGAAAAACCAAATGTGAAGTTTATAATGTTATTTTGTGAAGGAGGGGTAGGCACCAATAAGTTCCTTGAACTTCTGCTACCTCCTTTTGAGCACTTTCTCCTTTGAATACGTGTTGTGTATTGTACATAAAATGTGTTTTTCTTATGTTGCTCAAATAAATAAATAAATAAAGAAACAAACAAACAAATGCGGTGTGCTCACGCAAATGTTTATCGGCCAAAAAAGAAGAATTCCCACCAAAAAAATGTGTCAAACTTAAGGCCCAGGGGCAAAATCTGGCCCTTCAGAGCATCCGATTTGGCCCGCAGGTGAAAGTGAAAATGACAGAGAAAACATGAATTATTGTGTAAATTTCCAAATAAATCAGTTGTAAGTTGTTGTAACTCTACATTGTTTCAAAATCCTGCAATTTTTCTCAAATTATTCCACAAAATCTCCCCAAATTAAATAAAAATTGGTCAAAAAATCTTAAATCAAAGGACATTTAAGTATCTGTCACTTATTGCTAAGATATTGTTGATGCCTTCCATACCTTATGTGTAATTTATAAACTTGGGCACATTAATGTTGAAATTGTTCGTTTTCCTGCCTAAAACCAGCGGCCCACTTGCAACTGAACTGGTCCGTATTTGGCCCTTGAGCTAAAATGAGTTTGACACCCCCGCTTTAGAAGCTCAATAGAGTGCAAATCTAGTGACACTCAGTCCATCTGAGGCGTTTCTGTTGATGCGGTCTGTGAAATAAATCCCTTTTCCACTCTGGATCTGTAATAACTCTTTATTTGGGACAATAAATAAATCATGATTCTGATTGCATTGAGAAGCAGTTGTTTGTTGTTGCTTTTCACTATTCCTTTAAAACGCTGAGCAGACCTTGGAATAATCCATATAGTGTCAGACTGAACTGTAGAACCTACAGGGAAAAGGTAGTGTGAGACTTTCTAAAAGGCCAGCGAGAGGCAGAGGAGGACTGAGTGGATCTCCCAGTGGGAGAGACACATCAAGAGCTTCCTGCATGCATGCATCAGCTACTGAAAAAATGTGCACAGACTGCACAGGGACTAGTTCTGTTCTGTACCTGCAGTGGTGAGCTCTGTCGGGCTTGATGCTGCAGCACTTAGGACATTTGTACACCACCTGTCCTGGTTTCAGCTGCAGACTTTCAATGAATTCTTTGGTAGCGTTTCCTTTGGGCACTGCTCCCTGGATGAGGAGGAGGAAGACAAACGTTAACGTCTAAATCAGGGGTCACCAAACCTTATGAAACTGTGAGCTACTTCATAGGTACTCTATAGTCCGAGGGGCTACCAGTTAGAAAAGCACTTCTTAAATACTACATTTTCATGGTTTCACTTTAACGAGAGAATAAAATAAGAAGGAAGGCTAGCAGTGGCTTAAAAATAGTGATAGACCAATACATCTGTTGATTATTGCATTTTTTACGTGTAACTGCATCGGCCGATGTGGGCTGCTGCGTTCGCTGATCCACATTATTTACAGAGAGCAGAAATGTTTAACTTGTTCTAAATCACCTGTTTTTTATATTTACTAAACGTTTTTTTACTTGTCGTCATTCTCCCTCACCTTTGTTAATTTCAATAAATCGACTCGTACCATTTGTTATCATCGTTGTGTAATTTTTATGACGCAAATTGAGGGAGCAAAAGTAGTATCAGCTCCAAAAATCAGCTCAAGAAAATCGGCAGTCCGTATGGGTCATCGGCTAAGGCTGATGGGAATAAAAAAAAAAAAACGCTATCGGCCCTAAAAAAATCCATATCGGTCGATCCCTACTTAAAAAGGTAGGAAATGTTGAGGTATCAACATGAAACACTTTATATCTCCTTATTTAAGTCATCTGTAATGACCGCATCTACAGATTATGGAGACGCAACTCCTTAGCCACAGTCAGAGATAGACATTTTATTACTAAACGCCAACAGGGAAATTACCAATCTACGGGAAGAGATTTGTCGCCTTTCTAACAAGCTAAAAAAAGGTTGAAAAGGTTGAGAACCACTGATCTAGAAAGCCGCGTTTTGTCTTTTGTTAATTTTAAATTCAAATCTGACCTACGTCCCAAAGAATCTGGTTTGTACAAAGATTATCAAAGTCTTCATATGAGGAAACAATTCCAAAATAAAGTGTCAGAATGTCAAGGTTCAGACTGACCGGGTCCGTGCACATGGCTCTGGCGTGTGAGGCGAGGGCGAGGAAGGCCAGGCCGTTGAACACCACCCCGTTGAAGAGGCTGTAGAGCAGGTTCTTGGCGGGCAGCAGCATGACGAACAACACCACAAACTCGGCGTAAAAGACCAGGAACCAGGTGATGACGCCGCACACGATCCCGCAGCTGTCGCGGATGAACCACATGGTGTCTGAGCCGGTGCGAAGTGGGGGCGGGGCGCAGTGCTCGCGCTTCAGGTAGCCAGCCTGCCGCTCGATGTCCCTGGTGCGATGCGCCGGGCTCTTCATCCTACTGTACCGGGGACCCCAACTGCATGCTGGGAAGAGACAATATAGGGAGACACAAATAACATGAAGAACCTTCAACTCAGCAATAATCTGAGGATTTTTAACACTTTAAGCAAAAAATGTTACTAGTGAAGACCATTGCATTAGAAAAACATTTATTTTTTAAAATAAAAAATATAAATTTTAAACAAATTTCTCATGTTCTACATTTCATACAATTTATATTTTTTTGTGTTACTAGTGAAAAACTTGTAAATCGGGGTGTCAAACTCATTTTAGTTCAGGGGCCGAATAAGTGGGCCACAGATTTTAGGTGGAAAAATAGAAATCTCAACATCAATGTGCCTTGGTTTGCACTTCCACATATTAATGATATATACCGTAAATGATAAAGTATGAGTATATCAGTCCGTGCAGGATCTTCACTTAAACGTGCCTGATTTTGGGAAAATTTTGGGAAATAATTTAAGGAAAACTTGCCAGATTTTGAAATAATACGTTCTTTCAACAATTTCAGATTACAAAAAATGACTTTCATCGTGTGATATAAGAAGTGGAAAACTGAGCTTTGCAAATATTGTGGCTTAAGTTTATCTTTTGTATTTTGAGGGGCTGAGATATCTGCAACTGAATTAGTTGGTAATTAACAAAATTATTCATGTTTTTTCCATAATTTTTACTTTCTTGTACGGGCCAAATTTGATGTTCTAAAGGGCCGGATTGAGTTTGACATGTGCTATAAACAATAAATGATTATAAGACACAGAGGCAATCGACAATGACCTCATCATGTAAAGGATTTTCAGTATTTGATGAATATCCCCCTCACTAAATTGGCCTTATCTAAAAAAGTATTAATCCGCTCAAACTAAAAAATGACAGTGTCCCTATTGAATAATTAAGGAACAATTAGTAAAAATGTGAGAATTTTTTGAGGCTGAAGTGCAATCTTTAGGCAGAGGTAGCAGCCAACAATCCTGTCACTAATTCACCATTTTCCCTCCTTGGATGAATTTAAAAAAATACAAACTCCTGTAAACTGTGAACAGCCCCCCAGAGCTGCAGTCACGACTTGTCATGCTCCTGTAAATCCACCTGCAAGGGTAAAAACCTGCAAATCAGGTTTAGTTTCCTTAATTATGTGACTCGTCGTTGGAAAAGTGACTCAGCATGTGTGGATTTTCTACTTCCAGTACAGCTTGTTCTTTTTGTTTTTTTCAAACAATAAGAGCCTGTACTACGAAGCTGGATTCATTCATACATGCACTATAGTGACTAGGGCTGGGCAATATATCGAGATTCAAGATATATCGAGTTTTCTATTTTGATAATTTATAGAAAATGACAATATTGGCAGTATCAATATATATTTATACTATAGCTTATTTTATATAAAAAAAATACTTGTATTAGGAGTCACTGCTTTCGCCACTGCTCAAAACAGCATGAAAAGCTCAGTTAGATAGATTTCTGAGTGCGTCCTAACCCTTCCTCTAAAAAAGCCACACGTCACACGAACTCACTCACATGTGCTGTCCCTTAGAGAAGAAAAAGCCAAATGTAGAACATATTTTGCAGCAGTTTGTTAACAAATGTGCCTGTGTGGCATTTTGCATCATGAAATTTAACCTAGAATTGACTTTCTGGTCAAACATTGAGTCAAATTTCAATATTTTTTTCTTCTTTTTTTTCCATTAAAAAAAAAAAAAAAAAAAAAAAAATATAGAGATTTAAATTGTATATCACCATTTTGAGAAAAAATATAGAGACATGAGGGGTATTTGTTTGCAAAAGGTAGTTAAAGTCTGAAAAAAAGCATCAGAACTTATAGAAAAAGGGCAAAAATTAGACAAATGAAGTTGCAAAACGGCCAAAGGAAATATGTAAAAAGGGATTAAAAAGTGGCTATACGTACGAATAACTCTCGGTGCTAATTTTAGGGTTAGTTAGTCGGTACAGTAGTTAGTCCCTAAAATATGTTACGGACTAACTAACCCTCATCGTTACGGTTAAGGTTAGTTTAGGGTTGGCAGAGGCTATCTGTACGATTGCTGCATCAATATACCGACATTCTAGTCGTACGCAGCGCCCCGTGACTAAGACTAAACCTAACCCTAAAAATTGTTGCAATATTGGGTTATAACCTAACCCTCTACGTACTTGTACTTCGGTAACCATAGCAATAGCATCTGGGGTTGTCCATACGGCAACCGTAAAAATAGACACTTTGTTTAGGGTTAGTTAGTCCGTAACGTAGTTTAGGGTTAGTTAGTCCGTAACGTAGTTTAGGGTTAGTTAGTCCGTAACGTAGTTTAGGGTTAGTTAGTCCGTAACGTAGTTTAGGGTTAGTTAGTCCGTAACGTAGTTTAGGGTTAGTTAGTCCGTAACGTAGTTTAGGGTTAGTTAGTCCGTAACGTAGTTTAGGGTTAGTTAGTCCGTAACGTAGTTTAGGGTTAGTTAGTCCGTAACGTAGTTTAGGGTTAGTTAGTCCGTAACGTAGTTTAGGGTTAGTTAGTCTGTAACGTAGTTTAGGGTTAGTTAGTCCGTAACATAGTTTAAGGTTAGTTAGTCCGTAACGTAGTTTAGGGTTAGTTAGTCCGTAACGTAGTTTAGGGTTAGTTAGTCTGTAACGTAGTTTAGGGTTAGTTAGTCCGTAACATAGTTTAAGGTTAGTTAGTCTGTAACGTAGTTTAGGGTTAGTTAGTCCATAACGTAGTTTAGGGTTAGTTAGTCCGTAACGTAGTTGAGGAATCTACGTATTAATAGCAAACTGAAGTGCTGGCCAATGAGGGGCGCTACGTACGGATAGCCACTGCCTAAAAAGTTTCACCCTTTTAAGGATTTCTGGGGGAATAATATTTCAAATTAAGACCTAAAAAGTCACATGTCTGACTCAATAACGGCTTCTACGTGGTGTCTTCTGATAATGTAGTGGACTGGTCTGGACAGGAAATGCCAGGGCTGAATTTTTTGTCAGCCCAGTACAGTGTCAGTGACCCCGGTCCAGGTGGCAGATACCACAGCACACACTGGTGCTCGTCAGGTCATGAAGTGCAGAGTGTGAGATACACATTATTAAGCAGGTGGTTTCACTGTAGTGTGAGCAGATGGTGACACACTGTGAGCATATTGTGGTCCGGTTACTAATGGGACCAGGATGATCGGCTCTGGTATCTGGTTTCATATGTTTACATTAAGCGCTCAATGTTCCGGTTCTACTCCTCCACATGTGGACTATAGTTCCTCTGATAGCCTACCTTTCTCTCTCCAGTGTTGTTTTTTTTTTTTTTTTAAAACCTCTCCCAAGTCCTCGCGTGAAGAACCGAACCACACCGAGCTCTTGGCGGATGAAGATCCGGGCTAACGGCCACGATCTCCGGACCAGCTTCTCTCCGAGCTCCGCTCCACGCCCTCTCCGCCCCAAACTCACTCACGCCCTGCGATAACTCCAACCATAAAGTCCCCGGGCCCTCCGACAGACCGCAACCCGAGCTCACCCTGGTTTACACGGTGGGACAATAACACGCAGCTCCGACCAGGAAGTGAAAGGTGTCCCACAGCCCACAGAACGGCTTTACCCAGAGTTTAGACTTAAAGGCAACACGCTCACCCTAAAGTCTGCACTGCGCATGCGCCTGACCAACACATAAGATCATAAAATATATTTAACCATCCTATTATCCTTGGGGTCAATTTGACCCCATTCAATGTTTATCATTAAAAACATAGTGGTTAACTCTTTTTTTTGGCTTCATATTTTATGACTTTTCCCAATTTGATGGCTACACTCGATTAAGCATGGAATTATTAAAGTTTTGGCCTGATGGTGACGCTATAGAACCGATTTTTGTGCATTTTGTTGTAATTGTGTGTATGTATAATTTATGGAGTAATTTGGGGTATTTACAATGTAGTTTTATATTTATGGCGTCATTTTGTATATTTTTATTGCCATTTTGGATTTATTTTTTTGTTGTTGCTATTATTCAGTCATTTCGTGTGTGTTTGTTGTTTTCTTCGTGCATTTGCTTTGACATTGGGGTGCAGCACAAAATTAGACCAAAGGTCACATGTGGTCCCTGAACCACCTCTTGCACATCAGGCCTAAGGTTAATTTATTTATTTTTACAAGTCTTTTTTCAGATATGGAAGTGGACCGTCGGATTTTTTTTCCATCAAGCCAACAACTCTCTGAAAGCATTTTTAAATTTAAATGTTAAATACATTTTTTAAATTGAATTATTTATGCTGCAGAATGCCATTTATTTACACCTTTTTGACATAAATGAGACAATCATCAGTTACCTTTATTTTTCAAAGCTCACAGATAGTCATCACAAGAAGGTAGTAATGGGTTTTATTATTGCTGTTATTTGAATGCACTTAAAAATAAATAAATAAATAAATAAATAAATAAATAAATAAATAACATTTCCAGTTTGTGGATTAAGCAAATAACCTGAGACACATAAAACAGTATATTAAAATATGTACTTTTTAATTATGAGGCTGTACGAAGCTTCATAAAAGCTTTAAACCTAAATTGTATAGTAAAATGTATCCTGTTGCTTTTGTCAGATAGTAATACTTTACAACCGTTTATTTGTGCATTTAAATTTGACCTTGCCGTAAACACTTTTTGAAAAATTAACATTTTTGGTCTTTGTCGCGTGCTGATGACGTAGCAGTAAAGCGACATCAACACTCATGCAGGATTTTCAACATGGCAACAGTACAAGTCAGTGAGGCTGAAAAGGTCTACATTTTACACGGTATAAGGGTGAGTTCACGTACATATATCATTTGTTTTACGCTTTGTTAGCAAAAGATTAGGAAAGAATATCACAGGGTTCACTTAGCTTTGTGATAAATATTTAAAAAGTAGCGTCTTATGTGGCGCCGATTGTAATGTTGCGCATGCTAAAATAACAGTAACTTTTTGCAACAAACCACGTTTAAAAAACGTAGCTGATTTTTTAAAATATTACTGTTGACCACATTTACAGCGATATTTGTGATGTTTTTTCTTGTAATAATATGTCAAGATTTAGATTTAATATTTAAAATGTAGCATTTAGATTTAAATGTAACATTTAGATTTAATAATTAACGTTTAGATTTAAAATTGACATTGTATTTTTACGAGAGAATGAAGATCACAAATTTCACAAATATTGCTTTAAATCTGGTCAAAATTCCCATATGTTTTTTTTCAAATGTAGTTTGTTGTTAAATGTTACGGAAAGTTGCAGTTTATTTTAGCATGCGCAACTTTACAATCAGCGGCCCATATAGCATCTCACTGTGCCCATTGTTTCTTTTAATACCTCTTCATCTTGTTTCTGTATTGTTAGATTTAGTCATCTCCTGTGTGCTACAGTTTGTCCAACAATAGGCTTAAATCAAAAGACAAAATGAAAAACGTAGAAATTATCAATTTTTTACCTCACCTGCATGTGTTTTAGTGGTTATTTGCTCCTTGTTCTTCAGGATGACTTACGAGCGGATGGCAGAGGTTGTGAGGACTACAGACACATGGAGATAGAGACGGATGTTGTGTCTAATACAGATGGATCAGCCAGAGTCACGCTGGTAACCTCACTGCTAAAAACATAGGCTGTGTTCAATTAGTCCCTCCTATTTCCTTTCCTATCCACTTTTCCTTAACCCCCGGAAGTGTTTAAGTGGTTGCCATGATAAGGAGCGTTCCAACTCCTTTTAACCTCCTTCAGCTTAGGAAACACTGATGCATCCTTTACCAAAGGTGACCAGATAATGCTGACCCACAATTCCTTGTGGCGACAACATTTAAAGGGACCCGCTCATCCGAGCGTTCACGGAAACTCACGATGACTGAAAACAGAGCACACTGTCCTTCAAGAAAAAGGGATCAGAGACATTTTTAGCCACATTGTTTTATTCAACATATTTTATTCACCTAGGAATGCTTTGTGCGGTTGTACATTTGTATGCCTACAGCGTTATGTAGGCATATATCTTGCATTAATGTAACAATTTCATAAAGTCATACTTATTTTTGGATTAATGTTGATTTTTGAGTGGAAGGTGAGTGTGAACAACCGTTCTCAATGCAACGTTCTTTTAGATTCACTTTGGTTCCTCGTAGCCTCTTTTTTTGATTTACATTGAAACCTTGTGATATTTGAGATTATATCAGTGGTTAGAGGCACAGGGGAAAGTGTTGTAAATGCACTTTTAGTCGTCACTTCTCAGAAATGTGTATATACCTGTAGTGAAAGTGCATCTGATTGTCAAAACAACGTGATGGCCTTTCCCTAACTCCTTTAGGAAGTCTCCTAAAGCCTTTCTTTAACCCCGTGATGTCATCCACGGGGATAAGGAAAGGAGATAGGAGGGACTATTTGGACGCAGCCATTACTTAATATCCTGTCATCATCTCCAGATGTTCACAGCTAAATCTGATGAATATGAATATCTTACAAAGTGTGTGCATTTTCTCTGTCAGGGACACACTGCAGTTCTTGTTGGGATTAAAGCAGAGATTGGCAAACCGAGGCCTCTGGTGCCAAATGAAGGATATTTGGAGTTCTTTGTTGACTGGTAGGTGTGGTACGTGTGCGTGATCCGACCTCAAGCATTATTCGTTTATCCCCCTATATTATAGAGCATCTAATTCAGCCCGTAGGAGAAAGTAAAAATGTGAGAAAAAACATGTAGCATTATGTTAGCTACAAAATAATTCCGTTGTAGATATCTCACCCCCTCCAAATATATGGAATCAGAACAGTACCATAATGAATGAACTCTTGCAGGGTTTTTCACGAATGCACATGCTTTGTTTCACAGTTGTATTTCAGATTCACAAATGCAATCATATACATTTTCTCCACACTCTTGTTTGAACACTCCGTATGCGCACACATATCAGTAGCTCTGCAATTGGTTTAAAAGTGTGGCGAAAATGTAAGGAGCCATATGATTGGCTGAAAGCAAACACACCTGATTGGCCGATGAATCTGTCAATCACTTTTATCAGCCAATGGTGACGTTCGTTGACCCGCTACGCCAGGGCAGTCTCAATATTCACCGCAGAGATTTCTCTCACAAATACAGAGGTTTCACTGCACAGAAGCAGTTTGTAAATGCACATTCAGCAATTTGCATCATATGTGGATTCATATTACAAGTGTGTCTCAAAATAATATTTGTGAAGTAGAGCGTGTGCATTTCAGAATTTATATTACAAGTTTGCATAAAATATATATTTTCTCACAGATCGTGTGCATTTGTGAATTTAAAATACATTTGTGAAACGAAGCATGTGCATTCGTGAAAAACCCTGCAAGAGTTCATTCATTATGATACTGTTCTGATTCCACACAAATACACTTGGATACAAATGTACACATTTCCCATCCCTACATTACATGATGGAAGTCATTTTTTTTATCTCAAATTGATGAAAAACCTCATTGTTCTTCTAAATTAAATAACAATTGTTCATAATATCAAGGAAATTTAAGTAAATTTAAGTTTAATGCTTGGATATTGTCGATCTCTTATATAATTTGTGTAATTTATACCAGGAAGTGTAAATTAGGGCACATTAATGTTGAAATTGCTCTTTTCCCAGCTACAATCCATGGCCCACTTGAGATCAAACTGGTCTGTTTTTGGCCCCTAAACTAAAATGAGTTTGTAAGTCTAAGCAACTGGCCATGTAATGGATTTTTTCACCACTAGAGGGTAGTCTTACAGAGGCATATCAAAGCGATCAGCAGATGCCTCCGAGGATGTCAGGAGATCAAAGTGAACTTCCTGAATGAATAAAACAACATATCTCTTTATTTGTCTTGTATCTGCCACCAGCTCGGCCAACGCCACCCCTGAGTTTGAGGGCCGTGGGGGGGAGGAGCTTGGCATCGAGCTGAGCAACATGCTCTACAAAGTGTTCAACAAGCACTGCCTGGACCTGAGGAGCCTCTGCATCAGTGAAGGAGAACACTGCTGGCTGCTGTATGTGGATGTGCTGGTTAGTTTCAGCTGCTTTCACTTACAGTACATTTAGACCTTTTTTTAATGATGAATGAACATTGTTCGCGATCTGTGAGAAAAAGCTTAAGAAAACAAAAAGAAACTTATTTCAAGTTTGTTTTGTTTTACATACAGTAAATAATTATCTTTACACTTTAGTGCCACATTACATGTCCACTTATTTTTGTCTTATCATTACGGTCTGGAATGATGTCATCAGGATAATTTATATTAGGTTAATTTAACGTAAGTTGATCAAAACTTAATCAATAAACCTGCTCCGATTCAGTAAACCATTGATCCCTGAGGGGGATCAACGCTCTCATACGTTTTCATGTCACATATAAATAATTAAAAAGGAGCAATCAAAATAATTTTTGACATACATTTTTGTTTAATTATGGTTTTCTTTTCATTATTATTATTTTTATTTATTTTGTTTCCTCGTAGGAGTTAAAAACCATTTTCTGGAAAACAAAGATGAATTATTTAAATTAAAAAAAAAAAACAAAATAAAAAAAAAAGAATGTGGAAACGCAGAATTTGGAAACAATAAAATAAAATAGATTTTATAGGGCCCTACTGATATCACTAACTGGCGATCTGTAGTATATCCTTTACAATTGAATTGAGTGGCTGTTTTTTGTTTGTTTTCCACATGAAACCCACTGGTCTTCGATCAGTGATTGTAATGTAACCAAACTTCTATTCACGCACATTCTCCACAGCTGCTACAGTGTGATGGAAACTTGTACGACGCCATCTCAGTCGCCGTCAAAGCGGCTCTTTTCAACACAAAGTGAGTCATGTTTAAATCAGGGGTGTCAAACTCATTTTAGTTCAGGGGCCAAATACGGAGCAGTTTGATCACAAGTGGGCCACAGATGTAATGCGGGAAAAACGAACAATTTCAACATTAATGTGCCCAAGTTCACTTTTTAAGTTTTAAATTAGACATGAAGTATGGAAGGCATCAACAATGTCTGAGCAATAAGTGGCAGAGACTTAAATGTCCTTTGATTTTAGATTTTTTTTGACCAATTTGTATTTAATTTGGGGAGATTTTGTGGAATCATTTGAGAGAAATTGCAGGATTTTGGAACAATTTAGAGTTCTTTCAACAACATTTATTGTGAACTAGTTTACGCTCCTTTTTAAAATATAAAACTGTAAACATAAAATACAAAACATGTAAGAAACTGATAATATCCTAGCAATAAGTAACATATCTGTCCCAACAGGACAGAAATCACTTTCATATTCCCAGATTTTGTGACCAATTTCTAGTAAATGAAGGGAAATATTATGTAATAATTTGTAAAAATTTTGAGTTTCGCATTAGAAAAATTACTAATCACACAATATACGCACTGGGAAAACTGTGAGCCCCTGCAAATATTGTTGAGTTTTATTTATACAATAATTCATGCTATCTCATCATTTTTACTTTCTCCTGCGGGCCGAGTTAGATGTTCCAACGGGCGGCTTTGGCCCCCAGGCCTTGAGTTTGACACGCGATTTAAATTCTCAGATTTCCCTGAGCAACAAAATAAAATGTGACCCACAGTCCACTGAACGTCTCACCAACAGAATTCCCAGAGTTCACATATCAGCTGACGAAGACGGCGGGAAGGAGATCGAGTTGTCCGACGACCCCTACGACTGTATGAGAGTCGACGTGGAAAACGTTCCCTGCATCGTGACTTTGTGCAAGGTTCGCTCACCTTTTCTGCTTCTTTTAAAGAAAACTTTTCCAATCAGACGACACTGACGCACACGTGATGCGGCTCATCCCACAGATTGGACACAGACACGTGGTGGACGCCACCCTGCAGGAGAAGGCCTGCTCCGTGGCCAGCGTCCTGGTCTCCGTCACACACAGCGGTTCAGTCACCTGCACCAGGAAGGTGGGGGGGGGCAGCCTGGACCCCGAAAGCATCTTTGAGATGATAGAGGTGAGCCTTTGACTTTATTTAGAGAAACCCACCTGTGTCCCAAGCTTTCCAGTGTGTGTGTGTTTGATTTCATTATAGCTTCCTCCCTAATATCAATTCTTTGTGTGTTTCATTTGTTTTCAGGCTGGTAAACGAGTTGGTAAATCCCTCCATGCTCCTCTCATGAAGCTGCTGCAACAAGAAGAAAGTTTAGGAAAGAGAAGGCAGAAAGTTGGCTTTCTTGGTTAAAATTAACTCTTGTATTTGTCTGTATAAGTACTCATTATTTTCTAATAAAATATATCTGGACTCTCTGCTTCTCTCTTTACTTTAGAACACACGTGTGCAAGTGGCGGCACTTGGTCAAATTTTTGGTGACCCTTAAAGTCAATGTACAAAATTTCTCCAAAAATACACCAAACAACAATAAAAATACACAACAATGACAATAATAAACACAAATGGCCTGTACTACGACGCAGTTTAAGTATATCCTGGATTTATTTCAGACTTTAGTGACCTTTTGCCAATGAATACCCCTTGTTTCCTATTTTTTGTTCATTTTTGCAAGTATTTTTTGGCCACTTTTCATCCAAATAAGCTTACTTTTGCCTAATAAATACCACTTGATTCATTTTTTCCCTACATTTTGCCTCTTTTTCACTATTGTTTGCCACATTTTGCCCATTAAAGCTATGTTTTGTCATTACATACCACCTGTTTCCCCATTTTTTGGTCACTCTTGACTGCTTTTTTCCTATTTTAATGACTTACTCTGTTCTTGCTACGTTTTTGCCACTTTTGGACCATTTTTGGCCACCTTTTACCATGTCTGCCTCCACTCGTTCATCAAAAACATAGCGACCGGACCGGTCCACTTTGGAACGACCGCCCACTGGGACGATGGCAGTCCACCCCTGTGTTCAGTTACCACGGTGATTTAACGCCCTATAGGAAGTTATCCACCGTTGTGTAGTACAGGACCAGAAGTTAGCGCGATAAGAGGAAATCCAGATTCATAGTACAGGCCCAAAAGGACAATGAAAATACACAAAACCTCAAAATTACCACAAAAACCCTTTTTTTTTGTTCTTTCCTGTGTTAATGCACAGATCCTAAATGCTGACATATATTTGTTTCACTATGATTGAGTTTGGTATTAAATCATTGTAATAAATAGTTTGTTTTTGTTATGTGAATATACATATTTAAGAATTGTTTGAATGTTTCAGTATTTTTATTTCATTACAATTGTTTTCTTTGACACTCCAGAATGTGAAAAGTTTGATTATAGAGAATAAAAGGAACAATAACATTTTAAGGTAATTTTCAATCCTTTTTTTTGCTGTTCACTGCATTTAAAACAGAACAGTATCCAGCTGTTTTTTTTTGCCATGCTCACTTTATAGTTAATTTCTCTTTGACCACTAACATGCTGTAACATTCTCAATAATCCACGTGGCTGTTCCTCGGACCTGAAGAAACCTGTGCTGTCAGCTCGTGTTTGCCACGTGACAAAGCTGAAGATTGTTAGTAGTGAAAGTCTGACAGAGCGAAGGAAGCAGATGGGACTGGATTATTTTCACTGTCCAGTCCAAAACAAACCCTTACTGGGGCCCAGAACTCTCAGTGCCCAGAATCTGAACCTTGGAAAGTACATTCATAAGGTGGTAACACTAGGGTTTTTGTATGTACTGTATATATATATATATATTTATTTTTTTAATTTATTTATTTTTTAATAATAAATCCCTCAGATATTGTGTGGTGTCACTTTCATAATTGATCGTTCAGGGGTTCTCAATCTTGGGTCAGGATCCCATTTGAGGTCGCAAAAACACTGGGAGGGGGCCACCAGATGCCTTCAAAAAACTAAGAATATTTTTTTTAACAATCATTTTTTACCATTTTTCTGCAGCTACAACAAACCTGCCATAGTTTAATCTATTTTTCTTGCCATATTTTGGCTACTTTTAATGCATTTTTGCTACATTTCTCCCATTTCTACCACTTCTCCATTAAATTTCAACACCTTTTCGGCATATTTTTCCCACTTTCAAAACATTTTCGGTACTTATAAACCATTTCCACCACTTCTCCCACCTAATGTCACATATGTTGACCCATTATTTTCACCTTTAACATCTGTTCACCATATTTCATGCCTATTTTGTTTGCCAGTTTAACCACATTCATGATTTGTCATGCCCATTATTTGCCAGTTTAAAATAATTTCTTCCTACTATATGTTCTAATATTGAGACTTTTAACAATTTTTCTGTCCCTTTAAACCAATTTCTGTGGTTTTTAAAACCCAATTTTACCACCTTTTCCACCATTTTTGATCACTTTTAACCCATTTTATTTCTGATTAAAACAATGATTTACATCTATAAGATGACTATATACTGTGGCACAAATATTACTAAACTTGCTGGATAATATTCAGATAAATAAATAAATGTGGTTATCACAGATTCATAGAACAATGGACCATAAAAACCTCTCCCCTTTAATCCCCCTTAGAGATGGCCCTGTCTCCACATGACTGTTCTTCCATGTCCATGTCTGTGTTCAACCACCTTTAGCTACAGTGGGGGTCCCTGATCTTTGGAACCTTTATTTTGGGGGTCGTGGGCTGAAACGGTTGAGAACACCTGGTCTAGATAATTACAAAGGTAGAAAAACAACAATTTACCTTATTCTTGGGGCAACTACTTCCTAGTGATGAATGCAACTTCCTGTGTGATAAATGGATGAAATACATCCTAAAACAAGCACAAATCAGTTCATAAACGTATGATCTGGTCACGGTACAATGAAGATGGGGGCGGGGCTCAATGCAACTAATAGGCCAATTACATCTATGGCTGTTGTCTTTACATGCAATTTGAATTGAATTTATTATCTTTGTTGATCTTTTGTATTGTATTGTTATATATCTTAAGTTACTGATTATTAATCAGCCCGTTTTTGTTTTCCTATTCTGTTCAGTACTTATTGTGTATTTCTAGAAGCAATATGATGAAAATTGTATGGTTAAGAAATGGGGTGGGATTAAATAAGTCTTACTTCTTCCCACTCCCTTTTGAGCAGACATAATATTACAAATATAACATGTGTACATGAATCTTATATATTATTTTGAACATCTCTGATTGTTTTTCTTATTTTGGAGTTTCCTTGTACACAAACAGCTATTTTGTTCCTTTTGTTTTTTTTTGTTTTCATGTCTCTGCTCGAAAAAAATAACCAAATAGATTAAATTAAATACAAGTGAATGCAACACAAAATGCTTTACACAATAAAAACAAGAAGTCTCCTCTTATTATTTAAATAGATTAAAATAACTATAATAGCTGCTGTTTAGTACAACACATGCATGCAATCGTGTTTTCCAAAAGTGTTAAAACAGAGAATAACAGTGTTTTTCCATGGATAATCTGCAGTTTCCTGTTTCAGGCTTTTAAAACAGTTTTCCCAACTTACTGGATTCCCAGCAGGATTGTGTCATTGCCTGATGGTCTACACCTGTGCTCCAGTCCTGGCTCTGAGCAGTGTCTGAGCTCCATGTGAAGAAGAGCCAGAGGAGACACGCCCAGCCCAGGATGAAAGGCTCCTGAGGTTACACTGTGAATTCTACAGACCCCTGTTTCTGTTTGGTGAACAGAGAGAAAGAGAGGCAGTGTGAGCAGGACACATAAATTGTGAGCGCTCACATTGGAACAGCGTCCACCAACAGGTCCAAGCATGGAGATGAGAGGAGCGTGCGTGCTGCTGGGAGTGCTGCTGCTCACTGGCTGCTCATCCTCACAGAACCTCACCAAGAAGAAGCCTTTGAAAAAAGGTAGATGGAGAAACCGTCAGACACACCACAACCACAAACAATAGTGAGAACATATCCACATTACACTCTGGACTGCATGTATTTGGTTTGATTAGCATATGTTAGTATTTATTTTAGTTTATTATCATATGTTAGTATATTATCATATGTTGGTATTTATTTTAGTTTATTATCATATGTTAGTATTTATTTTAGTTTATTATCCTTTGTTAGCATTTATTTCAGTTTATTATCATATGTTAGCATTTATTTTAGTTTATTATCATATGTTAGTATTTATTTTTGTTTATTATCCTTTGTTAGCATTTATTTCAGTTTATTATCATATGTTAGCATTTATTTTAGTTTATTATCATATGTTAGTATTTATTTTTGTTTATCATATGTTAGCATTTATTTTTGTTTATTATCCTTTGTTAGCATTTATTTTTGTTTATTATCCTTTGTTAGCATTTATTTTTATTTATTATCCATTGTTAGTATTAATTTTTATTTATTCTATGTTCATATTTATTGATGTTTATTATTCCATGTTAGGATAATAAACACAAATGAATACTAACATAGATTAATAAACAAATAAATACTAACCTAGGATAATAAACACAAATAAATACTATGTTAGTATTAATTTATGTTTACTATTCTATGTTCATATTTACTGATGTTTATTATCCTATGTTAGTATTCATTTGTTTATTATTCTGTTAGTACTTATTTGTGTTTATTACCCTATGTTAGTATTTATTTGTGTTTATTGTCTTATGTTAGTATTTATGATCTATGGCTTCTGTGTTTTTGATTGAGTCAGTTTTAAACATGTGAACTGATTTTTTTTTAATTTTTTTTGTTCTTCTTGAATCAGATGCAACAAAGGCTCCAAATCCTGCAATCGAAGCGCTGCAGAAACAGATTGATGATATTTTCCAAGAGCTCAATCACCTGAAGGAACAACAGGCCCTGCAAACAGGTAAACAGAGTGATGCCTGATGGGAAAATCCATTATTAAGATTCCGCGCTGAAAAATCTACCAGAAATCAACACACGGAACAAATAAAATGATAAATAAAATTAATAAAAAACTAAAATGTAAATGACATTTGTTGTACGTGTGATTTTTGTCATTAAAATAAAATAGAAAAATTACACTTTTACAGTCAAATCTTTAATACTGAATCTATTTACGTAGAAGAAACATGTTGAAATGATCAACGAGTAGTTGATGTAAAACACATAATGGATGCTTTTTTCTTCAGATTTATTGTCATTAAACAAGTAGATTTATTGTGAAAGTGTCTGTTTGAGTCAAAGCACCCTTAAAGGTACATTTGAAAATTTAAATTCGATAATACATTAAATAAACAGGAAAAACTCAAGAAATATATAGGATTTTTTTTTAATCCTTAAATCAAAACTCAAGTCATTAGAAAATTTTGTTATATTTAATCATGATATTATATAATATTTCTGTGCTTTTGGTCGACATTTCATATGTGTTCTGATGAGCAAAAGTGTTATTGTTACAGAAAGTGTCCTTATTTTGGGGGTCATGGGCTGAAAAAGTTGAGAACCACTGGTTTGGTTAATAGTTCAGACTGAGCCCACAGATTGACCAGTTTTTCTTTTAGATTAATAAACCTATGCTGAGTTTGGGAAAGCTGAAGCTGTAAATCCTACAGTATTTGTCTGGCATAGTGAGCATTGTGTGAGGTTAAAATGTGTGTTCACAAGTTGAAGGCGATATCCTGCCATGTGCTTCTATTAAAAATAGCAACAGATGGAGCAAACATGGCTATATTTGAGTGTCTGGAGAACACATGACCTCTCTGCGCTTTAAAAGAACACTGAATTATTATCAGTTGTTCCTATAAATCAGTGAAGACACGAGGCCTGATGTTTGTTTTGTTAAGTTAAACCATGAAAACTGAAAACCAATAAATGCCAGCAGTTTATTAACCAGTTCCAGTGGTTATTAAACACTTTTCTCTGTGATAATTCCAGTAAGTTAATACTGTCTTCCTTTAAAAAAAAAAAAAAAAGAAAAGTTATGGTTTCATTTATTCAGACAACTTTTTTCAGGAAATTTACTTTGATCTCCTGACATGTTTCGACTGCCAACTGTCTGTCTTCCTCAGAGGGCGTCTGCTGATCACTTTGATGTGTCCTTTGAAGTTTCCTTGACTTCCTCATAAAAATTCCAGCAAGTTTCTTTTTGAATACTATGTTAGGGTTTCATTTATCCAGACAACTTTTTTTCAGGTAATGTAGTTTGATCTCCTGACATGCATCTGCTGTTCACTTGAATGTTTCCTTATGCGTGTGGCCAGGCTGACAGAACTGCTAAGTTGGCCACGCCCAGAAATAACTCATGAGGACACATCAAAGTGATCCGCAGAGACCTCTGAGTAAGACTGACAGGAGATCGAGGTGGCTTTCCCAAGGAAAAGTTGTCTGAGTAATGAAAGCTTAACATATGATACAAAAAGAATCTTGCTGGAATTATTACACGAAAGTCAAGGAACATCAAAGGACACATCAAAGCAATCTGCAGATGCCTCTAAGGAAGACTGACAGTTGGCAGTCAAAACATGTCAGGAGATTAAGGTGGATTTCCCGAGGAACAGTTTTCTGAATAGATTAAACCTCAACATATTATTCAAAAAGAAGACAAAAAGAATCTTGCTGGAATTATTATGCGGAAATCTAGGAAACTTCAAAGGAAACATCTAAGTGATTAACAGATGCCTCTGACATAGACTGGCAGTTGACAGTCGAAACATGTCAGGAGATCAAGGTGGCTTCCTGAGGAACAGTTGGCTTAACATACTTTTCTGTGTTTGTTCCTTTTATGCTTTCAGTTTGTTTGAAAGGCACAAAGATCAATGGCAAGTGTTTCCTGGCCGACCCTCTGAGCAAGCAATATCACACTGCCAGTGAAGACTGCAACTCTCTGGGTGGTGTCCTGAGCGCCCCGACATCCATGGAGGAGAACCAGCAGCTGAGAGACTACGTCCGGCAAAGCATCGGCCCGGACCAGGATATCTGGCTCGGCATCAACGACATGATGACCGAGGGAGCCTGGGTGGACCAGACCGGCCTCAGTGCTGCATACAAGAACTGGGACATCTCTGACTCTAGGTTCCCCCAGCCAGATGGTGGCCAGGCCCAGAACTGTGGCGTTCTGTCTCTGTCCGCTCAGGGGAAGTGGTTTGACGAGAACTGTCGTAAGAGTAAGCCCTCGGTCTGCCAGTTCAACATCGTTTGATCAGATCATTCAGCTCACTCATGTTTCTACTCTTTCCAGGGTTGCAGGTCAATTATAATTGTAATCGCGTAATTGATAATTAACTACAATTATGGCGTAATTATATTTGTTAAAAATCTGTTGCTGTCGTAATTGTAATTACTTTGTGATTGAGTTCAGACATTTGAATTTATAATTGTAATTGCCATGAAAATTCTATAAAAGTTGTCAATTATAATTTAATGCAAAACTGGGGAACCATCTCACAGTTCTATATGTACAGTTCTACACATATGTAGTCAACAATTATTAAAATATGTTTCATGTCAAGCGTTTCCCACATTTTACTATTTAAAAAAAATTGAAATCGAGGGGTTTACTGACACAAAAAAGGCTCAGACGCCCACACCAAAAATATTAAAATCTATATTTTCATTGATTAAGAAGCCTAACAAGGTAAATAAATAGATAATAATAATAAGATAATAGACATTTGTTTTTAGTGTATTTTACAGCTGAGTCAGGACCCGTTATCATACCAGATGCTAACAGAAAGCTAACACAAGAAGAAGAAGGTTAACTTTTATTAGGTTATTCATTTCAGGCTCAGTAATTGTGCTTAATTGTAATTGAACTTTAGAAATTGAGAATGTAATCAGTTTACCTGGTATCGTATATTGTAGATGCAGGCTGATAAAATCCGATTGTTGGTTGTTTTTTCCTGCTGATTTTGGTCCATTATCCGATTGGGACTGTAGCTCCAAATCTTCATATTTCTGTAAATAGAAATGTAATGGCTACAAGTTTCAAAAATGTTTTCACAAAACTAGATGTAGTCGTATCTGGTTCAAACAGCCCCAAAATACCATTCCCAAGTCAGATTAATAAAGGATATTAAAAATGACTTTTTCCTTAATTTTCTATTACAACTGTTTTTACCTTGTCAGCATATACTATACTACTTTTTTTCCAGACAGTTATATGCATGTTTTATTCTTGTAAAAAAAAATCTCCTGCCCTCTCTAAGGAAGGCTAAGCTAACCATAGCTACAGCAAGCTAACTTGATGTAACCGCTCAAACTGCCATCAATAAACTACAACTGTGCATCTTTCTGTTGTCATTTATTAAAGGAATTTCTTGTTGTTCAAATTGAAACTAAAATGTAAAAAAACAAAACATGGTGTTTTATCTCTCCTTTAGCTGCTGGTGTGACTAACTAGGCTAATAAATTAGTTTGTTAATGTAACAAGTTGATAATACAGCATGTCTGGGCAGATGAAGTGTGTGTAACCATTGCCACATTCATCACAATGTTATATTTCTGCTTCAGCAAACAAATTAGCTTAAAAGCTACTGTGACACAAACAGGTTCTCTCCTGCTTTAATTAGCACGCCAACAGTCACTTTTAGTTATATTAGTGGCCGCTCTTACTGTTGTTTCCAGGTTGGTAAATATTTCCACAGTCATCACCAAAAACCTGGCTCTACTTACCCTCCTCTGTCACTGTTCTTCATGGCCCGAGTTCCTGAGGTTTAGGCGTTTTCTAGCAGGGATGGAAAAAAGGTCTTTGTTTAACCCTCAGAAAAACATTGAATGTCACAGCGTTGGTATTTCCTGGCAGCCATTACCCTCACAGAGCAAAGTGCTTCCTCACAGAGTGGTTTTCTTAGATTTATTGAAAAAAACAGTATTTACAAAAAAAGGAAATCTTTAAAAAGACTAAGACAACAATATGAAAATAACAAAAAATACAAGGACCAGTGAAATTCTGTAGTTTGGGTCTAAAATTCTTCTGGCACACAGGTAGAACCTTACTGACAGACACAATTGAAACGTTAGAGAAATTATTGTTTTGGTTTTTACAAGATTGATGAAAATATCGACTCGACCATTTTGCCATGCTTCAAGACTAGAAGTGTGGAACATAAAACCCACCTTCCAACATCGCAAAACACAAACAGCAGGAGTTTAAAATTGTTGGAGAAACACTTTATCTAAAGAGTTTTTTTTGGGTACTTGATGTCCATTTTGTTGCCTTGCAGGCTTCATGCGGTTGCAAACAAATCATTGGTTTCATACAGCATGGTTCCAGCATCTCACGCTCACCCATAGCTGAACCATTCTTTTTAAGACAAAGTTCACAGCTTCCATTTTTTTTAAAAACCTGTCACACCAAAAGCAATCAAATTCCGAATCCTCAATCAAGACAGTGGCACAAGCATTACTGACAGCCAGGCGTTAAATCCTAGTGCTGTTTAGACAGTTCAGTAACAGCGGTCCACCATTGGGACGCAGCTTAAACCAACTACAACGTCTCCTCCAATACTGATGGCTGAGCGTCTAAATCAGCAGAGAGTCGGATGGTGTTAAAGTCTCCGGTGCTCTTGAACGTGTACAGCTCGTTGTCCACCATCCTGCTGTCCTGGAAGCCCAGGCTGTCCTGTCGGTTGATGGGAGTGCGCGGGCGAGGTGGCATGAAACTCTCGGCCGGGTTGAGGAACGTGTTGAACCCATCCATTTCGGGCTCTGGATCGGGTTCTGCGATTACAGGCAGAGTCCCGTCAGTGGGACCCGTAAAGGTGTGATAGGTGTCCATAGGCTTGCCGTTAAAGTGGTCCTGTATGCTGCCGGAGTAGCTGGAGTCACGTAGGAGGTGCCCATACACCATCATTTCATCTATGGAGTCGTAGACGTGGGATTCGTTGTTGGATCTGGCTTTGGGGAAGTGGCCGTCGCCTGGTCGGAAAAGGCTTCCTTTGCCAATGTAAATGGACGCCTCCTTGTTCTTTTTGCTTTTCTTTTTCCTGTTAAAAAAAGTGCAATGATGTTACAAATAAAAGCAGGTACAACTAACTCACAAAATACAAATAGGAGTAAAGACTTAAGGATTTTCATTCAATACCAGCTAAAGTAAGTCACAAATTGCGATTGTAAATAAGACAAAGTGTAATAGACATTAAACATATGAAATACTATTAAAAACTTGTAACCTCTTCACTAAAAAGCAAAGCTGCTTTCAACTGTTTTGGTCTAAAGAAAAATAGTCATCATCAATAGTTATCGGCCCATCTACATTATTGGTCATATTAGCGCTAAAATGTAATATTGGTCAACTTCGGTATAGGTTTCTCCGCCAATATTAAAAACCGATATGTGCCGTTTTTATTTAAAAAAAACAAAACACGTTGCACTTTTTTTTTTTTTTTTTTTTTACAACTAAAGTTGAATAATATTCTTATTTTGCACAGACGTTTATTTGTGGAACACATCCTCTGGTTCATGACATAAAAAGTAGCATTAACGTGTTATTTCCATGGAGATTATTATAATTTTAGCTAAAATTAGGTTGGTGGGGAAGGAATGTGTGTATATGTCGGTATCAGCAAATAAATATCAACATATCGGAAGTCAGCAAAAATAAAAGGAAGCTACTATCGGTCATTTCTACCGATAACTATTGGATTGTTTACAGAGAAAACCTCCACAGTAATTGTTTGGTAATCACCACCAATAGCTACGCACATGAGATACAGCTGCATATTCAGTAGTCTGCAAAGGTTTAAAATCTGTGGCTCTTAATTGTATGGTAAGCTAAATGCTAACTAGGCAAAAATTTAGCTAAACCCAATTTCCCTTTGAGATAGAAGTAATCAAATCAAATCCTTGTACTATAGACACTGATATCCGTTTAGATGCTAACACGTGTAGACCCACTCACTTCATGACAACAATTACAACTGCCACGATTATCGCCAACAGTATGAGAGCTCCCAGTACTCCCAGGACAATGGCCAAAATGTCTGTAGACACAACATAAGAAAACATCACATTTTTGAAAAACAGAATATAGTTATGTTTAGCAGGGTTTGGGTCAATTACATTTTTCAGTTACAATTATGTTTTTAATTACCCATGTTCAAATACGATTACAGTGACCAGATTTCCAATTACACTTGTTTTTTATCCTCAAAAAGTCAATTACAATTAAATTCTCAATTACTAAAGTTCATTTACAATCAAGCATAATTACTGAGCATGAAATAAATAACCTAATTAAAGTTAACCTTCTTGTGTTAGCATCTCTCATGACAACAGGTCCTAAATCAGCTGTGAAAGACACTAAATATCTGTCATCTAATTTATTTATTTATGTTTCCTTAGCTTCCTAACCAGTGAAAATATAGGTTTTAATATTTTTGGTGTCGGCATCTGAGCTTTTTTTGTGTCAGTATACCCCTTGATTTCAATTTTGTTTTTTTAATGGGAAAAATGTAAATCTTGATATGAAACATATTTAAAAATTGTTAACTACATATGTGTAGAACTGTATATATAACTGTAACAGAGTTACCCAATTTTGAGTTGAATTGTAATTAACAATTTTTATAACATTTTTATGAATTTCACAATTACAAAGTCCATTATCTGAGCTTAATTACAATTTAATTACAGAGCTGAGATTTTCAACATGGCTGCTGCTTGGTTCAATGATACCGTTAATGAATTATTTCAAAAAAGCCTTTGCTGGCTTTGATATTGGCACTGTTAAAGTACTTCACACATGTGTATTTGCGCACAAGCGCCACTTTGGACCTGCGTCGCGAGTTGGAGCGGTATATAGAGGTTCGCTCCTGCTCTGTGCATCTAAACTGACTGTTGTGGACCGACTCTGTTCTGTCCATCTGTAAGTTACACTGTCTCAAAGTGTCTTAAATGTGTGAGTTTCCCTCTCTGTGTGTGCGCGTCTTTCTTTTTCGCCACACACACACCGCGTCACGGCCCTATGGGCTGGAGGAACCGTTCGCCCTTTAAATGACCCTCATTAACACTAACCCTCACCATTATTGAACAATTTCTCATTCTAATAAAATCATCACTGTGCTACAACAGCCGTCGTTCTCTATACACTTGACCAATTTCTGTCTTAAAATGGATTCAAAACTTAACACATTTGTTTAAACATACTAAGGGTTTGTGTTTAACACCAATGCAACAGCATAACCATGATGGATAACAAATTCATACTTAGTACAATATTGACCAAACATACCCTTTAATTATCCTCAAAACTGAAATCTAACCAGATTTAGCCTTCAAAACACTTTCAAATATTACAGTTTTTGCTTTTTCCCAATGACTAAAAAAGCAAAAGGCACATCCCACCTTCAAACACAACCTCATTTGGCCATCCATGAAAAACCTACTGAACGTCCCTATATATATATATAACGTCCCTTAACTTTTCTATAACAAGACATACGTCCTATGGGCACTGCACTAGTGTAGTTAATAATTATTAATATGAACATATAAAGCTTTTCCACATTTTAGCATTTACAAAAAAAATAATTTGAGTGGTATACTGACAGAAAAAAGGCTCAGATGCCCACACCAAAAATATTAAAACCTATATTTTCATTGATCAGGAAGCCTAACAAGGTAACCAATAGATAGGAAATAAATGAGATGATAGATATTTGTTTTTAATGTGTTTCACAGCTGACTTAGGACCCGTTATCATAAGAGATGCTAACAGAAAGCTAACACAAGAGGAAGGTTAACTTTTATTAGGTTATTTATTTCAGGCTCAGGAACTGTGATTAATTGTATTTGAACTTTAGTAATTCAGAACATAATTCTAATTGACTTTCTGAAGATACAAAATAATTGAAATGGGGAAAAATGCTGGTCACTGTAATCATAATTGAGTTGTAATTGAACATGGTTAACTGCAAACATAATTGTAACTGAAAAATGTAATTGACCCCAACCCTGCCTGTCTCTCATTATCTTTTTGATTGCTTACTGATCTTCTTCTCCAAGACGATTTTGGCCACTGCACCAAAGTTTTCCTGTTCTGGGATGCAGTTGGACATGTTGAGGTAGAAGCTACCGGGCACCATCAGGTCCTCCGCCTTCTCGTCTTCTTGGCGGCTCATCATTTCCTCCTCTTGTCCCAGCATCTTGACGGTGATGGCGGTGTGCTGGTCCACACACTTGGGCTGGCTGACGTTGACAAACTGGAGCTGTGCCTTGTACTGACTGGGCAGAGTAACCATCCAGGAGATGGTGGATGACGGTTTCATTCCCTGAGGCCAGTTGGGAGTAGCCAGCAGAGTGGGAGACATTGTTGTAGGACTGACTTTGTATATAATGGTCTCTGAAATGAAGAGAAGACTCATGTAACTTCAATAATGTCACATGTTGGTACTATAGCGCCCTTGTGTGGTGGAACAATACCACACAAGGGTGATTTGTTTATTATTATTGTTAGGCTTTTGAGCATGAGAAAGAGTGAGTGTGAACGTGAGTAAGTATGAGCATGAGAGTGAGTGTGTGAAATAGAGTGAGTGTTAGTGTGAAAGTGAGTACTCATTCACTCTCACACTCACTCTTTCTCACACAAGTGTGAGCATGAGTGAGTGTGTGAGAAAGAGTGAATTTGTGAGTGAGTGTGAGCATGAGAGTGAGTGCATGAGAAAGACTGACTGTGAGTGTAAGAGAGTAAGTATGAGCATGAAAGTGAGTGCATGAGAAAGAGTCAGTCAGTGAATAGTGAGATGAGAATGAGTGAGTATAAGAAAGTGAGTGCGTGAGAAAGAGTGGTGTGAGAGTTAGTGAGAAGGAGTGAATGCATGAGTATGAGTAAGTGTGAGCATGAGAGTTGAGTGTGTGAGAAAGAGTGAGAGTGAATGAGTGAGTAAGTATGAGCATGAACGTGAGTGCATGAGAAAGAGTCAGTCAGTGAATAGTGGGATGAGAATGAGTGAGTATAAGAAAGTGAGTGCGTGAGGAAGAGTGGTGTGAGCATGAGAAAGTGCGTGAGTGGATCCATTTCCCTCCACAACCTCTCTGACTGAACCTTTTCCTCACTGCCTAGATTCTAGAATGACTGTGTGCAAACACCCTGAGAACATGTCTGAGCATGTGCTCAGTTGATGAGCTGTTGGTGTGTGAACAGTGAGGTTGTGAGTCAGGAAAGCAAATACAAACACTGATCTTTCTTTACGTTATGGCCATTTAAAACCTGTTTGTCTACAGGGGAAAGGCATTGCAATTTGATGGAGAGTCAGCAAAAAAGCATTAACAAAAGCAAAAATATGGCAAGAGAAGGCCATAAAAATAGGTTAAAATATGGCAATAAGTTTGATGTAGTTGCAGGAAAAGGGTTAAAATGTGTAAAAATGGGCTCAAATTGTATGAAAAATATTATTGGTTTCTTAAAGGCATCTGGAGACCACTCCCAGTGTCTCACGACCCCAAGGTTGAGAACCCCTTACCTCGGATCTCCTGACTCATGCTGACGTTGAGGAATGGACCCTTGTTTTTGGTGAAGTCCTGTCCTGAGGCAGTGACAGAGACGTTGGAGTGAACCTGAACCTTCTGGATGGGGCCGTTAGAGCAGAAATCGCCAACAGAAAAGCCGTCCTCCTCGGCCACATGCAGCGCAGGGTGGCTGCACGCCTGGCCCTGCAGAGACTGTTTGAGAGTTCCTGTTGGTGAAACTAGATCCACTGTGCCATTCTGAGGGATGCGGACGTGCCAGGTGAAGCTGTGGAGGGGCATCCACAGGCAGGAATCCAGAGTGGGAACGGTGAGGACGGACGGCACGCAGGAACCAACGGTTGGACACCCTGTGACGGAACACAGACAAGTCTAAAGCTCAGTGTTGCTTCTCAACACTCAAATAGTCTCTCTGTTGCGCATTAAATAAAACTCACCGATAACTTCGCTGGCAGTGAGGCGTAAATCGTCATCGGTACAGTCGAGGAAGGAGAGCCTGGCTGCAGAGCCAGCAGCGACCTTTATTTTATCTTGGACCGCAGCGTCAACGCTCACCTCACAGTCCAGGGCGGAGCCGAGATTCTGCACCTCCACAGACAACGCTTTGTGCTTGGTTAGATCCACTGTGCACAGGACTGACAAAGACAAAAAAACAAGACGTTCCCTCAGTTGTTCCAAATGCTGCAAATTTGCTATAAAAAGCATTTATTGGTAAGAAAGGAAAAAGTTCTGGCATGTTTTATAGCATAAACCTTGAAAAATACCTAAGATATAATTACAGCAATATGTACAAACACATTGGCCCTCATTTACCAACCTTTCGTACATTTAGAACTGAGTGTAGGATGTGTGTTCAACCATATACACGCAAGCTTCGGTACTTATCAATTTTCAGGTCTGAGCTTGTGTACGCAAATCTGAGTGTATGAATTTGTGGTGCAGGGCACAGCAAAATCTGACAGACTGAAATTAAAATATTAAACAAACCTCAGCTGTTATTTAAGCATAAGCAGACACATTCAGAACAGATCAAAACGGATTATTAAAACAAATTAAACTAAATAAAATGAATTTTTATAAAAGTCCACGTTATTTACTTCTACCACTTTTTTGGTTTTCCTTTCACGGAATATCGAATAACCCTGATAAAAGTAGCTGATAAACTCTGCGGCCATCCGAGCATTAGCGTGTGGTTCAATGGTGAGTGCGCACACACATGCACAGGAATGCAACACTGCTTCTGCTCTGTATTGGATCACGGGAAAGCTGCTGTGCATCATTCATGCTTTTAAAACGTAAAGTATACCTTAAACTTCATCAGTAATATTCAATTAGTAATATGTTGAAGTATAGGTAAAATTGGCTAAAGGCGAAATGAACAGATAATTGACAACATTTAGTCATTTAAAGGTTTTTTTTTTTAGAGTTTAGTTAATTTCTTTTAATGTGTTATTTATTGCTTAAAGCGTGCAGACAACGGATGCTGATATAAATGGTATATTTCCGTGTGTCTCTCCATGATCTCTGCTATGAAGTTGTACGGAGTGCGCACAGTGGGGCAGACGTCAACTATGAGCTCCTTTATACAGTGGCCGACAAGGACAAACACGCAGTAAACACACTGCAAAACTATACCTCTGAATCCAGTTTTTGCTCTACCTCAGAGAATTTCCTTTCTTTTCTTGCCAGTGTTTGTTTGACCTCAGTCAAACCAGATCAAATTCAGCCACCACATTTATCAACACCTGATCATTTGTACACTGGGATTGGTCAAATACAAATGTTTCATAAATCTCGCTTTGGTCCTGTCAATTATCGTACGACCAAATGTGAACTCAAATTTGCACCCGTTTTCACGCAAGGTTGATAAAAGAGGGCCCTTGTCTTTATTGTAGCACCATCTAATCGGATAAGACATGTCCTGATATCAGTTTACCTACGGCCCTCACTTATTGCTCACATTACTCTTGCTGTCTTGTGTCAATAGTGCCACACCTGGATGTCCGCTCCTCATCACAGAGACTTTGTAGTTCAGGGCGAGTCCTTGCAGCGTCCTGTTGGTTTCACAGTTCTTCAGCACCAAGCTGAAGTCTCCCTGCTGGTGCTTCGGCTGAGGATCCGTCAGACTCAGAATGGTGGCCTTTTGGGCCTCTTTCTGATACTCCACCATCACGTCCCCTTCCAAACACTCCGGCTCAGTGTGATCCATAAAGTGTACGGTGTAGTTGTGCATGCTCGGCACGTTGAAGTCCCACTGCATCTGCTGGAGGTCGGGGAAATCTCCAGGGAAGTTGGGTGATGGGAACTCTGTGTCCGACACACCTCGTGGTAGGTTGACCTTCATTATCGCCAACACTAAAGACAAAATGTGCAGAAATAAACCAATAAACTACCATGATTGACATTTAATGTATTTTATAGTGCAAGACGAGTGCCCTGGCTTTTTCTGTCTAGACCAGCCCACTATATTATCAGTGGACACCACATAGAAGCCGTTGTTAAGTCAGAGATGCTCAACATGTGGCTTTTTTTTGTCTTAATTTTCATTTTATTCCCCCAGAAAACCTTAAAATTTGAAACTTTTCACCCATTTCCTTTGGCTGTTTTTCAACTTCTTCTGTCACACTTATCCAATTTTTGTCCTGTCTATTTTTTTTAGGCCACTTTTTATCTAAATAAACTTTTTGCTTCTATTTCACTATTGTTTGCCACATTTTGCCCATTTAAGCTACTTTATGCCATTACATACCACCTGGTTCCTCATTATTCACCCATTTTTTGGCCACTCTTGACTGCTATTGGCCCATTTTAGTCACTTTTCATTTTTGCCACTTTTGGATTATTTTTGCCAGCTGTTACCATGTCTGCCTCCACTCACTTGTCAAAAAAAACTAAAACGTAACAGATCGGACCGGCCCACTTTAAGTCAACGGCCCACTGGGATGATGCCCGGTATGCCAGATGCCAGATGGATAGTTCTCCCCTGGTGTGAGATGTATTCAATGTTCATTAAAAAAACAAAACAAAAACAGAATCGACTTACTGTTCGTTTCAGGTCCAACATTGAGTTTAAAGTCCACAGGGTCAAGCTTTCCATCACCAGGCACATGCAAGACCATGCGGCCTTTATATCGAGCGAGAATGGTGGTGATGGGTCCGCCTTTGCAAAAGGTGCCGACAGTCGCTGGACCTGTGCGTAGATATATGATAACAGAGTAGGTGTGGTCGCTCGGACAGGTTTCCTCATTGGGAATCTGCCGCATTCCCAGTTCAGGAAAGTCCAGTTGAAAAGCTCGAGTGGCGACGACTTTCAGGTCCCAGGTGAACGTCCGGTTAAAGTCCGGAAACAGCAACGTCTCGGCTTGAACAATGTTGCCGGAGCAGGAGATTTCAGTGCAGTCTGGATACAAAGAGGCAAACAAAAGTTTTTCAATCTTAAAACATTCATGTTTTTTCTCTCATCCTTCATGGTCATACGTTTTGCCCTAGAAACAGGCTGATTCTCACAATCTGTTTTTTCAGTAGACCTTCAAGTTTTCCCACAATTGGGATTTGTTTGACACAAGATGCTACCTGCCTCAGCCTGATTTCAGCATTTCTCTGCATGTCACCTCACACACTCACACAGCTGCATGTAATCACTGCTGTTGCCATGGTAACTGTTTAAATGACCGCTTCAATGATTCCATCCACCTTTCAGTGTGGAGTTTACATGTTCTCCCCGTGCTTGAATGGAATTTCTCACATAATACCTCAATAAATTCATGCTATGCCAGTGATAATGCAAGGCTTGTGCTAAATTAATGCTAGGTTAATACTAAGCTATAGCTCGGCTAATGCTTAGCTACTGCTATGCAAATGCTTAGCTAATGCATCGTTAATGCTAAGTTAACGTTTAGCTAATGCTATTGCTAGGCTAAAGTTAGATTCATGTTAAGCTAATGTTCAGTAAATGCTAGGCTAATGCTATGCCAATATTGAGCTGATGCTAGGCTAATACTATGCTAATGTTGAGCTAATGCTTAATTAATGCTAATGCTAGGTTAATGCTTAGCTAATGTTATTGCTAGGCTAATGCTAGGCTACTGCTAATGATAATGCTAGTCTAATGCTAGGCTAGTGCGAAAAGAAAGTTAATGTTAATTCTAAGTTAATGCTGGGCTAATGCTAAGCTAATGCTAGGCTAGTGCGAAAAGAAAGTTAATGTTAATTCTAAGTTAATGCTGGGCTAATGCTAAGCTAATGCTAGGCTACTGAAGACAGCATCCAATGTGAACATTTTTAAATCAAAGTTAAAGACACTCTTTTTCTCTACTGGGTAATATTTGAGAGGGACATTTTTGGTCATCTTGCTGTTGATGATTTTAAATGTTTTTACTGATGATTTTAAAAGTTTTTTTCTGCTGATTTGAATGTTCTTTCTGATTTTTAATCTGTTTAATGTTTTCTGTTGCACTTATTGATCATGTAAAGCACATCGAGTTGCCTTGTGTATGAAATGCGTTATACAAATAAATTTGCCTTGCCGTACTGTGGCCATACCAGCCTGTCATTGCCCGATCTTGGAAGCTAAGCAGATCTGGGCCTGGTTAATAGTTGGATGGGAGACCACTGAGAATTCCAGGTGCCACAGTGCGGGGCAGTCGCTCCAGTGGTATCTGTCATTGTGTCCTTGGGCAAGACACTTCACCCACATTGCCTAGTATAAATGGAGTGAGTGAGTGAGTGATGGTGGTGGTCCGGGAAGCCGATGGCGCACTATGGCAGCCTCACTTCCGTCAGTCTGCCCCAGGGCAGCTGTGGCTACAATAGTAGCTTACCGCCACTAAATGTGAAGTGAAAGAATAATACCTTAATTCCGTAAAGCGCTTTGGGTGACTATGATAAAGCACTATATAAAATCTAATGCATTATTATTGTTACTGCTAATGCTAGTTTATAATAATAATGTAATAATGTAATCTTTATTGACCACCGTAGTGAAATTCTTCTCTGCATTTTTACCCACTTTCCCTGAGGGGAAGCAGTGGGCACTGAGAGGGCTCATATCTCACCAATCTCTCTGTTGATTTCCACATTGAAGACGTCCTGCGGTCGAGGGCAGGTAAATTCCACGGTGGTGTTGCGCAGATCCCTCAGTTGCAGGAAGTTGTCGCTGCATACCTGATTGGGCGGCTGGTCCATGCACACACTGCAATCTGGTTCTTGGTTCATCCTGTTGATGATGATGATGGTGTCGGGGTCCGGTGTCACGGACAGCAGCCTACCAGCTAATAAAAAACTGTTTTAAATAATTTGCAAAAATGAAAAGGCAAAGTATGGCCTTATATAAGGGTCACCCTGCACAGCCCATTTGATTGATAATTAAGGTAATTAATCAGCACCATCTATCAAACAATAACACTAAAAATGTTCCTGAGAGCCCCCTTGCTCTGACTGATTATATAAGGCATGGACAACTGCTGGCCTTCAGTTTACGTTTAATGCGTCCCCCAAACAAATACAAAAAAATAACTCCAAAAACACACAAAACGACAAGAAAAAAAAACCACAAAATAATTTGAAAAACACAGAAATTTACATCAAAATTTCTTCAAAAATGTACTAGATGAGAAAAATACACAAAACAACTCCAAGTACACACAAAATGACAGACAAATACATACTGTACAATGACTCAAAATACACACACCATTACAGTAAAATACACAAAATGACTCCAAAAACACACAAAATGTCAACAAAAATAAATAAAAGGGCAAAAGATAAAGAATTTATGAAGAAAAAAAATCAGACAGGTCAAGACTCACGTCTTTGAG
Source organism: Gouania willdenowi (assembly GCF_900634775.1). Taxonomy (NCBI): domain Eukaryota; kingdom Metazoa; phylum Chordata; class Actinopteri; order Blenniiformes; family Gobiesocidae; genus Gouania; species Gouania willdenowi. Next base: position 6,802,647 of record NC_041054.1, read on the forward strand.
AGAAGATGGGGATCAGTTTTGAGCCTTGTTGGATAGGCTAGGGCCCACTCGCAAGACGATTGTTGTTGTTTGTATGTATATTGACCGTTAAAGTTAAAAAAAAAAATAGAGAAAAACATACAAAATGACCATCATAACAACAACAAAAAAGGAAACCACACAAACCCTTTGTCTTTCCTGTATTAATGCCCAGATTGTTCATAATTCTAAACGCTGACACGAATGTTGATAATGTGGCGTTCGGATCAAATAATCACATTTTTGTGGTCCTGCTGTGATAAAACTTGCACATACCTCATCTATTATGGGACCTTTAAAATGTTTTTTTTACTCTGATCACATTGTAGTGAACTAAAACCAGCTGCTCACCTCTTGCTGCAGCTCCGACACTGAACGCAGTCCCGTCCATGTCGCTTCCTTTTGGAACATCAAACGTCACTGACGTGGTTCCGAGCAGGTCCAGGCGAGACACTGTCCCACCTCGGCAGTATCCGCTGCGTTTTATCTTCCCGTTGTTCTTTTTCGTACTCACACTGTACTGATGGCCATCTTCACAGCCTTCTGTTGCAGGAACCACCTTCAGTCCGTCGGCAGGAAAGTTTAAAGTGATGACGGTCTTGTCTGGGACACTTATATTCCACAGAAAGGATCGCTTGAAGTCTTTAAAGAGGCTAGAATTAACTTTTGCTACAGCAGGACTACAGGACATCTGGGTGCACTCTGAGTGAAGACAAAAAAAGGCATAAAGGTAAAGACTGACCGACACATAGTAAAAGAAGGACTGCTCATTATTATTAGGCCCTGCAGCTCTCACCTATTTTTTCTGTTACTGTCACACTGAACACACCCTCAGGATTTGAGCAACTGAACTCCACGGAGAGGTTTTCAACATTGGTTAGCATCTTTTTTTTTGAGCTGCAGTCGGGATTGGAACCAGCGGCGGGAGTACATATCTCACACTCTGGTTCCTGCACGTCCCTGCTCAGGACTACAGTTGTGCTCGGATCAATGGTTACGACCACAGTCTGGCCCTCTGGACCAGATAGGATAGAAAAAGCAGAACTTACATGAAATCTGCAGCAGGTTGCCGCTTTGCAACATGCACTTGTTGAGAATGAAGATTTTATTTGAAAATTATTAATAACACTAACCCAAAGGTAAAGCTACAGTCAAAAGATGCCTTAAGTTTTGAATAAATGTAGATCTAAATCTCTAGATCAGGGGTGTCAAACTCATTTTAGTTCAGGTGTCAAATACAAACCAGTTTGAGTTAAAGTGGGCCACAGATTTTAGGTGGAAAAAAAGAGGAATTTCAACATGTATCTTGCACTTCCACGTATAAATGAAAATTATACAATATATCAGTCCCTGCAGGATCTTCACATAAATTTCAATGATTTTGGGACATTTTATGAAATAATTAAAAAAAAGAAAATTGCCAGATTTTGAAAAAATTGAGAGTTGGAAGAAACTGGATAACTGTAAAATTGACCTCGGCAAATATTGTGGTTTTAAATTGAATTTTTGTATTTGGAGGGGCTGAGATATCTACAACTGAATTACTTGGTAATTTACAAAATGTTTCATGTTTTTTTCTATCATTTTTACTTTCCCGTGGGGGCCGAATCTGATGCTCTAAAGGGCCGGATTTGACCCCCGAGCCTTGAGTTTGACACATGTGCTCTGACTCTTATTTTACCTTTAAAAATAAAGAATCAAACCTTAAACTAAACAGTTTAAAAGGATTCTTACTTATGGGTCCAGCAGAAGCCTGAAACAGCACAGAGTCCACTAGCGTGTTTGGCTCCACTAGCAGAGAAACAATAGCCTCGTTGGACAGATCCAAGCGAGCCACAGATCCGCCTCGACAATACAGAGTCTTGTCCTGGCCACTGGTTTTAGGTATATCCACAGAAAACTGAAACCCATTCGAGCACGACTCGGACGACTCAATGAGTCCCTTGTTGTCGAGGACATCCAGACTCATGACTGTCTTTTCAGGGGCCTTCAGGGCCCAGGTGAAGGTCCTGGAGAACTCTGTCAGAAGTGATGGTTGAGTTTCTAGTGTTGTTGGGCTGCAGGTGTCTTTCGTGCATTCTGGGGTCAAATTAAAGTAAAAAAAAGGTTATATTGTCAGTAAACAATCAATGGACAACAAAACATCAGCAAAGTGAATCAGGGTTCCTTTAACACTGTGCTGCAGTATGTCATTTATTTTTTATTTGCTGTGCAAAAGCTTTTAACTCTGACATATTCAGCTACAGAAGGATGATGATGATCTTTTAATTGAACAGGATCTTCACTTTACATTTTCTAGATTTTGTGAACAATTTAAGGGAAATATTATGTAATAATTTGAGGAAAATTTAAGGATTTTGTAAGGATTTTGAGGTTGTTTTTTTTTTCACAGTTCAACATTAAAAATGACTGCAATCACATGATATAAGCACCGTGAAAACTGTGAGCTACTACAAATACTGTGAGTTTCATTTACACAATGATTCATGTTTACTCGCTCTCTTTTTTACTTCTTATTCTTATAGCAAACGCTGTCGAAGGTCAACACTACATGAAGTGCAATCTTTTTACGACAGCAATGTCATTTTTTCTTTCTCCTGTGGGCCGAATTGGATGTTCCAAATGGCCAGGTTTGGGCTCCGGGATTTGAGTTTGATGCGTGTGCTAAAGCATAAATTCCTTGAAAGCAAACTGATCCTACAAACCCTGTTATAGGGAAAGTTTGTTAAATAAAAAAAAACTTCATACACAGCCTGTAAAAATAACAATATAACACATATATAAAGGAAATAGGAAATATTTAAAGAGACAGAATTAATCCTGCAGAATTATTTTACTGTACTTGTTAAACAAATGAGTAACGACAATAATGTTTGCAGTACTTTAATTAGACTGGAGTCAACGTGCTGTGAGGTCATCAGATCTCCTGTCTGCTCACCAATAGTGCGATCGATGGTGACAGTGTACGACCCTTCTTCACAATTAAACAGCAGCTTGAGCTCAACGTCAGGCTCCAAAGTCAGGGAGGGGTGACAGTTAACGTCTGTGTCGTTCACACCACTGACTGTGCACACTGTGCACGACTCCAGCTTGCGCTGCACGTTTACAGTGGGTCCACTGGCTGCTGTCACCACTGTCTGCAGGCAGGCTGAGGAAACAGAGAAAACAGCTGGAAGTCACTCCACTGTCACCAAAAAACATGAAGGATTGTTTCATTAGGGTTCATAGCTGTACCCCTTTCTCTTATTTTGGAATCCAAGTACCCCCTTATGTCCGACTACAAAATTTTGCTTAGAATTCTATGGATTCTATAGAATAGATCAAAATGATAGAAAATATGAGTGATAACACATTGTAAAGAATATCATTTTGTAAATAAAATGAATGAAACAGTATTTAGCGTCAATTCATAAAAGGAATCAGAATATTATGGATCAGCAGGGGTTCCTGAAGTCAATCCTGCAGGTTTCTGATGTTTCCAGTATCTCTAAAGATTAAGGCCACTGAAGAAAAAAAAACAAACACATCCAGTAGTGGAAAAAAAAAATAAAAAATCACAATTGCAGAAGCATATATTTATCTTTTTTTGTCCATTTATTCATTTTTGTCTTAATATTTTTTTTCTTTTCTTTTTTTTAAGTCTTAAACTTTTTTTGTTCCTACCTTTTTTTGCCAGTCCTATTTTTTGTTTTTCATTTTGATCTGTTACTATTTTGGGACACCTGCAAGCTCCTCCCACACACCACAGGTGGAGGCAGGCAGCAGTTTTCTGAGCAGCTAGAGGAAAATATAAGAACTGAAGCTCTGCAAATATTGTGGATTTATATAGAATTTTTGTATTTGGCAGGGCTGAGATATCTATAACTGAATTAGTTGGTAATTGTTACATGTTTTTCCCATCATTTTTACTTTCCCATGCGGGATGAATTTGATGCCCTAAAGAACCGTATTTGGCCCCCGGGCCTCGAGTTTGACAAATGCGATAAATGGTTTGTGTCCGCTCTATTCAAATTTAAATATATTTTGTTTAAGACAAGTTTATTTGTGTAACATGGAGGCAGCAGCTACAAATATGAAAGCATAGTGAGAAGCAGATGGACTTCAGCTCATTCATATCACGTAAAGTCTGATCCTGCCATCTGTTTACCTCAGACAAAAGCAAGTGTTACTTTCAAACTAAAATCTACAGTTTTACCAGATTTGTGTGGTTTTGAGGATGTAGTGCACCTTACAGACAACAGATCATCAAACAGGTGGCAAAATGGACTGAAAGTGACCAAAAATGGCGGAAAAGTTGGTGAAATGGAATTTTAAAAACTGGTTGAAAAAACTGTTTAAAAGTTGCAAATTAAAGTGGTAAAAAATGATTCAAAGTGTCAATATTGGCTTAAAAGTGGCAGAAAAAAGTAGAAACAATTAATTTAAACTGGCAAATAATGGTCATGACATATCATGAATGTGGTTAAATTGGCAAAAATAAGTATGAAATATGGTGAAAAGACGTTAAAAGTGACAATAATGGGAAAATATGCAACATTAGGTGAGAAAAGTGGTGAAAATAGTTTCAAAGTGCCAATAATGTCTTGAAAGTGGAAAGAAATGTGCAGATATGGCATTGAAATGTGAGAAATTGGTGTAATGTAGCAAAAAAGCAATAAAGGGCAAAAATATGGCATAAAAAGTGATGAAAACAGGTTAAAATATGTTTGGTTTGGTTTAGTTGCAGAAAACAGGTAAAAAAAGGCAAAAATGGGCTCTTAAAGGCATCTGGTGATCTCCTCGCAGTGACTCGCGACCCAAGGTTGAGAACCCCTGCTCTAATTAAAACATTGCCAGTGAATACTGTGTGTGTTCCTTTGTCAAATAAACAGCTGCACATACACATGAAATGATTCTGCTGCTTGTGGGCCCTCCCTGAGGAGTGGTGTGGGCAGCTGCTATCTTAGCCATGAGGGGCTTTGTGGAGGTCCACAGTTGTGCTGGTCTGGGTGAGAGCGAGTGATGGCCTCATCCAACCCATCTGTTAGCTTACCAATTCATGGGAAGAGATTTGTCACTTTTATAATAAATAATGACTAGGCCACTGGGAGTGAGGCCCAAGGCCAAGGCAGGCTGACTTCATAATACTGTATCATGTTTTTCTGCAGTCAGTGCCTTCTCCTCGTCCTTCTCTCTCTGCTCTGTTTCAGGTGTTGTGAAGCTGATGATGGCAGTTTCTGATCTGTGGTTCATGGCTCAACTAGTCTGGGACACTCTGATGTTCTATCTCTCTATCCTGTTCTGTTGGTCCTTCTGTCCACTAACCCCAACCAGTCGACGCAGATGGCTGCCACCTCTAAACCTGGTTCTGCTGGACATTTCTTCCTGTTAAAAGGGAGTTGTTTCTTCCCACTGTCGCTAAATGCTTGTTCATGTGGATCTTGTTGGGTGTTTTCTCTCTTATGATGAATTTTATATTTTGCTAAGGCGATTGAGATGACTGTTGTAAATTGCACTATACAAATAAAGTTGAATTGAATTGGGTTCTCAATTCAAATATGATCTCAAATGGCCCGCAGATTTTAGGTGGGGAAAAAGCATATTTGACATTATTGTGCACTCGTCAGTGCCTCTGTGTATAATTGATATGTAAAGTATGTTAGGCACATACTCAAGGAATAAATTACCAATATAAGCCCTGCACGATCTTCACTTTAAAAAATCCTTGATTTTGTGACAGATTCTGTGTTAATTAGTAGAATTTTGCGGCATTTCTTGAGAGAAATTGCAGGATTTCAGGAGAAAAAAAAGATTTTTTTTCCACAATTTGCAATTAGAAATTTCTGCAGCCAAAGAACACAGGAAAACTGAATGACCCTGCAAATTATAATATTTTGGTGTATTATTAAACTCATGTATTTAAAGGGACTGAGATAACAAATTAATTAGTTGGTAATTTATACAATAATTCATGTTTTCTCTGTCATTTTTGGGCAACTTTTATCAGACTGGGGGCCATAAATGGGTTGTCCGTGGGCCACATTATTAGAATATTATGTCAGCATTTAAAATAATCGCCTATCTGAAGATCAACACAGAGAACAATAAAGGGTTTTGTCAGTTTTAGTTTTGCATATTTTTTAATAGTATTTCGCATATTTTTGTTGAAAATGTGTACATTTTTTCCTCATTTTGTGATTTAGAGTAATTTTTGTTCTCATTTTCTTTATCATTCTATTATTTGTGTGTGTTTTTGTAGTCTTACGTGTTTTTTGGAACAGATTTGTGTATTTTTGTTGTGCTTTAGTGCGATTAATTTTGTAATTTTGCATGTTTTGGGGTTTTTTAGGAGACATTGTGTGTATATTTTCTGTTTTGGGTTTTTTTTGGAGTCATTCTGTGCATTTACTTTGAGGGTCGTACAAAATGACCAGTTGTCCCTGTGTGCTAAGGGCCAGATTTGGTCCCCGGCCCTTGAATTTGACACGTGGTCGTTGTAATCACGATCATTTTTATTCAATGTAAAGTTAAGCAAGAGGCCTGATGGGATGCTAGGATTGACCAAAGTTGTCACATGTGCACAAAAGCAACCTGCAAAACTGAAATAGATAAGGTGAAATGGTTGATTAATGAATAAATGTTCCTAACGAGTAAGCATTGGATTGTTTTTAAGGCCTGAAGCATTATACTTGAATCCAAACTTGGTCAAAATGTACAAATTATGTGCATCGTGTAAACAAAATGACAAAAACCTAGTTAAGGGATATATTTTGACTGTAATTGATGAGCGTATGGATGATGTAATGTCACAAAGGGTCACAAACCTGCACAAAATGTTGTATAAAGTACAAACAGCTTTTTTCCATTGCATTAAAAAATTGTGGGAATAAACAAAGCCATTGTTGTGATAATAAACCAGCCAACAGATTCATCGTTGGGTGGCAGATTGCTGGTCAATCATTAATGATGGTGGTGATGAAGTTGTGCCTGCAGGAAGTTCCACTGAAATGTCATAAAGCTTCAGAACGCATGAGGTCTAAGTCATTTGGATCAATATCAATGCTTTTAAAGAGTCAAATTATCCAGAGTTGTACTTTTTTGAGTATATTTCTAAATCACTAATTTTACTTGTACGTATGCACGTTTTAAAAGAAGAAAAGTAATTAATTTGAGCTACTTTTAACTTGTACTTGAGTATTTTATGCATGACTGTACTTGAGTACAATTTTAATCAAGTAACAGTACTTCTACTTGAGTAGAATATATTAGGACTCCTTGTTCTAATTTTGAGCGGCCCATGATGTAAATGCAAAAAATTCGTTAAAAAAACAAAAAACAAACGCCTAATGAGAGAAAAATTGTAAAATTACAAAACGACAACAAAAACACAGAAAATGAATACACAAAAAAGAATTATCTAAAATCACAAAATGACAACAAAAATACACAAATTAACTCAACACAAAAAAAAACTAACGAAAGAAGAGGAAAATACGGTAAATGACATCAAAAACACATGAAGCGTAAAATCAGGAGAGAAAAAAATTACACAAAACGACCACAAAAAAACAAAACGAAATATTACACCAAAAACACGTGAAAGGACAACATATTGTTCATCGCTGTATTAATGCTCAGATTGGTCACTATTCTAAATGCTGACATAATGTGGCAATCAGATCAGAAAATCAGATTTTTGTAGCCCTGCTGTGATAAAAAGTTGCCCACCTCTGTTCTAATTTATTGATACATCATAATAAAGCTTACTGGCATATAATGAAAAGCAGTTGCTAGTTTTCTGCGGCCTTTTAGAGACCAAACAAAGAAAGTGGAAGTAGGTGTGGGGTAGTGCTGGGCTATAAAACAATAACAATATATATATCACGATACACAGATTTGATCAATATCAATACCAAATATGTGCAATAGTACGTTCAATAATTTCACTGAACTCCATTAGAAAATATATTACTTTATTATTAAATTTTCAATAATTATAATTTACAGAAATTCAAATTACTTTGCACGTTTTGTAGAATTAAATATTTTTGTTTATAGTCTTTATATTTATTTATTTAAATGTTTAAAATTAAATGACTTGCATTAGCAAAAAATAAATAAAAAAAAGAATTATCAAAATTATTGATATGAAACAGTTGTATCACAACACGTTTTCCAGGCTTATCGCCCAGCCCTAGTGTGTAGTCGACAAAAGTGCTGACAGATGGTTTTCTCACCTGAAAAATCCAAAGCTGCCAAAAAGCAAAGTCCCATGAGCGCGCAGCTGGTGTACACCCGCATGTTGACCGGATGCTTTAAACCCTGTTTCTATAAACCACATAAAAACGTTTTAAAAATTAGCGGAAAATGGTGTCAGTTCTTAAGCAAAAACACATTTTCACTCACGCTCCACCCGCACGACCGTTGACAGTCACTTCCTGCTGCGCGCGGAGGGCGTGGCCCCGCCGACAGGTGACGCTTTACCTGTCCTAACATGACGGCGCGCGCTCCCGACAGAAGGAGGACTTCCTGTGTGTGATGCAGAGCTCCTCGTGCGACAATTTAACGTCTGTGCATCGCAGCGCGTGCCCTATTTATAAACAGGAGAATGTGCCAAAGAGTCTGTGGCAACTGCTGTGTTACATTGAGTCAGAAAAAGAAGCAGAAAAGGCTGTGGAAACAGAGAGATCCTCCTGTTTATCACTGCTTTACATTCATGTATAGTTTCAATGAGAAAAAGCATCCAATCATAGGAGTTTAGGGGTTGTCAATTTGCAGGTGGGGACCCAAAAGTGGGTCACACGTGCATATTTTCAGGGTCCACCAGCTAAACAGAGAATACCTTTATTTTGAATATAGTAATCCAGTTGGTTTTGTGGCCCTATCATTCAATCAAAACAAAAGTTTTTTCAATAAAAAAAAAATTAAAAATCAGTAAAAAAAAACCAAACAAAAAAGAACAACAACATGTCAATCATAAGAAACTGTTTTATTCAAAGAAAAAAGTGTTTGAATGCAAATAGAGATCTGGCAGTCAAAAATCTGCATTTGAACACTTTTCTTATTAACACCCTTTTTTTTTTATATTGAAGTCAGTTATTATTTTGATTATTGATTATTTTTATCTTTAATTGAAGTCATATTTTTTGCATTATAAATAAATGTTGGTTTGTGCAAAATAAATATTTTCATTTGAAAAAAACTTCACTTTGATTAAAAAAAAAAAAAAAAAAAAAAACACCCACAAAAACAAAGATTTTCAATCAAATAAATAAATGTTTAAATGCAAACAAATATTTGATACGCAAAAAAATGTTTGGTTTTTTCCAGCAATATTTTTAGGATTGAATAATAGACAAAAATTCCCAAATACAAAAACAAAAAATGTCTTCAATCAAAAAATATATTTTCAATCAAATAAGTCTTTTGTATGAAATAATAGTGTTCACATGTAATTTGTGGATGTCAGATATTTTCTTTCAAACACTTTTGATTGTTGATTGACAATATATTTTTTTAAATCTTAAAGCAACTTTTGTTTTGCTTCCAAATAACAACACAAATCTATTTCATAGATAATTTGAATTTTCTTTTTTTTAATGATCATTTTGGTCCAGTTTTTTAAAGCCTAACGTTTTACTAACCCAGATTATTTGAATATACTAAATAAATGTTAGAATACAATGTAAAACCATTTATTGTATTCTTAATGTTTTACTTTCCTCTTTGTGTACCTGTTTAATTCACGCTAATGGACTGCAGATGTAAATCACAGTATTTTCTAAGACATTTGTCACTTTTACGGCGACAACTCAGATTTCTGTCCTTGAACTGTTTTCACTCTGAATGTTTTCCATGTTTGAATGACGTTGAAACATGCTTGACTGTGTGAGGTGAGTTTTTCAACAACACATCCTCCTGCTGACACATGTTTCATAACTGCATGAGACATTCCTGGAAGAAACACACCTGAGGGCTTATACGCTCACAAACACAACCTGTCACCAACCAACTCTTTACTTTAGTCCTAAATGTAGGAAATTATCCTGAAGGCAATGCCAAAATCTAATCAAAAACTCAGATTTTTACTATTACACTTTTTTTTTTTTTTTTGTTCTTATTGAAACATAAATTTAAAGAAGAACAACAACAACAAACAATTGGACAATACAAATAAAGACAAATGTGTGAAGAAAGAAAGAAAGAAAGAAAGAAAGAAAGAAAGAACGAAAGACTTCATGTTGAGTTTTGGCTTCTGCAGGAAACATTAGAGCTGCCAAACTACAGTGGATCTGAGCACCTGGAGCCAGTCACTGGAACCAGTCTGACAGCAGTGCTGAGTGGGCGTCACAGAGTAAAGAAAGAAGCTCAGAGTAGAACCAGCAGCTGTCAAACATGCTCTCTTCCACATTTGTACATGTAGATCATCAGGGTTCCTCCTTTGAATGAGGAAACTCATGTGACTTTTTATTTTTATAGATTCACTGTGATTTAAACACACATACAATGCTAAAAAATGTATATAACATGTAAATATCAAATTAATATATATACTGTATATATATATGTGAATAAATCAAAATAAAGGTACATCTATGCAGGTATATCGATAGTTGTTTTATTTATTTAGGACAGATCATCTCATGTGCTGAATTGCAGTAATCCAGTGTTTTTCAACCTTTGGGTCAGGACCTCAATTGGGGTCTCCTGAATTGTCTAGTAATTATTAAACAAACAAAAAAAAAACTGCTTATAAATGAACTACATTTAAAAAAAATATCATTATTATTTAAATGACAAAATCACACACAATACTTAATAAAACAACTGTATTCTATACCTAAATATTAACGTTAATATTAACAATGTGACCTCTCGGATCAGACAATTTTGTTGGGCCCCGTTGTGATAAACGTTGCCCATCTCAGGAAAATACAGAGAATTAACTAATAATTGAAATGAAAAATAATTACGTTACTGTGAATTACGACATTTTTGTGTGAACTTGATTCACTACCACTGACGTCTAAAAATAATTGTCGTAAAATTTTATAGAATGTGTCTATTTGTACGGTTGCCGTACGGACAAACCCTGGTGCTATTAGTACGTTCACCGAAGTACAAGCACGTAGCGCCTTAGACTTAGTCATCATCCAATACGGTTAAGTTTTTTAGTCACATGACTTAAACTGGCCAATGACTGACCTATCACGTGACCTAAAGTGACCAATGAGGGATGCTACGTACTTATAGAATGTCGGTATATTGATACGGCAACCATACGGATAGCCAATGCCCAAGATGGAGATTTTTGTTAATTGGTTTGTAATTAGTTTGACGAATACAACTTTGTAATCTTCTTGTTTGTTTATCTTTAAATGATTCTAATCTCTTTTTTTGTTTCTATTGCTGTAATTGATATCCTTTTTTTTTATTTTTAACCACTTTTTATTGTGTATTTTTACATTTATTTTGTTGTTTTAGTTTTAGAATACTGTTGTTTTAGTTTTAGAATACAATCTTTCACTATAGTTAAAATGTTTCTTTAAGTATTCCCAGGTAATGTAGTCATTGCAATCTGCTCCCAAAGGTTTGTCAAGGTGTAAATGCCACAAAACGAAACACTGACCCAAAAATAAATGACGTCTACTTCTTGCAGCGCCATCTTGTGTTTTTATTGTGTAAAAACTGACATAGCGTCTCTATCCCGGAACTAAAAGAGTGAAATGAAATTAAACACTGGTTGAAATGGCGTCAGTGTCTCTCCGCGGTTGGTCTTTCTGTGCTGCGTCTTTGCTCAATTTCGCATTTGTCTTCGTCTCTGGCGCTGATTTTATCCGCTTTGTGTCGTTTCGAGCCATTTACCACAATATTACCGGAGAGACGACGCTCTGCCAAGGTAAAACTATATCCCAACAATTCCGCAAAGTTTTCATTTACTCTGTCTATTTCAGCGGTGTCGCCACCGCTCGTCACCAAGCCCGGCTAGCTCAGTCGGTAGAGCATGAGACTCTTAATCTCAGGGTCGTGGGTTCGAGCCCCACGTTGGGCGCTGAGTTTTTTTCCGTTAACTGCAAAAAGAAAACAATAACGTTATCAACTACAAGGTTTGCGCGCGCGTGCGTCTACGATAAACGCTCGGGAAACACGCGAAGTACTGAGATCACGTGTTCCAATCCCACTCAGTACCATCTAACGTTGTGGATATTTTTCATAATTTGTGTTAAGGTGTCAAAGTCCAAGTAAATTCCAACTATTAAAACTTAATACGCCATAAATACCGTGTGTTGTTTTATGCACCTTTTCATACTTACCACTTATTTTTATTCTATTTGAATACTTGATTTCTGTTCTTTATTATTGGCAGTGGCTATCCGTACGGTTGCCTTATCAATATAAAGACATTCTATCCGTACGCAGCCCCCATTGGGGCAGTTTAGGTCACGTGGTAGGTCAGTTTAGGTCGCGTGACTAACACTAAACCTTACCTTAACTCTAACCCTAAAAAATGTTGCGATGTTGAGAAGTTTTCATTTACTCTGTCTATTTCTCCGATGTCGCCACCGCATGTCATCAAGCCCGGCTAGCTCAGTCGGTAGAGCATGAGACTCTTAATCTCAGGGTCGTGGGTTCGAGCCCCACGTTGGGCGCAGAATTTTTTTTTTTAAATACCGGTAGTTTTTTTTTGTTAACTAAAAAAAAAGTTTGCAATTGTCGAGAATATTCTTTCAACTGCAAAAAAGAAAACGATTTCTTAATTATATCATTTCAAATTCATATATTTTCATTGCATGCTGTTACAATTAAGAATAGGAGGCGAGCTATAGCAAATCATAACTTATCTCCTTTTTGCATGAATTGAAGAAAAAAAATCCTCGTTTTTTCTGAATTAATGAGAAAAAAAAACGTTTTTCCATTTTTACAGGAAATATTTTTCGTTTTCAAAGAGTTGACAAGATAAGTTCTTATAGGAAATTCAGAAAAAAACAAAAAATATTCTCGATTAAGAATTGGTAAAATTATGTATAAGAAAAGTTTAAATATATGTATTTGAAAGTCTGAATATATTCAGAATATATGTATTCAGACTTTCATTTATTCTATATATTCCCAGTATCAATAAATATATAATTAATTTCCTTCTATGCCATATATTGTACACACAGCTTAATGCAGACACAGGGAAAATATCTGCACCAAACTAGACTCAGACATATTCTTGTTACTTGTAATCAAACTCATGATTTTCCCAGTAATTGATGGTTTTCTCTTCATTGTAGACTCCATACCATTGTCTGTGGCTCTACGGAACGGCTCCGTGCTCCGCTGTCTTCTGGTTGACGTGGGACTGTTGGCTCTGTTCATTGTGCAGCACAGTGTGCTTGCCTGGACCCCCGTCAAACAGGCCCTCCAATCAGTGCTGGGGGCCCTAAACAGGACAGCATATTGTTTTACCACTGCACTGGCCCTTCAGGTTGAACACCACAAGTTTGAATTCATTTCTAATCAGCTTTTTTTTTTATCATTTGTTGATATATTTCCCCCCCCATGTGACAGATTCTGGTGCGTTACTGGCAGCCTGTGACTGACGCCCCCTGTCTGTGGTCAGTACGTCAGACCCCCTGGAGTGTCTGGTTCCCTCTGCTGTGCTTCACGCTGCACTTTGTCTGCTGGGCCATCATCTGCAGCATCTTCATCATCTTTGATTACCTTGAATTGTTGGGTATTAAGCAGGTACACCCTTAGAGTAGAGTAGACTTAGTTCATCTCAAATAAGAGCTAGATCATTCAGGGTTGGGGTCAATTAGTAATTGTAATTGCGTAATTGGTATTTAATTACAATTATGACATCATTATAATTGAAATTGTAATGGAAAAAATTGGTGATGTTGCAATCGTAATTGAGTTCAGATAATTGACTTTGTAACTGTAATTGTCATGAACTTATCATTTGCAATGTACTGTAATTAAGTGCAAAAACTGTGGAACCATGTTATAGTTCTATGGCTTACACATACACATACGTAGTTAACAATTGTTAAAACATGTTTCATATCAAGTTTACATGTTAGAATTAGGATTATTTGGTTTAGAGACACAAAATAAATGTTTCCGTGGGGGGTTATTCTCTTGTTGTTCTGGCAACCATTAGCTTTACACGTCGCCATTGTTCAGAAACTGTAGAGACCAATGGAACACTGTTGCCTAGCAACAGCTCACAGGAATCAACGAATTTGCGTCATATCCTGTGCAAAATGGCGACTCTCCATAGTTGATGACCGACGGCATAAAATTGTTCTAAAAAGTTTTAATAAAAAAGGTGCACATTTTTTGTTCATTAGTAATATATTAAACACATACATTGTATACATTGTATACATTTTTACTACAGGTATTCTTTAAAAATAAAAAAAAAAGGCTCTGATGTCCACATCAAACATATTAATACTAATATTTTTCACAGATTAGGAAGCCTAACAAGGAAACCAAGAGAGAAAACCAAAGTAGATGATAGAGAAAACATTTTATTTATTTATTTTTATGTGCAATTTACAATATACAAATAACTTGAGTGTAACAAAAAATATAAATATATATATTTTTATTTTACAGCTGATTTAAGACATGCATCTAAACTGACCCGTTATTAATGAGACGCTAACACAAGAGGAAGGTTACGTTTTATGGGGTTATTTATTAAAGGCTCTGTAATTGTGATTAATTGACTTTGAACTTAGTAATTGAGAATGTAATTGTAATTGATTTAAGAGGGAAATAATAATTATAATTGGAGAAAAGGCAGGTCAATGTAATCAGAACTGAGTTGTAATTCAACGTGGATAATTGAAGATGTAATTGACCCTAACCCTGCTAGATATCATCAATATTGATCATTCTTATCCCTCTCCCAGGTGTATTATGAGTGTTTGGGTTTAGAGGATCCACTGACCTACAAGTCGGCCCCCGCCCAGCGCCTCCTGTCCCACCTCCGTCACCCGGTGTGCCTGGAGCTGGCTGTGGTGTTGTGGCTTCTACCGGCCTTGTCCCTGGACCGGCTCCTGTTGGCAGGGACTCTGTCCACCTACCTGGCCTTGGCCCACTCGTTGGACCAGCAGGATTTAGGATACCTCTGTGCAAAGCTCAGCCACAAGATGCAGCTTTTTGCTGAACCACCACAGGATGGCGCCATTCCCCCATCTGACCAGGACAAAGCAAAGTGATGTTAAGATGGTTCTTGCTACTGCTGCTGCTGCTGCTGCTACTGCTCTTTAGTATGGATGTGTATTGCATTCATTAAAAAAAAGAAAAAAAAATCCTGTTTTTATGAATCATTTAATGACTCGAATAACCCTACACAAAATTATGTAAAAATACACAAGATGAGTCAAAAACCCCACACAAAATTATAGAAAAATGCAAATGACTCAATGAATCAATATGGCTTAAAGATTATTAAGTTATTAGTAAAAAATTTTTTTATTTAAATCAAATTAAACAAGCAGGCCATGTTTGCTATCAATAAAGAAATAAAAAAAACTAGAAAAAGAAATGATTCAGAAAAATATGATTTTTTTTTCTTCAAGTGAATGTAATACATTTCCATACGTTGGTTCCTTTGCCTTATTTTAGACAGAAATACAAAATATATATATTTTTATTGTCAAAGGGTTAATTCATATAAATGCTGTTGATTAAAAATCAAGTACAACAAAGAAACGATTAAATATGTCACATACAATATGTTATTTTTTACTAGTCAAGCTGAATACTTTTAATTAAAGCTGTTACATTTGATGTGCTGGGTACAGTGTATTATTTTACTGTATGAGAAAAACAATGTTACTTTGGATAAAGCAGAGTTAAAACCTAACTTTTTGCTCATTTCTAGGGCTGTTCAATATGCCAATATTGTTTAACGCTACATTTTCGATTACCAGAGATAACCGATGCCTATATACTGTATATATAGACACCCTCCAAATTGGCTATACCAATGGTGGCCATCTTGGATTTCTTAATTTTGAGTGGCAACATTTGGTTTGCCAGTGTGGATCCAATTAAAAATAAATTCAACATACTCAAAAACCCCTCATGTACAAATTTTCCTGCTTTCTTCCAGAAGTGAGAATAATATTGCTACATATCTGCCAGGCTGAAGCAGATACAGTGATTCAGTTACTTGCTTAACAGCTCAATCATGCCACAACAAGAAACAAATCTGCAACAAGTGCAAAAGAAACTACAATATTTGCATTTTCTGAAGAAAACAAGCGAGGATGCAGCTTCTGCCCCGTGTTGCAGTAGCTGCATGAGGGAATTCAGAACACCCATCCGTTTATTCCACTCTAAAAATGGGAGCGGACCTGAACAGTCACTGCAGTGGAAGGGCTGTAGGTCAAAAACAGATGAAGATTATCCTTGAACAGACAACAGACAGCTAAATATTCTAGAAGTTGAGCGATTGCAGAATGGCCGAATAGCGGAAGTTCAAAGTTGAAGGAAAAAAAGTTGAAAATTATTGAAGATGCAGGAGGCATTACACCTCAACACATGACACATTCAAGGAGAAATCATGTGATTAGGCTTTTATTCATGTTGCAGGTTTGAAGCTGAAGTAAGTTACAAACATTTAGGAAGTATTCGGCCGATCAGGAACTTTGATCCTCAGACATGTCGCACATCATTGGTCTGTTTACCATTAACCAACACAAGTAACAGATCCAAACCATTGCAGTATGAGAAAAAATATCCATTTTCATTTTCTCCATTAAACACACAAGAAAGCAGAGTGTGACCAAATGATTGGGGAGGGGGGAGTGTTCTGGTTTGATTAATGCTGGAGTGTCAGTTTGGCTTTAGAAGGAAACCTTTTTTTTTTTTAACTAGCAGACAATGCAGCACCAATGCTGAGGAGCTGCAGCGAGTATTCCACACCATAGAAAACGGATTTTATTTCTTTACCAAAATTATTTTCAGAGTCCTCCCTATCTTCAGAAATGACGAGTCTTATGCACAGACGCCGTGGCTGTGTTGGCTCTACACAGCGGGCTGGAGCAGCTCCTGCAGCTCACACAGCGTCTCCTTCAGAGTGCGCGCGAACATCTCTGCGTTGGTCTCCTCGCAGCAATTGAAGGCGGTGATTGAGAAGTGGAAGTGGTCGGCCTGGGGGTTGTAACAAACGGCGTAGCCGTCGGGCACGAGAGGTCCGAAACACATCACGCTGTCCGTGTTGGCAGGGATCTGAAAAGGATGAAAATGAACAAAAAGGTGAATAAATATATAAAACTGAAAAATGATGGTCCATTGTTCTATGAATCTGTGATAACCACATTTATTTATTCATCTGAATAATATCCACAATTATACAGGAACGTTTATTATTATTTGTGCCATAGTATATACACTTAATGATGTAAATCATTGTTTTACTCAATATAAAATGGGTTAAAGGTGACCAAAAAAAATGGGATTTTAAAACACACAGAAATGGTTAGAAGTTCCAAATTAGAGTGGCCAAATACAGACAGAAAAAATGGTTCAAATAATGGGTATAACAAATCATGAATGTGATTAAATAGGCAAAAATAAGCATGAAATATGGTGAAAAGAGGTTAAAAGTGACAATAATGGGTTAGGTGGGAAAAGCAGTGTTAAGGGTTTAGAAGTGCCAAAAATGTCTTAAAAGTAGAAAAATGAAATATGGCAAGTTTGGTGCAGTTGCAGAAAAATCGTAAAAATAAGCAAAATTGTGCTCAAATTGAACAAAAACTATTTGTAGCGTCTTGAAGGCATCTGGCGACCCCCTCCCAGTGTCTCACAACCCCAAATGGGGTCAACCCCAAGGTTGAGAACCCCTGATCTAAACAATCCAGTTATAAACAACACAAAAACAAAACAAAGGAGCAGTCCATCATTATTGTACATTATTATTTATATTGCACATTACTCTCTGCATCATTCTCTTTTACCTTTTTAAGTGCATCAGCATAATAAGATAATTGGTTGATTACTTTGTATTTCTGCACATCTGCATTTCTTTAAAGCGCTAACGTTTACAAAAACCACTCCCACCTGTCCGGTTCTCAGCTTCCAGTGCGTGGCCAGGCCATAGGCCGTGTCCATGAAGATTTTGGGAATGCTCAGTCCTTCCTCGATGGCCTGCAGCTTCAGCCCCAGCAGGTGGAGATCAATCCCATGTCCATTGATCACCTGAAGAGCAGTGGACATTTTCAAAGCGTTATTAATCCTCAGGGGACCAAAAGTGTCCTTTTTGCTTATTCAGTTTTTTTAAATTCTCAATAAAGACTAACAGAAAGGGCATGAACGTTAAAAAATAAATAAATACAGAAATATGATGAAAACTTTATATCTATGGTTAGGTCTGAAGTTGTTTAAGAAACCTAACGTAAAAAAATGGGGAAGAAAAAAATGTATCCAACAAATTTATGACAGTTTTATGAAGGGTACCGTTTTGGTAGCTAAGCTCAAGGGTTAATGTGTTAAACAGGGCAGGCAGAAGTCATGTTTTGTAAGGTTTGATGTTCACCCTTTCTGTCAGAGCGCTGTGAGCGTCCACGGCTTCCCTGAGCAGCTGCAGCTTCGCTTGTCGCTGCAAACAGAAAAGAAACAAAACAAGTTAAATAAATCCAAAGTGGCAACGCACACAGGAGTGAATCCAAGACTCTCAGTAGCAAAGATGATCAAGAGATTGCAGCTAATCTCACCCCAATGGAGGCATCGTTGAAGGCGAGGATGAATTTCAGCGATTGATTCGTAGGCGAGCGGATGAACTCTGTTCTTCCTCCTCGAAACATACGCTGAGAGGCGATATCGCAGGTGGGACACACCTCGCTGTGCACTCTAGGGATAGAACCAATTAAAGCAACACAATAAGGTTCATTTTAGTCCATTTAAAAAAATGTTTTGCATTTTTCCCTTTAGTGCTAAAATTTAAAAAAAAAAATCTACCAAAAACCAATGAAACTCTGAACATTAAAATAAAAAAAGAAATCCTCAAAATTGTCACAGCAAGTTTTTTTGGAATAATATGTTAAGTTTTGTCAGTAAATTGACTTTGATCGAATGACATGTTTCGACTTAATGAACTTTTAACATATTATTCAAAAAAAAGAAAGAAAAAAACTTGTTGGAATTATTACGCGAATGTCAATAAAACATCAGCAGCAGACACCTCTGAAGAAGGCTGGCAGTTGACAGTCGAAACATAAAAAGTTGTCTGAATAAATGAAACCTTAACATATTATTCAAAAAGAAGACAAAAAATTGATTAAATTGATTAAAAGATGCAAGTACAATTTGAGGGTAACAGGAGGGTTAATAAGGATATTGTTGTTACCACAACCAACACATTCAGTCAGTTGTCTACGGTGGTGCATTCACTGACTTGTAGTAGACGAGCTGCAGTGCGATCTGGATGAAGGAGTTGGGACTCATGTTGTACGACTTTGGGAGATCTTTGCCGAATATTTTGAAGTTAAACACGTTGACATCGAGGTCGTTGATGAGTCTAAGGAATGACAACGAGACAAATCTTAAAAAATAAATTAACACAGGAAGAAGTGGTGACAGAAAAAACAAGATTCTTGCCAGGGGCAGTAAACAAAAGAAAAAATAGATTTGCGTCAATGGGTCGTTTAAGTTTGAAAATTCATGAAAAAAATCACAACCAGTCGACGCTTTCTGCTTCATTTTTGCTACAGCACCATACAGGTGCAGTGTGGCTTCACCATTTACATTGTGAAGAAGAATTGCGCAACAGAAGGGCAACGCTTAATAAATAATACAATAAAATTTTGAGGTTGTCAGAAAGTGATTGATAGTAATTGTTGCTAACAAAAAGCCTAATGCTGCGTTCACACCGGATGCGTCACGAAATGTCCGTAAGTCCATACTAAGTCAATGAATAGATGCGTCCCAGATAGGGAATCTTTACTGTGCGGAGGTGCGGTCCGATCCACACGTCAAGTGCGTTGGCCGTGCGAGTGCGCTCTTGATTTTTATGCATATCCTCACATTCGCAAGAGTTGAAAATATTGAACTCCTGCGACTGTTTCGCATGATGAAGCCATTCAGAGTCTTTGTTGACGATGACGTCAGGCCGTCAACACGGACACCGGTCTGTTCACCCATTCAACCATGGAGTAGAAGCTGTGTGTGACCACCTGGAGCTGTATGACACGGTCTTTATAATCGGGACCGGACTAGGAAGGATTTTGCGTGGAGGAGAATCAGCGAGGAGGTGGTAGTAGCAGGTAAAAGTTCTCTCTGTAGCACTGAGCTAGCATAGCATTAACCGCTAATCACACCGGCTTTTTTCACTGGTGGTTTATGCTTATTAGAGGAGAAAAAGAACGAAGCTCCTCGCTCCAGCAGGCAGTGAAACTCACCAAGATGGATGTGTCACTGGTGGGCGGGGCTTCGCTTGAAGATAATGGGGACATTTTTTCGATCCTGCGGTACGTTTCATGTATGAACGCAGCATTATACTTTTGACTTAAAGTTAATATCCGGAGTTTCTGAGAAATCTATGGTCTACTGCCAGTGGTCATTCATATATATGACTGTATATAAGTCCCTCCTTCATCCTATAGACCCCGATACAAATGGAAACGATTGCCGTGTGCGCCCAGCTAATAGGCTTCGACTTCCTGTTTTTGAGACTGTCAATCAAAGTGAATAATAAATATGATTTTGGCTCTTACCTGACCCATAGACCTATATCAATGAGACTTTATGTTCCGCGATGCACGTGCAGAAAAGTAGAGGCGTGGCTTCTGGCAGAGGCAGGGGGAGGAAGTTAGGCTGTTGAGGCCAGGACATCGAGATGTCCTCTCAGAAACTCCGGATATCAGCTTTAAGCAGCATCACAATAAAACTGGCACAATGATTATCTAACAGTTTGCTGGGCCGTGCTCACAGATTTTCTGATACATTTTGTGATGATTCCATGAGACTGGCGTGGCTTTACATCGGACTGAGTGTTTTCCATCTTTTGAAGATTTCAGCACAGAAAGCAAACATAAAGTGGAGGCCAAAGCAGCGAGGTCGAAGGTGAGCAGAGTTTAGCGTTAGGTAAACAATATTCATAGGCTGGTCACGTGCACAGGACAGGGAGCTTACATATCCAAGTTCTGCTTGGCCTGCTCAATGTCCCACTTGATTTCTCTGTCGATGTGGAAGTAGAGCTTCTTGGGCATTGGCAGAGGAACGATAGGCGCCCTCTTTGGGTCGGGTTTCTCACTGCGGGTGAGAAAATTCAACCAATGACCCCCCTCATGATAGTCATGTATTGTTAATAATACATCCTCATTACAGCAGTATTGCTTACATTCAGTTTGATTTATCGTAGAATAATCTATAAATACAAGTTTATTGAGCAAAATTTTCCTGTCCTCACATCACCTTTCTGTTTATTATTGTATTACTTTACTGTGAAACTGCACATTAAAAATAAAAGTATGCAAGTTTATCTTTCAGCATGAAAATTCACCAGGTGATTGTTGTCCCTGCATAGGCTTAAAGTCCGAATACGGTCCATTGTTCAACGAATCCTTAATAACCACATTTATTTATTCATCTGAACAATATCCACTGTTATCCAGGAAGTTTATTATTTGCGCCACAGTATATAGTCATCTTAAAGATGTAAATCCTTGTTTTAATCAGAAATAAAATGGGTTAAAAGTGACTAAAAATGGTGTAAAATGTAGTGAATTTTTTATTTTTAAAACCACAGAAATTGGTTAAAAGTTGGAAATTACAGTGGGCAAAAATGGACAGAAAAAGTGTCAATAATGGCTTAAAAGTGGCAGAAAAAAGTAGAAACAATTAGTTTAAACTGGCAAATAATGGACATGACAAATTGTGAATATGGTTAAATTGGAAAAAATAAGCATGGAACATGGTGTAGAGGTTAAAAGTGACAACAATGGGTCAAAATATGCAACATTAGGTGGGAAAAGTGATGGAAAGAGTTTATAAGTGCCAAAAATATCTTGAAAATGGAAAAAATGTGCAGAAAAGGCATTGAAGTTTGATGGAGTAGTGGCAGAAATGAGAGTAATGTAGCAAAAATGCATCTAAAGGAGCAAAACTCATGGGAATGTAGAGTACTTCATTCATTTTGGGATGCAGTTACTCAAACTTAAAAGGACATCATCTAAAAAGACTTAACTCAGGAACCTGCTTTTTTTATTTTGGGAATTCATCCCAAACATACTAAATATACTAATTGTGTACAGTTACTTATTGACATGGGTATACTTAGTACATACCAAACAAGCAAAAATGGGCCAAATTGTTCAAAAATATTCTTAGTTTCTTAAAACCCCTCCCAGTGTCTCCCGACCCCAAGCTTTATAGAACCAACAAAGACATTGGTGGTCTCACCAGTACTCCAGGATGTGGTGCAGCAGTGCTGCTACGGGTGGACCTTCAGCTGTGGCCTGTTCATACAGCAGCCCCCAGGATCCGTCTTCACCCACTACAAACTGGGAGACGACACAAGAGCCAGATAAATAAATAAATAAAATTTTCGGATTTGGCTAAACCAGCTCTCCACACATCATTCCCACCTGCAGAGTTTTGTCAAACCAGCGGTTCCCACTGTTGGAGAAAGTCCCGCCTCCATGAAGGATCTGCGCTGCCTTGCGGCTGGCGTATCTGTCAATCACAGGTGGACATCAAACAACAGCAGAGTTAGTCAGTTGTGTTTGTATTGTGCCAGGAATAATAAGCCCTTGTTTTAATGCTTGCCGGTTTATTTAAAGTTTTTCTAATGCTACATTTTCACAGTTATTTAATTACATCAACACAAGTTAAAGTCCAAAAGTAAAAGTGCACGTCGTGTACGTACTTCTCATCTGAAATCCTCATGACGGGAGAATCCAGACACACGGAGAAAAGTCCAGATTCAATCAGCCGCACAGACTCTTTGTTGAGTTTATCTGAGTCAAACAGAGACAGGAAGGAGAGAATAAAATCAAACATAAAATACATCTTTTAACTGTGAGTGAATTGTGAATTTCCCAAATTTTAGAAAGAAATTAATCTATACTGACACAAAAAAGGCTCAGACAACCAAAACCATATTTGTTTGAATTGTAATTGAACAAGGGTAATTGAAAACAAAATTATAATTGAAAAATATAATTGACACCAACTATAGTTAGTGTCATAAATTAAACTCTGTAGTGCATTCACCTGCAGACTTTAGCTTATTTACTGACAACGTATTTTAACTACGTGTGATATCAAAGCTACAGAACCCTGCTTTTAACGCCAGCCCACCTTTGAGCAGGCGGTTATAGGCCTCGCCCCACGTGTGCCGATGCTCGCTGGTCAGGATCCCCATCGGCTCCTTGTCCGTTTTCCATGACTGGGATCGGATCCTCAGCAGCTGTGCGTGGATTTGACTCTCGGTCATCCGCGAGCCATCGCTATTGTAAACTTCCAGCTGGAAGAACTGCACCACAAGAAACGATTGATCCACACTGACACATAAACGTCACACGTTTATAGATTGTATCATGTAATGTTTTTAAATATTACTTTCTTAGATATACTGCATTATTGTTTATTGAGATCCCCATTCGCATATGGCTGTATCTGCGCACACAGGGGGGCAGACGTCACATGTTCGGTAGCTGATCCTCTTCCACAGAGCATTTAAATGAGCTCCTTTATGTCCAATTTTCACACGTTCAGAAAGTAAATCTTTGTTTTGCTCCACCTTAAAAGTGAAGATGGCGATTTTCATCTTGAATTTTTTTATTTTCTTGTTTGACCTAAATGGACGGGGCCTTCGAAACACTAAGCTGCCGCAACACCCGATCATTGTATCCTTTCACGCAGCTTTCATCACAATTGCTCGCCATATTTTTACACTTCCAACACTAACTTCCAACTACACAGCCTCGTTTCTGCTGGTAACAACAGCCCCGTCCGTTAGGCTAATTCTGCATGCTGAGTCGGCGTAGGTCCGCATACAAGAAGCAGGTAGTTGGTGACAAAGGTGACATTTAATTCTCTCCTAACATACAACCTGGATGATGCACTTTTATCACTAAGGGAGAGCCAATAGAAAAACTAAACTTCCCACAATGAAAACAGACCTGTTAATGCAATAATAATAATGCAACATTAATTGAAAGCGACAGGCCGGGCCGATGAACGCATGTGCGTCATATCTTGTCCAAAAAGCCTGACAGTATAAAATTGTTCGAAATAAAACCTTTTAATGCATTTTTTAGGTGCACATATTTTGTTTATTGTTAATACATTAAACACATTTTTTTGTTATGTATAAATTTTCACTACAGGTACTCTAAATACTTTATTTTCAGTCTCAGTCATATTAGGCTGTGCTGCACCACAAATCCACACACTCAGATTTGCGAACACAAAGTCAGACCTGACTTCTGCTAACAGAAAGCTAACACAAGAGGACGGTTAAGTTCTATGGGCGTATTCATTAAAGACTCAGTAATTGTGATTAATTGTAATCGAACTTTAGTAATTGTAATTTACTTTCAGGGGGAAAATAACAATTGTAATTTTAATTGGAAAAAATACTGGTCAACGTAATCATAATTGAGATGTGATTGAACGTGGATAATTGAAGACGTAATTGTAATTTAAAAATGTAATTGACCCCAACCCTGGTAACTACAGGTGGAGCAGGAGTGGCACATGTAAAAGAAAAGCTGCCGTGTCACCTGGTAGTTTCTCACGACCGTGATGTGCGTGGGCGAGCGTCTGGAGCGGCCGTAGTGAGCGACGTAGTCGTGTTTGGGACCTGGAATCCTGCATGAGGAGAAGAGGAGCGGATACAGCTCCATGCACAGAGGCTTCCCCCGCATATATTCCACGGGCAGCTGCCCCCTGACACACACACACACACGCGCAGTAAAATGTTGTCACTTTGTAGACAGCTTTAGCGTGCTCTCTGCTGGGATGCACACACAGCATTTTAACATCGAGTCTGCCAGAGAAGCAGGAGCATGGCTCACCTTATGGAGGTAGATTTGTGTCTTTATTATTCAATCAGAAAAAAACCTTTTTAATCAAAAAGTTTACTTCAATCATAAATACAGTAAATATTTTCAAAGATAAAAAGTGATTAAATGCAATTGAGGCCCATATAATTATTTTTGAACACTTCTTTTGATTGAAGTAAACTTTTTTTATATTGAAAACTGAATTTTTTTTACTGAAGTCATTTATTTTTGTATTTGGGTCATATTATGGGTCGTACATTTGTCTCTGTTATTCAATAATAAAAAAAAAAGCATTCAAATGCAATTACTTGGTCTCAATTATTATTTTTTTGCATCTGAAAACTTCTTTTCATTGACTGAAATTATTTATTTCTGATGGAAGTAAACTTTTTTTGATTGAAGTGATTTTTTTTTCTTTGACACAAATCTAATTCTATATCACCCCAGTAATTTTTATAAAGCCAAACTTTACACAGTGGCTTATCAGCGTGAAGAAATCCTTCATTGGTGGTGATGTAATATCAGTTTTATCTTCACAAACAGGAACTTACATTTTGATTTTGGCCTTGAAGTCTAGGACAGCTGCAATGAGCTTGGACGCAAACCTGAAAACAGAAGTTGAATGAATCAGTGTGAAGTTATACACATTTCCCATTTCAGCTAAAATTAATCATATGCCTCATAATGCAGTTAAATTGTTGTCATATTTAAAAGGTTTGCTTGCAAAATTCCAGCCCTCGAGTGGATGTGGCTGCGGATCAGTCACTCACAGAATAAATGTGTGCGACGCTAAACAATAAACACACAACAAAGGTTTGAGCTCATTGAAAACATGTATTTCTTCGAATTTTAAACTTGAAGAATTTAAAGAATGTAGAGTTGCTGCGCACATTTGTAGCTGCAATGTTTGCACTTTGAAAATCAGTTTAGAGATGTAATCGTAACATTTTCACGCTAGAAATTAGGGAAACATTGCATTCACTTGGAGAAAAAAATGTGGTTTTCGGAATTATTTATTGTGTTTTTCAGTTTTTTTTTTTTGGACCATTTTTTTTCTTCTGATTTTTTGAGTAAATTTTTTTCTGTTTTTCATGCCAACTTTTTTTGTTTTTCTGAACTTAGAGGGCATTTGAAACAATGCATTTATTTCTTTATTGAAAGCAATCATGGCCGACTAGTTAAATTTGATAAAAATGTACTTTGAACTCGGTTTAAGACAATGGGAGACAGTTCTAAGCTATATTAAAGGCATTACAATTAGTCTATCGACTTTACGCAGCACAAAATTAGCAAGAAAAATAGAAAAAATTCCTCCAAAAAACAAAAAAATTTGTCCTAAAAACAGAAATAAAACTGCCCAAAAAAAACAAGAATTCTTAAAAAAAAAATAACGATTTTTAAGTCAATGCAATTCGCTTCCGTTAGAAATGATTTAGAAATGTTCAAATCTGTACCTCATGAACACATTAAACCACCTTTGCAGGCTGAATCAGAACTTAATTTAAATTGTGTCTTTGTGTTTGGCTGCTTGTGTTTCTGTGACTTTGACAACATCCAACCATACAGGGGGGTGGGTTTCTCTGCTTGGCCATTTGTTGACTTACACCAGCTGGCTCTTCCAGTCATTGTAATCCCTCCGGGGAAGAGAGATGGCTGGGCTGGAGTGCACGGGCAGCGGCTGTCTACTCTCCAAGTACGCCCGCTGCACCCACCAGTCTGCAATCTGCACAAGAGATACAACACGCAGAAAACCAGGGTTATTATAATGGCCTTTGGGGGGTGGGGCACAAATGTCAACTGTATTTCAGTAAATTATTCTGATTTATTTATTTAATATTTACATTTTTGGAACAATTTCAGGTGGATTTTGAGTCAGTAAAGTCACATATTGGCACAAAAAAAAAAAAAAAAAAAACTATCTGTGAAAATCAGCGTAATATGCATCAATGACCCGTTATTAGGAAACATTGAAAACTGATGGACAGAATATTTAGATGTCCCATCATTGACCCAAATACAGAACCAACATAAGATTATTTCTCCAACGCAGCTAAAAACAAAGCTGATAGTATTGCATTTTATTCCAGCCGTATGCAAAATAACTTGAGAATTGATAACATTTCAAGGTGATTTTTTTTCACAACAGGGGTTCTCAATCTTTTGAACAATTTGAGTCCAATTTTTCCTCTTTCTGCAACTAAAATCAATTTGTCATATTTTAACCTATTTTCATCACTTTTTCTTGCCATATTTTAGCTCCTTTTAATGCAGTATATGCCTTTTCTGCACATTTTTCCACTTTCAAAACATTTTCAGCACTTAGAAACCCTTTCCACCACTTTTCCCACCCAATGTCACATGTTAACCCATTATTGACACTTTTAACCTATTTTCACCATATATCATGCTTGTCTTTGCCAATTTAACCACATTCACAATTTGTCATGCCCATTATTTGCCAGTTTAAACTAATTGGTCATAATCTTTAAAATACATTACCCCAACCCCCATACCTCCCCTAATTTCTGCCACTTTTAAGCCAATATTGACACTTTAAATCTTTTACCACTTTTTCTGTCCATTTTTGGCCACTGTAATTTGCAACTTTTAACCAATTTCCGTGTTTCTTTTAAATCACATTTCACCACTTTTCTGCCATTTCTGATTAAAACAAGGATTTACATCTTTAAGATGCATATACACTAAACTTCCTGGATAACAGTGGATATTATTTAGATAAATAAATAAATGTGGTTATCACAGATTCAAAGAACAATGGACCATCAATTTGCTGACTTTATTTTGAAGGTTTTAACGATTCACAAACTGAAAAGGTTGAGAACCACAGTGTTACACTATAAAGACTAATTGCATTTGAGGCTTTCAGCATTTACTATTATCTCTAAATATCCCCAAATTAATTCTCTGTAGGCCTCAAAAAATCGACGTACCCAATAAAATGTCTCTGTGCCCACACCGACTGTAGATACAAACATACCCAGTTCTTTGTGACTCTGGCTCTCTTCTCCAGCCCTTCCTGAAGCTTTGGGCCGAGGCCGCCCCTCCGGCCGAACTCCTGCACCATCCGCCGGGTGTGACTGATTTCGTCGGGGGGCAACAGGGGCTCCAGAGCACTCAGGTAGCCCTGGAGGGTGTTGGCCAGAGGCGGCACAGGTTGGGGGGGCACAGAGGAAAACAAACATGCCTCTGGTCTCCTGGAAATCTGCAAAAAAAAGAAAAAAGGTTGATGGCTTTGAGCAAAAACAATGTTGCTGGAATGGAATGCTGTTAAAACTGAATGAATGTCAGTCTAAAAGATATCCTGTGGCATTTTATTTATTATGGATAAGTGTGTATTTTAGGGTATGGGAGCTGCGCCGTAGGTACTGAACTACTTTCTTTCTCTCCCCATGTCCTCTACTGACTTTCTTCCTTTAAACGCTAAGGAGAATTCCCCCACAGACTCTTATACAAGTGAATTCAGCCCCTTCGAGCTCAATGCGGGCAATGATGAAATTTATGGGACTTTCTTTAATCCTGACACTAATTATTACAACTCAATCTCTGCTAAACTGTTGTGTAACTAGATCGTCTGCCTCATTAATCGATAACATACTTTTCAGTTCTCTAGACTTTGAAACCACCTCAGGGCGACTGATACACATATGCTCAATCCTTCAAAACCCAAAAGCAACAATTCTGCCTGTGGACACCTTAAATTTCAAAATTTCACTAGAAACCACTTGGTATCTTTTAAGACGGCTATTAGCCACGTCTCTTGGGATGAGGTTCTTGGGCTAAAAGATGTCGATGCAGCTTATCACCTATTTCTGGCTCACATTAGTTCTACTTTAGAATAATCTTTTACCTTAATTAACTCCAAATTCAAGAATACAGTAAGTCTTCTAAAGGAAAACCTTGGGTTACAGAAGATTTAAAGAAACGCTCCCGTTAAGAAAAAAAAAAAAAAAAAACAACTTTTTGTTAATGTTGGTTCTGCTCTGGCATCGAGTATTTTGGAAGCAGATGGAAACCCCTTTAGCTTTATTAAGGGAGAATATCCTTCTTTCAACGCCTTTGATCCTCCAACTACACAGGAAGTCTGTAAAATCATCATAGAACTAAATATTTCAGCCCCAGGTCATGATGGCATTAAGAACATTTTGATTCAAGAAACTATTGATCTATTTACGGTAATTCAACCATTAACCCATGTTCTTTCCTTATCTCTCCAATCTGGCATTATTCCCCTTGACCTCAAAATCGCTACCCATATTCAAAGCTGGTGATACAGATGATTTCAGTAACTATCGTCCCATATCTATTCTACCCTAACAAAAAAGTTTGTTCTTGGGGTCTTTTTTAGACCTCAGTAATTCCTTTGACACAGTTAATCACAGTATCCTGATCTCATAATTAAATAGATATGGAATTCAGAATACTACCCTGAATTAGTTCAAAAATTACTTAATCGAAAACAATGTGTGTCACTGAATGGTTATTTTGCATGGAGTTCCTCAGGGATCAAACTTGGGCCCTTTATTATTTCTAATATATTTATATAAATGATCTAATCATATCTTAAAAACATTTTCTTTCCTATATTATTTATAAAAAACTGTAACTTCATGATGTTTTGCAATATAAACAGCAAGCAAACTTATACATTAATGGTTTTGAAATCTTGCAAGTCAATACCACTACATTTTTGGGAATATTCGTTGATGAAAACCTGAATTGATCTAATCACATATATCTTGTTTGCAAAAGAACCGCAATGAAGACAATATACTATTAAATTCTATACATTTAAAATTCTGTAGAATAATGTTTGATTTAATTTGACTTGATTTTTATTGATCATGTAAATGGCAATTTAAAAACAGTTTAAAATAAAATAAAATAAAGAAATAAAACAGTATCTTGCATCTTCATATTCTTATGCATCTCTATTTACATGAACTCAATGTTATATAAAGAAGATTTTTTTTTTTTTAGTTCATGTATTTGTAAGGCTACAAAAAGTAACTTGAATTTGATAATGCATGATCATGTGGTCAACACATGCCTAATGCTAATTTGTTGCCACACACAAAGCATGCATATTTAACCGGCACATTGGCGGTTAAATGAATCTGTCCCCACACAATTTAAAATCTATATTTTCCTCCAGAATAGTGTTTTTGTTGGTTTAGTTATCTTACCAGGGATTTAAAACTTAAGATTAGCCACAGGTACAGCAAAGTTGATGGTCTGTAGATGTTGCAGGAGGTGAAGTAAGAAGCTGAGTCATTGCACAACTTGATGTATTTTTAAGTTAACAAATTGCCATATTTTGATTTTATATGTCATTAATCATTAATAGCTTGTGTAAAAAAAAAAAATAATTAAAAAAACAACTATTTCTTGCATTAGTTTTTTTTAAAGCCAGGGAGCCATTGCAAAAGAGTCAAAGAGCCACATTAGGCTCCAGAGCCGCGGGTTGTAGACCCCTGTACAAACCCATTGGGCTTCGCTCCCTCCTTGCACCTTAAGTGTTTGGGGGTTTTTTTAATGTGAGCTAAATAAATGAATGAAAAAATGAAATGAATGTATATGTTGACAAACTCCAGTAAAGTCGTGCATGTCTGCACAGAGCAAACACATGCCAAACAAAAGGAAGGAGGGCGCAGCTGCAAAGCAGAATCAAAATAGGAAGTGTAAGCGATCGGGCTGTGGAAACCGGATCAGCCCAATACTAATCATGGAATCATCTGCTTTGAAAACAACATTCATCTGACTGTATGTGAGAGCGAAGACCAAACGTTCAACAGTACAACACATTAAAGTGACAGACGGACCAAAAAATGTAACGGAACTCACCCGAGACAGCCACGTTCTGCAGGGAACTTTCCTCGAGATCATCTTTTCTTTAATAACTCACAAACCTAAAAAAAAAAAAAAAAAAACGTCGCTACTTGCTAACCTACTTTTGCTGCAACAAATGCTCACAGCGTCAAAACCACCAGGATAGCGCCTCCTACTTCTCCATGATGGACGCTCACCAGCGTCCACATCACTCGACTGACTTCAGACTTGAAAACATTTGTGTGTTGGAGGATTTTAAAGAGAGGAAATCTCTTTAAAAATAAGGTCGCACGAGCCCCACCGAGGTCTGTAACTTCAAGCTGCACGCGCATGCAGACGCTCACGTACACCTTAAACAGTTTTCAGCACGTGCTGACGTATTTGTGTTTCCGTAAAAAGCAACGTGACGTGATGCAGTACCTCATGTGACCACGGGAGGTCGCTGCTTTCAGATAAAAATTAAAAAAATATATATTTTATATATAAAATATAAAATAGTACAGTACAAATAAGGTAGGGGACAAATATGCAGAGGCACAGCTTCAGAGTAAAACATTATACAAAAATACTGAAGAGAACACAAATCAAAAGGCTTTCATATGAGCTAAAATTATGAGGTGAATGATATAAAACTGTTTCTTTTTCACAGATGGCCAAACAATGTGTTCAAAGCATAAAGAGAAGTTAGGTTAAATAAAAAAAGTTATCACTACATCTTTATTTTTCCTCTTTAGTTGATTTTTATGGCTGTAGTGCCACCTTCCTTTCCCCTCTTCCTCCCAATGTGTTGCCAAATGCCACCTTTGTTTAATTTTCTGTTTGATGATGTCCCTTACTTCTGTTTTGCTGAGCTGAACTACTAGATCGATGTTACTGTACCTTGTGGCCTCTTTTGCTTTTTTGTTTTTAAATTTATCTGCCATTCCATTTCCATCTTCAGTTTTCTCCCTTTTTTTTCCTTCATGACCTCCTCCAAGGAGTTAATGAGGTTTACTTAAATAAAAAAAAGAAATATTTTCAATGAAAGAAAAAAGTGTTCAAATGCAAATAATAAAATTGAGACCCAAATAATTGCATTTTAACACTTTTTTCTTTGATTGAGAATTATTAATTGATCAATTTTAATGGTTTGAAGTGAGTATTTTTCTTTCAGCTCAAACTATTTGGTCTGATTTCAAGATTCAACAAATTATTTTGGACCTAGAAATGCCTCTAATTGGATATTTTCTCCCTCTCAGTCTAGTATCAGCTTTATAGAGGGTTGAAGAGCATGTAGTGAGGTACATGCATTCATCAAACATTTAAACAAAATGCAGTGACAGTCATATTAGATCAAAAACACAACAGACCAACATGAAACCCAGCTAAAAATCTGTAAGAATCAAGTAAAGAATATATGAAATGCCAACTGAACAAAAATACAGCAAAAACAAGGTTAGTAAGATACGTTTATTAACATTTTCCTCATGAAGCCAGCTTCTTCAACCATCATAGAAAAGATATCAATGCATTTGGTTGCATTTCAAACATCCAAATAAAAATAGTATGAACAACAAATACTCATACCATGGCTAGTAGTCAGATATCAGTCATTCCATAATCATAATCACATAATCATTCATGTTCAACCCAGGCTTTCAATCTTCTGTCCTCTTGGAAAGTTTAGACTCAAACTTCACATGGTAAAAAATAACAAAACTAAATCTGAAGATTAATTCCTGCTTCTTCTTTTTTCCCCCCCAACTTTTTCTGTATCCATACATTGTACAAAAACCTGTTTGTACAACATAAGTGAGAGTGGATTTTTTGATCAAATAAAGATATCCTAATATCATATTGTGTACACTTCAAGAAATATAGCAACTGAGAAAATAAGCAAATCCAGCAGGCACATGGCAACAGATGATAATATTGTCTTTGGGATGATTTCTGTGCTGAGGCATTGCTGACATCACTTTAAACTAGCACCAAACAACTATTCTAACCAATAAACAAAAAAGATTGTTTTCTCATCTGGCATAGACAAAGTGATCCTTCAACATATATCGCGGTGCACCCTTTAATTATTTACTACCTTCCATATATTATTTTTTCAAATATTCACAAAGATGTCCCAATTTAAAAACTGGATAAACCAAACAAACCCGTTTCACTTGCTTTTTCTGATAAAAATCATGCAGCTTACCAATTTTGATCATTTACATTAAATAAACAATGATAAAAGAGAGCAATAATAAGGTAAAATGTTAAAAATGTCTATACGAGGGTAACTTTGGCGAAGGCGACTTTATTTTATCGAGGGCAAGACTCATCTGGAAAACAAAGACAAAAAAGATAAAGGATTATTACAATTGTTTCTTGTTCACAAGTAGACAAAATTAGTAAAAACACATACTTAGAGCTATAATAGGAACCAAAGTTTTACTTTTTAAATGTGCCAAATATGCAGTGCCATCAGAAGCCTCACCGTTGCTAGCTATCTGAGCTACTAAGCTAACTATCTAAAATTAACCTTACTTGCTTGTAACATTATATTTCACCTCCTTTGTTGAAGATAATTTGTCTAAATAGACATGACATTTAGAGAAATATAACTTTTTCTATTTTAGTAAGAGCAAAACAGCTAACATTCAACTAAATAAGAGCTAGTTTACAAAGCTAAGTTGAATTGCTTATAAAATTGTTAATTTTAGTTTTCAGATACAGTGGTAAAATGTAAAATAATTGGCGAGTTGCATTTACTTGCTATCCTAGTCATATTTAACTTTACAAATATTTCAAATGTGATTCAGATTCAAGTACATTACTTTTCCCATTTTTTATTGGGTACTTAATTAGAAATTCTCAAACATCATTTTGACATGACAGAATGAAAGTTAAAGCTATTTAAAAAGCTATGTAAATTAGTAAAAACTCCAGTTCAAGATATCATACTTCCACCAAATAAAGACACCATATCTGTAAAGTTTTTTTTAGATATATGCTTTAACTAAAGGAAATTACTTAATCAAATGACGCAAATGGGAGAAACTACATCAAATTATTGACATTTGTCGTATATGTGATGTTAATTTCTAATGCCATTGTGAGAAAACTGCATTGTATCATTTATGTATATTTTCAGACATTAGTAGCATTGTGAACATTATCTTAGAACTTGTAAACCTACAAAGAGAAAAAAAAAAAAAACACATGCGGCTACCATTTTTGAGAATGCAGGGTCACTGACCGACGCGAAGTCGAGGTGTTGTGATTCCGATGCTCATGTTTTTAAACATGACCATTGCTTCCTCTGCTTCGCCTTCATCCTCTTGCGTCTCATCTCCCTGCAGCCTCTCCATCCTCAGCATGTCGTGAGGGTAAGGGCTGAACGCGAGCATGAAGGTCTCCGACGGATACTCGCAGACCTGCTCCAGCTGGTCCTCATCGAAACACACTTTGCCCTGCAGAGATGTGAACAGAATTGTGGTTGAAATCACATCATTTGCTGCACAAAACTCAGACCCGTTTGGCAATTTTCCAAATTACTGATTCACTTAACCCTCCTATTTCACCCCATTCAATGTTCTTCATTCAAAAAAATAATAGTTGACTATTTTTTTTGCTTCATATGTCTTGACTTTTCCTAATTTGATGGGTACAATTGATTAAGCATAAAAATCAACATCCTCATTTTGGAACAGCTCTTTCACAGTGAAACTGACAGAGGAGAATGTGTCTGAGACAGAGAACTTTATAGTGAATAACCTCAAATGTCTAACAAAAAGGGGATAAAAATAAATAAATAAATGTGTTTGAGAAGAAAGGGGGTTCCCAACATAAAAAAAATATGGTTTATTCTGTGAGAGTCGTGAATGTGCACCCCAGATTTAAAAAAAATTGGTCAGATTGACCCCAGGAATATTTGTAAATATCCCTGTAAATGCATTAGTAATATTTGAAAATAATAGGAGGGTTAATGGGTTTGATTGAACAGTAATCAGATTTTGCATTATAAATGCAATTTAAAATGATACACAAAGCATTGCATGAAAATACCAAACGCATTCTCAAAAGACCAAATACAAAACAGGTTATATAAGAAAATGATATCTTTGCATTTCTTTGTGTACTTATGGAAACGTAATTGTTGAGCCTGTTTGGACACTTCACTTCAATTAAAGCAATCACATGGAGTAAGAGTTTGGATTCTCCTGTTTGTTTGAAATGTTGTCATCATGTGGTCTCCGTGGCGTAAAACAGGCTTTCTAAACCAACAATACACAGTGGCACATTCTGGCGTGTCTGGTAATAACATTAGCTCAGCACTGAGGTCTCAGGCATGTCGTAAACAGTAACACACTTTAAGGTGCGGTCACAACCTGCACATGGGTGCTTCAGTTTGCAAGAACAGAGCAAATAATAGCTGTGTATTAGAGAGGCTGGGCTGAACATCGCCAAGGCACTGGAGGCTAATCCTCCAGTCCTGAACATGATTAACCCAGCGGGACGGCAGAGGCACCGAGGACGGAATAAAAAACACAAAGACGGTTTATGAGATGTATATTGATATAACTGAAATGAGCATTCAGTGCTGAAAGTGCAATCTAAGAGTTAAAGCTTCAATCATGAGATAATACAATGGGCACATCTTGAAGATATGCAAACAACAATGTTTTATCGCCAAGGTCCCCCAAACAACGCCTAAATAACTGAAAAACTATTTGAGAAGAAGGAAGAGAAAGCTCAACTAGATAACGACTTATGATAATGACATAATGCGGGGGTTCAGAGTGGGAGGAAAAGAGATAAGACATCAAACAGTTTGAAGAACATCAACGTGAGGGCAGCAGGTGTTCAGAAAATCACTCAGTGGTCACAACTGGTGATTATAGATTAATAAATATATATATATAGTCTTATAATCCTGACATTGAGAAAAGAAAGAAGTAGTAACAAAATGATGTGTCAAAAAAACAGTTGTTTCTTTATTCTTTAAGTCAATCCCTTGACAGGATCTGGTTTCTCCTTCACTGTGCTACTACAGCTGAGCTTTGTGAAACAGATGGTCCTCTAACACTAGAGTCTAATTTGAATGTCAGCGAGAAGTGTGCAGTAACCTGAAGATTAACAGCATAATAACAAGTCATCTCAGTACAACAGTCAACCAGAAAACAACTATGCTACTGTGTTTCTCTCTGTTTCGAACCAACTCGTTGAAAATCTTTTGTTCGTAATCAAACAGGAAAAAAATCAGAAGAGTCAAAGACATTCTGGTCTAATGAACTCAAAGCGTCAGCCAGAACACATTGGGAAGCATGCAAAGAAAGTCTTGCCTAAGAGAGGATGAGAGCTAACTCAACAAAACAACAAATTTAGTGCAAGAAAACAAGGAAACAGCTTGTAGCTAACTCACATACAAACTGATAGGAAACTACAAGCCACTGATCTGCAACTGATACTAAAAAACTAAAGGCAAGTCCCCTCCTTATTTCTGTCAGCACAGAAGCCTGAACACTGGTGTTATATATATATGATAAAAGCTTTAATAAAAACCAACTCATCAGATTACCAGACGTTAACTGTCCTACTGTGGGTCTTGAAGTCATGTAGGTCAATGTCACAGAGCCTAAACGTCTGGACAGAATTAGTCTGCAGAAGCAAACAGCAAAGGTGATCCCTCCAGGGTTTTATGGCTAAGAATCAAGATGTCGTGCTTGATAAGGCTTTAACAAGCTTAGCTCAGTCGATCGTACACCTCAATCAAAAAGGATGTTCTCCTCATGCAGGAGAACTTCTCGTCTGGCCCATTAGGCAGTAATTGCTGATGCTGAGCTTTAAAAAGAACAGTTCACTTTTGTGTATTTTTGGTACCTAGACTATAACATTGGATAAAAAAAGTTTTTTCTGGTTTGTTG
Organism: Gouania willdenowi; assembly: GCF_900634775.1. Taxonomy (NCBI): domain Eukaryota; kingdom Metazoa; phylum Chordata; class Actinopteri; order Blenniiformes; family Gobiesocidae; genus Gouania; species Gouania willdenowi. The sequence goes on from NC_041054.1 coordinate 6,839,407, forward strand.
TCTTTACTCACCCTTTTCGGTGTCCCCCCTTTCTTGATCAGACAGGATCTCTCCAGATTCTCATATCCACCAATAACCTCAATTTCCTCCACCGTTGGGTACTTCTTTTTGCTCTCTTCAGCTGCAGTAGTAGAGATATGATTTTGAAGGGATTTAGTATTTGTAGATGTCAATTCTGCTGCCATGGGCCGCACTGTATGCCCCATTGCTGCTCCGAGGACAGTTTTTTTGGGTGTAATTGTAATCGTGGCACCTCTCTTGACAGGCCCACCTGAGGCACTCCTTATAGAGAAGAGTGTCGGTGAAGGGGAAGGTGATGGAGAGATGTTGGGGGACTGGGATGGGGAGGGTGAGCATGGTGAAGAGGCTGGGGTCGGGGCACAGTCTGTGGCTCTCAAGAAATTATCTGGTGACCTGCTCCTGACAAAAGAAGGGGTAACACTGAAAGTTTGCTTCGAATGAGATGTTGGGGAACAAACTTGTTGACGAGATGATTTGTGGCTCATTTCAGGCATTTCTTGCTTCTTCTCCCGAGGCTTGTCAACATCCTTCTCCTGATGAGGTATTAATCCTCTGGGGCTTTGCTGTCCCTTTGTATCTTTCTTTGGTGACATACTTGACTTCAGCACTTCCTGCTCTTTATGCTGAAACTGTCCAAAGGCTCTGCTGTCACACTCTCGAGAGCCCGATATGAGGGGCTTCACTTTAACTAATTGCACAGAAGAAGAGATGTCCACTGACCTGTCTCTCAGACACAAGCCTGATCTTGAACCCACCATGTCCAGGTTGTAGATCCGGCTCATAGCTGTAAGGGAGTCCGGATTTGGCGGTGATGGCAAGAAAGTTTGTTCAAGATCGAGAGGCGACTCGTACCCCTCCAACTCTGTTACGTCCAACTCCTTTTTGGCCTCTTTGTTCTCTTGTCTATCCGGAAGGCACCTTAACTCTTCCTCTACTTTTTTCAGAGAATAATCTTCCTCCTGGACTATCTGGAAGCAGTCAGACGTAACTTCTGAAGCAGCAGTAGCTTCCTCTTCTCTGACTTCTTGCAAGTTTGGGCTTGAAGCAGGAAGCTGAGGGCAGGTTTTCAACACATCAACTTCCTGAACAGTGTCAAAAAAAGATGTGGATGTCTGAGCTGCAACATCTTCCTCTTCTGTTTCTGCTTTGATGGGCCTCTGCTGCATATGACCTGTAGCTTCACCCTCTTCTTCTACTTCAGTTCTCCTCTCCTCATTCAACTTGTCACAGGCAGCATCTGCAGCAGCCATTCCATTTCCATCTTGTGTGGCTATCCTTTGCTGCTTTTCCAGTTCTCTCTGTCGGATTTTCTCCCGCAGTGACTCGATTCGGCTCAAGGGTTTTCCAACCCTCCAGCTGTCCCTCCTCTCAACCTCTCCTCCTTCTTCCAAGTTTTGTCCACTCTTTTTTTTGTCAGACAATTCCTTAGCAACATAAAACACAGTCCTGGGGATTTGAACTTCAAGCGAACCCTGCAGGAGCCCAGTGGGTGCAGTCTCTCCTGTTTGAATGCAATGACTAGCCTTCGATCCTTGTTCTTTGTCATTGCTGTGAACTGTTGTATCTCTTATTTGTTCTATTTTATTAATAAGCTCCTCTGTGTGTTGAGACAATACTGAATGTGCCAAGTGGGATCCTCTTGGACGTGCGAGTGCCCACTCTGTGCCTCTATTTGGTATTTTGCCTCCAAGTGTGCTTTGTAAACTGGAGCAATCTGTAAAAGCTGAAATATGCCGAGAGTGGCTTTCTGAAACGTTAAAAACACAGACTGGCTCAATTGTGCTACTTTCTGGTGCATTTGTGCTTTTAGGTCCATCCTCATTTTTTTGACAACTTTTTTCTTTGATGTATTCTCCTACCTTTGAGTCTTTTTCTACACTTGGTTCCCTTTCCAACTTCTTCTCACCTGCTATCCATGCTATGTCCCTTTCTGCTCTTGCTTTCAGATCCTGTCTAATTGGTACTCTTCTTGCAAATGATATTCCCTCTGTGTTTTTAACAGTGGCCACTGTGAATCCCTCATCTCCATCCACATCATATACATTTTCTGCAGCCCTTTTGTCCAGGAGATCAACTTTTTTAACTTCACTTCTGTGCTCTATCTTTAATAGGCCGTCTCTATATTTTGCAAAGCGTTCTTTATCTAAAAGTCTTGCACATCCTAGTTTGATCTTAGCTGTGGTTTCTCTTCTTAAAGATGCAACGTCAACCCATGGAGTGCCACTCCTGTCTGAATGAATCCTCTCACGTGTTTTTCTGTCGTAGTATTTTTCACCACATAAGCCATTTTCTTTAGCCGAGATGACCCGGTCAGAGAAGCTATATGAGCGTTTCGGCACGCCTTTCAACACTGTGTTTTTCCTGTCTTCCTTTCTCTTCTCTGATCCTTTGTCATCTTGTGATTGTTTGCTCCTCGCAGGCTGGAGAAAATTATCTGAACTTTTGGATCGAGAAGGAGGTTTGGGGTGTTCTCCAAACTTACTTAGCAGCTGACTGACCCTTCCTCCCCTCTCCACAAAAACATGATCTTCAAAAATTTCCTTCTTCTCGTCTTTGTTGATCACAATCGTCTGGCCCCATGGTCTCTCTTTCTCTCTCACCCAGGGCATGTCAGTCCTTAACTCCTTTAAGGAATTTGCTCTCCTTACATCCGAGCTGCACTCAATCTCTCTATTGTTTCTCATTTTTACCTCAGTACTCCACTCTTCAGGGGTCATAGAGTTTTTAATGATAAGCACCTCTGAGGCTCTGATCTCGGTAACGTTCCCTCCCACTGCCAGAATCTCTCTCAGATCCATTTTCATCCCTCTCTTTCCATGGTAGTTGTCATCAGGCCAATCCGGCTCCCTCTCAACCTCCATCCATCGAGCTTGTTTCTCCTCATTGCATTTCTTGTCCGGCTCGATGATAATAATGTTGTCAGCTCGAATAGTCCGCAGACAAGGGCCGACAGGTGGATGTGAAGTCGACTGCAAATGGGTTTCCGGTTCTTCTGAATCTTTTCTTACTTTAAGAAACTCCTGCTCCCTGACTAGTTCTTTAGCAGACTCCTTCCACTGGCTTCTCTCTTTTTCATATCTCTCTCTGCTCTGACTCCTGTCCCTTTCTTTTTCTCTCCCTACACTCATATCTATAAACCTATCTAATTTCTGTTCAACATCGTGCCCCCTATCCATATCTCCATCTTGAATCCTGGGAGTCCACTTTTCTCTCTCCTTAACCTCCAGCTCATTACCCCCTTCTCCATCCCTGCCTTTCCTCCACACACACTGTGTGCGAATGAATGGATTTTCATGCACAGGGACTATAGTCTCCAAAGAAACCTGATTGGCTACTTTTGATTCTGTATCCAGCCAGATTCCTGGATCTGGACTGAGTGATGGCTCACTCCCAAGATTAGCGGTCACTGAACTGTCCGTGTCACTCAGACCTTCAGTAGGAGACCTGACCTCCATCTGTGGCAGACACACTTCCCTCTCCTTCTCCCTGTCACCAAAAACATCTTGCTTTGCCTTCCTTCGCTGGATGATCCCTCGCTTCCAGGCTGGCATGTTTGCAAACTTTTCCTCCTCCTCCTTCTCCCTCCTCCCTCGCTCCTCTTCCTCTCTCCTCTTTCTCTCCAGAAGGAGTTGCTTCCATTCTGGCAGTAAGGTAACAGACATAACCAAAAGGCGCAGTATGTTTTCCAGCAAAATGGTGGGCGTTCTTTCTTAGAGCCTTTGAGAATCGTCTGTAAAATACAAAAAATAGATTTTTTTTTAAAGGTGCTTCGCATTTGAATGCATGAGGGGCTTTAAGTTGGCAGCGTTGGCAATTATTTATCCAATTATTAGGTGAGTCACTATATGTGTTCAATTACCAATTACACATAGAAAACTCTTCTGGTGTATTGAAGAAAGTTTTAAGATCTCTGATTTAGTACAACCACTCACCAAGCCAGTGTCACCTCCAGAATTTCTGAATAATATAAAATTAAAATGCTTAAAAAAAAAAAAATTACCCATTTGATTTCTCAGCAATTTTTGTAAGTTTTAAATAACCTGATATTGCGGTGTGTGTGTGTTTTTAGTAAAATGTACAGGTATGTTCACAGTGGAAATGTTTTTCTGTTGCCAATCCCAACCTTATGTGCTGTGTTCATTGTAGTATATATTTTGAGAGTCAAAGTTGTGCAGAGAGAGGAACAAAAAAATGCCCTAATTTAAATCCCAAGATGTATTTTGATCAGAAAAAGGACAGACAACCTTAAATGTATTTTGATTAACTACATATTGGAATGACAAGTTGTTGGGATATGATCTAGTGACATGAAAACACCAAACACCATTTATTTTAAAAACAAACAAGCAAAAAACATTGCATTTAACCTTAAAGGCAGGGGTGTCCGACAAATTTTTGCTCAGGGGCCAAATATAGTGCAGTTTGAGCTGAAATGGGCCACAGATTAGTTAGAAATAAAGTGTGAGTTTAACACTAATGTACAGTACCCTAGTTTGCACTTCCACGTATAACTGGTATTTAGAGTTTGAAAGGCGTCGACCATATCCAAGTGATAAGTGGTGAATATCAATCCTTGCAAGATCAACACTTCAAAAATCCTTGATTTTGTGACAATTGATTTTTTGTAATTTAGAAGAGTTTTGTAATTTAGAAGAGAAAAGTTATTTCCACAATTTGCAGTAGGATAAGGCTGCACTCATGTGATATAGACACAAAAGCCCTTGCAAATATTGTGTCATTTCATTAAATTTGTGTATTTGGAGGGACAAAGATAGCTAAAACTTAAATGTTTGGTTATTTATGCAATGATTCATCGTTTTATTGTCATTTTTACTTTTTCCTACGGGCCGAATTGGATGATCTAAAGGGCCGGATTTGACATTGTGGTTCGTGAGTTTGACACGTGCTTTAAGGTATTTGATGTGAAAATTAAAACATAAACATATGAAGGATTTACAAAATTAGAGATCAAATGGTTTTTCAGACATGCTCAATAATATGCCAGGGTTAAATTCAATGTAACTCATGTATTTCCAATAAATGGTTGATAACAACTACTTCTTATTATAATCTGGTATTTAGGGAAAAGAGGTTGGCTTATATTCAAGGTAAAAAAATTGTAATAAAATCACATGTTGCTTAGCCAACTTGTTTAGTGGGATTCCGCTTTGGCCACACTTACCAAACTCCCAGTGGTAAACAAAATCCTTTCCTGCTGATCCTCACATCATCCAGGTGTAAAACTCCAAGTTCTGGAACTCTTGGTCCACCTGCACTGAGCACTACAGGGCCGTGTCCGTCCCTACAGACAGCCACAGACACCTCGGTCGGTCAGTGAGTATAGTAAAGAGTCCCGGTGTCCAAAGCCTCAGCCCCATAATCCGATAATTACATTCAATTCCCTGAGGAGAGTTTAGTGGCACACACCATATTGTCAGGCCTAAGAAAAGCACGTGGCCGTCTGCCCGGACTGACCCCCTCCATCCACCCCCCATCATTATCCTCTTCATCCTCATCAGGTTTTAACAACGTTGACTTTTGATCAATAAAGCAATGAAAGTGTTCTTTATACTGTAAACATTATAATTTCATTAGAAAAGAAACAAATAAAGCTCAAATTAAATCACCTTCTGTGTTTATTTATATTCAGATATTTCATCACCTATATCCTAGGTTCCCAAAGTGGAGTACGGGGTACTGAAATTGTCATGGGGGTACGTGAATAAAAATTTACAACAGCGTGATAACAATGGAAACTAGAATATAAATAGAGGAGCAGTCAGGAGCCTCCATGTATTGCCACAAATTCGACACTGGCCTCTGTAAGACTGCCCTCTAGTGGTGACAGAAAATCAATCTGAAATAGTGAAAATATAATGGGAGCAGCATTACTTTGCACTAGTCAAACATGCTTGATGTATGGAAGCTCATTCCCTCGAGTAAAAAAAAGAATAGGAAAAGTAAAATAATAATGATGATGCCAGCCAGTGAGGGGCCGCCAGGAGCAGACTGTGTCCCTGTTTCCTCACCCTGGCAAGGGTCTGAGGTATCATAGGGTCAGTGGGAGGAATGCACAAAGCAGCGAACGCGGCCAAGCGTTCGCTAACGCATCTACCCCTAGGGGGAGTCCCCCAAAAGTTCAGGGAGAAAACAGCATACACTGCACGGTGCCCCCCTGGACAACAGGTCTGTGCCCGTGTTCAGGGCCCCTGGAATGTGCGTAGCCCTCAACAACAGAAAGTGACTGCTACTCCACAGGATCAGCCTGCGCTTTGGCAGGTGCAACCGACGGGAGCGCAGGCTACCCTGACAGTTGATATACGCGACCGTGGTTGTATTGTCCATTCCCACCAGGACATGATGGCCAGTGAGGAACAAGAGGAAACATCTCAGCGCAAGAAACTCCATGGAGAGCTCCAGGAATTGATGCGGGAGCGCTGGATGTACACATCCCAGCGACCCCCACAGACTACTCCCCCCGTGCACCTCGTCCCAGCCCATCAGGCGACCACCTAACCTGGACACGATGGTGACGTCATATCAGCGCTTTGCTCTGAATGGTTGAATGGATAGAGGAAAATGCATCACCGGATTCACTATGAGGCAGTATTTATATTTATTTGGTGTGCCCACAGGCACAAGGGGTGAATATGGACGCAAGGAAAAACGGGGGACGCCAGTGGGGCAGAACCTCATGTGCTTGGGTGCAATCAGGTGCGACCATCCCCCTCTGTGAGTCATGACGGACAAGGTTCTCCGGAGTGATCACAAACTCCCATGCACGGCTAGCACTGGCTGCTAGTTACTAAACTAACCGAAGGCCGACAACCAGCGCCTGGAGATCGCGCGGGCTGCCAACTGGGGTGTTGGGTCCGATGCTCTACAGTCGCAGGGTGGCGTCGAGGGTGAGCCGAGCCGAAGATAGGGTATCAGCAGAATCCAGAAGAGGGTCCACCTGTGGACAGTTAAGCTGCTGCGGTGAGAAGCTTCCTGAGTGAGAAGAGGTGAAAGGATGCCAATGCATACTGAGCCTGCCCCACTTTTAGTGGGAGGGACTACCTGCTGCGGAGGGATACATTTTCATCAGCCAATCAGGACTGGCAGAATGAGAATGGACTTCTGAGAAAGGTGCAGAGGGCGTATATCCCATAGTGAGACATCGAACAAATGTTATGAAATATAACTCATAATTATGAGATGCATGGTCAAAATGATGAGATGATATCTCATAATTATGAATTAGTATCTCATTGACAGATTTTCTTTTTCTTTTTTTTTTTTTTTTTTTTTTTTTACTTTTCCTAGTTAAAAATAATATTTTATCTTTTACTGGTGGGAATAAGCTTCCATTGTAGTGGGCATCAATACTTCCGTAAAAAGGGGTGTTCATGAAAAAAGTTTGACGTCAAATCAGCGCTTTGCTCTGAATGGTTGAATGGATAGAGGAACATGCGTCACCGGATTCACTATGAGGCAGTATTTATATTTATTTGGAAGCAGAACCAACCGAGGAGAGCGTGTCAGCTGTGATACTTTTACACTGTCCGTTATTTAACACGCTTCATGTTTTAAAAAGGCTTTGGTGTAAACATCTGTACAGCAGCTGGAACACAGACATGAAGGCGCCGCGTTAGCCAAACTACAACAACAACAACGGTCCGCGTGTGTTTTTTTTTTTCCGTTTGTTCATATCGTATTGCTTTTATAGTCTCTTCGAGTTTTAATGAAGAGTTTCAGCTTTGACCTCCGGAGCAGGCGGAGGAGCCGCAGCGGTGCGTCCGGGCTGCTGTACCCGCTCCTCGGTGCGTGTCTGTGGGCTGCGGTGGTCGGATACAAGCCGGTGGTGATCGTGCACGGTTTGTTCGACAGCTCCGGGGATTTTAAGAATTTACAGCGGTTCATCAACGAGGTGAGCACGAACCTGGACTATCACTTTCACTAATGGGAATAAATAACCTATTATTTACGACGTTATTCCCATAAGGTTTGTATCACCTTGTTATCAGCAGCACATGGAGTGTACATTGTGTACTGTCCCATTATAACAGCTCTGATCATACACAATGTCAGCTGATAGGACATAAGACGACTGTTTTAGTGTCCTCCAACACGTGATTTGCTCTTATTTATGTACTGTAAAGCATTTTAAAGAGCAAACATTTGTCATTGACACTCTAAGAGCTGGGCAATATTGATCAAAACTCATATTTCGATATTTTTTGTGAAGATGCCGATATACGATATAAATCTTGATATTTTTAGTTAAAATAAAGTCAGACCAGAAAAAACAATTCTGGGTTCCATTTTCTGATGCAAAAAACACAGGGACATTAATAACAAACAGCTGCAGAATATGTGCCACTTTTGACTTTCTTTTTCCCCCCTTAAAGGGACAGCACGTGTGAGTGAGTTTTGTAGTGGCTTGATTAGGGGAAGCAGCAACTCTTAAAATGAGTATTTTAATTGTAATTTTCTACATAGCTAAAATAGAAAACACGATATATCTTGACTCTCGATACATTGTTCAGCCCTAGACACTCTGTAATAAAATAAAGGTTGTCCAACATGCTGTTGAACACTGAATAATTTCTGTGTAACAAGGATTACACTTGGTAAACAATGTATATTAACGGTGGTTATTCAGCCCGATTTCTTGATTCGATAACAAGCCGATTTCTGATAATTAACTAGGGGTGTCCCAACACAATTTTTTCACTTACGATAGGATACCGATATTGCTGCCTTTAGATATTGATAACGATCCGATTCTGATCAGATATCAGCACGAATCATAATCATACATACGTTTCTTTTTTAGTCTGAATGTTAGAAAAGGTTCGATCAAGCGATTTTACTCAAAAAACAATAGTTAGCAACAGCAGGTATGATTTAAAAACTGACACATTTAATATTATTAACCAATGTTATATACATTTTAAACTTAAACATAAAACTCTACAATTGATTAAAAAAAAAAAAATAAGCTCAATAAATCTAATAATATATACTAAATCGGTGATTTTAGATATAGGCCCTTATAATGGAATACTCATTTTTTTTGCTGATATCGGACTGATCAAATTGGGACACTCTTATTATTGATTTGATAATTGATCTTCCATTTAACATCAGTCAGCTGCTGAATTATTTGACTTCTTTTTTCAATAAACACTTCACATCACCTTCAAAATGGTATAGTGTCATTGAAATATTACAATTGGGAGGACTTGTCTGGGTTGTATTACAATCTTTTTTTAAATGCAAATAATTGATCTTTTGAAATTTAAAATTCAATTGATTATCGTCAACAATAAAATCGCAAAATTCATTGATTATAGGAGTTTTTTCCACCACCCTTGATGTGCGTGTATATATTCACATACATGTACATATATACACATCGTAATAACAAAATATACTGTTGTTATTCAGCTTTTTTTGTTCTGTTTAATATTACACTTGAAGATAAGCAAATCAAAAAAAAAATAAGACAGTAAAATAGAGCAAAAATAAACACACACATACAGTATATGTAGATATCCCATAGTTAATGTGTGTGTGCGCTAAAGGAGCTGTTTCAGACTTTGTCATAAAAGTGTTATTTTGTCATGTTTATATTGTGTATATACATCTACTTTTCACAATATATCAGGATTAGACATATAAACTAAATATAATGCTGTTTAAAAGGTTTTTAATACTAAACAGCGCTGCATTATTCCTCTGTGAACACCATTTTTGTTTTTATTTGTTACAGTGCTTCTATCTATAATAAAAATGTTCCGTTTCCAGTTCCTCTTTTCTTGTTTTTCACCCTCACACACCTTTTAGAAATTCCCCTTCACTTGCATGAAACCAATCATGAGGGAAGAATGAGGCCTTACAAAGATTAAATAAGTTCCATATACTTGCCATTTTACCACATGCAATAAAGTTAACAGTTATTTCAGACATGCATATATATACTGTATATTTGTATTTGTTTATAACTGAAGCATCTCTTCTTCCTGCAGTCCCATCCTGGAACCAATGTGACCGTCATTGACCTGTTTGACCGCAGTGAGAGCCTGGAGCCCTTGTGGAAACAGGTGGAGGGATTCAAGGCAGCTATTTACCCTATAATGCAAAACGCCGCCGACGGGGTTCACTTTATCTGCTACTCACAAGGTCAGCCAGTGCACACACCTACTGAGTCAGACTGTCAGGTGCCAACATTACATTTAAAACACAATCAGAGCTGTACACAGATGAATAAAACACCCATTAAAAACTACAGTAACACTCGGTGACTCTTTTTAAATGTTCCCTAACAATAAAACACTGTTTTTATGGTTTCATGACCTGTCTGGATGTTTCACTTTAATCATTGAGTTACTTTATATATAATGTGCCATACAAGAAAATTAGTGGTGGAAATGTATTATTTTTTCCTTTTCTTATTTTTTGTACTTTTTTATTACCTCCACCAAGAGCGAAGCGCAGAAGCAAAGAGCGGTAAAGTTATGTTTTACTCTCCGTTTATTTGTCAGTCTGTCATTCTGTCAGTCTGTTAGCAAGATAACTTGAAAAGTTCTGAACGGATTTTATTGAAATTTTCAGAACAATTGATAAATGGGACAAGGAACAGGTGATTACATTTTGGCTACCAAAAGAATACATATATATATATCTAATTTAACAATTAAATTTAACAGTGCTAATATAATGTACAATATGAATAAAGGAATATTATGTTTACATTGTTAATAAAGCACAAACTAAAATGTATATTCATGCTTTTCCAGATTTTTTGTAAACTTTCTCAAACAATTTAAATGTTTGTGTATTAAAATAAAATGAAAATACAGCACTTAGTACAGTACAGTTAACGCCCATGACACACAGGAACAACTTCCCCCCAGGTTCTCCCATTTCTTGTGTTGTGGTGTATGTTTCTGTAATTAATTCATCACGATTAATGCGATTGAGTCCCAGCACTAAAAAATATAAATATATTTTACTGGACCAGTGGCTCTCCAAGATTGGATTCAGGCATTCAGCTAAGCTCGTCCTTCTAACACATTTTACCCACAAATGGTTCTGTATTCTACTAATGTTTGTTCATTTTAAAGTATCTTTAAGCCTCAACAGTGAGAAATGTTGCCGTAAGGTTGTGAGTTTGATCCCTGGTGATTTTTGACTTTTCCAATGTCTTTTAATTTTGCAACATTGTGCAGGGATATTCATCCAAATGTGTTTAAATACATTAAAAAAAAGTGAACCAGTCGGATGTTTCTGTGATACTTTGCTAACCTTTTAGTAAAAGTTATTTAATGGGGCTCATTAGTGCTTCTTTTTTAGGCACATTAATTATTATTCATATCTGTGGTAACCTGTCTTGTTTGTTTCAGGTGGGCTGGTTTGCAGAGGGATTGTTTCCACTCTGTCCGACCACAATGTCCAGTCCTTTATCTCTCTGTCTTCACCTCAGGCTGGACAGTACGGAGGTGAGCCTTCCTCATCCAACTGTGGATCTGCATTGTCTTTTTGTGGTGTCATCATTCTGCTGCTATAAATTCAAGGCTCCGCCCTCTGGTGTAGACCTCATGTGAGAAAAAGAAAACGAATAAAATTGTGGAGAAAAATACATTAATTAGGTGTAATGAGCTGTGCTCCTTAAAGTGTGTGGCACGGCCCCCAAGTGGGAAATGGACACATGACAGGTGGGGCGCGACAAACAGGAGGAAATGTTCATTTTCATGCCAATTTTCTTAAATGCATTTCTTCATTGACAATAAAGATCATTATTAACACTAAACAAAAAGCCTACACACATAGAAAGCAATAATGACCATTCTGAAAATGTAGCAGAAATGAAAAGAGCATTAAATTATTAGATTGCATTAGATATAGACCTATAGACAAAATAACATGGAATTAAAAAATAATTGATTTACATCGGCATGTTCTTCACATGGAGCGGGAACAATGAACAAAACTTTCAATAGCGGACTTAAAAAAAATTATTGATCACTTTTGTATTTGTTTTTTTATGCAGGTGATTAGTTAAATTTAGTTTTCAAGTTTTTATTTATTTATGAAATGTGTTAGTTGCATTATGAAACATGATCCTACTTGTTCCTTGTAAGTTTATTTCATACCTGCACTGAATTTCCTTTTTGTCACAGATAGCAAACAATGTTTGGTCATTTCCTATATTTTTGACTACTGCACTTTTACTTTTTTTTTTTTTTTTTAATGCAGGCGATTAGTTTATCTTGTTTTTGGAATTATTATAAAAATATTATAAGTATTATAATATTAAGGATCACTGAAATAGAATAAAATTGTGCCTAAAAATACATAGAAAATACAGATGTTTGAACTTTTGATTCACTTGGAGTCATTTATCTCTTTGTTTTTTCTTTTATTTTCTACTTGTCTTTGTTTCTTTCCTCAGACACAGACTACCTGAAGTACCTCTTCCCTCAGGTAATGAAGTCCAACCTGTACCACCTGTGCTACACAGGGATAGGTCAGAGGATCTCCATCTGCAACTATTGGAATGGTGAGACTCAGTGTGTTAGCATTAGGTGCTATGATGTCTTTTTTTTCTCATCTTGGTTATGTTTTATCGTTTGTCTAGACCCGCACCACCAAGACCTTTACGTGAACAACAGTGATTATTTGGCTTTGCTCAACAGTGAGAGAAAGAATCCAAACTCAACAGGTCAGTAACGAGTTACCGTCAGTTACCTGCGTACAGAATGTCATCTTTCATCCTAGTTATTTAACCTGAGATTAAAAGGTTCAAACAAAGGTACAATAATCTCAGGTTTGTTGAGCTTTTTTGTCTGTGAATGTGAATATTTGTTGTTCATCTATGCTTTTCACATTTATCATTGAGTAAATTACCAAAAGATTCACTTGTGGGTCTCACAGTTTTGCCATGCTTACTGTATATCACATGACTGCCGTAATTGGGTTTTTTTTTTTTTTATCTCAAATTGTGTAAAGAATTTTTTTTTTTGCAACCTTAGAATTTCCTCAAACAATTTCACAAAGTTCCCCTAAAGATTACACAAAAGGTGTTCACAATTACTCAATGTTAAAAAAAATCATTATTTAACTTTTTTGCATGAATAAACCATGCATTGCTGTAAAAAAAAAAAAAAGAAAAGAAAAAGATTGCACTACATGCAGTATTCACATTTGATGACATATGCAGACATGCAAAGATAAATGATAAATAAAAGTAAAAACTTTAATAAAAATTGATCTCAAAATCAATGAATTTAGAAGTGAACATCCTGCAGGGACTCATGTTTTTTTTTATGTATATGGAGATATCATTTACACATGGAAGTGAAAACTAGGGCACAGTAATGTTCAAATCGCTTTTTTTTTTACCGCCTAAAGTTTGCGGCCCATTAGATATCAAACTACTCTGTATTTGGCCCCTCAGTGAAAACAAGTTCAACACCCTTGATGTACATGATTCAGATTACTGCATGTAACGGATTTGGTTTTTTGTACTTGGAATGTATTATGAGTTGCTTTTTAAGCGACTGGCTGTTCTTAATGCGACACAAAAACTGTGTCAATCATAGAAATTAAACTTTTGCCTTTATCTGTCTTTAATTTTGTGCGGGCCCTCAAAGTAAGCACACAAAATTACGTAAGAATACACAATGTTACTCCAAAAACATATAAAATGAGAGATATTACAACAAAAAACACATTAAACGGCTCCAAAAAAAAAAAAATTAGACACAAAAGAATCAACAAAAATACTTGAAGAAAAACATATTTTAAAAAATGACAACAAAAATAGACAAAACAACTAAATATTCAATAACAAATACCCAGAAAAATAACTCCAAAAACACAATACTTTGTTTTTTTGTTCTTTCTTTTTGTTCTTTCCTATGTTAAAGCTCATATTGGTCATTATTCTAAATGATGACATGAACATTGATATTGTGGCCCTCAGATCACATTTTTGTGGCCCCCGCTGTGATAAAAGTTGCCCATCTCTGGGTTTGAGCTTTTCAGCAACAACATTCTCACTTGCTTTTTCTCTGCAAATGCAATTTTTCTAGTTTTAGACCAGAAGCTTTGTCCTCAGGGCATTGTTTAAATAGATAACTGCAAACCTTTAAATATCTCAATGGATCACTCATTTAACCCACAATACAAAACAAAAGAAACCAAATGAAGAGTCAAAATGTTTCTCATTTTTGATCTGCTGTATGTGAACCTATGGCTTGTTTACTGCTGAGCAAAAAAGAACAGATTACATTACTTTATTTATGTAGAGGATAGTTCCTATTTTTCAACTGGTGAACATTTTAAATGGTTATTAATTAACTCATCGTGGTGGAAACGGGATGTCAGTAAATGATTGTATGGACTCAGACCATCCATAGGGAGAACAACGAACAAATACAACACAGAGTACAAATTCTTTCACTTTTTTGGTTGCACCAACTTCAGTTTTTGCTGTGTTCACCTTTGATTGGACACAACTAACTCTAGAATGAAACTAAGTTGCTACGTTATGAGGTGACAAAGCAAAGAAATGTTTTTTGATCTTTTTAAATCTGACGTAGGGCTGGGCGATATGGCCTTTTATAAATACCGCGATAATTTTAGGCCATGTCACGATACACGATATATATCTCGATATTTTGCATTACCCTTGAATTAACACTTTGATGCACAAAATCACACCAGTATGATGATTCTATATGTCTACATTAAAACATTCTTGATCATACTGCATTAATATATGCCAATTTTAAACTTTCATGCAAAAAAGGGGATATCACAACTAAGTCAAAGTTGACATAACTGTATTTATTAAACAGTGAGTGGCTCAAACATAAAATTGTCAACAGAAAGTGCACGTTCTGTGCAAAATTGTCACAGAGACATTTCAAAACAAGACATTAGTGCAGGATGCAACTCACATGGCATTTCAAAACACAAAATTAAAGTGCACTTTTTGTACATAATGCCACTACAATATTTTAAAACAAATAGTGCCCTTTTGTGCATGTTGTCATTAAGATGACATTTCAAAACAACACTAAAGTTAAGTGCACCTTTTGTGCATAATGCCACTAAGATATTTAAAAAAAAAAAAAAGTCCGCGAGTTTAACGGTATGGTCATTTTCAACACCGCACAGACTACAAGCTGCGATATATCGAGTATATTCGATATATCGCCCAGCCCTAATCTGAAGAATACAAAACACTGCTGTCTGACCTTAATCAGGTCAGCAAGTAGGTTTTACATTTTAATGGAAAGTAATGAATAAAGTGCTGTGTTTTGTGTGGTTTCTAGAGTGGAAGAAAAACTTCCTGAAGATCAAAAAGCTGGTGTTGGTTGGCGGCCCTGATGATGGCGTCATCACTCCCTGGCAGTCGAGGTGGGTTTGTTTTTCTCCTCCTAATTTATATTTATCACACTTTGGAATAAAAACTCAATCTGAGTCATTTAATTTACGTATACGTGAAACTTCAACAGTTTTATAGCACTAACATTAGGGCTGGGATAAACGATTATTTTTTTAACGATCAATCTAGCGATTATTTTTTCAATGCATCGATTAATCTAACGATTCATTTTTCCCAGTTCAATTCGACTCGATTATCATCCCATTATTTGAGTAAAAGTAATTTATTCATGTTGATTTACATATCTAAAATGAAAAAAAAAAATGATTCCTTAACATTGTAATATATGTTTATTGCTCTTCAACTCAAAATTCCAAAATAAAGTTCAAGTAAGTAAAAGTACAAAATAATGCATTCAGAGTCAGAAAGTGCTTTTCCAACAAAAAAAAAAAAAAAAACAAAAAAAACTTTCCTTTTACCTTAAGAAGTGTGTGTGTGTGTGTGTGTGTGTGTGTGTGTGTGTGTGTGTGTGTGTGTGTGTGTGTGTGTGTGTGTGTGTGTGCGTGCGTCTGTGCTGCTGCTGATGTTACGGTGGGTGTTTCCTCCTTGTCCCTGCCACCCGGTCACACCCGGGATAACGGACGAGGATTACGTGGAACAGCTACCTTCGACGAATGAGTGCATGACTTCACTGCCTTGCACTTTTGAGACTCGGAGCAGCCACTGCCGTTGTTATTCTCCGGTGCCGCCATTTTTGTTTTGGCCAGATGACGCATCGGCACGCATATTTTGCGTCGACGTATTTTTTGTCCCGGCCCTAACTAACATTACTCAGCTTTAAGGTGATTACTGCCACTAAATACCAACACACTGGTGTTGATGACTTCACAGTCAGGTGACGATTTCTTCTTTACGGTTCTTAGCTTCACACTAAATAAAAGCCTGTCTTTGTTTTCATTTCACTTCCTTTTTGCTTCTTTAAACTCTGATTCCACTCTGGAGAAATGTCATGTGATGCTCACAGTCATTCATTCCCGTCCTTCTGTCTGTCCTGTGTTTTCTAGTCAGTTTGGATTTTACGACGACAATGAGACCGTGGTGGACATGCAACACCAAGATGTGAGTGAAAACCTTTCTTAAGGAAACAGAACCTGTGAAGCTTGTGAACTTCCAACTCCATTAATATATATAACAAAGACACAATGGCTTAAACGTTCCAGCAAGTTAATTTTGTCTCTTTTTTTTTTATATGTTAAAGTTTCTTTTTTTGTAATTTATGACACAAAGTAAAAAACAAACAAAAAACTAAAATGTAAAATGGGATAAAGTTCAGAAAACTTAAACAAGTCGAAACTAAAGATTCAACAATGACACACCAAGATCGATTTAAAGACAAAATATGAATTTTAGTGACTTCATTTGTTGATTGGTGGGTCTCTGGCTGTTGTTGAGTCACACCTGCAGTAAATGAGTGAAACGCTAACTCGTGCTTGTCTAATTTTTTTTGTCTCAGCTGTATCTGGGAGACCGGTTTGGCCTGAAAACGCTGGCGGCTCGAGGAGACCTGCTGCTCTGCACGGTCGCTGGAGTGGAACACGTGTATTGGCACTCCAATGAGACCGTGTTCCACACGTGCATGGAGAAGTGGCTGGACTAACACACACACACGCACGCACACGTTATGGTTTTTAAATTTACACCAGATGGGGAAAGTCTTTACATCATACGATCTGATGGGATGTGATGGCTTGTCACATGTTATCTCTCCGCCTTCTTTTTAATTTTTTTTTAGCTTTTTAAAGATGACTCTGCTTTTGTACTAAATAACTCATATTGTTGTGTGTCAGTCAGTTAAGTTTTTCTTTACACAAAAGCCTCTCCTCTTCGCCAATGTTTTTCAAAGATCATAAATAAGGTTGTTATGTGGCCTTAAAGGTATGTTTGATATTACGATGGCTTATTAGGGCCAGAATTAAAATAAAAAGAAATCTGAGCACTATGAGATTTAAGTTGTAATAATTCGAGAATAAAGTCATAATTTTATGAAAATAAAGTTGTAGTTTTATTTGATTAAAGTAGTAATATTTTGAGAATAAAGTCTTAATATATTGAGAATAGAGTCATCATTTTAAGAGAATGAAGCCGTATCTTAAAAAAACTTGTGATGGTAAAGCGCTCAGAATTCCCTGTTCAAGTGAACGCAACTAACACTTACAGCCCTTAAATCGACCTCTATTTGCTCCGAGTCAGTCTGGTTCTTCTGTCAGAACAAACACAAAACAAACAAACAAGATCCTGTTTGTATTTCAAATTTATTTTCATAAAATAATGACTTTATTCTCAAAACACAACCACTTGAATCTTGAAATATGACTTAAATCTCATTAAATAAAGATTTTACTCTCAAAAAAATATTATGACTAAGCTTGAAATATGACTTTAATCTCATTAAATTAAGATTTTACCCTCAAAAATATTATGACTAATCTTGAAATATGACAATGTAATAAAATTAACAATTTTATTGAGATACGACTTTATTCTCATAAAATTACAACTTCATTCTCAAAATAAATCTCGTAGTGCCCAGATATTTTTTAATTTTATTTTAATGTGGCCATAATACGCCGTCGTATGATACTGGAATCATGTTACCAATTTATTTTTTTTATTCAAAAAAAACTTTTTTGGTTTGGTACGCAGCCCTTCTTTCACTTGTAATGTGTGTTTTCTCTCTGATTTTGCTTTCAGAGATAACATTGTGGCATTAGAGTGGGACTGGAGAGTAAATTTTAATCTGTTGTTTTAAACAACCAGCGTTGGATACTCTTGTCGTAAATACTTACTTTTGACATAATTTATTGGCGGTAAAAGCTTCTTCAGTATCTAAATCCATTTCAGCCGAAGAAAAACAGATTTGTTCACTCAGTTTGGACTGTTTTTGTCCTACTTTGTGATTAAAGTTGTTTAATTTTCTACCATTTAACTCTCTTTAAGGAGTATGACAATTTTTTAAACTACATTTGTAATGTCAAACAGTGCTGATGTAACTTTATTTAATCAAAATCAGTGATGGATCGCTTTATTTGAACATTTTTATTTGTTTTGTATCCTATTGTGCTCATACCTCTAACATGCGACACAAAGCCACAGGGCCTGAGCAACAACTACAGACTCTATGCCTCCTCCTTCAAAAATGCAGTTATTTAGATTTAGTTTATTTTATTTACACCCATGTGACCTGATCATTAGCAACATGCTTCGGTTTGATTAAGCCTTAAAGTTTCCCTTCATGCCTCGATGCGTTTCATTCACACACGGCCTCACGTGACTGAGCGAATGTGGCGTTTGCTCCTTACCTCCCAAAGCGTTCAGATATCTCAGGCGTTGTGCGACCTTTGTTCGCTCTTACTGATTAAAGGGATGATTGGACAGTTTTTAGCTGTTTGTTTTGTCTTGTCTGATGTTCTTACAACTGTTTTTTCTGAAGAAAGACAAATGGAAAAATCTGTATGAAAGGAGGGAATTGCTACGTAACGACGTGTTGCACATTTTAAAAGAAGGGAACTTGAGTAACTGGGACGATCTCTAACTGTAATGAAGTTGTTATATTTACAGTAATATTTTGATATTGTTGCATCCTGTGTGTTTTATGCGTACTTGTACAAATAAGTAGATCGTCAAGTGTCCTGACTGCAGTTAATGTGGATGAAGAAAAGTCCTCCTGGGTTCAATTTGTATGTATAAGATGATTAATCTGCTTTTGGATGCTTTTTAAAAAATATTGACAATATGACATACCTTTTTACCAAAGTTTATACCATGTTTGTCCTACTATTGAAAATATATCAAATACTGTCAATTTCTCAATAAAAGATCATTTTCAGTCTCTGCTTTACCTGATTCAATTATTAGCTCATTGAACATTATTTTCCACATTAGTGGGACATCCCTTACATATTTAAACCTACATTATGATGTAAATATATTTTATAGAAAATAGAATTATTGAAAACAGTGTATTATTCAAAGGTTTGTGTCTTGATAATAAATTGTGCTAAGCCGTTTTCACCTGGCGTTGACACATAAGATTATTGGTTAGATTTGTACGTATTGCATGTAATCGGACTAAACTGTTAAAAGTAATCAATTCTTGTTAAGCCAATCTTAATTTTATGACTTTTTGATCACTGACTAACAAAAGCTGTCCAAGTATAAGGACATAAATAAACCTAATGAATATTGAACTAATTAACTTGATATTAGACATCCTAACAGCTATTTACCAATAAGAAATTCAAATAATATTAATATATGTGGTAGATAAAGCATATTCCTAAAAGTACTTCATATTCAGAAAAGGAAAAATCGAGAGTTTAAAAAAAATACTGTATATATGTGCAAACGATAAATGAAAAGTAGTAGTAAAACTGATGTTTTGAATATGAAGGAAATTGTTGGTATTACAATGAACAGAAGTACTAAATAAATCAACCAAAATAGGAATAACAGTTGTGTACATAAAATGTAATCGTGTGAAAACAGCTTCCGGTTTCCTGGTGGATGTTGGTCATTATTTTAAAATGTTCTGCATTAAAGGTAAATATCCGGATATCAAGTTTTATGAGAGTTTGTTTACATTTTGAATCTGGTCTGCCTTCAGAGCACGTCGAAACTACATTTCCCATCATTCTTTAAGTCCCGGAAGTGCCTGCGCTATGCACCGGATATCAGCAGGCGGCGCCCCGTGCAGGCCCTTTTCCGTCTCAGAGAAGTGAGGTCCAGAACGGCGGACACAAGTGAGTCTAAAAATATAATTTTACTGTCCTTTACCGCCACAAACACGACCGCTGTTGGATCTGTAAGAACTATAACGTTCCCTGTTGTCGATAGAGTCCAAGCAGATTATGTAGTTTAGTCTTAAAATGTTAAGAAACCTTTTGAAAGCGACCTGAGCTGACAACAGCGGTTAGCATTAGCGAGAGGCTAACGGGTTAGCACATGTGGGGACTGCGCGGCGGTGTGTTTCGGGTTTAGTTTAACATGTATTTAACACAAGTGTTTTTGTAGCCACAAACCAGTCGATTAATGATAGTTCCCCCAACTTAAAGTCTTCCAGCTGTTTATTTTCAATCATATACCAAGTTAATTCAGAATAATTTTGGGTATGTCCTGAAGGCCCTACATCAGCAGAACACAAAACCACTGAACAGTCAGAAAAATTAAAGAATTTAATAAACTTACCTATGGTTTCGAAACTGTGAATTATGCGTTAAAAGCAGGGGTGGGGGGACTTCAGTCCTTGACGGTCGAATTCCTGAGATTTTAAGATGTGTCCCTGGTTTAAACCAGTGTGTTGTCATCAGAAGCAGATAACGAGCCATTCATTAGTTTCAGGTGTGTTGGAGCAGGGACACATTTAAGTCTCAGGAATCCGTCCCCTGCCTTAAAACCCAATATTTCACCTAATTTGATATCAGTATTGTTGATTCCTCCGAGCGAGCAATGATTTACAGTTACATCTGTAGCGTTTTTAATTAAAAATGTGCAAATGTTCAAGAATGTATGCAAGATTGCATGATAAATTCAAGGTTACGTTGGTCCTTTGTTACATTTTATCGCTACTTAATTATATACCATTAATAACCATTATATTTATAGTGCAAATTTTGACCTCCAACGTGCTTGCATTTTAGTCATTTGTGTATTGATCAGGATTATATGGTTTAAAGGCAGTTTGGAGAATATGCTCACATTTAAGTGTTCTAATTAATACACACTTTTTGGCTAAAATTTCAGTTCGTCACTATTAGGAATGCATATTTATTTTTGCAGAGCTGTATATTCAGTTTGTAATATTGATAGTTCTAAATGTGAAAAATTAATGCTGCACTTGTACATGGTGAACGCTTAATACCCAAACCATCTCAATTATGCCTATTCTATTTCTGACTGCTGGCATTTTAAAGTATGTGACTTAGTGTCTATTACATAATAAACACATCAAACACATCTGATCCATTAGTTTTTAGATTAATGTATGCATTAATTCTAAATCCAATCTAGAACACTTTGTATTGGGTTCATTACAACGTCAGGATTGTTTCTAAGATTCAGGCATTAGTTAATGGTTTTGTCTTGTGTTTTAGTGACGACGACTGAGTGGGAGACTGCCCCGACCGTGGCTGAGACCCCAGAGATCAAACTCTTCGGCAAATGGAGCACCGATGATGTTCAGATCAATGACATCTCTCTACAGGTGAGCATCAAGAAGTTTCACATGCACTGTCAATCACCCAAACACAGCGAGGCTAGAGTCACGCCTCGACATGCTCCCGTTGTCCTGGTGTGCTAGAGTACTCGCAGAGGAAAACTGTCTCTGCTATTCGTTGACTGTGGCCTGCAGTGGCTCAGCCAATCACCAGCTTAGATACACCTGCCGCCATCAAGCTAATGTTAGCCGTCCGCGTGTAATAAAACATGCTAACAATGCTGTCCTGTGCTGCAGGATTACATTGCCGTCAAAGAGAAATACGCCAAGTACCTTCCACACTCTGGAGGACGTTATGCCGCCAAGCGTTTCCGTAAGGCTCAGTGTCCCATTGTGGAGCGTCTCACCAACTCCATGATGATGCACGGACGCAACAACGGAAAGAAGCTCATGACTGTTCGCATTGTGAAGCATGCGTTTGAGATCATCCACCTGCTGACAGGAGAGGTACTACTTCTACATGAATGTGTTACCAACTAACCATGGATTCATCCAGTCATTGTTTTTTATTTGCACTGTAGGTGAGCAAATTGACAGTCTTTGAATTATACAGTAGAACACTTGTCAAATCCGAGCTGCATAGAAAATAACAGTGACAGCAAAAACATGACTCATTGTGCAAATCAACTAATTCAGTTGTAGATATACAAATTCAATGAAACTGCACGTTTTCTGTCAGGTCACAGTTCTGCTACATCTATAGCACATGATGGTCGTTTTTTATTTCAAATTTTTACAAGTACTTTCAATCTTTCAAAATCCTACAATTTTCCCCAAATTAAATGAAAATTGGTCACAAAATCAGGGAAATTTAAGCTCCTGCAGGGATTGATGTCACATGAATGATTAAATTTACCGCCGCTAATCTGTGGCCCACTTGAGGTTGAACTGGTCCCTATTTTGCCCCTGAACTAAAATGAGTTTGACACCCCTAAAAAAGACGTTTTTTTAGATGCACATATGTCCTAAGAATGAGCCTATTAGGTGTTCCCATTATGACAGCTGTTTTGTGCAATTCTTTCCTAATCATTAAGACAACATGGGAAGCAGATAATTAACTAAAGCAAATTGTCGTATCACAATAAATGTGTTAAACGTTTTAAAGACACCGGCCCTGCTTAGTTTTTCTGGTGTTGGTCCTTGAACGTCTTTTACCATATTGTTTGTTCCAAAACAAAATGGTTCTTAAATAAGTGTGTAGTTTTTGATTGGCAGCTCTGAAGCTTAATGTCAAATGTTTTTATGTACAACCACAAACTCCTCCTCCTCCTGCCTGTGTTCCCAGAATCCCCTGCAGGTGTTGGTTAACGCCATCATCAACAGTGGACCCCGTGAGGACTCCACTCGTATCGGACGTGCTGGTACCGTGAGGAGGCAGGCTGTGGATGTGTCTCCTCTCCGCAGAGTCAACCAGGTAAAAAAAAAAAAAAAGAGCTGCTAGCTCCTTTTTGGCCACATTTCACATCTAAGCTACTATCAAACCAGAGAAGATTCAGTCCTGATGTGTTTACCGAGGCTAGAGTCACACCTGGATATGATCCGTTATCCTGGTGTGCTAGAGTGCTCGCAGAGAAAATGTCTTTGTATATTCATTGGCTGTAGTCTGCTGTGGCCCAGTCAATCACCAACTCAGACACATCACTCCATGTTTGTTGGGCATCATCACATTAACGCTGTCCCTTCCTACAGGCCATCTGGCTGCTGTGCACAGGAGCACGAGAAGCTGCTTTCAGGAACATCAAGACCATTGCAGAGTGTCTGGCTGATGAGCTGATCAATGCAGCAAAGGTTTTTTTTTTTTTAAAATTCCTTTTTACATAATGTGAGCCTCTCAGCTCTCTAGACGTGTGTTAACTGCTGTTCTTTTCATATTTCCAGGGTTCATCAAACTCTTATGCCATCAAGAAGAAGGACGAGTTGGAGAGAGTGGCCAAGTCCAACCGTTAAACGTGTTCGCTTTCTAACAAAGAGAAATAAATTTGAAGAAATGTCTTTGGATTGTTTTTGATGACTTAGAAGTGTAAAAATGTAACATCTTATAATTACGATCTCTCCCAAATCTTGATTCTAGTTTTCATTTTGATGAAGTTGAAAAGCTTTGCTTAAATTACAGCCAGATTAGATATTTTAGGTTGCTGTATTGCTTTGTTCCTTTTTGTAAAATGACAGTAAAAGACAAATACAAACCCCAACTGGTCACCACCGAGGACTGCTTTAAATGGAAAAACCTGAAAGTAAACTTAATTTTAAAAGAGAAACTGATTTATTCACTTGCAATAATCATGTATGAAATGGAATATAGATCATTTCAAAACAAAGTTCAGGTGAAATGTGGTATTTTATTATTTTGCATGCTAAAAACACAAAAGCAAATACAAATCTGCCTTTTCTACATTTGGCCGCTAGGTCAGAATTGTCCCCACAAAAGCTAACGTGATTTTCAGAGTTCAAAATAGGCAAAACTGTTGGCCTGAACGCTCAAGTGAAAAATACAAACAGGTGAGATAAAAATGAGATTACATTACTGTAGTTTCTCTAAACTTAAAAGCAGGTAGTCATTTTACATGCTGCACCAAACCTATCTAATCTGTGAATTATTAACTAACGAGTCAAAAGTGAAGCAGTCGTGCTAAAGATCAGATTGGAGAGATTCCTCCAACAATAAATATAAAATTTACTTGGTAAGGGGCGGTAAAGCTTTTAGAAATGTGTGTGTTTCCTGTCGATGAGGAGGCAGTGTGAGGAGAGAACTGCTCCCAGTTTAGAGGCTTCACTGCAGGCCGTGGGCAGGAGTGTGTAATCCTGGAGCTTCTGGAACGCCTGAAGACAAAGAAAAACAGTTTTCTTTTTCTTTAGATGATAATGCTACAGTTCAGTCGTGGAGAGCTTCTATTCTGCAAGTTTTACATGTCTGCTCGAAAGCCTGATAATGTGCTACATTTACCCAGATCTAAAATCTTATGGTAGTGTTTTTCAACCTTGAGCTCACCTGAAGTGTCCAGTAATGGATTAAAAAAAACTTTTTAAATTATTCTTTGACATAATATTAAACAACTGTATACTTTCACTCTGTCAAATAAAAATCTAGTTAATAATAAATGGAATATAAAAATATTTGACCTGGCACAACTATTTATAATACAGTATAACAAACATGTCTAGGGTCCACAAAGTATTGGTATCAAAATGGGGTCACGAACCAAAAAAAAAAAAAAAAGGTTGGGAACCACTGCTTTGTGGGTTCTTTACTTTCAAAGCAAAGAAAATTGTCCCAGTTGAATAATTCAGTTTCCCAACAAAGAAATAAAACTAGTTGATGCTCTAGGACTCACTGAAACGCTGTCGGGACATTCCTCCACCGGTCGGTGCAGCAGGAAGTCGTGTTTGGCCGGACCTTTGATGTAAACACAGTTTGCTGCAGATTCTTCAGGAACCGTGAGGACCTCGTAGTGATGATCAGTCAGCTGCTCCATCATCTGTGTACAAACACACAGACGCTGCATAACTTGGACAAAAATGTAGCTAGATATGGAACAAAAGCAGGAAAGTGACGCTGCACACAGAGATGCTTCAGACTTAAAACACTAACCCTGAGCGTCTTCTTGGCGCCGTCACTGTTGCTGATGATGATAGTGTCGGGGCCGCCCATAGAGCAGATGTTCTTCAGCCGTGCTCCACCACACACTGGAACGGTGGACACTGCGAAGTCCTGAACAATCACGTGGAATGGCTTTGAAACTTTTACTGAGCTGATGGAGAAACTCAACTAACATTTTTGGCAGTTTGCAAATATAGAAGTTGCAATATTTTTAACTGAGTTTAAAGGTGAATCAGCATGTTCAACAGGTGGTGCTACTAAAGGAGAGAATGTTTTCTTTTCTACACGCAATCATCTCAAAAAAACAAGTGAAATCTGTTCATGTTAAGAGCATGACCTAATACAGCATGCTGTATAAAACTATTCAGCAAGCTCCGCTCTAATATTAAGAAATACATGTGCTCTAATGCACAAATATGACATTTATCAAGATTAGGTTGAGGCTAAAGGTTATTTTTGTAAAGAACATTAAAAAAGAAGTCATTAATAAAAATTTAAAAAAAAGTTATCTTAAGAATACCTAAAATCAGAGGTTATGCAAAAAAATCTAAGTCAAACTAGTGCAAGCATGGCAACAACATTATAACCGAGGTAAAGTATATAATAATAAAATACACTAAACTATTGCAATTATGATAAACACCATAAGGCTACAGTACGGCATAAAAAAATAATGAAAATTAACAAACAAATAATCATAAGGCCCTAAAAACTAGTGAAATGATGACATATTATAATGCAGGGTAAATACAGTAGCTACAACTAGTGCAATGTTTTACACTCATTTGACAACATAGAAACTTGTTAGGTTAAGCATTTTTTATATATAAATAATTTAAATGTCATCTATAAATAAACTAAACTGCTTTTCAAACAGAATGCAGAACTAATCTCGTTTTCTCTTAATAGGTTTTCAGTTTGAAAAAAAAAAAAAAAAAGACCAATTACTGCCCTCTAGTGGTTACATTGTGATAATATTCCCTTAGCCCAGGTGAACTGCAGGTGTGAACTCTCACCCTGAAGGTATCTGCCAGCACTTCAGCTCCTCTGCGGTTCGTGTGCGATGAGATCCCCACGAAGAACTCTCGCCCCGTGAAGAGGACGTCACTGCCCTCCAGAGTGGCTCCTCCAGTGTCTCCCTCCACGTCCCCCATCTCCACCACAGTGAGGTGGAGCTCAGACATCACCCTCCTCACTGCCTCAGCCTGATGGAGAACAGGAAGAAAAAACAACTATGAGCATCCAATGGTTTGAGATTTGTGGGAAATATTAAAAATAATATCAAAATACATCTTTTTAGTTACTCTGTTACTTTTTTCCCTCCAGAGGTTGAGAATGCACCCAAATTAAACAACAAATGTAATCAATTACATTTTTTGTATTGATTTTGAATTGTGTATTTCTCTTGTTTTCTCTTTATAGTGTCTTTGCACATTCACTGCTATCATTTTAAAATAAATAAATAAATACATTTAATTTAATCTGTTCACAAACCTTTATCAATAGTTTGAGTCAGACATGATAAAACATTACACTTGTAATACTAACCTTTATTATCATTTTCAGTTTAAATCCAAATCTATCAGCAAGAAAAGAGATGAAGAGACAAATATATGGGATTCTTTTTCCAACGCTAAATGTAAGAAAAGCTTTGTAAAAGCATAGGTAGAGTTTTAGATTATTGCCAGGGGGAGCAAAAAAATAAATAGAATTTAATATATATACCGTCTTGAGATTTGAGCCAACCACAATGTGTTTAACATATACAACCAGAATATTTGCATTTCCTGAAGAAAATGCAAGTGAAGCATTAGCATTACCCTAACGTTAACATTAACCTCGCAATAGCATTAACCTCATGTTAGCATTAACCTAACATGAGCATTAGCCTAGCAATAGCATTAACCCAGCATGAGCATTTGCCTAAAGTTAACATGCTAGGTTAGCATTAACCAGTAAAATCAGCTAGAAGCCCAGTATGAAAGGAAAAACCAGTAAAACCAGTTAGAAATCCAGTTTACACAGCCTTAAGTTGAAAAAAGTGGTTGAAAAAGTTGAAATCGGTTGTAGCTGAACATGTTGAAGGTTCAAGGGTTTGAATCAGTTGAAGAATTGCTGGGAATGAAGGGCTTAAAAGTTGAAAAGGTTGAAATTTCCAATGTAAGTCGATAGGAGCAAAAAGTTGATCGTTAAAACAACTCAGTCCTTTACTGAGTTAATTTGTTACTTTGAACTTTACTTTGATCTCTTGACATGTTTCGACTGTCAGGAGATCAAAGTAAATTTCCTGAAAAAAAAAAAAAAGGTGTCTGCATAAATAAAATCTTAACATATTGTTTAAAAAAAGAAGACAAAGTGAACTTGCGGGGATTATGAGACTAAATCTATGTTTAGGTTGAGGTTACTTATTGTGGGTATTTGGAAAATGTCTAAAAAGTCACACATTAAAGAAAATGTCTATTTGTATGGTTGCCGTGCGGACAACCCCCTGGTGCTATTGGTACGGTTACGAAGTACAAGTATGTAGCATCTTAGGGTTAGGTTATAACCCAATATCGCAACCATTTTTAGGGTTAGGGTTAAAGTTTGTCTTAGTCACGTGACCTGAACTGGCCAAATAGGGGTGCTACATACGGATAGAATGTCGGTATATTGATACGGCAACCGTGCAGATAGCCACTGCCAACATTAAACGACTTGTTGTGACATCACCTCGCTGCGTCGCTGCTGTCTGAAAGGCCTGGTGATGAGTGCCGTGTCGCCCTGGATGACGGCCACGTCCTCCATCCTCCAGCTGTCTGGCAACTCTGGGTCGGGGGGGATCTCCACCAGCTGCAGCCCCACCTTCTGCCTCAGAGCTCCAGTCAGGCAGCCGAACTGACGCTTGGCTTTGGCCAGATCCACCGAGGCCTCGGCGTTCTTACAGCCGTCACCAAGCGTCGTCCCAAAGGTCTCGGGGATCCCTCGCACCACAGCGTGGGTGAAGCGACCGTAGGGACACACGTTCGCCATGATTTCTAATCTTTAGTTTTCTGACAAATAAATGATGAAAGATTATCTACAGGAGGAAAACTAAAAAAAAAAAAAAAGCAGTGCCTGAGTTGTTGAGTTAGACGAGATGAGTCAGGAGGAGGAGAAGGAGCTTCTTCTTCATCCTCTTCCTGCTGCTTCACTTCTTATTTCTGATGTTTTTCACTCATCTGACTGAACAAACCAGAGGAAACAGGCGACACCAATCTGTAGGATGAAAGCAGACAGACGCATTAGGAGCAAGACAAACAAAAAAACTGTTTATTCATCAACAATTAACCACTTCAAATTCAAAACCGCAGCTACTAGTTCCAGGCTGGTGCTTAATTGCCTCAACTCAAAAACCAGTTTGTCTCCTTGACTAAAAGTGTCAGATTTCAAATCAATCATTTCCAATGCAAAATGAAATGTAAAACAGAAATGGACGTCTTTGAACAGAGAGAGGACGGGACACTATCACTCAAAAAAAAAAAAAAACGCAAAAAAAGGAGGTAAGGATATAGTATAGCATAAAAACATTTCAAACGCCAAAAAATAAAGCGACAATAAACACATACAGATACAGCAGTAGGAGATGAGTCGGCAATTTTTTTTTTTGCATTGCCATTTCTGATCAATACCCAGACACTTTCTTGGGTTCAGGTTATGTTTTCTATTATGTCGTTACCCACATGGTACATTTAGCACGGCACTGTTTTAGACTTTGTGATGAGATGTTTACTGTATGCAATGGAACCATCACAAAAATTATTAACAAAAAAAACGGTGGGGGTTGACAGTATTTTTTACCATTTAGTTGAGGTTTTTTTTTTTTTTTTTTTTGCTTGTACTTGAGTATTTTATGTATGACTTACTTGTACTTTTACTGGAGTACAATATTAATCAAGTAACAGTACTACTTCAGTAGGATATATTAGTACTATTTATAACTCTGCCATGAAGTCAAGTCTCATCCAAATAAATAAATAAAGCAAAGAGTGACAAAGCTGTTGGAAAGTAGACTTATCACAATAAAAGCAGCCAGGAGCAACTCTAAAGAACTCGTGTCAAACTCAAGGTCCGGGGCCCAAATCTGGCTCTTTAGAGCATCCAATTTGGCTCACAGGAAAAAGTAAAAATAACAGAGAAAACATGAATTATTGTGTAAATTGTGAAATAATCCAGTTGAAGCTATCTAAAAAAAAAAAAAAAAAAAAAAAATCAACTTTTTTTTTTTTTTTTTCCAATTTAATGAAACTTCACAATATTATTCGGGGTTTTGCATTTTTCCTTTATTTATATCACATGAATGCAGTCATTTTTAAGTGCAAATTGTAGAAAGAATTCTCAATTTTGCAATTTCTCACAAACCATTCCACAAATTTTACTCTAAATTACACAAAAATTGGTAACAAAATCAGGAATTGCTGAAGTGAATTGAACCGATATTGAAAACTGGGGCACAATAATGTAAAGTTGTAATATTAAAAATGTGTTGCTGTCGTAATCAAAATTAAATTGTAATTGAGTTTAGATAATTGACTTTGTAATTGCCATGAAAATTCTATAAAAATGTTCAATCATAATTTAACGTAAAACTGGGGAACCATGTTACAGTTCTACACAGATGTAGTTAATTATTAAAATAAGTTTAATATCAAGCTTTCCCACATTTTACCATTAAAAAGAAAAAAAACCTAAAAATATTAAAACCTATAATTTCATTGATTAAGACAATTAATAGGAAAATAATGAGAATGAGATGATATATATTAGTTTTTAGTGTGTTTTACAGCTGATTTAGGAAGGTTTACTTTTATTATGTTGTTTATTTCAGGCTGAGTAATTGTGATTATTTGTAATTTAATTTATAGTAATTGAGAACGTAATTGTAATTGACTTACTGAGGATAGAAAAAAATAATTGTAATTGATTTATGGGGGGGGGGGGGGGGGGGGGGGGGGAATGCTAGTCACTGTAATTGTAATTGATCATGGACAATTAAAAATGTAATTGTAACTGAAAAATGTATTTGACCCCCCAACAGTGATCACCCACTGAGAAGCTGTAGAGAAGGAAGAGCTTATGCAACAAGTATAAGTATTTCAGAAATGTCTTTAATGTGTTTAAAGTCATAAATAATGAGGCTTCAGGCTCGGTTTCAAGTGTAAACACTGAGAAAGTTAGAGTTTGAGGAGAAGGACAAACCCAGCAGAGAACCGCCCTGCAGCTCTAAACGCTCCTCTCACACTTCTTATCATGATGTTCCTCATCTTTCCAACATGAAAACACACACACTGGTTTGTGTACCTGATTCCAGCTCAGTTCTTCCACCTCCAGTTGTTTCCTCCTCACTTTAATGTCATTTTCCAAAGCGGAGCAGTTCCCGTTACTCTGTCCTCCTGCTCCTTTTTTCCCCTCAGACAGTCACACATTTAGTCCAAACAAAGAGTGTGCACAGAAGCACATCCTCCTGAGACTTTCACAATAAAACGCATACTAGCATGAATCTGCAACTTTTATTGTATGTTATTGTATGAGGCGCCGATTGTAAAGATGCGTATGGATTAATAAACGCCACCTTTTCGCAACATTTAGCAACAAACCACGTTTCAAAATGCATGTGGTTTTTTTTTTTTTTTTTTTTTGCGTTACTTTTAACCATATTTACTAAATTGTGATTTTTACTTTTCTCATAAAAATTTGACACGAATGTTAAATATGAAATCTAAATGTTAAATCTAAATCTAAAAGTAAAATGTCGATACTGCGGATGAATTTGCATTTTAGCAAAATATTTAGTTTCACCCTGACATTTAGATTTAGATTTAACATTAGATTTAGATTTAACATTGACGTTATATTGTATTGTTACGAGAAAAGTAAATATCACAAAATTCACAAACATTGCCGTAAATCTGGTCAAAAGTAACCAAAATAATAATAATAATAATAATAATAATAATAATAATAATAATAATGCACATACGTTTATTAAATGTGATATGTTGCTAAGTGTTGCAAAAAAGTTGCTGATTTTTTTTTTTAGCTTGCGCAACTTTTGTAAAGATTTTGCATAAAGCCAAACATTAAGAACAATACTAGATTATGGAAATGAACCTATGCAAAAAAAGTTAAAATTTTACCACATTTCTATCCTGTTCAGTGTTACCAAAACACTGGAATGAGAAACATACGTATTGTAAGATTCGTGTCTTTATTATTCAATAATAATGATAATAATAATAATAATAAAAGAAATTAAATCAAAAGAAAAACCACTTGAATAAAAAAAACCTTTTCAATAAAAAAATAAAAGTTTACTTCAATCAAAAATAAATATTTTCAATCATAAAAAAAACGTGTTCAAATGCAAATAATATTTGAAACCCAAATAATTGGATTTGAACACATTTTTTTCTTTGATTGAATAATAACAACAGCAGCACAAAAATATTTGAACGCCCCACAAAAACAGAAACGAACTCTCTAACCGACAACGAACCCATGACATATTAGCTGTGAGGCTATGGTTAACCACTTTACAACGAACAAAAACCTAAACTTTTTAATCATTTTAACATATCATACAGGCATACAACAGTTTAACAAAAAAAAAAAAAAAAAAATCAAAATCAAAATCAGATATGAATATTTGTTTTGAAACTATGTTAAAATAACGTTTTAAATCACATTATTTCAGTTAATTGCTTGTATTTAGTCTAAATGCTAATAGTGTTTCCCATCCCTACGGATTATTATTATGTTTTGCACTATTTTTTTTTGTTTACTTGCATGCATGAACTATTAGTACATAATCATTGTGATGAAAACAAACTGGGAACTATTTTAGTTGTTTTTTTCTGGGGAAAAAAAAAAAAAAAAAAAATCCCTAATTGGTTTCCATGCTTTTATTTTGACATCCACGGCTGACAGCTTTTCCGGTCTCTTCTGCTCTGTGATCCTGAACTTGACGGACTGTGTCTCTGCTCCTCCCTCCATCCCCCACATCCTGGACGGATTCAATCAGACTGATTTCACTTCAGTTCTGTTGTTGTTTTTACACATTTGTATGATTTGTTAAAAGGTTAAACCTGTGAGGAAAACGTTAAAACGTTAAAAAGGTCAAAGTAAGTCTCTGGTGTTGAAGATGACCAGATGAAAACTTCAAAAAAGTAGAAAAATAAATAAATAAATAGAAATAAAAGTTCAAAGGTCAACCCATGTTTCTAAAGTGTCTAACTAAAAATATTCATTATTAAAGTCAAAAGTGGAAAAATAAAAGAAAGTTTGACCACACCCAAAGGAAAATACACACAAAGAAACAAAATTGGCAAAAATAATAAAAAAAATTAGTTACTCAAAGGGCCATAATATTTTTTTTTTTATTACTTTTATTATTTTTTTACAACACAATAGTGACAAATGTTGAGGGTTAATAAACCCTTCATCAAAACAATCAGAATATAAGGGACATTTTGTCGAGTATAATAATAATAATAATAATAATAATAATAATAATAAATCACCAACATGTAAAAAAAAAACAAAACAACAGGAGAAAAGATCCTCAACAGGCACAGGAAAAATATACTTACAAAAATCAATGCAAATATCAACTGTACACAATAACTGAGCAAAGTCCAAAGTGACATTAAAAGATGCTGAAATAATTCTTAAATAATCTTAATAACAAAGATAAGATGAATGAATGAATAATAATAATAAATAAAATAAAATAAAATAAAATAATAATAATTATTTTATTTATTTTATTAATAAGTCCTTTTCAAACACTCCAAGACACTTTACAGTTGTTAAAACAATTACACACAAGTCAAAAAAGAAACTAAAAACAATAAAAGTAAATACAGAAAATACATAATGTATTAATATTACAGTTTGATTTAGAAGCTCCAAAACCAGTGTTTTTTAACCTTGGGGTTGTGACCCCATGTGAGGTCATCTGAAATGTAAACAACTACTGATTAAAAATATATATCTTAAATATTGTTATTTTTCAAATTAAAACACAATCTTAAATCACTATTCTATACTTTCGCTACAAGTTCAGTTCAAATGCTGTATATACACTTATATACACTAATCCTATACTCCATATTTATAACACAGTTTAAAAAACATCATCAATGATCAAATGTTTTTGGGTTTGCCAGAAATGTGTGATATCAAAATGAAGTCACACTCAAAAAAAAAAAAAGAAAAAAAAAAAAAGGTTGGGAATTGCTGACTTAAACTTTATGAGCACCGCAACTTTGTAGTAAATTAATAAATTGACTTTGTGAAAAAATAAATGTTCGATTATTTATGATTTTCAAAGAAATAAGAAATAAAGCCAATCCTCACACTGACATTTGGATTACAGACTATGGTTTAATATCCTCTATAATCCCATCATATTGTTTGTAGAGGTCAGTGAGACACCACCAGGCTGGACTTTACATGTGAACACCAGCACTGAGTGTCTGAGAGCCATCATGGATTAAAGGATCAACACCACACTGCTCTGTTTTTCTCTGTGACGTGGCACAAAAATAATAATCAGGCTCTTCCTGCAAAAGTAGGTCAGATGATGTTTGCCTGGAGGTAAGTGGATTAAAGGGCTGCTAAACACGCTTTTTGACTTGATTTTTGCCTAAATGTTGCATATTCACTCAGTCTATGTGCAGGTTTGTGTGCACAAAGTGACTTTTTCAGACAATAATGTCTACTTTCAGTTATTATTGTGTAAAGCTACTGCAGACGGATGATGGAGAAGTTTTCTGCTCAAACTGTGTGAGTTGGATGTAGGAATGGAGGGATGTGCATGGATGGATGGATGGATGGAGGGCACAGACGGGATTACAGAGTTTACCATCTGTCCCCTGGCATCCTTCAGCCAACACAAAAACAGCGTCAACTTCCTCCTCAGGTTGGTTTCAAAGGAAAAGAAGCAGATTAGTCTTTTTTTTTTTTTTTTTTTTTAATTACAGTCTATTGATGAGTTTAGCTTTCAAAATAAGAGCTGATAAATAACACAAACATAAATATCAAAATAAAAAAAAGACATGAAAAAGCACATATTTAACTGTTTGTAGTAGTCGTGACCTCAACATGATACTGTATGTGGCTCAAATCTAAAATGAAGACATTTCTGAAACAAAGTTTTATTATTCAGCTTTAGACCAATTTCATGAGATGGTTGTCAATATTTTTTTAAAGTACATTTTTTACCAAGCCAAAAAAGCTAAAAAAAAAAAAAAAAAAAAAAAACGGACATTGACAAATAAAAAAGGTAAAATTCTGTTAAATGCTACATTTTGATCAGTAGCTAAAGAATTAAACCATTTCTTAAGCTTTTATTGTGAAAGAGAAAATACCCTGTAGCCATTTAAACTGGTTAGCACTTATGCTATATTAATAATTGAACATATTGATTCAATAAGTTTATACAAAGGAGCAAGAATATTCTTTGTTTGTGGGTTCCTTCCACATCTAACACAATAAAATAAAGGAAGGAAGGAAAATAGGAAGGAAAGAGGAAAGGAAGAAAGGATTGAAAAGAAAGACAGGAAGGAAAAAGGAAATAAATAAAGACAGAAGGATGGAAAAAAGGAAGGGAAAAAGGTAAAGGAAGGAAGGAAAAAGAAGGAAGGAAAGAAGGAACGAAGGACAGAAGAAAAGAAAAAAGGAAGGTAAAAAGGAAAGAAGCAAAGGAAGGAAGGAAGGAAGGAAGGAAAACCGAAAGGAAGATAAGAAGGAAAGAAGGAAGGAAAAAAGGAAGAATGAAAAGAAAGAAGGAAGGCATAAGGGAAAGAAGCAAAGGAAGAAAGGAAGGAAAGAAAGAATGGAAGGAAGGAAAAAGGAAAAAGAAATGATGAAAAGAAAGAACAAATGCAAAAAAATATAGAAGCAAAGGACGAAAGGAAGGAAGTTAGGCCAGAAGAAAGATAGGAAGGAAAGAAGAAAAGGAGGAAGGAAGTTAGGAAGGAAGGAAGGAAGGAAGGAAAGGGGAAGTGAGTGTAAAATTTTCAGCCTATATTTGAAAAACAAACGTGTCTTGAGATGAAATGTTTATTTTAAAGCTAAGCTATATGGACGATGCATATAAAGCGTAAGATAACGTTTAAATGGTTAAAGCTGCTCCATCATGTGCTGCTGTCAGCAGACGCTCAGTGTTACCATCACGTCTCCCATTACAGCTCAGAGAATAATTCAGTTAGCTCAGCTTCTATCTGCTGACCTCATTCATCTCACAATATTCCATCATATTCAGGGTCACCACCGGTCCATCACATGTGGGGGCTCCCATTAACTGTGTGTGTGTGTGTGACTGTAAACAAACGATGGTACTCCTTATGAAGACATCAGTGCATCAGTGACAGACTGTTACTGAAACTTTCAGAAGATTCAAACAAACATGAGGCCACAGAGCAACGCCTACAGACCATCAGCTGATCACTATTATCTGCTTTAAATGACATTAGAAATGTCAGCGAGGAGAGACACAAAGTCTGTGAATGTGACAGGACGAGTCATAGACCATCCTAATGCGTCTTTATTAAACATTACAGGTCAAGTCGTCCATAAATCTGATCGAGTCGGTACAAATCTGTATGAAATCAAAAGACGGTGAACTATGATGACTCGCTCACATCTTGTACCACTACTGCTGTGCTGTCTTCCTTTGGCAGGTACGTTAAAAACACTACAACCTTTGTTTATGTATTTAGACCTTTTGTCAATTTGTCTTTTTTTTTAGGTTTCATGTCTATTTAAAGTCTGAGCCTTTTAGATTTTCTCTTGTTCAAGAAGAAACTTCTCTGTTTGTACCAATGTTTGAATTAAAATGAAAATATAACTGAAACTGGTGATTTTTTTTGGAGTCTACATATTTACACTTTCAAAGTTTATAGTGCATCCATATTGTCACGAGTCAGAGCGTCAGTGACATGATCAGGATTTGAAAAAAAGGCCAATTTGTGGAAAATATGCAGAAAATAAATAAAGTGTAAATTTGTTTAGTCAGTGTAAAAGTAGTGCTTTATAAAGTGGTTGTAATACATGGTAAAATGGAGAAAAGTATGTCAGATGGTCACTTTATCTGAGCATTGATATGGGGAAAAGGGTTTAGTGTATGATTTTGTTATGTTTGTTTTAAGAGTACTTGTTTTATGTATTTGTGTTGTGGTTTTATTTTATGTTGTTTTTGCAGTTGTCTTGTGTATTTTTGGAGTAATTTTGTAAACTGTTCAGTTATTTTTCATTAGGCATCTTGTGCCACTTTTGGTTATCTTCATGTATTTCTGTTGTCATTCGATACACTTTTGTCAAACTTTTGTTGTCCGGTGCATTTTGTGCATAGTTGTGTTGTCTGTTGTTGGTTGATATTTAGGTATTTATGTTATAATTTTAAATCAATTTTTTTTTGTGTCAATTTTTTCTGTCATTTTGTATTTTATTTTATTTTGAGTCATTTTATCTATTTTTGCTGACCTGTGAATTTTTCTGTAATTTTGTTTTTTTTTTTTATTTTATTTTGAATCATTTTGTAAATTTCTGTTCTGTATTTTTTTAAATGCATTTTAGTCACCTCATTTATTTTCTGGTTCATTTTGACTATTTTTGTTGTTTAATACATATTCCTGTTGTTTTGTTGCATTTTTTTTTTTTTTTTTTTTTTGTAATTTTACGTGTATTAATATTTCCTTTATTAGTACAGAAAATATGTGTAACACAACTAATCCGCTAGAGGGCGACAACGACTTGATTTAAGAAAACCGATTTAGAAAAAATGTGTATTTACGTATTAAAAGAAGCCAAACTGACCTGTGTTTTATCCCTGACACTCATTGGTTATTATTGATCAGCTTGTGTTTGTGTTTCTCAGCGAGTTTGCGCTGTTACACATGTGTGTTTCCAGCCATTTCTCCTCTGGACTGTTTGAAGTTTCCTGTTGAATGTCCAGCAGGACAGCGATGTATGTCCAGTGAAGCCACCGGGAAACGAGGTAAAGCTGCACATGCTAAAATAAACAGAAACTTTTCACAACATTTAGCTACAAACAACGTTTACTGATTTACAGCAATATTTGTGAAATTTGTGATATTGTTTTTCTCATAAAAAATAAATGTTATATCTAAATGTTAAATCTAAATGTAAATGTTGTATCTAAATGTTAAATCTAAATGTAAATGTTACATTTAGACATAAATGTTAAATCTAAATCCAAATGCTAAATGTTAAATCTAAATCTAAATGCTAAATGTTAAATCAAAATATAAATGTAAATGTTCAATCTAAATCTTAAACTTTGAATCTAAATCTAAATGCTAAATTTGAAATGTAAATGTTAAAACTAAATCTAAATGTTAAAACTAAATGTTAAGTCTAAATGTTAAATGTAGATCTAAATCTTAAATTTATATCTATATCTACAGTTATCTATATCCACTTTGTACAGTTTCTAATCTTTTAGCTTTACACTTGGCGACCAATTTTATATTTTGAAAGTGCTCTGCGATGACTTTGGTTGTAATTTGCGCTAATAAATTTGAATTGAATTGAACATTTAGATTTAGATTTACATTTAAAATTTAGATTTAACTTTTACATATAGATTGATTTTTCATGTGTACACATTTTCAACAATGATATAGAACATTCTGTTTTACATGAATTTCTGTCACATACTGTATGAAAGAAAAATAAGCTAATTGTTCACAATATGTCGGCTATGAAAAAGTGACCAAGTTTTTACACCACATAATTATCTACCAATTGTCTACTGTACAAATTAACAACAAACCTACTACAACTGTCTGTTTGTGAGGAAATGGTGCTAATACTAAGTGGGCTTAAAAAGTTTTCATCTGACTGTATTTGTCTCTCAGGGGCCCTGCAGCTGAACATGTATGAGAAGAGCTGTGCCGTGCCCACCCAGTGTGGTGTGAGTGGACAGAAATACGCCTCAGGGATCTACTTCAACTACACCAACCTGTGCTGTGACACTGACCTGTGTAACGCTGCTGTGACCCCGGCCGTCCTCACATGGAGCTCCATCACTCTGTGTCTGATGCCAACACTCGTCCTCCTGCTG
Source organism: Gouania willdenowi (assembly GCF_900634775.1). Taxonomy (NCBI): domain Eukaryota; kingdom Metazoa; phylum Chordata; class Actinopteri; order Blenniiformes; family Gobiesocidae; genus Gouania; species Gouania willdenowi. The sequence continues at coordinate 6,877,787 of NC_041054.1, forward strand.
GGATGAAACCAGAGATCATACTGGAATACTGTCATGTTGTTTTAATACAGTTTATAACACATACACAAACATTACAGCCTGGTTATTGTCAACCAATGTGCAGCAAAGGCATTAGACTTAGGGTCAATTTTAAAATCTTAATAGAGGTAAAACTATATATATATGTAAAGTGTATATAAAATACAGTATATAAAAACATAATAAATATAATATAATATAAAGATAAATGATAAAAAATCTGATTAAATCAGAATGAAGAGAACATAAACATTGATTTTCTTTAAATTTACAACAATTTCCACACTCTGCTCCGAATGTACAAACCTTCTGCTCAGAGGCCACATTGATACTCATAGACAATCAAGGATTGCATATATTGTCAAAAATGCAATAAAACGATATTTTTGATAAAGATTTACCGGTACTCAAATTACTAAATATTTTTATTTTTTCAGCATCACTAATTCGTAATATCAAAAAAGAAAGAATTCTTTCAAATTTTGTTGAATTTCTTTAGTTTCACACTGTGCGCAGACTTTGGAAAAAAAACAAAAGAAATAAAGTTAGATAACTACAAAGCACTGAATGTGTTTTTTTTTTTTTTAATGCTGTAATAACCTTAAAATCTATAACCTCTCTAACTCCTCTGTTTCCATGTTGGACGTTGTAGCCTATAGTTATTAAATTATATTCATATATTTAGATAACATTTAACGTCATTGAGTCCCTTTACTGAATAAACTAAGTGGCATCGTGTTGAGTCTGTGTGAAAACTTTTATTTTGAAGGTCCTCCACCCTCAGATCCTGTGCGATAGGCCTACTCAAAACTAAAAAATACTCTCACGAATGCTGAAGAACACACAAGACAACCATGGCTTTATTATCAAGATATTTTATTGAGGCAGTAATAAATGTGACATCATGAAATATTCAAAGTACAAAAACGCATTTCCTTTGTGCTATTAGCTTGTTTTCATGGCAGAGTTAAACGTACAGGGTTAGCGTCCACACAAACATCTATTGCATTCAACCTGTGCACTTTTTAGTAGGTTTGCTACTGAATAAATGATTACAAAAACAAAAAAACAGCAGAAATTATTTAGTAAATGCTAATATATATGAAATATATATAAAAGAAAATGCGAGGGGGAAACATAAAGTTAAATGTGGCAGTAAAAAAAGAAGGAAAAATAAACATAATATCAACACTGGATCCCTTTAAGCATCAATTCAACGTGATGCAGTCGTTATCAGTGACTGTTTATCGTGGACGGGTTACATTAAACCAAACTTGTACGTTCCAATCAATTTCAATTGCACTTCGGTTCATTTTAATTGAGTTTCACACTGATCAACGTTTTTCTACAAAGCTGCGACTCATTGGATTTGCGTAGAGGCTAGAGCTGCACAGTTAATCAAATTTGAATCATGATCACGATTTTGGTTGCCACCATTAATCTAATCTGATCATCTGCAATATTGACATTTAAAACACGGGCTCTGCTGCACTCTGTAATAATGTATTTATTTAGTTAGGCTTTAATACATTTTAAATTCTTGGGTAATTTTTTTTTAAGCATAATTCTTAATCAAAGCTTCATTTTTCACTATAAACCGTACGCGTAATGTTTGTTTAAAAGTAGTGTAATAAAAACACAGATTATTTTCCTTACGTGATAAATAATTGTGATTATAATCGTGATTACAATATTGATCAAAATAATTGTGCAGCCCTAATAGAAGCTTCTAGATGCATTTTTTTTTTTCCCATTAAAAAGTGATTTAAAGCGACAGATTTACATTGTGTAATACATGAGGCATATAAACAGATAAGGCTGGTGATGACCTCACTGTCAAAAATGATACAACAAATTACAAACACTGAGCAAACATTTTTTTCTGTGAACGAAAAGCTCCTTTATAAATATATATATATATATATATATATATATGCTTATATGGATCGCATTAAAATTCAAATATTTGTTTTGTTCATTATGATTTTTAAAATGTTTCAAATGGATGGATTGTCATTTATTCTTGTTTTTGTTTCTTAATAATATTAATATTATTAATAATAATAATTAAAAAAAGAATCAGTAAAAATACATTGCTCTATTGTAGCTAACCCAAAAACTCAGAATGTTGTGATTATTTCTGAAAATTTTAAATAATTCCAACTTTACTTTCTAAAATGCATGAGTTCAGTGACCAAAGCCACTTCCTGTTGGAGCTGTACTTGTGTATATCTCTTTAATGGTTTACAATTCAACATGTGACATTAATAAAACCCTGTTTGTCTCCAAAGGAAACTTCAACTATGGCAAGAGGCTCTCCCAGCCAATCAGAACACAGCATGCACAGTAACCTTGAGCGCTGCTTCCCGCCCACTGTGGGAGGGACAGAAAGGGGAAACCCAACTCTATTGAATCAGCTTCCTGCCTCTGTAAGGCCTGTAGCGCCCACATCCCCTTCCTCTCAATGTTCAAGACTTTACAAAAGAAAGAAAGAAAGCGTAAACTTTAATGAATCAAAACCATTTGTTCCCTTATTGATGAGCATCCATGTGACGATAATATTTAATACTCATACAGACAAACTCTTTGGCAGAAGTGCTGATGCAAATCATTTCAAAATAACAAACTGTATGCGGATAAAAAACAAAACAAATAAATGGTGTGGTTATTTTTGGTTTTACTGATTCAAAGGCCCTATATCATGCAAATCAACTTTTTTGAGTTTTTAACCTTGTTACAATGTTAATTCCTTATCAAAAACACCCCCAAAGTATTACTGGGATTCTTTCCTGCATCTCTGAGATATTCTCAATAATCCTGCTCTCTGAGCTGCTTCTCTGCCCTCTTCTGAGAAACGAGCGATTAAAATGCTAGTGACATCACTAGAATTATGAACCATCCCCTCCAGGAAGTGCCTGCTGCTGGGGCCGCCCCTCCACAGTGAACATACACGCCCATTCTCTCAGGTGCTAGAGTAATACGAGCGGCCGAAAAACATCTGTTTGTCTGGTCATTGTCCTTTCTTATCCAGTCTGCACAGGGAAAAAAAACGGACTTTGTTTTTGTACTAAACGATAACGTCTGGTAACCGAAAATGCATGTTCGACAGTCCTCGGAATTTGTTCAAACTTCCTGAAGAAGAGTCTACTCGCCAGAAGTGGTTGGAATTTATCTCTGGGAGCACGTGACACACCATCCAGCATCCGTTAGTCTGTGACCGTCACTTTACAGAAGACTGCTTGGTGAACCTTGGCCAGTTCCAAAGTGGATTGTCCAGTAAATTATGTCTTCAAACCGGAGCGATTCCCACAATAAACCCCAGTGATGAAGACGCCACAGCCGTAAGTAAAATAAACCTCTAGCCAAATGTTAGCCATACTCACTTCTTTGTCGTTATATTTGAAATACATTCTCTGGAACTGATTACAAAGTGTGGTGGGCGTGAATGTTGCCCATGCTGCCGGGGCTACGTCATGAAAAAGGAGGCACTCACACGGGGAGAGGCGGGGCTCCGAGAAACCGTGCGTCTCAACTTCCGGGTTGAAAGAAAATAAGTAATATATCTTAATAAATTAGTATGTTATTTTGCAAAACTTAAATTATTACCCATATGTGGCTGTAGTTGATTTTGGAAGGTCTTAATATAGCATGATATAGGACCTTTAAAATTATTTCTGTTTTAAAATCTAAATATTAATGGAAAAATCTTGTTGTTGGTGAGATATTTGGATATTTAGAGGGAAATTATGGCCAACAACATGAATTTCAGTGTAATTATCACACCAACAGAACAACAATTCGCTATTATTATTCAATAAAATTTTATAACAGAAAAACGCTCAACTGTTTTTTGTTTTGTCTGTATTTCCATTTCGGTTTTAAATTCATAAAGCTAAAATAACCACACCGTTTATTTATTGTATTTTTGATTTGGTTTTGAAACGGAATACCCCACGTACAAACAATACACGAATTATTTTCTCCACAGACATGGTCAAAATATTGATTTATAAGTTTATTAAAAGCCAATCCTTCTTGTTGCTAATTTAAGTGCGAAACAGCGAAGGGGGGCGAACACTTTTGAGGCACGATCGCTTAAACACATCAAGTAACTCAAACATGCTGCAGGCAAAGTGAACACAGATAGTAACAGACTGACAAACAACAATCACGTTTTTTGTTGTGCTTCTGAAATGTACAACATATAACTGTCGTTATTGTTTAAAGCACCTAGAAACTATAGAAATGTAAAGAAATACAATGTTTGTAAGTAGGGACTATATTTGAGCTCATGTTGGCTTTCTAATGAGACTCCTACTTGAGGGCTTTGGCTACTGAGGCGTAGGCGATGTTTATTTCATTGTCGATCGGGCACGTGGAAGCAAACTCCTCTCTGGCGTACGATGCATTCAGGTACCTCCAAAGGTTCGTCATAGACTGAGGGATGCTAAAGTTTCGATATTTCAAAGAGACAACCTACGAGGTAGAAAAACAAAACAAAATCAGAAGGATTTAAAATTCTGGACTGATTATTAATATGGCTACAGAGTTAAGTACCTTCACTATGTGCAGTTTGGGCAGCAGGTTGCAGTCGGCCAGAGTCAGCGCTTGGCCGTCCAGGAAGGGGCGGGAGGATGAAGTGACCTCATCGGTGCTATTCTCATCAACCTCGTCAGGAAGTGGTGAACCGAGGAAGTCATCGAGCTTCTTCAGAGCCTTTAGGAGGCCTTTCTCTAAGTCTGAGCACACAGCAAACAGATACAGGAGTTTTATTTATAATATCGCAAAATTCAACAAATGCATCCCAGGATCTCACTTAAAGTGGCAAAATAGAATAAAAGTCCTGCTTGAAAAATGGTAAAATCAAAATTCAAACAAAAATAAAACTGGAGATAAGAGTGAGCGGGTTGGACAATGGAATCTGGATGGATTGACTAACACTAAATAATACAACTTGTTTTTTTGGCCAGTGAGAGCTTGGCATACTATCGTACTATTCATAATAAGTCTGACGTCCAAATGAGTATGTAGTGGGTTCCAATTAGATAGTATGGAAAGACAGAGTCTTGGTCTAAATTGCCGGCATTAAGTCCAAAATGAGTTTCCTCCGTAGTGTAGCTGGGCTCTCCCTTAGAGATAGGGTGAGAAGCTCAGTCATCTGGGAGGGGCTCAGAGTAGAGCTGCTGCTCCTCCGCATTGAGAAGAGCCAGATGAGGTGGCTCGGGCACCTAATTAGGATGCCCCCTGGACAGGGCACGTCCCTCTGGAAGGAGACCTCGAGGAAGACCCAGGACAGGCTGGAGAGACTACGTCTCTCGGCTGGCCTGGGAACGCCTCGGGATCCCCCCGGAAGAGGTGGATGAAGTGGCCAGGGAGGATGGATGGATGGATGGATGGATGGAAAGACTGAGTATGTGAGAAATACTCAAGAGATTTTTTAAGTATCTAAACAGTGGGCACACTAGTCAGACTCAACTGCCCCATGATGCATTGCGAGCGGAACATAAAATCGTCCTGGGACCGGTTTCAAGCTAAAAGGCAAACATTCCTTTTTCAAAATAAAAGCATCTCTTCCTGTCTTCATTTAGTTTTTAACACTTTTGTAAATAGGGCTCTTGCTTTGTAGTCACCCGGTAGTTTCTTCAGTAGCACAATGGGGGGGTCTGCGAAAATCTCTGAAATATCGGCATGAAATGTTTTTCTGAGTTTTATGGATCAAATGACCATACAGTACAACAAAATGCATTTAAGGGCTAAAAATGTGGATTTAGCATGATGTCCCCTTTAAAATGTTTTCAGAAGTTTACAAGGTGGCGAATCAACAAAAATATTTAGCCTAAGTGTGCTTCAGTTTTTTGTCATTGTAAATTTTAAATGCATCTTAGGAAACTTGGAGGTATACTTCAGTGGCAACGCCATCATCCTAATCCTCCTAAACATACTTATAGTATATAGTAGACAGTATATACTCATATGTAGTGTATAGTACGTTAGTGTGCTATTTCAAACACAGCCCTCGAGAAAACTCACTTTCATTAGTCTGAGGGTTGGAGTTCTTGATGTAAGCCGAGAACTTGGAGAAGACATCCATCCCTGCTGTGTTAGACTCAGGGTTTCGAGCAGCCAGACGAGGATATCTGAACAAATAAGACACACACACTCAGTATCAGTATCTAAAAAAATAGTTGCATACTGACAATGAGAGGCTATAGAAACAAGGTGAAAAGATTAGGGTACTCGTAAAGGCTTGAAAGTTTACTTTGGAGGGCAGAGGTTTTCCTCGAGGAACTCCTCGATCTTGTTCGTGTCCGTTTTCACCTCGTTACCGTAAAGCAAAAAGGGCGGCTGAGCTCCAGGCGCCAAATCCTTCAAGATGTCCGGCTTCCTGCAGAGGAAAGTGAAGAAAAGTTTCATTAACCGTGAGACTTACATTACAAACTAAACAAACATTCATTAATTATTAAAGTGGATGGAAAAAAGTGATTTATGGAAAATTCACACAAAAATATTTGTGTGTTTTTATTTGAAATCCAGTGGAAACAACTAATATTGTTGTTGTTGCAAAATAACTTGTGGCTTTAATTTTGATACAAACTATCCAGGTTTTCTACTCGTCAAAGCTGTTTTTTAACCTCAAACCACAGAAACTTACATCTCTTTGGTTTCATATGAATTTTGTAAAGACAAATGGACTTACAGATGTTTCATCTCTTATTTAAAAGGGTTCTACTTTTAAACTGAAAGTCTGTAGGAAACTGATGAACCAGGATGTTCATTGGCCAAGTGAAGGCAACCCATTGTCTACAGGGGAACGACTCTTTTAAAAGAGACTGATTTCTTAAAATGTATGCATTTATAGGACATTTGACCTTTTGTCCACTAGACATTTTAGGGTCCAAAATGACGCTACTTCAGGAGAACAAGGAAACTGTTATTAAATGTGATGTTAATTTCTCCCCCACGTGTTGCACATCTTTATGTTGGATGTGAATTTGCAGATCCACATGCCAGCAAATAGAAACACTAATGTTAACTTGAGATTTTGTTTTTTCAGACAAGGTTTTTAAGGAGATGTAATATCTTCTGACATGTTTCGACTGTCAACTGTCAGTCTTCGTCAGAGAAGTTCAAAGGATGCCTTTGATGTTTCCTTTGAAGTTTCACCATGTAATAGTTTCCAGTGAGATTAATTTTCTCTTCTTTTTGAATAGTATGTTAAGTTGAGGTTTCGTTTATTAAAACAAGATTGTTCAGGATTTTTTTTTATCTCCCGACATGTTTAGAAACACTGATGGCTTTCAGAAGTCACTGACCTCTAGATGTAAACTCTTACGAACGCGACGATGTGACAAAAATATGTGTCTCTGTATGAGCGGAGCTATAAATGTTCAACACCAAAGGATGCAACATCAGAGCCTCCAGAACAACAACAACCTAACGGCACAACAAAGTAGAGCAATGCAGAACACAACCCGAGAATCAAAGATTCCACCTGTGTTAATCTCTTAATAATGTGTTTACAGTCAAAGACTCCATTAAAGGAGAGATGAAACATTCACCTCTTCATGTCCACAGTGGTGACGTCAAAGGTCACGCCCTTCAGCCACAGCACCATGAAGAGACGCTGGGAGAAAGGACAGTTCCCAATGCTCTGACCATCACTTCCTGCCTGGAAAATAAAAGGACACTAAATGTAAAATTTAACAGCATCAGAGTCAGTGTCTCAAATAACAGTTTGAAATGGCATACTATGTACTAATATGTACTATGCACTACAAACTGAATGAGTATAAAGTGTTTACAATATACTTTAAGTATGGTTAGGATGATGACCGTTCACACTGAAGTATACTTCCAAGTTTCGGAAGATGCATTTTAAACCTACAAGAAAAACCTGAAGCAAATTGAGGCTAAATATCTGTTTATTCTCCATCTTTGAATTTCTGAAAACATTTTTAAGCGAGAAAATGTCCAAGTAGAATATCAACATGTGCTCATTTGATCGATAAAACTCACATATACACATTTCATGCCGACATTTTGGAAATTTGGGAAATTTTCAAAGACCTGCCACTGTGCTAGTGACAAAACTTCTGGTTAAATTCAAAACAAGAGCCCTATTTATAAAAGCCTTAAAAACAAATGGAAGACGAGAAGAGATGCTTTTATTTTGAAAAAGGGATGTTTGACTTTTAAGTTGAAGTTGGTCCCAGGACGATTTTACGTTCTGCTCACAATGCATCATGGGGCAGTTGAGTATGAGTGTATAGTATACAACCGGGTATTTCTTTCATACTCAATCTTTCTATACTATCTAATGTGAATGCACTGCTATTCATTTTGAGTCTTCAGACTTAGTACGAGTTAGTACGTTAGTGGACAATTGTGAACACAGCCATAGACTATATTTTCATCATTATTTTTTTTAGAAAAGCAGAAGTTTGTGGTGACATACTTACTCAACATGTGATATTTTGAAATCCCAAGTTAATCCCCCAAAAAATGCAGGAGTAAACCTAATCATTTTTATCTTTGCACTGTGAAAAGACAATCTTTTATTTTCTGCATCGTAAACTATTATTAAACCTCCAGTCCACTATGTCCTATTAATAGTTTTGACCTTACATGTCAATGAGCCGTCAGTTTGAACTAAAAATGCAGACAGGCAGCATTCACAGGCTAACGTCTGCTTCTTCTTCAGGAAATGGTCTCACAGCTTTAAAAAAAGGAAGTCACAATTCCTATGTGAGGCTTATTTTGGCTTGAAACCACTCAAGCGTTTAGAAAAAAACTATAGTTAAAAACAAGATTCACAGGAGTGACAAACGGCACCTTTCAGACCAGAAGCAGAGGAGAGGACATAAAGAGTGAGGCCCACTTGGTTCCCACAGAGGAGCCATTATGAGTCAGTGGGAGCACATGTGTCAAACATCTGGCCCGTGGGCCAACGAGTGCAATGAAGCATGCAGGTTAGTAGGGCTGTCAAAAGTATTGAAATTTTAAAAAGAATCGATACAAAAATGTTGTATCTGGATTCAATAATCATATATGGTTCTAAGTGTTGTTGTTTATTTTCATTTCATCAGTGACGTGCCGTGAGGACTAGGGTTGGGTAGGCAGGGCGTAGCAAATCAAGACCACCATTGTCGACACCAATGACAATGTTTCTGCTGGCAAGTGTTAATCTAACAAAATCAACATCGTAAAACACTATTAAAGAAACATAAACAATTATTCAATATAGCCTCCATACTCTCCCAACAAGATATATATCATGACACGACAGCGCATCCATTGTTTGTGTTGGAAACACAGAGACACAAAGAAAATGACAACAACTGAGAACAGCCATAGTGAGGAGCATCCACAAAGCTAATCCTTCCTTTTGTACCATTCACTGTGGAAAATATGAAATAATTTCTGACCCTTCCTTTGCTGAAGGTCTGGTAACTCAGGTGTTGGTCTCCCATCTTTTAAAAGCGGTTGTTTTTCCTCAAAAGAAAGTTATCGTCTCTAGCACTGTCATCCTGCCTGCCTGTAGCAGCGGCCACGCTGTATCAATTCACTAATGCACTGTTAACGTACGTATAGCATTTAGCATAGCACGGTTACGGCCAAAGGCAGCATAGAGAGCTGACTTTTTACGTAAATGGTTTTCCATATTGGGGAATAGATTGCGCATGCGCAAACACATATAAACACGCTATGGGAACAGAGGCAGAGCAGCACTGTGCTTTTGGGAGAGGGCGTGGCCGCCATGTTTAGTGATTTGTGGAATGAAAATAACTAAATGCTGATACTTTCAAACGTATAGGTACTGAAATTGAAAGATAATTTATAATTATATTATAATTAAAACAAACAATCAAAATATCAATTCACCCTTGGGTACGCACTGCCTACCTTGCCTACCCTGACTGCACGTCACTGAATTTAATTAATTTTTATTGTACTACCTCGGATTACCTGAAATGTATTATCATAGTTTCAGGTAAGCATATTTAACCAGTGGTTCTGTTATTGTTTCATGTTGCAATAGAGGGTATTTTTGCATTTTTTATTGCTAATACCAATATTTCTATTTAATTTTGGTGTCATTATTTCTATATCCCCGTGGTATTGGAAATGCAATTGAGTACCCAATATTTTACTGTGTATCAGTATCGAGTTGAATATTTTAGTATTGTGACAACTCAACAGGACAGTACACATAACAGGGAGGACATTACACTATGGTTACACATGTTCTGTGCATTTACAGAAAAAAAAACATCTGCATGTCGCAATGCACAAATATAATTCTACATAAAGAGAAATACATAAGGGGGGAGTGTCTACTGAAAGTTAAAAAAAAACTTATTTTAGTTTATTTTTTTCCAATTTGTAATCCAGTTGCTGGCAACATTGCCTCCTTTATACAATATAATGACTTAACTAATTCTCCTGTAGCTATGATGATGCAGATAAAAAAATTTGCTAACTGAAGTAAGCTAATAGTTAGCTAACCATGCTAATGAACAATAGTGCTTCTATTTTTATATTTGGAGCTGCAGTAGTTTACTCTATGAATATAAATGTATCATCCAGTTATTATATTACTACTTATGTTACCTAATTTGAGCCTGTAAAGGACTTTTTTTTAAACATAATTTATTCACCATTCATGCTAAGACTTGCTAACTTGAGTAGTGTCAATTGCTGTTGGCAGTTACCATGGTAACACGAACCCACAGAAGCTAAATGTTTTGATATTGTTTTTCTCTCTTTTCCTTTGGTTAAAAAACAAATTTGAATCATCTCAACAATGCATCAACATTTTCTCTGTTTTTACAAATAACTACTACTACTACTACTTTAAAAACATACAGAGATTGAATAAAATAAATGATGGAAAAATATACTAACTGACTCAAACAGATATATTTAGGCAAATTACCCATGCTTTCAAAACATGATACGATAAACATTAATTACGCTGAGATTTTTCTAAGGCAACTCATTAGAATCAAAATAATACTTTCACAGTTCTTCAGGAGTCATATACTTAAGTTATAAAGACATCAGAATTGTAAAACTTTTAATATAGTTATTATGTCTAGGCCTACTTATTCCTGGAAACTACAGAGTTGAAAAAAAGAAAGTTTATAATAATGATTGATTAAAAAAAATTAAATCCTTATCCCCCCCCAAAAAAAAAATAAAATAAATAAAAATTAAATACAGATTGTGTATTTACAGGATATTATGAGACAGTTTTGTGCACCATGTAAATAGGATTATCCGCCTTGGCCAACATACTAAATATAGATTAAAGACGTCTACCCACTATCTTAATGTGAGTTTAAATAGATTAGAGCTTTGTGAGTCAGCAGAGGTACAACAGTAGATGTGAGTTCAATGGAACTTGTAGTAATAAAAGAAAAAGACCCGCCTCTGTGGTTCTCAATGGATGGCTCACTGTCACACAATGTCGCCTACGTCACTTTCTGGGTGTGATGCCCACACGTTTTTTTCCAACATCCTGTCCCTCTGGGAACTCTTACCTTCACAAAAAGTTCCAGTTTGGTTTGATTGGAGTCGCTCATCTTCTCCTAGTGAAGAACCAAACCTGTGTATGAAAAACAAAGAGTGAGGAAGAGACGCAGCGTGACGCGTTACCTCGTCTTTCCTGAACCGCATCCTCTGCTGCAAACCCAGGCCGTTAAAAGTGACCAAACTGGACCCAACAGCGGGTCAAAGGCTTCACTGTGTGCATGTGTGTGTAAGTAAGTAAGTAAGTAGGTAGAAAGTGTGCAGACCTGACTCGGTACCGGGGTCGTCGCTCGCCTGTTCGTTGCTGTTTTGCTTCAGTCTGAGCAACGCGTCGCGTCGCTCCGCATCACCTCCGTTTCCTGTCGCGCGGGGAGGGAGGGGTTAATCTGTGCTTCTCAAATTCTCCTTTATTTACAAAAAGCTTCGTGCAATTCACAATGAATCACTTGCACAAACACAAAGAATGTGCACAAATTAGGGCTCTGTGTGTTTTTTTTCTTCTTCTTTTTTCCAAAGGCGTGAACTAAACTTACTAAAGCACTAAAGCCTACTCAAGTACTGATGATTGAAATTGTGCTCAAGTACAAGTGCAAGTAAACTCAAGTACAAGTAAAAAGTAGCTCCATTACATATAAAAGTAAAAGTTGCGAGTTACTTTCACCTCCCACGTTTATTTTGGGTCATGAATCTTGCCACGTGGTTCCCTTGCATACAGTAAACATCTAATGTACAAACTTAATAAAGAAGAGACAAAATCTTTCACAATTAGAACTTCATTTATTTTCCCCAAAGGCATCTGTATAAAATAAAATGTTTGTCAAATTGTGCACTTCTTTTCAAAACAAAATAACTGAAAAAAAAAAAAAAAAAAAAAAAGATTAAGAACTCTAAAACTGAGAAAATAACCAGCATTCAATGCTGTTTTGGCACCGCACGTTACATTTTGGTCAGTTATGATTTGATGCATTTCATTGTTGTCTGGTCATCTAATTTTTATTTTTTTTTTAATTTTACAAATATGTCTTTTGATCATTTTAAAACAAAAAGTAATTATCTACTCAGTAACGGTTGGTTACAGAAATAATGAATTACTTTCCTTCTTTTAAAACTTACTTCTGGTTATGACCTTTTCAATTCAATAGAAATATATAAACCATAATATTCTGCATGTAGATGGTGTGGATTTTTTTTCCTTATCTATCTTTTTTTAATATCGATTTTTACTACTTAATACTGATGTTATGTGTAATTCTTTAATAAAATAGTTTTTTTTTTAAAATAACTATATCAAATATATTTATATTTTCATCAAGAAATCATGTGATCATGTAGTACACATTGATCACATCAAATCTGTAATTGATTCTTTGAAAAAAAATGCATAAACTTCTGCTTTATAATTTAGTCGACTGTAGCTGTAACATATTTAGTCGATTCAAATCTTAATGTCATTTAGTCGACTAAAACTAGACTATAACTGAAATAGTCCTGATAACTACATTTTGACTAAAACTCAATAAAAACTTTATGTCAAAATGATCACTGCTAAGTATGCCCTGACTTAAAGTCAAAAATACATTTTCCGTCTGCAATTTGTTTTGTATTTTTGCTTTTAAAAATATTGTAGTATTCTTATAATGTACCCTTTCTTGTATATCGTATCGCATCGTGAACTCAGTGTATCGTCCCATGCAGAGCTGGGGATGTAGTAGCATAAATAGCCAATAGAGGGCGCCATAGCACTGTTTCCTGAGTTTAATTAGTATGTAAAATACAAAAACACACTTGACATAAAATAACAAGACGTCAGAACAAGGGTTTTATTTGTTTGTTTAGGGCACATGCGTCAAACTCAAGGTCAGGGGCCAAATTAGAGCATCACAAATTGTTGAAAGAACTCTCAGATTTTCCAATCTTCCACAAATTATTCCACGACATTTCCTCAAATTCCCCAAATCAGGGAAATTTAAGTGAAGATCCTTCAGGAACTGATGTACTCACATACTTTACTTTTTCATATTAATCATTTATACGTGGAAGTGCAAACCAGGACACATGAGGAATTTTGCTCTTTTTCCACCTTAAATATGTGGCCCACTTAAGCTGAAACTGGTCCATATTTGGCCCCTGAACTAAAATGAGTTTAACACCCCTGGTTTGGAGAGATAAATATGCATATGCACAGACGTAAGAGCATTTATTTAATTATTTGCAGCTTAATCCAAGGTTGTGTTGATCCTACATCACTGATACTGGACATTTGATGCAAATATCTGATGTTTTCTTTGTCTTCAAATTGGGTTTTCCAAGTCATAAATGATATAACACATTTGTATCTTTATTGGTTTCTGTCACATGGAAGAAGGCAAACAGGATTATTCAGGTCATCTGAGGAATACAAAGCTCTTTTGTTTTGTAGCTGTTGAGCAGCTGACAACTCTGCACATCCTAGAAAAACACACCCATCATCATGGTATTATTTACAGGCTTCGCATTTATATAAACCAGTTGTATTACATCATCAACTACCTACACTAATCAACAACCACTGTCATTGAAAGGTCAAGAATGATAATAATAACTTATAATGCCATGTAATCACTGGTTGTAACTATAGACTGAAACATGGGCTACTGTATATACCATGTCAATCCGTGTACTCTTCGGTCTTTTGAGTTGGTTTTAAAACGGAATAACCAAAGAACAAAGGGTACACGGATTCAAGTCAGCAGTTTTCTTTTGTTTTTACATTGAAATGATCTTTTTTTAAGGTTATTACATTGCATAGGCAGACAAATGTAATCTCATGTTGTCTGACGGACACCTTCTCAGTGCAGTGTTAGTTTGACATCACATTGGTGCAAAAAGAGAAAAAGTAAGTAGATTATACATTGACTAAAGATGCTTTTTTGAGGACAGGCAGGGCAGGCTTGAACACGTGCAACTAGTGACCCCCCGAGTTCATTTTGCATGGTCCCCAAAAGAAATGAAAATAACTATGAAAATGACCTTAAAAACACAATAGGACAACAAAAATGTACAAATTGACAGGAAAAAACAAAATGACTCCAAAAACACACAATATGAAATTACAAACAGACAACATGAGTCCAAAAACACAGAAATATGCCAAAAATTACGTGTTTAAAATAAAAAAGTTTGATAACAGCACATGGACTGATTAACGTCTTGTACCAACTTCCCAAATATATTGAAACAATAAAGCAGTTTCATTGTGAGATCGTACAAAATATGTATTGTGATGAACCAACATAGAAAAAGTTTAACCATAAAAGTATGTTTTTAAATTTAAATGAGTTAATTCATTAATAACTAATAAATGCATCAATAATGTCACATGTATTATGACGTGTAAAGAGAGAAATGCTTGATTTTGCACAGATGAACATGTCATAGTGCAACACTATTTCTTATTTTTTGCACAAGTCGTAATGACATCATCATCAAGTCAGGTATACAATTTTCTTATTTCAATTTCATGTAAATAAATTGAACACAGCTTAGTGAAAAATAAACAATTTGACATTATATATTATGTCTAAAATTAAATGTGTATGTATGACGTATACAGTATACGTTTAGTTGTTTTGGGTTATTTTGATCTTTGTTTTTAATCCATTTTTTTGGCCAAAATTACATTTAAATATACTGCTTCTAACATCACTTGGTTATAAAACAATATCTCACAGTTGGATAAAGTCACACAAAAATGTCTTTATTTTTCAAATAGTTTAACAACATTTCATGAATCAAATGTAATCATTAAAGAAAATCATCTTATTGTTATTTTGATTTTGTCTGAAGGTTATGGTTGTAGTGTCTGGACTTAAGCGCTCATAGTGGATGAGCCTACATTTCCCAGAATCCCCAGACAGAGGACAGGACTGCAGTGCAGAGGGCCAGGGCCAGAGGCAGCTGTACGGACGTGGCCCCGTTACAAAGGTCTGTAGTACAACACTGGAAGGTGCTGGTGTAGCCAGCCCCCACCAGGTTGCCCGTTATCGTCTTCCCACACAGATCAGAGTCGATGCAGCCACGGGAATGAAGGGAGAAGCTTCCAGTGGCGTTAAACTCTGTGCAAAACACAAACACAGCAGTGCCATGAAGGAAAAGTTTAACCCTCTTATTATCCATGGGGTCAATTTGACCCCATTCAATGGTTTATCATTAAAAAACAATAGTTTTTTTTTACCCTTGGTAACCAATTTAACATTTAAATTTAATATTTAGATTCAACATTTAGATTTAGATTTAACATTTAGATTTAGATTTAACATTTAGATTTAACATTTAGATTTACATTTAACATTTAGATTTACATTTAACATTTAGATTCAACATTTAGATTTAACATTTAGATTTACATTTAACATTTAGATTCAACATTTAGATTTACATTTAACATTTCGTTTCAACATTTAGATTTAACATTTAGATTTACATTTAACATTTAGATTTATATTTATTTTTCATGTGTACACATTCTTAACAATGATATAAAACATGCCGTTTTACCTAAATTTTCATCTCAAAAGAAAGAAAAATTAGCTAAATGTGAGAAAAGTGAGCTAGATATTCACAATATGTTTTACATTCGGCACCCATACACTGGTGCCAACAAAGATTCCATCTGCATTCGTGTATTTCAGGATAACAAGAAGCGGTTTAAAAACGACATGTTTTCGTGTTTTTTTATTTCACTTGCTCCTTGTCTTTATACTTGTTGTGAATGTTTTCTTACGTGCTTCTGCTTTGAAGCAGCTCTCCGTTCCGTTTGCACAAGTGGCGTCACTTGAGAATATGCACCTCCCAAAAAGGCCGATGGGGCAGACACGACATGTCAGACACTGTGCTGTTCAACAGAGAGAAAGGAGATGATGTCAGGTGTGCCCTACAATTAAACAGTTAAACATAATGAAGGACAATTACCAAAAGTCTCATGGTAACAAGAAAAACAAATGCAAGTTTCTGTACTTACATTAAAAAGTAATCCAATCTGTGAATATGTGTCAAAATATGGTCACATTATAAAACTGATAGCTGTACATTATATCATGATATGTCCTAATGTGCTTTGTGCGTGTGAAACTAGAAAATATTTTAGATTCAAATGTAAAAAAAAAAAAAAAAAAAAAAAATAGTGCATTTCTGCTCAATGGAAATAACTGAAAAATCAAATAAAATAGTGTTTTCTGAAAAACTTTAATGACGTTTAAGGTCACTTTTCAAGCAGTTTAATGTAAAGACAGTAAGGTAAAGACTATGTGCAAAGATGGCATCAATAAGCAAATAAAAAGATTGAATATAAGACAAAAAAAAAAAGTTGTGAGTTGAGGAAGATGAGCTTTAACACAAGATTTAAAATTAATCCTGGATTTTTACACCGTTTTAGAAACATCAGAACATTTCACTACAACTACACATAAACAATCAGCATGTAAACATACAGACTATATGAGGATGGGATACTATAAATCAGTGTTTCCCAAACTTTAATGCCACATGTACCCCTTAGCCTGTATAGTATCCCTTTGCTCATATTATACATTATTTATTTGTGTCCAACATTAACCTTAAATTTAGGCCTTTTTATTCATTTATTTCTGACATTTTACTTGTTTTAGAATTAGAATTTCAGCTTTTGGTGTATTTTAAAGAGTAAAAAAGTCTGTGTGCATATATACATATATATATATATATATATATATATGATATTTTATACATATATAAATATATATATAAAAGATCTATCATATTAAATGAATAAACTGAATTGTTTCTGTGTACCTCCTGAGAGGTGTTCAAGTACCCCAGTTTGGGAACCACATAAATAAAGATCCAGTTTTCCACTATTCATTTCTCACACTGTGTTTACAACACATACGTTAATCTCACAACTTGTGATGTGTGACTGAAAAACTGAAATCTAAAATATGTTCAAATATTCAATAAATCCGCAATTAGCCTTTCCTGCCTCCTGATACTTTTTAAAACTTATTTCACACATTGTATTCTCGTTACACCAATGATGCCATTGAATACTAAATAATTTCAGCAGTTTCCAGTGCTATCCCAGACCCAACGTTTTAATAATAATCTGTGTGTATGTATTCTATTGTCACTCACCGACTACAATCGTGGCACTCAGAACGATGGCAGCTTTCCAAAAACTATTCATAATTCCAAACTTTTAGGTCAACTGAGGATTTCTTAAGGATTACCTACAGCTCAAACAATTGTCTGTCAGTCAGGAGAGAGCTCGTAAAAAAACAAATGACTTGGACTTTAAGGATGATTCGCATGCCAGGAAATGCAACTTTGTAAGAATCAGGATCTACAGGTTCCACGGGTCCATTGACGTAATACGGAAATTTTGATGTATGCTCGGAAGGTTTGGGCTTGAAATCATGCCAAAACCTACAATGGATTGTACCTAATGTCATATCAAAGTTTGTAAGTATAAAAAATAAATAAATAAATAATCGTCCGCCTTGCAGATTCACAGTTGCAGTTTTGTATTTGCAAACCAAACTGAGTTTGTTTGGGATTGTTGGGCGTGAGCAAAACGGGAAAGTCCATGTTCAGATTTCAGAGAATTGTATCGGCACAAATGTGTTATACTTTTTAGCTACAGGTCTCAAAAACACAGATTTGCCTCTAAACCGAAATCTATATCCATCCAAATAGATTTAACACAAACACAGAGAAAACAGGAGACATCAATAAAGTCCAAGCAAGAGAAATACTCAGATGATTTATTTAGAATAAGCAAGCAGAACAGAAGTCAGCCTGAATCCAATCCACAGTATACAACATCTTTAACAAGAGGTCAGAGGTATTAAAGACATTTTAGTTCAGGGTCCGATAATGGTCCAGTTGAATAAGTGGGCCATTTTATTTTAGGTGGGGAAAGAATAATCACTTTAACATTATTGTGACCTTGTTTTCAATATCAGTTCAAGTCACTACAAGTTTCCACAATTATCAATTAAAAATGAGAAAGGGAAAATGCAAGCCCCTGAAAATATTGTGGAGTTAGTAAATTTGAGATATCTACAACTGGATTATTTGGTAAATTTCACAGTAATTGATTTTTTACTTTCTCCAGCGGGTTGAATTAGAGGCTGTAAAAGATCAGGTTTGGCCCTTGGGTATCGAGTTTGACACATGTACAATAGACTATGGCTCAGGTCACTCAAAAAGTCTCATTGGTTAAAGCTAGGGTAAGCAATTTTCTCCATACACTTTTTAAGTTTTTGGTTGAAATTGTCTTTATGTCCTGACAGAAATTAGGATTTTATGTGTTCTGAAAAAGGAACGAAGAAAATCTGTAACAACTTCTACCAATGGAAACAGAGCTAACCGTTTTTTTAACACATCCCCCTGCACGAGCTCACACTGAAAGCGCATCACTGCTGACAGAGTACAAACAGAATTTTTGGTCACGTTTTTTAACATACATAATGGTAAAGTTTATTATTTAATTACTGCTGAATGAAAAAGTTTCTACACAATACAAGTGATGAGCTGAGCTCTTCTGCAGCAGCTGTGCACATGCATGTGAGTGAGACAGAGCACAGAGGGGAGGGGCGAGGGGGTAAAGGCGGAGCCATCAGGGAGGCTACATTCAAAATCATGCGAGCTTTTGAAAATTGCCTACCCTACCTTTAATCAAAGCAATATCAGTTATTGTAAATGCTCCAAACACACTATCTATACAATGCGTTTACAGTTAAAAAAACAGAAATAACAAGGCAGGTGAGGCCTTAGTCACTTTTCGGATGAAATACAGGATCCACAGACTCCAAACAGTTAATAGTACGACTCCCATAGCAGCAGGAAGACTGGGCTGGATGGATGTGGCTGTGTTACAGCGGTCACTGCTGCAGCAGGTGGTGGTGACGGTGTATTCACTGATCAAGAAACTCCCAGTTTCAGTTTGGTTGCAGGCAGACGCAGCCGTGCAGCCTTTGGAGTGAAGCTGGAAACCGCTGGAGTTGAACACTGAAGGGAGGACAAGAATATGGAGTGAGTTCAGCTGGTTTAAAAAAATAAATATTCTAAACCAGTGTTTTTCAACTTTGGGGTCGTGAGCCCATGTGGGGGCACTGGGAATTCAAATGGGGGTCACCTGAAATGACGAGTGTGAAAAAAAAAATCATATTTCTAATTTTTTTAATTATTATTCCATTTCAAATTAAAATGCCACACACAGAATCTCAACTGTGTTATGTATTTACACTTCCTCAAATATAACTATAGTAAAAAAATAAAACAGTAAATAAGGAAAATTAAATTTTTGTATTTTCTTTTAATTATTATTATTTTTTAAATTAAATTACACACAATTTCAAACAACTGTATTAAATACTATCACTTCCTCAAATATAAAGCTCGTTAAATATAGTATAAAAATTAAATATATTTTTTTAATATTCCTGTTCAAATAGGGTTAGGGTTGCAATCTCAAACAACTGCATTACATGCTATCACTTCCTGAAATATAAATTTTGTTAAAAGCTACAGTATACAAATATCTGAGCTGGTGCATCTCGTCACTATATCACAAACATAATACAAGAATAATTTTTTAAAAAAAAGTCTGGGGTTGCTAGATATTTGTGATATGAAAATGGGATCAAGACTCAAAAAAGGTTGGGAACCACTGCTCTAAAATGTCACCATGGCTTTTGGGAATTGAAGTTCTGGTAATGGTCCATTGATTGTCTTAACACACCCTGCCTTGTCAGAGTGTGCGTGTGCGCTAAATCTCCACCCAGGTGTTCCTTTCTGCCTCCTCCTTGCTCTGCATCTGGATGCTCCACCATTACTCCCTCAACCATCCATCACCAATCCAACTGGATGCATGTGTAAAAGATTATTTTCACCTTATATTACCCTACAATGTCTGAAATTGAATTTTGGCACAACTTAACATGAAATAAAGTCCTCCTGCCTTTTGTATATGCAAACAAAAGACAGGTGTGTATGCAAAGAAAGTACAGCCCATTACAGAGAATTACTGACTTGATGACTCACTGGTATCAATGTGTAAACAAAGCAGCTTCTTTCATACAGAGGTAACGCCCGTTTACTTTGTGCCTTCATAGCACAATAACACCGTACAAACTGCTGCTGAGTATAGCACACAAATGACAAATAATCATTGGAAACATTTATTATGATCAATAGCATTCATTTTTTATTATTTACTTTATTCATGACGTGATACACCATGTTTACTTGTGTGTACTTATTTTGATTAAAAAGTCATTAGATCAAGCTGAAAATACTGCACTAGTAACTTTTTAATAACACTTTGAAAATTCTAACTGAATTTAAATGCAAAAAAAATAACTAATATACAAAAAACTTGTTCTGACAGGGGAAATGTGGCCCTCTAGTGACTTCAGTGTCTCATTGCTTCAAGATAAAGTTGAACAAATGTAGCAAAAAACATTCAGACATTGTACACTAATTAATATTTAGATAATTATTATTACAAAACAGGATAGATTTGAATTGGCTTTTTGGGAAATCTAAGAATGGTGCTTTCTACTGATAAGCTATCAGTGGTAACTAAAGTCAGACAATAACACTTTCACCAACAAAAAACAACCACTCATTACAATACAAGGTCTCAAATAATCGTAAACTGGGTATACTGAATGTGCACATTGTGGATGTACAGATGGAAAATGTGCAGTAAGTGTGTGACAATGTCAAGTCTAAATTGTATAAAGTTAAATATTTTCTAACAGTAAAGAGTGTAGGCCTCATAGAGCAATAAATCAAAGATGATTTGGTAAAAAAAAAAGATGCAAAAGGTAAAAATTGACATTGTCGGAAAAGTTTCGCACATTGCATTGTGTTTTTTTTTATTTTTTTTTATTTTTTTTTATTTTTTTGTTCTTACTGTGATTTCTTGCCAAACACATTTCTGGTGTTTTTCAGTCTGAAAGTTGCAGCAAAAAACAAAAACAAAAAAAAGCGGCTGATGATTATTTCGGACTTTTCCGCTCCAAATCCTGTCAAAATTAAATGAGTGAAGTGATACTGGGAACAAACTACAAAAAACCCTTCTATGCATCAGTCTATGGACTCCACCTCCCACAATGCAATAGAAAAAACCTTTCTGAAAAATGTCAAAAAACTGTGTTTAGTGGAGATTGAAACAAACTTTCGAGCTGCAACTTTAACATTTTACATCTTTGTTTTTAGCAAATTACTTTCATTTATTGATCTCTGAGGTCTACATGATTTCTGTTTTCATCAGACAAAAAAAAAAAAAAAACTAAGATTGTGTACTTAATAAAGTGGCTGTTGGGTGTAACTTAAACCATGTTTTTATTTTACTTTTGATGTACAAGTTACTTAAACTTTGGTAGCAACATACCAATGATTAAGAAAGAATTTCTCAGTTTAAATCTTAGCTGTAATAATAGAGGAAGAAGTCACTTCCAGCTTTAGACATACTGACAGAGACAGTGATTGAATTGATTAATACACCCCGTTAGAAATGAGAGAACATGTGAGAAACTTTTACTCACTCAAGTTTTCAGAGTAGCAGAAGAACTCTGAGTCCTGGCACTGTTTGGTGAAGCTGAACCAGCATTTCTCTGTTAGACTCAGAGGGCAGTAGTTACAGGTCAGAGACTCTCCTGTGAAGCACAGCACGGTGTTAGACAACCACAAGGGCTACCGTATTGTTTTTCCATCTGAAGGTGAAAATAGAAATTTAAGGAGCAACAATACAAGTCGCGTTTGTTTTAGCTGCCAAAGTAAATATTGGTGGATTACTAAATGATTGCAAATATTTAGTGAATTTATCAAGTTAATCTTTTGGAATTTATTCTTTATTCATTCTGACAGGAAATTCCAGGAATACCCAATGAAATTCCTGATGTCGCCTTTTCTGTTTAATAATATTAAAACTTTGAAGCGAAAAAAAAAAAAAAAAATTAGCACAAGTTTTGTTCCCCATTATACACCCAGTCCATTACTACAGTACTTAGCTTGTTACTTGTATTCAACCTTCCATAAAAACGGGCTTAGTTTGTATTTTCTAGTCTTTTAATGTTATTTAAGAAGCCAGTGTCCTCAGTTCTCCTTATATCACTGTAGCACTGCACGAAGGACGCTGAAATGCTCACCTTCGTGGGCGTGTCTGTTTACATGTCAATCACGGCAGAGCGCTTCCTGGAGGCGCGGCTAATCCAGCTCAGTGTCACGTCAAATTCGTCATCAAAGTGGGAACGCGTCATCAAATTGGAGCGATGTGTTTGTGCTCACCCTGCAGTAAGAAAGGAGCAAATCACCCTCTAACTATTGATTGAGGGAATCAATGAAAAAAACACTTTGGGCATGTGTATGAAGCCCTAATAGCACTTTATGATGTTTAACGCACAGAAATGTCCATTTAGCTTAGCATGGGCCCTTTAAAGAGAAAGTAACAGGTCTGTGAGAGCCATAATTCTGGCTTGTCTGTATGTGCCAAATACTTTTTTTCTTTTAAACATATAAATTCTTTAAAAAACATACAACGTGATTTCCTGGATTTTTTTTCACGCTCTGTCACTCACAGTTGAACTGTACCTATGATGGAAATTACAGACCTCTCTCATTTCTTTAAGTGGGACAACTTCACCAATCGGTGGCTGCTAAATACTTTTTTGCCCCATTGTATGCAAAGGCATCTGTGGTTCACGGCTCAACTAGCTCTCTCTCTATCCTGTTCTGTTGGTCCTTCTGTCCACTAACCCCAACCAGTCGACGCAGATGGCTGCCACCTCTGATCCTGGTTCTCCTGGAGATTTCTTCCTGTTAAAATGGAGTCGTTTCTTCCCACTGTCGCTAAATGCTTGCTCATGTGAATCTTGTTGGGTTTTTTCTTTCTTATTATGAATTTTATAATTTGATAAGGGCATTGAGATGACTTTGTTGCAAATTGCGCTATACAAATAAAATTGAATTGAATTTTCTGTACAGAATTCTAAAATATTGAAGATTACGAACCTCATTACCAAGTATTCCTTAATTTTACTAGAAAATACTACTTGTATCAGCTTAAATATGATTCATATTTACCCGTAAAATGTAGCAGTAGTTTGTGCTTTAGAATTATTTTTCTAAATCATCGGCAAAGTATTTTATACAAAATAAATTACTTTAAAGGCCAGGACCTTTGGAATTTACCATGCTCGTACTCACTGGAAATGACAATAACACATACAAAATGAGGGTAAAACCTGTATATGTTGACGTGTATGAGTTACTCTGTGGTTGAAGAAAAATCACAGAGGCTTGACATCATGTCAACATGTAAATAAAACAAGAAATACACGGGGTGGTGTCGTGATGAGCAGGTGATTTGAAAAGAGGCTCAGGGAGTACATGAGACAAAAAAGGTTTGGAAAACCCAACAACCAAAATCCAGCAACCAGGTTGTTGATACTCAAAAAGACTGAATTGTGAAGGAAATACAAAAAAATTAGGAATTATCAGATTCTGTACGCAATTGTCAGAATGTTAGCTTCTAACCTGAATGCTTGTGTAGAATCATTATTGGGGGATCTCGACTTGGTAAATGTGTAAACACACACACACACACACACACACACACACACACACACACACACACACACACACACACACACACACACACACACACACACACACACACACACACACACACACACACGAGGTGAAGATAATGATTCTTGGAACAGAAGAGATCAAAGACCCATGAAGTCACCCCTGTTGGTTATCACAAGTAAGGCTGTCACTTTAACGCGTCAATTGCGATTAATTAATAATAGGAAAAATTAACAAGCTGAGAAAAATTTATCATGTGAATCTTGTTAGGTTTTTTCTTTCTTATTATGATTTTTTTTTTTTTTTAGCACCTCAAACAGCGCAGAACCTTTCTCCATTGGATGCGTATCTGGTATACCCACATTACTGAAGCACTGGCTACGATGATAGCCCTGAGGAGAAGTCTTTGTGGGCGTTAATTTTGGTTTAAAGAAAAATACATTGGATTTAAAACTAAAGCCCAGTTGTGTGCTAATTGTGCAAGAAATAGTTTGTGGAACAGCGGAGGTCTTCTAGCCTCCAGCCTTCCAGCGGAGCTCCCCCAACTCAATACTAACTATGTAGCAACTAGCATGGACAGCGGTCCTTCTATTCTACTGTTCGGACTACTACTACTAAGTGATTACTTGATGTTATACTTTATTTTGCGATGAACAATGTTATTTTTGATGCGCTAATTTACAGCACTGTGATTAATGGGTCCGTTTCATTTATTATATATTATCTGAAGGAGAGAAAAAGCAACAAGTTCTGTGTTCAATAATTTAATTGATCATAAAATTGTTCTGGTTATGATGTGCTAACTTATAGCACTTCATATGGACCTGATGTTTTATTTCATTTGGATTTTCTATTATTTGTAGATTGACTAAAATACACATCAATATTTCCCTGATGGTCTAAACTAAAGGTTTCAGCAGCACTCGGGACTAGTTTCACATACAGTGGAATGTAAAAGGTTCAAGTCTGTTAAAAACAAACAATAAATGACTTTATAAAGCCACTTTGTTATACATAAATGCTTTGATCTGCCATAATAATGTAATTTCAATAAAAAATACCTCAAGTTGAGGGTGTTTCTCAGCTTTTTTATGAAAAATTAAAAAAGACTAATTAATCACAGAGCATAATCAATTAATTGCACAATATTTTTAATCTATTGACAGCACTAATCACAAGACCAGCAAATGGTGAAGAGTTGGGGGTCATACGCCCACCGCTGGACTCTGAACTGTCAAAAACACCATAGGAATAAGGGTGTCTTTGGCATCCGAAGCAGTCTGCTGTGAAGGAAACAGAGATCGTGCTTGTAGCTTTACATGTATTAAGGTTATTGATTACAACATGTATCAGGGTTATTGATTTTATGTTAATAACTCGAGTCATCTGTGTGAGGTGATGAAAGAAATAACACCAGCATTAAAAGTTCTACACTGACGCTACTTGTCTCGGTCCTCTTTTTCCTTTTTCCGGTACGGAAAACGCTTACTGATGTTTTAGAATGATTTATTGTCAGATTGCAAACTGTTTGCACTGTAAGATGATGCAAGTACGAGTTGCTGAATCATTTCAGGGCAACGGGAAAAAAGGTCATGTTGTTAAAAATCAAAGGTGTTTAATTTGAACATGAATGAATTGTTTCCTGTAACATCTGAAGAATCACGTCAGTGGTCAAAAATTTTTTTTCGGAAACTTTATTTTCTTATGAGGCATAAAGGGGAAAAGAAAAACAAAACAATAAAGACACCCATGGTTTACAAGCTCAACGTTTTCCTGAAACATCTCATTTCTGCTTTCCCATGTTTTTCTTTCCAAAGCCCTGTACAGTGGGGAATGCAAGTTTATAGCATAATAGTATAAATAGGCATATTTTGTCAGGAATATAAATCAGGCACTATTTATGAAGTAGGTTTGGGTCATTGGTGTTTGTCTGTTGTTCACAGTGGAATGCTTCCCAACACTGAGGCCAGGACGGCTGCACCAATGACGGCACTGAAGGTCATCTTGGTGGAAGTGGCTGCGTTGTTGCACCTGTCTGTGGAACAGCAGGTGATTTGGGTTGTGAAGGTGACGCTCAATAGTGTGCTGTTAGTCGTGGCGTTGCATCCGGCCATTTCGCGACATCCCAACCGTGAGAATCCATTAAAAGAGCTGACGCTTGGCGCGGCTGAGGAAAAAAAAACCAAAAAAAAAGTAGATTAAAATCAGAAAGACTCACGAAGTAGGAAGACAATCCATCAATTACCAAGCTATGCATGCTTAGCTTCTGATTTAGGCTGTCAATACATCAATGCTATAATTAATAATGAAGAATGAAGACAGTTGTTTGTTTTTGTGTGAAAATGATTTATATTTTTGATAGGTTTTAAATTAAAATATCTTGGATTCAAAATGTATGTTTCCATTTTTTATTCTACCCCTTCCATTTTCTTATACCCTGACTCCCTCTTCCCTGTTCCCTTCCCCCCTCACCCAGGTGTAACACGGCCCTCTCTTTTTATATCCTAACTTTAATAAAGTTTTTCTTACCCTTCCTTAAGGAGGGCTGGTGATGGTCACAATTAAGCAATAAAATAAATTAATTTGTTTAATTGCAATAACAAAACATGGATTGTTGTAGTAAAGATTGCACTTCATATAGTGTTGACCTGTGGATACGGTTTAAAAATGAAAAAATAAAAAATCCAAAATGTATTTTACTTCATTTTAAAAAAAAAAAAGAATAGAAAGAAAGAAAAAAATCTAGTCTGATTTAGAGTTTTAGAATTCTAATAAATGTTTTCCCTAATTTGAAAATTTTTTTTAAAAAATGAATAATTTCTTTCAGCCTTTACTTTAGGTCAGTATTGGTACATCTTGGTACAACAATAGTGGTTTCAGGAATGAACAGACAAAACTTTCGGCCCGCCTTGTCTTTTCAGTCTCTGACGGAATCCGTCTTTGTTCCCTTTGTTGCACTGAAACGATGAGTTCATCTCAAACTGGAAGATCCACATTCATGACTGACAGCTAGAACTCATTTACTCAAAGTCAGTGAAGTCTGTATTTATTTTACGCAACAAGATTTTCCTGTCAGCACCAAATACCACAATCATTTCTCAACATCTCTAAACCACTCTAAGATTTCTGATCGTTCTGGAGAACAATGTGAGTGATTGATGGCTGTGATGTTAAAAAAGAGGCTTCAGTAGAAATGTTAGTAAGGTAAGAGGAAACATACTGATTCGTCCTGAGTAGCAGGTATTGTTGGCGGCGCATGTCTCGGTGCCACCACTTAGGCAGAAGCCAAAAACTGACAAGGTGCATTGGTTGCAAGTCAGCGATTCAACTGAAAAACACACAGCAAAGCACAACATGTTAATATAAAAAGGCTGTAAACACATAACATATGCATCTCTCTAACAATTAAACAAATAAGGGACATTTGGCTATTCTACTTAACGTTTCAGTCTGATTTGCAGGTGTTCTCTGAGGCCATTGATGACCCAGTGATCAGTGAACAGAATCTAATCACACCTGAAATCAGCTTGGATAAACAAGAGTATCTGACAGTGGAGAATGTTACACACATACAATCAGAGCACCTATGTGCATTGTTGAAAATGAGGAAAACAAGTATAGTTTACAACAAATCAGCCTCACATCACCTGGAAAACCCACTGAAAAATATAACAATAGGACTAATGTGACTCATTTAATCAAACAAACACCTGTTACATAACCACAAGTTTAGAAACAATGATCTAAATAGCGACTTTGTTCATTTTTCTGTTTTTTCTTTAGACTGAAAGGCCTTGTTGTGTTCTCTTGATCAACTTTCATTCAAATGTAATGTATGAGCTCCAACAGATACCAATGCAAGCCCTGGTAATGAGTCATTGCACTATGATGGGATGTATGAAACAAATAAGTATCTGAAGGACTGCTAAAAGAAGTGCTCAAGTTACTGCTCGTATAAAGCTAGAATTTGGGATCTGATGGCTTTTATCATCATATATTATCATGATATTTATCATCTATATCTGAGTTTGCCCTTTTTATTTATTGCTGTAGATGGAAATTAATTTTAAAAAAAAACAAAAAACAATGGAACGTTCAGGTAAGTGAACTTCTTCACACTAATTTAAAGATAATTAAAGAGAAAAAATACATTTCACAAAAAGTATTGATCCAAGTAACAAATGAGATTTGTTTCTTACCCACAACGAAGGCGGCAACACAGGCAACCAATCCGAAAAGCAGTTTTGCCATTTCAGTGAATTGATTCTTTTCTTCTTCTTTAAAAAACTGACAAAGCGCAGCACTTCTCGTCTCACAGACAATGGGATGCTGAGTGTAGCTGGTACTGATGCAGATGGTGGCTGAGAGCCGACTTTTAATCACGAAGGGAGAGGGAGGGGACAAACCTTCCTTCATTGTTACACATAGGATCAGAGGAATGCCAGGAATGACTGAGGTGACAAAATGAAAAAAATCAATATACCACCAACTTATACTGGAAACCACGAGGTGCACAATAAACCTGTCAGCGTTGATGAAAGCATTTTATCTTTTGTTCAAAAAGATTTTAGTTTCATTGTCGCTAAATTAAACAGTGATGTCAAAATGTATCATTTGCTTCAATCAAAATATGTATAGTTGCCTGATTTGAAATAGTAAATCAAAGATGTCATATGTTGAGCAACCAACATGTGATCACATGGTTGAAGTTTGCTTTGTCTTTGGTTTTTAGATGAGAAATCAGAAAGGGAGAAGGAATGTGAAGTCATGAAATTAGATAGTAAACAAGTCATTGGTTCATATACATGACATTTACATAATCAATTCACTCTTAATCAAATCCAATCTTTTATCAATGTGTAGTTTTTATTTTTTCCATTTTGATGATTTCACACCATCAGAACCTTTCTTAAAATAAACTGTTACGAGGCAGGTAAAAGCTCAGGTGCTGATGACAAACACAGGTTAAAAAGGTGCTGGCAGGTACCGAGGTTTTCTGCGCATTTTTCTGGGATTGAAACTCTAGGCTCGTAAACTGAAGTGACACGGGGAAGATTAACGGAAGCAGATGGAGGAAAAGAAGCGGCGACGGGCGGGACCTGGCACTGTTTTATTTAATGACTGAGGGAGCTGGCAAGACCTGGTGGAAGAAAGGAGGGAGTGATTAGCTGAAGGGTTTAGCAATGAGTCAGTAACGACGAACTAAGTGGAGGACTGAAACTAAGGGAGTCTTCGGGGAGGCAGGGCCGAGGGGGAAAGGAAAGGTCCCAGAAACAGAGACCACAGGAGGCAGAGGTGAGACGATACAAGGCGGAAGCTGGAGCCAATCTGGTGAGAGTTCTGAGTTGAGCTCTGAGTAGGAAATTACCCTCTCTTTACTCCAGTCAATGTGAGGGTTATGTGACTTTAACCAGGGGAATCCAAGAACTAAGGGCGGATTAGAATGGCTGATGAGGTGGAAACTGAGGTACTCTTGGTGATTACCTGTGAGGGTCAGGGAAACAGGAGTTGTCTTGTGACTAACCTGGGCCAAGCGTAGCCCATTGAGCGCTCGGGCTTTGAGAGGGGATGACAGAGGGAGTCCACTAAGGTGGAGATGGACAGCGTCTGAGTGCCCAGACTGATGGATGCAAGTAGCTGGAGGCGTTGAGGGGAATCGGTTAGTGTTCGGCTCACCAGTATCTCCTTAGTCACTGGTGAGCCTGGTCTTTTTCCGGTCGGGTTGGAAAGGTGGCAACATAATGAGCCGTCGTCCCACGGTAGAGGCAGGCATTGGCAGCTCGGCACCTGTTTCTCTCCTGGGATGAGAGTTGGGCCCGCCCAATCTGTATGGGCTCGGGAACAGAAGAAGGTGGTCGAGGGTCCATCTGCACTGGCTGACAGTTGGTGGAGATGAGAGATGAGCTCCTGGCTGAACGCTCTTGGTGTCTCTTCCTGAGCCGGTTGTCTAGGCAGATGGCCAGGGAGATGAGTTGATCCAGGAGTCTCCTCCCGAGTGGCCAGTTCATCCCTGAGGGAGTCCTGAAGCTCCCAGTAGAAGGCATCCTGAAGGGCTTCATCATTCCAGCCACTTTCTGCCGCCAGAGTCCGGAATTCTATAGCAAATTCGGCCACACTATGAAGCCCCTGCCGGATACCCCCCAGCCGGCATCCTGCGTCTCTGCCCTTGACAGGGTGGTTAAAGACTTCCCTCATCTCCTGGACAAAGGAGGAATACGAGTTAGTGACAGGACTTTGACTCTCCCACACAGCCAGCAAGGCATTTCGTCTTTAGTCCAAAAAGATTTCAATAAAGAGATTAAAGTTTCATTGTCGCTAAATTAAACAGTGATATTAAAATTGATCATTTGCTTCAATTATGTCAAGGTCTAATCCGACACAGGAGGATAAGGTGATTTATTTGAGTTCTGGGCTGCCAAAATATGTAAAGTTGCCTAATTTGAAATAGTAAATCAAAAATGTGTCATATATGTTGAGCAAACAACATGTGATAACATGGTTGAAGTTTGTTTTGTCTTTGGTTTTTTGATGAGAAATCAGAGCGGGAGGAAGAAATGTGAAGTCATGACACACTTCTTGGTGGGTTGCAAGACCAGCCTAATTCAGGGAAGATACACCTGGAGCCACAACCAGGTGTTGAAATGCCTGGCTGCTAAACTTGAGGACAAAAGGGTATCCATGAACGCTATGTCTCTAAATGCACAAACTACCTTCCTACGGAAGACTTTCGTCCGGGAAGGGGAGAAACAGAGGACCAAGCCATCACCTCCAGACTCAAGCCCACTGAACGCAGCCCAGGATTGGGAGATGCGTGGAAATCTCATCCAGAGGCTGACTTTCCCACCGGATATTGCAATGACCAACCTGCGCCCAGACCTCGTCCTCTGGTCCAGGTCCTGCCGCTGCGTCGTTATCGTTGAGCTTACAGTCTCATGGGAAGAAGCCATCAATGAAGCATTCAAATGGAAGACGCGGCGGTATGCCAATCTAGCAGCTGAAGCAAAGGGGCAGGGCTGGAACGTGAAGGTGTGGCCTGCGGAGGTGGGATGTAGAGG
The DNA here is from genome assembly GCF_900634775.1 of Gouania willdenowi. Classification (NCBI taxonomy): domain Eukaryota; kingdom Metazoa; phylum Chordata; class Actinopteri; order Blenniiformes; family Gobiesocidae; genus Gouania; species Gouania willdenowi. The sequence goes on from NC_041054.1 coordinate 6,909,007, forward strand.
CTTTGTAGCTAGTTCCACCACAGGGCTACTGAAGGAAGTAGGGATTAGAGGACAGGCCCAAAGGAAGGCCATCAAAGAACTTGCCACTGCAGCAGAACAGAGCAGTCACTGGCTGTGGCTAAAACGTAGGGATGCAACATGGGCTCGTAAATGATGGCAAGAGATGGTACTGGATGATGATCGCTTATGTTGATCATCATGTCACGCACACCCAGGTTTGATCAGCCTGTGGTGGGCCAACCTCGGCAGAGGGTGTATTGTGGTAAGTGGCCGAAACACCCAATGAAGTAGGGGGACACAACTGACGATGCGTTGTAGGGGTGGTGCCCTGCGATTTTTAATTAATTTCACCCCACCCAAAATTGTCGAGCTGAATATTTAGGGACTTTTAGCAATCAGTCCTATTAAGAATCAACCTTGGGTCGCCTTGAATTAAAATGGGGTCGCTTGAAATGTTTAGTAAAATAATAATAATTAAATGAATAAAAAGTTAGGTTAAAAATGGATTCAAATTCTATTTCTAATTTTTTTTTATTATTATTATTTTTCAAATACACCACACACATATCAAATAACTGTATCCTATAATTAAACATTGTCAAATATAAATCTAGTTCAAATAAAATGCAGTATAAAAATATCTGAGGTGGCACACTTGTCACTGCAATGACCCTGGCTACTTGGTATTTGTAACACTTTAATAAATATGATCAAAAAATAATGAATAATTTTTTAAACTGATCCAGAATCTGTACATAAATTTTGATCCTCTGCAAAATGTAACGGAATCTTCCATGGCGTAACGTCTATCTTTGTTTAGAACGTTGTCAAATCTGTTACGGACTTTTGAAGTAATCCTGCTAAACAGACAAACAAAAAAAAACAAACACCTGTGAAAATATGACCTCCTTGGCAAAGCTAATAAATATATTGTTCAGATTATAATCCATTGCTGCACCATCTATTTTTACCCATAATATTTTTTCACCATCGCCTTCTCACCCCTTTGGCCTCCATTGATTTTGTTGCATGTATTTTATTCTTATTGACGTTATCTATTGCTAATCATTTAATGGCAGTCTGGTGTGAAAGAAACAGAGATCGTGCTTGTAGCTTTACATGTATCAAGGTTATTGATTTTATTTGAATAACTCTAGTCATCTGTGTGAGGTCATTGGAAACAGCAGCATTAAAAGTTCTACACTGACGCTACTTGTCTCGGTCCTCTTTTTCCTTTTTCCGGTACGGAAAACGCTTACTGATGTTTTAGAATGATTTATTGTCAGATTGCAAACTGTTTGCATTGCAAGATGATGCAAGTATGAGTTGCTGATTCATTTCAGGGCAACGGGAAAAAAGGTCATGTTGTTAAAAATCAAGGGTGTTTAATTTTAACATGAATGAATTGTTTCCTGTAACATCTGAAGAAGCACGTCAGTGGTCAAAAAAAAATTTTCAGAAACTTTATTTTTTATGAGGCATAAAGGGGAAAAGAAAAGGACAAATATTAGATATTTAAAAAAAAAAAAAAACAATAAAGACACCCATGGTTTACAAGCTCAACGTTTTCCTGAAACATCTCATTTCTGCTTTCCCATGTTGTTCTTTCCAATGCCCTGTACAGTGGGGAATGCAAGTTTATAGCATAATCGTAATAATAGGCATTTTTTGTCAGGAATATAAAACAGGCACTATTTATGAAGTAGGTTTAGGTCATTGGTGTTTGTCTGTTGTTCACAGTGGAATGCTTCCCAACACTGAGGCCAGGACGGCTGCACCAATGACGGCACTGAAGGTCATCTTGGTGGAAGGGGCTGCGTTGATGTTGTTGCAGTTGTCTGTGGAACAGCAGGTGATGTTGGTTGTGAAGGTGACGCCCAATAGTGTGTTGTTAGTCGTGGTGTTGCATCCGGTTGTTTCGCGACACCCCAACTTCTGGAATCCACTGAAAGAGCCGACGCTTGGGATGACTGAGGAAAAAACAAAACAAAAAAGTATATTAAAATCAGAAAATCACGAAATAGGAAGACAATGATTAATCCATCAATTACCAAGCTATGCATGCTTAGCTTCTGATTTAGGCTGTCAATACATCAATGCTATAATTAATAATGAAGAATGAAGACAGTTGTTTGTTTTTGTTTGAAAATGATTTATAGTTTTGATAGGTTTTAAATTAAAATATCTTGGATTCAAAATGTATGTTTCCATTTTTTATTCTACCCCTTCCATTTTCTTATACCCTGACTCCCTCTTCCCTGTTCCCTTCCCCCCTCACCCAGGTGTAACACGGCCCTCTCTTTTTATATCCTCCATTTAATTAAGTTTTTCTTACCCTTCCTTGTCCAATTTAGAGTTTTAGAATTCTAATAAAGATTTTCCCTAATTTTGAACAATTTGAATAATTTCTTTCAGCTTTTACTTGAGGTTAGTATTGGTACATCTTGGTACAACAACAGTGGTTTCAAGAATGCCTGTCTTTTCAGTCTCTGACAAAATCTGTCTTTGTTCCCTTTGCTGCACTTAAACTATGAGCTCCTCTCAAACTGGAAGATCCGCATTCATGACACACGGCTACAACTCATTTACTCAAAGTCAAATGTTAGTGGCCACGGTTACATGATGTTTTTTTAATTTTCCGAAGCAGCAGCTCGACTATAGAGGGTTTTCACGGCGCGTCATCAACCAGGAAGTCGCCATTTTGGAGATAAAGCAGCAGATCTACAAACAGCAGGCAGACAAGAAAATCCAGAATTTCGAGCCAAAATGGTGAACAATTGCCGTGTTTTTGGCTGTACCAATCGGTCAACCGTAAGCGGTGTGACTATAAAATGCAGACATTTTTCTTCCGTGATCTGTTGTAACTTTTGGCAGTCTGGAAAACTTCATGTTCTTCACGTTCTGACCGATTAGCACAGCCAAAAACACGGCAATAGTTCATCATTTCCTCTCAAAATTCGGGATTTGCTGTTTGTGTGCTATTTGTAAACCGGCTGCTTATCTCCAAAATGGCGACTTCCGGGTTGATGACGCACCGTGAAAACCCTCTATAACACAGTTTAAGTTTGGACCGTCGAGCGGAATGGAGATAGGAACTAATCACCGGTAAAAAGCCCAGTAAAACTCTGGAAAACAATAACCAGGAATAAATAGTTGCTCCCTGGTAAAGATAGTAACTCTAACAACAGGTAAAATGATAAACTGACGATATTACAGCCCGTGAATGCAGTACGGGGAAGCATTTATTCCGCCTGCGGGTCATAGTGCCAGCCTCTCAGTAAAGCCTGTGCCGTTTACCATGTTCACCGAGGTCCGTGTGTGTTTAATAAGTCCGTGTGAAAGTCTGCATGTTTATGCCTCCGTGCATCCACTCTTTTCATGATATCCACGTCTTTTAAGGCTCTTATTAAATAGTCTATGCTAAAGTTCGGGCCACCGCCATCTTGGATTATGCCGTCATCGCGCAAGCGCAAATCGATCCGAGTTAACTAAAAGCGGCATTAGGCAAGTTAAGTGTTGACACAACAAGATTTTCCTGTTTGCTCCAAATACCACAATCATTTCTCAACATCTCTAAACCACTCAAAGATATCTGATTGTTCTGGAGAACAATGTGAGTAAATGATGGCTGTGATGTTAAAAAAGAGGCTTCAGTAGAAATGTTAGTAAGTTTGGAGGAAACATACTGATTCCTCCTTTGTAGCAGGTATTGTTGGCGGCGCATGTTTCGGTGCCGTTGTTTAGGCAAATGCCCCAAACTGACAAGCTGCATCTTTGGCAGGTCAGCGATTCAACTGAAAAACACACAGAAAAGCACAACATGTTAATATAAAAAGGCTGTAAACACATAACATATGCATCTCTCTAACAATAAAACAAATAAGGGACATTTGGCTATTCTACTTAACGTTTCAGTCTGATTTGCAGGTGTTCTCTGAGGCCATTGATGTGATCAGTCAACAGAATCTAATCACACCTGAAATCAGCTTGGATAAACAAGTATCTGACAGTGGAGAATGTTACACTTAAGATATGAGCTCCAACAGATACCAATGCAAGCCCTGGTAATGAGTCATTGCACTATGATGGGATGTATGAAACAAATAAGTATCTGAAGGACTGAAGAAGTGCTCAAGTTACTGCTCGTATAAAGCTAGAATTTGGGATCTGATGGTTGAAAATCAAGGCTTTTATCATCATATATTATCATGATATTTATCATCTATATCTGATTTTACCCTTTTTATTTATTGCTGTAGATGCAAATAAAAAATAAAAAAATTGAAATATTCAGGTAAGTAAAGTTTTTCACACTAATTCAAAAATAATTCAAAACAAATATACATTTCACAAAAAGTATTGATCCGAGTAACAAATGAGATTTGTTTCTTACCCACAGCGAAGGCGGCAACACAGGCAACCAATCCGAAAAGCAGTTTTGCCATGTCAGTGAATTGATTCTTTTCTTCTTCTTTAAAAAACTGACAAAGCGCAGCACTTCTCGTCTCACAGACAATGGGATGCTGAGTGTAGCTGGTACTGATGCAGACTTTTAAACGTGAAGGTAGAGGGAGGAGACAAACCTTTCTTCCTTGTTACACAAGGTATCAGAGGAATGCCCGAGGTGACTAGATGAAAAAAAAAAAATCAAAATACCAACTTATACTGAAAACCGTGAGGTGCACAATAAACCTGTCAGCGTTGATGGAAGGCATTTTGTCTTTGGTCCAAAAAAGATTTCAATGAAGAGATTAAAATTTTATTGTCGCTAAATTAAACAGTGATGTCAAAATTGATCATTTGCTTCAAGAATAAGGCAATTTATTTGAGTTCTTGGCTGCCAAAATATGAAAAGTTGCCTGATTTGAAATAGTAACTCAAAGATGTGATCACATGTTGAGCAACCAACATGTGGTCACATGGTTGAAGTTTGTTTTGTCTGTGGTTTTTAGATGATAAATCAGAAGGAGGAAGAAAAGTGAAGTCAGGAAATAAGATAGTAAACAAGTCATTGGTTCATATACATGACATTTACATAATCAATTCACTCTTAATCAAAACCAATCTTTTATCAATGTGTAGTTTTTAATTTTTTCCATTTTGATGATTTCACACCATCAGAATCTTTCTTAAAATAAACAGAATTATTTTAAACCGGTGTCACGGCAAATTTGCGGTTGACCTCATTTGGAGACATGATTTATTGCTCTTGTTGAATGATGAGTCCAGTCAAAACATGATGATTTTATATAAAAATTTATTATAAAACTAAATGAAGAGTACAATGAAGCTTCCATCCTGTAAGAATGAAAGGCAGCCCACAACAAGGATGGTCAAAAGCCCCGGGCAGAGGAAAAAGCAAGACTGCCTAAAAAGTTCTTCACACACACACACATTTCTACACTGTTTAACCGTCCTACCCCCCGACAGATAAGAAAGAAGCAACAGGGTGGAGGTCAAGTCAGTTTGTTCTGTTCGTGCGGAGATGGCGCTCCCGTTATCGGGGGTGATGGTCAGATGTGCGTAGGTGTGTGTGTATGATGTGAATGTGTGTAAATGGATGTGTATTGGATATGCATGTGTGACTGTGTGTGTCTCTCACCAAAAGGGTGCCATAGTGTCTAGCCTTGAGGGATAGGATGTGTTTTGGAAAGCATGTGGCTGACCTCGAGAAGAGAGCAGGAGACATGAGACAGCGGAAATGAAAAGTCACAACTTAAAGCCTTAAAAAGAATAAGGTCTACAAGTAAATATGAGTAAATATATTTGTAAACATAATTAACCAATTTTGCCCTTACACCGGCAAAGCCATTTCCTACCATAAGGTAACGTCCTATCATCCATATAAGGAAAATAAAGCAAATCACAGCACAGATTGATTTAATTTTTGGATGTTTATTTCTTCCTTTAAAAATCACCAACTTTACATAAAAACATTGCAACTGAAGTCATGGTAAAGATTTTTTTATATTTTGAAGGAGGAAGCGTTCAAAAGAACATCCCGTCACTTCAATGGCATTTTTTGTTGGACACACTTGATTACCAAACAACCTGTCGATCCTGTGCATAAGACACACAAAAAGTTATGAAGGTCAAACAGATGGAAAAAGTGAGCAGAAAACCAACAACGGCCTTAGCATTATACACGGCAGAAGTGAAAAGCTTAAAAGTTCATCTTAGATAAATGATACGACAATCATCTATTACAATGAAATGAAGGAATGATAAATAAAAGGAGAAAATTCAATTTCAAACAAAAAGGCTAGACATATTGTGCTGGATATTCATGGAAAACAACCAATATGGGGGAAAACAAAACAGAAAAAGCTACATAGTCAAAACAAACAGTTGATGAAGGGAGTGTATCCTTTATTACATGTGGCACCGCTGAGTAAAGCTCCTGTGGTTTATGTGCTTGCACCCCGTTTCTTAGGTTAAATCAGGGCATTGGCCGCCAGCAGAGCGGAAATGGCGGTGATGACCAGGCTGATGCCAGAGGTCCCCGGGGCCCCTGGTGCAGCGTTACACAGGTTAGTTTCACAGCACGTCTTGGTCATGGAGTAGACACTGCTATTGCTGATGAAGGGAAAGGATTCATCTCTGGTTAAGTTGCACTTGTCAGTTTTTAGACAGCCTTTCATCTTCAGGGGCAAGAATCCAACTGCAAAAGAACAAACAAGCATCAACTCCATCATTATTCCAACTCTGATTATATTAGAAATAATATACTCTCAAACAAGAGTGCAAACCTCCACCAAATCAGTAGCTGGGTTTTCATGACAGATTTTTGAAAAAAAAATATCTCTAAACCTCCTTATAACACTCTGCATTCCTTTGTTGTTTCACGTCTAATGTGGCTCTAATCATTTTTAAGTATAATAATAACAAATGTCCCGGTAAGGTAACATCCTATCATCCATATAAGGAGAAAAAAAGCATTCACAGCATGGAGACTGATTCAATTTTTTGATGTTTCTTTCGTCCTTTAAAAATCACCAACTTTACATAAAAACATTGCAATTGAAGTCATGGGAAAGATTTTTTTTAGTTTGACGTGAGAGGATGTTGGAAAAAGACCAAAAGTCTTTTGAACGCAGCCTTCTTCAATGGCATTTGTTGTTGTACACCCTTGATTACAAAACAAACCTGTCGATACTGTTATCTGGTTCAGTAGCTGGGTTTCTATGACAGATTTTTTGAAAAAATAAAAGCGCTCTCTCTAAACCTCCTTAAAACACTCTGCATTCCTTTGTTGTTTCATGTCTAATGTGGCACTAATCATTTAAAGTCTAATGCTAAGAAATGTCCTGGTCTCCTCTTCTATACACGTACCGCGCCATGTTTTCTCAGACAGCAGTGGTCACATGACCAGGTACGTCACATTCTTTGATGTTTATTTGTGGAAAAAGTGTTTCCATAGCGCTTTTGCGAAAAAATAAAAAAATAAATAAAGAAAAAATACAATTTATTTTTTAAAAAGCGCTTTTGTGACACATTTCAATGTTGAAACTTCCGAAATTCCTTTTGAAATTCATGTGTTTCCATCACCAGAGTTTATTGCGCCATTAAAAGAGTAATGGAAATGGGGTTGCTTGAAATGTTTAGTAAAATAATAATAATTAAAGCCGTCCATTGAAAAATATCAAGATACAGCATTTAGAATGTGATGGCGAAGGATTTTCCAGTGACATTATAGGCCCCTCCCACTGATCACAGAATGTTTTTTCTTCATCAGCGACCTGCTCCCATCTTATAAGATTCATCCAACACTATTTTGAGGTCAATACGATTGTCTTTCCGCTAGAGCTGTAAGCATTGGAGGGGGCGCTTTTAGTGGTGTCCGAGAACGCAAGGCATGATGGGTCATTTTCACATTGTGTCTTGTTTAGGGATGGACAGTCAACAGTTGTATCAAATATGAAGCAGTTTGAACTTTTTGAAACATATGAAAGTTATATGCATTTTCTTATTATGGCGTGCTAATTGGCTCCAGTCGCGCTACGACCAAACCATTAAAGATTTGCAGATTCTTAAAATGATTTTTAATCTTCAGTGGGTACTAAGCGGTCTGGCTGAGTTTGAAGCGAATCAAGTGAAGCCACTCAGACTAGTTTGCGCAAAAGCGAAACTCCATTAAGCCAAGATGGCCGACTTCCTGTTTGGTTTTGGACAAAGTATCCGTAGCTTTTTGCTCATCTTGGGGTTAAGAATACATAAGGTGAATTTCATATGAATAGGACAAACCTGCTGGTCGTGCGGGTCCATCATCGTTTGTGCACATTTTTGCGTTGCGTTTGTAATGCGCGCACGACCAAACCTTTAGGAATATTAAAATTCCTTCGATTATTTTTCATCTTCAGTGGGTCCTAAGTGTTCTGGCCGAGTTTGAAACGAATCGCATGGAGCCCCTCAGACTAGTTTGCGCAAACGTGTTTCCAGGGCGAAATGCCAATTTTTGACCAAAGACGGTTGACTTCCTGTTTGGTCATAATGTTTTTGCTCACCTTAGGCTCAATAATACATGTGGTGAATTTCATATGATTCGGCCAAACCTGCCGGTCGTGAGCTAAACTGGTACATCGACCACCAGGGCAACAACAGCTAACGCCCTTTTAAGTAACCACTAAGGCAATAATAAATTGTCATAATTGTCTTCCATGTGCATAACCTCCTGTCATTTGTAGCCACTGTCTTAATCCACTCGGTACTGAAGGTGGGGCGAGAACTTGTGCGACAATATATCGCAATATTAAAACATCACAAGATCTATTGTCGAGGGTACGAGTGGTACTGCGAAAAGGGGTGGAGTATATCTTCCCACCCTTGCTACATTTGTCACATGTGATTGTGTCTTTTCGACAGCAGGAGACATGGTCAATGCCCAAAGAGCTCATATGCCACCAGAAAATGTAGACATGCTAATATTGTTGAAAAAGAACATGTCCATAAGTTAAATCTAGGCTGTGTAGACTGTTCTAGTTTGATGTTTTAAAAAACAAAAGAAAAAAAACAAACTTGTTATGCACAGGTCATCATGATGACATGTTTTGGTTTTAATTTTAGGCTGGCATGAATTTTCTCTTTATGACGGTGTATTAGGCCCACATTGAAATGAAAATAAATCTGAGCGCTACGGGATTAAAGTCGTAATATTTTGAGAATAAACTCTCAATTTTATGTGAATAGTTGTAACATTTTGGGAACTCAGTTTAGGACTTGCCTTTTTTCCCCTCCCCTTTCCTCCTGTGTTCCCACTTTTCAAACATGATGGCGCCGCAGATGTTTGGTGTTGGTGCTGTTTTTAAAATGTACTTGGCAAATATAATCCTGATTCTGATCATTTTATGAGAATGAGAGTGAAGTTGTTGTTGCACTTTTGCTTAAACCTGGGTTAAAGCTTGAAATTGTTGAATGACAGAGCCTCATTTACTTTTTATTTTGGGACTGTTCTATGCATTTTAACTTTTGAGGACAATCACAGCAATAAAGAAGCACTTTTGACAATATATCTGATGTCTGCAGTCATTTTTAGGTGCATTGCGAAATCGCCCAGCCCGAGCACTGAGATAGCAATAGAGCTAAAATAAAGTCTAATTGAGACCATATCAAACATTTTTCTCATCTATGAGACCTTTAGCTTAAGTGATGATAAAACCCAGTGAATGGAAACAAAAACAGTCTTTAACAACAAGACATTTGCTCGTCTGAAGCTAAGAACGGTGGATGAGTTCCATTCCACAACAAAGAACGACGCCTTGAGAATGCAGATTGTTTGGTTTCAAGAGAGATGCCAAAAACTTCTGTTTGGCGACATTTTTAACCAGTGACCTTAATCATACCTGCTTTCCCTTCACCGCTGAAGCAATGCTCTCCAACTTCGCAGGTTGTTTCTTTAGTTATGCAAAGATCTGCGATGCCTATCTTGCATTCGTAGCACATGAGAGCTTGACCTGAAAATAAAGAAGAGGACAGGAGGAGGGAATGATAATGGAGAGGGAATAGAAAAAGGGGAAAAAAGGGGGGGGGGATTAGTTCAGTCAAATTTAACAGTTTGCATTCAAAGTAAACAGAGTCTTAAGATGTTTGCTATACTCTCAGGTTGTGCAGCTCAGCAATTTAAGGTTCTAATAAGTGACCAAACAAGACAAAGGCACAGAGCTGATGATTAAACAGACAAAACCACCTCTGACCTGACACACAATGGATGGTTTGGGTAAAGACAACGCAAACACATTTAACACTCACAGCAAACAACGATAGAGCTTTAATCATAGGGTCAAACTAATGCCAGGGACACAAACACACATGTCTGAGTTCTAATAGTCAGGCTGGAAATTGTATAATCGTTGTTATTGTTTCCCTTTAGAAAAGATTTTTGTCGTTGTTTAACAATGACAAACAGGTCAGCAGCTTTTTATTTTTTTGTCAAAAAGATACAATTTCTTGCTAGGTGTACAACTTCCTTATATACCCTAATTAAAAAAAACTTAAAATGAATGTTACTGAATGATTAGATTTTTAAATACAAAAATGTGTTCAATTCTATGCATATATAAAGCATTTCAAATTAGATTTCTATCCTGATTTAATTCTCTCAAATGAAGCTGTTATGGAAATCTTTGAGCATACACTATAGATCTAATAAAATAATGTCAAAAATGTTTATTGCAGCGCTCAGGCATGAACCAAAAAGGTACAGATGAAGAGGTCTCTGTCGTGGAAAAGAAAAAGGGGCAAACACACAGTAACAGTACGTATTTAATATAGGATAAAAAGGAAAGATGATCAGAAAAAAAAAGCTACTATTGGCTAATCACATTAAAGAGGGGAAGGAAATAAGGTTTTCCCAGTCGGGACACCTGAGATTGTCTGACAGAGAGAATCTCCTGTGAGAAAAAGACATGTTTTGTGAACTTGTCTGAGGTACACAGCATTGGGGAAACAGAGCTCTGAGCATGCAGGGAGGGAGAAAAAATAAATAAATAATATATATATATATATATATATATATATATATACACACACTACCAGTCAAGAGTTTCAAAACACCCTAATTTTTCCAGTTATTTATTGCAATCCAAGTCGTGTAAGTCCAATAATAGCTTGAAATGGTACAAAAGTACTGAACAGCCAGAGGTAAAAAAAAAAAAGTTTGGTTTCCCAAAACTAAAAAATAATATACATTTCAGAATTATACAAATAGGCCTTTTTCAGGGAACATGAAGTGTGTTAATAATTTAAAGTTAATCTGCAGCAATGAAGGTTGAATCAACCTTGAAAGCTGGTGCTACTAATTTTTACAGGTGTTTTCTTGGTCATTTACAACCCTCTCTGTCTGCATAAAAGCAGTGTTGGAACACTGTACTTTGAGTCAAAAGCATAGAATGCAATACATTTTGGTCATAAATTGATTCCATTATTTCTTTTTCAACTCAACTTGCTAGTTTTTGAGTAGCACGTATGAACACAGAAAAATATGCAAAGCCTGGGAATTGGGATATTTCCTGACAGGCCTGAAGGACCAGTTCTGGCTGTTCTGACTCACGTCATTACACCAGACAAAACAGGACTTCATCATTTTAATTGTCAAAATTTAAGAAAGACAGATTTTTTTGCAGAATAAATGCTTCAGGTTTACTGTACCGAGGTCAGCTTGTTACTCCGTGTATCCAGGCATGAAGGACAGGGTTACGGCCGTTTATTGTGAACTGAAAACAATGCCTCCAGAAGTCAGCCATAGAAAATGTATGGGAAATCTTTAGATTACCAGTGAAACCTGAGATCTTTAGGGAGGTATTTGTTGTGCGAACAAAAGTGGCTTTTTGCCCTCACAAAGCTGTCAAAGATTTCTCGAAACGCCCTTTTTTTTTTTGTTTATTACTGCCCCATCATTACCTTACTAGTAAAAAAACAAAACAGAGATCGTTTGCTGCCACTTTTGCCATATTTGCTCCCATTTAAGTGTATAACAGTCAAACCATTCTTGAAAAGCGGTTTCTGCAGATCCACAACTCTAGTTATAAAGCTCATTTCCTATAGATCACATGTGTCCAACTCATTTTAGTTCAGGGGCCAAACATGGACCAGTTTTTTTAGTTTTTTGTTTTTCATTTATTTATTTAAGTAAAGACAGTATATATTAATGAACAGTGTAACATATGTAAATATGTCAGATTATAGCCATAGGCTAAGTGAGCAACAGATATAAGGTGGAGAAAAATTCAACATGAAAGTGTCCTGGTTTGCATTTCCACGAATAAATGACATATAAAATATCAAGTATATAAGTATATCAGTTTAAAATTAAGTTCATTCAACAATTTGAGATTAAAAGTGAGTGCTGTCATGTGACATTTTTTTTTTTTGTATTTGGAGGTGCTGAGCTATCAACAACTGAATAAGTTGGTAATTTACAAAATGTTTCATGTTTTTCTATCATTTTTAATGTGTCAAGCGGGCCGAAATTTGAGCTCTTAAGGGCCAGATTTGGCCCCCGGGCCTTGAGTTTGACACATGTACAATAGATCAATGGTAATTTTGATTTAGTCATAGTAATTGACTAAAATGCAACTTAGTTTTTGTAAAAATGTAGTCGCCAGACACTATTTCAGTTATAGTCTGGTTTTAGTCAATGACATCCATTACGGGCATAGTAAATTAACTAATATAAAGCACAAGGTTGACGTGATCAATGTGAACATTATAGTTTAGTTTTTTAAATCAACACTGTTTTAGAAGTTTCGATGACTAAAAGCACACACAGACAGAGTGGATTCAAACCATTAGTCTGCCTTAAAGTGACTCTAAAGTCTGTTATAGTTTGTCGTCGAGGCAACGTGTTGACAGAAGCTTAACGGCTCTAAAAGGGAGTCAACCTTTATTTGTGTTTTTGAACAAACTTAAGTGAGTTCAAGTGAAAAGAAGCAGGAGTTCAGGTGAAAATCATGCAGCACAGCAGGAAAATATACGTTACAGTCATCCGCATAAAAAAATCATAATACATTTTTAAAAAATTGTTAAGTTTAGTTTTTTAAAGACGTTTGCACAAACATCTGGACAGAAGTCTCACAAATTACAAATCAAAGGCCATGCTTGTGTTGAAATCCAATAATTGATACATAGTCCATTAGAAATGTGCACTATTGATTGTTAGAGTAATCGCCATGCGACACGTGACGATTCATAAATGTTCAAAAACAATTGTTCTTCATAATCAAATCTAATCGTGAGGTTCATTAGATGGTACACACCTATAAACCCCAGCAGCGATTCTCAACTGGTGGGTCGGGGCCCAAAAGTGGGTCGCAGACCTGTACTGGGTGGGTCGCAGAAAACTGGCCAAAAAATAAATAAATACTTAATGTCTGTTATGTTGGACTTGTCTTTTATTTTGAAAGACACTTTTCTTTTGACAGGCATTCTGTGAAGTGCATGTTGCACATGAAAATATATAGATTTGTGTTTTTAAAAATATTGAATATGCGTGTTTTCAACAGCTATCTTTGAAAAACACTAAATTTGGTTGGTTGAATTCTAAAAAAATAAAAGAAGTGGGTCGCGATTTGATGACCGTGGCAAAATGTGGGTCCCAGGGTGAGACCAGTTGAGAACACCTGGTCCATAGGAGTTAAGATAAGTACGTTTATTTGAAGACATTTTGCTCAAGGAAATTAAAAATTGGGTTTGTACACAAGAATTCTTTCCAAATTTACACATTTTCATACCCCAAAAAGTCCTTGCTGTGTTATTTTAAAACCTATTTTTGGCTTTTGTATTCTTCAAATATTTATTTTTGAATAATCTTGAAAGATTTGTTCCTTTAGCACTCATCTTCAGTGGAGAGTCTTGAGGTTTCTCAGACTAAAAAAAAAAAAAATGACACTTCAAAAAGAGAAGATGACTGTGTTACAAACCAGTTTTTTTAGCTTGTTTTTTAACCAGCTTGTTCCAGTGGCCTGTGCCTGAGGTGAAGCAGCTTTTCATGTCAGCAACACTTGAAAGGATTCAGCTGTGACTACAAAAGCAGAAGCAGGAGGAAAACCTGCAGCTCCAGTTTTCATGTCAGCATCTCGTGACTACAGACGTGCGTTTCGGTTCACAACGAAACATTTCACAAGAACACACAAGCGCGCGCACACATAAAAAATAATAATAATAAAAAAAAAAAAAACCACATCTCTGCTCCTCTGCACAGCTGGGATCTGAACTGCAGTGTCATTAGATGAGCAAATGGTCACAATAAGTGATGACGTCACACGGGGTTTATAATGGAGAAAAACACTAGGACACTAGGGCAATAGGACAGGGAAAACTGGAGGTATACTTGAGTGGGAATGGTCATCATCCTTATCCTCCTAATCATACAAATAGTATACACTAGAGTTTATACTCATTGAGTGTGTAGTTGGCTTGTTGTCAGGTTTTATAAAAACTACTAAGCATTTCAACATTCTTGGACAAAAATCAGAAAAAACCAGTAATAATCTTTGATCTAGTGAAGCCGATTTGTAACTTTATTCACAAAGAGTTCAAAATGTTTCTGAACGTGACTAAGTGGATCATCAAGTCACTGACACTTCACAAACAGCAATTAGAGAACAATCCATTTCTTACATTGCTAAGAACTGTAGCTAGCTGAAAAATACCACAGCCTAATATACAATAACACAGTTACAAATAAACAAATAGTTCTTCCTACATCAGGCGTACTTAATGGATGACACACTGGCGGAATACATGTCAGCATTATAAAGACTTCCTGATACATAGTACATATGTTTTACATGGGTAGATACATGTATTTAATTTATTTATCATTTGGATGTACGAATATTCACAAAAAAACAACAAAAAAAGTCATAATAATAATAGCATGTGCATGGTAGAGGTAGTAGCCAATAGGCTTACAATTAAAAAGCTGATAAAATAGGATAAGGATATATTATAATAGAGCCTGATCATAGGATAAGGATTTCTATTATTCTATTTGGTTGTGTACGGGTATATTTAAAGTTCAATAAATGTTACAAGTTCTATTGGTGTATTTAATTTAATTTCTAATATATACATTTACATCATATGAGTGTTTCAATTGTCTTTCATAATCAATGTGCTTAGAAAAAAAAAAGTATATCATCCTCAAATATCGGCCATCGGCTGAATTTTTATTTTATTTTTTTTAAATTGGTATCTGCATTGATCTTTGAAATTCCCATATCGATCGACTTCTATTTTTGCAATTTTATTGAATTTAAAAACATACAAAGGGATTAAACACTAAAACAAAGGCTTTCAATGACCTGCATGCAGTACCGTCAGATGTCACATCAATGGAGAAACTGCTCAGGATTCCAGGTCAGTGTTATTAGCCAAAGGTAAATGTTTTTCTTAATAAATAAATAACTTTTTAACTTATTGATCAAAAGCATGTCCATAACCCACAGTTGGGTTTTAACCCAGTGAAAACCATTATGACACCCTTAATCATGATGGTCCAATGGGGAAATAATGATTCACGTAATAAAAGGTCTGTAAGAACATTTAGACTGTTTTATCATTGTTCATGTACTCTTACATAAACATCTAAAATTGTGATTAATAGGGGTTTGCATTGCCACGAATCAACGATACCATTTCAAATTTGCATGTCACGATACAATATATTCCGATATATCCTCGAAACTGAACAATATAATATACATTGCGATATCAGTAATTACAAATTTCACATTCACTAGCACAAAATAGTACTAAATACAATTTATTTCGGAAAAAAAAGAACTTGCGACAAGTAAATGCTAACTACTGTAATTAAAAAACAAGTGGTATGTTTATCAAACTGTCAAATTACAATTTTGAGAAAACAGAACATTTGCTTCTACGACATATGATGATTCTGTCAAGTTCTTAAATAATTATTTTTTTAAAAAGTAACCACATATAGTGTACACATCTATAAAAGTTCACAGTATGTGTGCAATCAACTTCCAAAGCTAAAACACATTGAGGAGCGAGATCGTTTAACAAGGTCTGATGTGGTTCACTGACACCTCCATGCATGCATATGTTAGAGCAAATTAAATGTTTTTTTTAACATTAACATGATTTAAAAAAAAAATAAAAAAAATCAATTTGGACCATTTTTGGATCGATATGATAATCTCAGTGAAATATTGCGATATATCGGCGAATAGATTTGGTTTTACACCCTTAATGATTAATAATTTAAAGTAAAAAATGAAATGGACGATCTAGAAAAACTGAATTTAACCACCAGGCATTAAACGTGTCATTCCATTAGTTGATACACTGATTCTGAACGACATGTTCTAATCCTTAAAACAACAAAACACACACGCACGCGCCTTGTCCTACTGGTTTGGGTCACACCCAAGACCCAACATCTACTGCAGTCTTTGTGTCAGCATACAATTAGAAAATACCATCAAGACAGATTTATGATTATTGAAAAACACCCTCAAAACTACAGTGATGTCATTCTCCTAAAGCAGTGTTTCTCAAATGGAGGTACGGTTACCCCTAGGGGTACTAGATGACACTAGAGAGAGAGAGAGAGAGAGAGAGAGAGAGAGAGAGAGAGAGAGAGAGAGAGAGAGAGAGAGAGAAAGGAAAATAAACAAATAAAGTATCAGTCTTGGTTACACCCCAGGCATCATGTGACCGGAAATTATAAAAACTATAGAAATAAATCTATTTAGGAACCACTAAATCAGTGTTTTTCAACCTTGGGGTCGGGACCCAGTGTGGGATCGCCTGAATTGTCCAAAAAATTGAAAAAGATTCTTTTGATTATTATTATTATTTTAATCTTAAACAACTGTATTTCTGTACTTTGACTTTGTGAATCGTGTTAAACTAAATGTATTAAGGGTTGCCAGAAATTCTTGATATCAAAATGGGGTCACAATCTAAAAAAGGTTGGGAACCACTGCACAAAATAGTGTTTCATTCCACTTATTTACAAAATTAGATTCTTTCAAATGTGCGTTATCACTAGTTTATTCCATCATTATGCTCTATAGTTGTTTTTAAATCGTTTTCTAAGCAAAATGTTGTAGTCGGACAAAGGGGGTACTTGGATTCAGAAATGAGAGAAAGGGGGCACTTGAGGCAAAAATAAAAAGTTTGTAAGATGTGCTTTAACACAGTGGTTCTCAGAGAGGTGTGGGTCTTAATGCTTCACTGTGGGAAATGCAGTCTGACCTGATGTGCTACTAGCGGTCAAACTCATGCGTCCAAAACATGGCAGATTTAGCTCAGAGAATAACCAGAGACGTGACATGAGATAATCCTCCACATCCTCTCTTTTTTTTTTTTTTTTTTTTTTTTTTAAACAGAATTACCAACTGAGGTAACTTTTGCCTTCTAAAAAAAAATGTTTGAAAAGAGTACAAGGAGTTCATCAACATGTTGGAGGAATTACTGAGCGATGATTCATACATGTGCAACCCTCAGCTTTAATCAGCGTAACCGAGAACGAACCTGTCGCACCGCTCTGCACGAAAACTCTGAAGAATTTTTTATGTTACGGTCATTACTGGAAAGTGTAAAAGTCCCTTCCGCATATGTACAATTACTAAATTCCTCCAGTTTATGACTTTAATAAGTTTAAAGTTAATGACAGAACGAAGACTTACCTAGAAAATGATGACAAATACAGTGTTTTCTGTCATTATTACATTCTCCTGTTGGCCAAATCGGATGCTTTAAAGTTTGCCTGTAGTTAATTTATATAATACGAAAGGTTCAGTCAGGTCTTTTTAGTTATAAGGAAACTAAGATTATTTTCTGAACAATTTGAGCCCATGTTTGCTTATTTTTACCCCTTTTCTGCCACTACACCAAACCTGTCATATTTTAACCTATTTTCATCACTTTTTCTTGCCATATTTTTGCTTTTTTTTTTTTTTTTTAATGGATTTTTGCAACATTACTCCCATTTCTGTCTTTTCTGCACGTTTTCCACTTTCAACTCTTGGAAACCCTTTCCACCATTTTTCCCATGCACCTAATGTTGCACATGTTGATCCATTATTGTCACTTTTAACCTCTTTTCACCATATTTCGTGCTTCTTTTTTTTGCCACTTTCACCCGATTCACAATTTGTAATGTCCATTATTTTCCCGTTTAAACTAATTGTTCCTACTTTTTTTAAATGACATTACTCCAACCCTCTCATTTCTGCCACGTTTTAAGCCAATATTGACACTATTAACCCTTTTCACCACTTTTTCTGTCTGTTTTTGGTCACTCTAATTTGCAACTTTTAAACAATTTCTGTGGTTTTTTGAAGTCCCATTTCACCACCTTTTCCACCATTCTCGGTCAGTTTTCACCCATTTTATTTCTGCTTAAAACAAGGATTTACATCTTTAAGATGACTATATACTATGGCCCAAATAATACTAAACTTCCTGGATGACAGTGGATATATTCAGATAAATAAATAAATATGGTTATCACAGACTCATAGAACAATGGACCATCATTTTGCCGACTTTATGGATGTATTGTATCCTTGTATTGTTAAACACTTGACAATAAAACTTAAAAGCTGTTTTGTTGCTGTGTCCCAAACAATGATCATTTGTGTCTTCATCACCTGATGGTTGTTCAGGCGTGGCACATGACATGAAATAAAGATGTGAATGGTTAGGATTATACTGACCTCTAGTGTTAATGAACCTGAACTACATTAAGACCACAAAGCCTCTACAGACACTTTCCAAAAAATGAGAATATCATGGAAAAGTTGTTTAATTTCCATAATTTCATTCAAAAAGTTAAACTTTCATAGATTATAGATTCAGGGCCCACAATTTAAACAATTTCAAGTATTTATTTGTTTATTTTTATGGGCTTTTATGGGCTTCCAGCTCATAAAACCCACAAAAACAGGAATTCAAAAAAATTGAATTAAACTTTTCCATGATATTCTAATTTTTTGGAAAGGGTCTGTACTTCTCAGGTCAAAAAACACAAAACAAGGGGGGAAAAGGCCTCAGATCCTTTATTTTGAAGTGCAAACAAAACACATAATTTACTATAACAAATGGTTTGTGGAAGAGCAATAGTAACTTTAAGGACGGGTTAAGGCATTGCTGTACTTTTGTTTTTAAAATTTGCAATGAAGATGTAAGAAACATGCAAAAACTGCATGAAAATGATGGACTGGCAATCCAATAAAAAAAAAAAGAGAGATTTGAGTTTTTAAAATTAGATTTTGTGATTTTTTTTTTAATGATTTAAAAGAAGAAATACAAATAACTCATTATAGCAACAAAACAGCTCAAACAAAATCTGTCTGTGTCCCAAACAATGATTATTTGTGTCTTCATCACCTGATGGTTCTTTGGGCGTGGCACATGACATGAAATAAAGATGTGAATGGTTTGGATTATACTGGCCTCTAGTGTTAATAAACCTGAACTACACCAAGACTAAAAAGCCTCTACTTCTGAGGCCAAAACACACAAAAAAACATGGAAAAAACAACAACAAAAAAAAAGCCTCTGATTAAGCAGAAATAGAAACAAATTTAAAAATAAATCTAATCGTTTGCTCTCCAAAGCATCTATAATGAAGTTTACAATCCAACATTAGGAGACCTTAGGGCGTTGTGTGTTTACAGTTTGAACAGAAGCTGTTTAAGTGTCAACGTAACGTCTCTACCTCAACAGCAGCAACACTTTGTGAGTGTGTGAATGATCTTCCCACGGGCTGAATGTGCACAAACACACTATCTGAGGGAGGATTCACAGTCAGCTGCAATGCAGTCCATGACTCATGTGTCACAAACATGGAAAAAGTTACACAGAAGCTTTACACGAGACACACAAACATCTATGATGCAGGTAAAGTTAAGCAAGTGTGTCAACACCACATCCTATATTTTTAAGCTATGTGGTTATATCCTTAAGGAATGCAAATATAAGGTGTGGGTAGGCAGGCGATGGCACAATTACCTGTGGTTTGCACAAACATTTGAGGTAAATTATAGTTTGCTTAGTAGCCAAAGACACGCTGGAATAAAAGTTTTCTAGTTCGAGTCAGTCCTGTTGTATTTTTGTCAAAATGCACATCCAAGATTCACATCTGGACTAAAAACAACAATATAAGACAAACTTTTCTTTGTATTCTGGACAATGTGACAACAGGAGTTTGTCTCGTTTGTTTTTTTTACGAGTTTTCTTTGTTACTTTTATAATGCAATAATTGCATTCCGAAACAATATTTCTTTTCAGAAGTGTTTTTATAAGATCTCACATTTGAACTCTATAGTGAACACACCCTAACATCACACATGACAGCACCAGGAAGCACAACCTCAGAAAACACACACGCACACACACACACGCATCTCTCAAACCAAACACTGAAGTCAAACAAAACGCGTCCGAAAGCAATTATTTACATTTCCAAGAAGAAAAAAAAAGAACCCCTAAAAAGAACATAGTGCAAGGAACCCTAAAGATAGAGTTTTACACCACGCAAAAAGGGAAGTCACACATGCTAAAATGTGTATAAAAAAAAAAAAAAAAAAAGTGCAACTGTAAGAAACTTTTTCCAAATTTTGAATTAAAAACAATCATTGGTTTGAGTCAGCTCTGTTGTATTTTCTCTAAGATCCACATCTAAGATCCACATCTGCGCTAAAATCAACAATGTAAGAAACTTTTCTCTGTATCCTGGAAAATGTGACAACTGGAGGTTTGTGTTTTACTAGTTTTCTTTCTTACTTTTATAATGCAAAGCTTGTATTCATAAAACAAAAACAAGAATCCTTTTCAGAAGTGGGTTTTTTTTTTTCTTTTTTTTTTAAGATCTTGATAATTTAAATTCACTTTACTAACTTACACGTGCAGTTTTCTACATTTGTGGATCATTTTTTCCCCAAACAACATTTTACATAATCATCACGAGGCAGCAAACGTTAAAAGTGATCGTCAGAAACTAACCAGGATGGGCGTTCTATTGCCATACAGGGTGTGGTGTGTAACAGGAGAGAGTTAAAACCCCACTTAGGGGCCCCCAAAGGACAAAACTACACAATAGTGCCCCCAAAAAACACAATAGAGGCTAAACAAACAGCTCCATATTGTGGACAATCTGAATCAGGAACCTGAGACAGACAGAAACTCTAACGTTTCCAGGTGAGGAATTTCTCATGCACAGGCTGACAGGTTCTGACATGATTCATTTGGTTTTAATACAACTGGTAAAAACAGACACGATCATCCTTCGACCACAAACAAGCAGCCTCACCCCAACCTGTAATAATAGTATTAGAAAAATAAATAACTTAGCGTTGAGTAACCGTCTGTAGCCTGTAGAAATTCACCTGTTCTATTCAAAGCCATTTTAACGGTGTTTATAGCTAAAATACTCAATAAATGGAAAAAGTAACAAAAGGCCATTAAAAACACACTTAAGGACATTTATTTTGATTGTTTCAAATGTAACTGTCAAAATGTAAAGGCAAATATTTATCAGAATCAGAATCAACGTTATTGACCAAGTAAAGTATTGAATACACACGAGGAATTTGTCTTGGTGAAATATTTAGCTCATAATTCACTGAATTCACTGCAGTGAATTAGCTTTAGCCAAATGCTAGCATTTATTTTAAACTGTGGGCTCACTTCCTAAAACTGAGCCTTGAAGAAATGACTATGTTTTAGACAAAGTCATTCATTTACGTCAATTTTTCCTAACATTTAAATTGGTGATACATCGACCGGTCAATATTATCGGACGATTTTTGCGGTTTTTTTTTTTTACATGCATCGCATCGGCCGACGCAAGCTGCTGCGTTTGCCGATCCACATTTTTTACAGAGAGCAGAAATACGTTTTTCTTGTTCTACATCACCTGTTTTTAATATTTGTTAAATATGTTTTACTTGTTCTACATCACCTTTGCTAATTTCAATAAATGTTCCTTTTTTTTGTTGTTTTTTTAAATTGAGACTCGTACCATTTCTTATCATCATTGTGTCATTTTTATGACGTACAGTACATTGAGGAAGCAAAAGTAGTATCAGCTCCAAATATAGGGAAAAACAAAACTCCCTAATTTAAATATTGGAGAGTTAAGCTAGCTGGCTAGCAACATATATTTGTAGTTTACAGTGTTCACACTGTGTGGAACCTGCTCATAAGATTTGTGTTGTGCGTACACAACTTTTAATTCCATCGGTATGCTTTGAAAGTGGGCGGGGTTTTGAAAAGAAGACATAATGAATATAATTTTGAGGGAAAAAAAAGCGTAACGATGTCAAGATTAATGCTACGTTCCAGGTAATCGGAACTTGGTATTTCCGAGTTGAAAACTCCAATCTCTGACTGGCGTTCCAGGCGCAGTACATCAAAATAAATAAATAAATGTTTGTTAGATTAATAGTTTGGTTATACAAAGAAAGCTCTTTTTTAAAAAAAAAAAAAAAATGGCCGAACAAAGCCAGACAACATTATGTGGCACATTTTAGCAACAAGGCATTCAAAGTGATTCGCGCAAGGCATTAAAGCATTAACAAATGAAGTAAATTAAGCAATTTAAAAAGCACTTAAACGCATTTTCAAATTATGTAAATAGATCATTTAAAATCCAAATTAAATGACAAATACAGCCTGCATTACTGTGTTCCACAGTAGCGGTAGGTAAACACTAAACGTAGGGAACATGTTATATTATTTGAATGGCATTGGTGCCACCATTGTTGTGCGACGTCAAACAACTGATAGTTGAATAATGTTGACTACTTTTTTTTTTTTTTTCATTTCCAACTTTACTAAATGGGAGCTCCGACTTCAGGTGGCGTTCAAAGTCACATTTTCAAGTTGGAGACTGGAAAACCCAGATTTCCAGATACACAGAAATTTTTATGTGACGTCATATACATGTGTCAAACCGCCGCATTCTAAAGGTTTTTATTCTATTTTGTTTTTAAAGCTAAATAAATTCCTGGTTACAATAAATAAACACGATTTTTCGTTTTCTTTTCTTTAAAAAAAAAAAAAGAAAAAAAGAAAAAGAAAAAGTGCCGTTTAAAACTACAAAATAAAAGGTGAAATCTTGCAGCTTGTAACATTAGCATGGTACTTGATTTGTGTACCATTATAATTTCCTCCATCATTTTAAACATAACATATTGTTGTTTAGGCCACACCCAAACAGACATGTCAGCACTGTGAGCACATACCTCAGAAAACCAACACACACACATCTCAAACCAAACTGTGAAGTCAAACACAATGTGTGTAAAATAAATAAATAAGAAAAATACATATATATAGTGCCAAGAACCCTAAAGACAGAGTTTTACACCATGTAAAAAGTTAAGACACACATGCTAAAATGTGTTTAGATTTATTTTTCTATTATTTAAATTAAGATAAATCACTTCCAAACATGCAAAAATGACTTTTAGCACATTAATATAATATTAAACACGTCAGAGGTGAATCAAATACAATGAACGCTGGTCTTACTCAATGCAAAGCAGAATCCAAAGGCCTGGAGCAGCAGAACCACTTTGTTCATCTTGGAAGTGATGAGAGGAAACACTGAGACACTGAGTGTGAACAAACTGCACTGCTGCACAGCAAAATGGGATCAGACCACTGACTTTTCCTCAGCTTTTAAAGAGCTCCCACCTCCCAGAGTGACGTCACCATTATCCAATCACAGCAGCTCCTTCTCCCACCTGAGGCTCTGCTGCAGTCTGAGGGCTTTTTAGGGAAGGAAGGGCGGGAAAAAAACAAGGAAAAATGTTTGTTTTTTTAACACGATCAATCCTCAGGACTCTTTACAGCATGTCTGCATGGATCTGTGGTGTTTCTGTGAAGCTTTGCAATGACCTTTATATCCTAAAACTACCACAATCACTACTAGTAATTAAACATTAAAAAAAAAAAATCCTAGCGATTAGAATCATTTGAAATCATTTTATTGTTTCTATTATATTTATTAGTATTTGTTGAATACATAAGTAACCTATTGACGATGAAACCAGGTGTTGAAAAACATACAATACAATCATGATCATTTTATTTAATCCTCATCAATTAATAACTAATAATTATCATTTAATTTGAATTGTTTGTACCCATTAAATTAGGAAAAGTCATGAAATATGAAGAAAAGAAAAAAAAAAAGTTAACTATTATTTAACGATAAACATTAAATGGGGTCCAATTGACCCCAAGGATAATAGGAAAGTTACAAAATAAAATTAAAATAAAAACAAAAAATATCAAAATCATAACAACAGGAATAAAAGAAACTAATGGTAGTGATAAAACATAAAATATAAAGAATCGATCATCGATTAATTGCGATTATAATATTGAGAATTTTCAGTCAATGAATACATTTCCAAAGGTCTATTATTTACATTTTTCAAATTGTAAAACAAACCAGACAATTTAAAGATAATAATAATTATTATAATTTGGATATTCCAGTTACACTATACAATACTGAAGGTGCTGAGAGGTCCAATAAGTCAGTAGCTGACTGATGATAAATAGAAGATCAATATTCAGCAATAATACACATTAAAACTCACCTTTTTAAACTATAGTTTTAACTTTTGATTGTTATGTACAGTATTTCCTGTATTTACATCATTTTCTTAACGTGTGTGTATTTTAATTGTAAAGTGTCTGAGTTTTTGAAAAGTGCTTATAAATAAAATTTATTATTATTATTATAGAAAATTCAAAAAAATTATTGTTAATAATCAAAAATCGGGTTTGAATTGAACCGAGACTTCACTAATCAAATCAAATCAAATCAAATCAAATGGGGAAATGAGGCTGATTACGCACCTCATTTAAGAAGCATTTCATGTACACAAGTCAAAATACAACTAAATACCAATTCAACTAAGAATAATCATATTGAATTTATCTAAAGAACTAGTAAAGATGGTTGATTAGTGAGCTTCACTTCTTCTTCTTCTATTTAAGAAGCCTGTTCTCTGCATTGTGCACACTCAGGTTTCTCCATCTGTGTTTTAAACAATGCTATAACCGTCCACCCAACCCCCAAACTGGAGGACCAGGACCAGGACCCTGTCCTTAGTCTGACCCCCTCCCTACACCGGTTCCTCATCACTCTCCTGGTCATCGAGGCTCTCACACGGTGCTTATTAAATATGGCATTTCATTGGCTGTTGGAGTTAATGAGTCCATATTACACTAAATATTATTTGTGTTTATTTTTTCAACAACAAACAACCATGAACTCTGTCTGAATCGTCTTCATGAAGTTATTTTTTTTTGTCTCTTTTAGAGAGTTGTGTCATAATGGGTTTAAAAATGGCTCGATGAGATATTAATGTGTCATGTTTCTAAAAAAAAAAAAAAGAGAGACTTGGAAAAGTGTTGTAATATCTTCATCATATGTTCACCTACCTCTGGTTTAGAATCAGTACAGTTTTAGACATTACTAGGGCTTTTAATCGTATTGTTCTCGGATCATAATTATTCCAGCAAATTAATTTTCTCTTCTTTTTTGAAACAACACGTTGAGGTTTCATTTATTCAGACAACTTTTTTCAGGAATTTTACTTTGAAATGTACCTTAATCTCCTGAAATGTTTCGACTGCCAACTGTCAGTGTTCCTCAGAGGCATCTACTGATTGCTTTTGATGTATCCTTACCGGTAGTATAGTATAGTATAGTATAGTATAGATGCACAAACAGAAGTTGCCAGGTCTGATGAGTAGCAAACAGATTCAAGCGTAACCAAATAAAGTGTAGAATACATTTAAAAATATATTTAAGGTTTTTTTTTTTTTAACTTAAATAACGTTTAAAAGCACAATTATTTTTAAAGGTAATGGGAATGTGCGAAAACAATGCTTTGCAAAGGTCAATGGTCTTGGAAATCAATACTCATTAAAAGGTTTATTTTATTTATTTATTTATTTATTTGCTTTGAAATATCATGACATATTTGTTCTTGTGTGGCCAATTTAAGCTTAAACTTTTCAATCCCCTGAATTTAAAGAATTTAAACAAAATTTAGTTCAGGGGCCAAATACGGAGCAGTTTGACATTTTGTGGGGAAAAAAGAGAAAATTCAACATTAATGTGGCCTTGTTTGCACTTCACGTGTGAATTATATATAAATGATAAAGTATGTGACTATATCAGTTCCTGCTAAATTTCCCTGATTTTGCAATTTTGGGGAAACTTTGTGATATAATTTGGGGAAAATTTGCGAGATTTTACAAAAATTGAGAGTTCTTTTAACAATTTGAGATTAAAAAACGACTGCTGTCATGTGATAAACTGAGCTATGCAAATATTGTGGATTTTAATTGAATTTTTGTATTTAATGGAGGCATAGCCACAAAATGTTTCATGTTTTTTCTATCATTTATACTTTATTGAGTGGGTCAAATTTTAAGCTCTAAAGGGCCGGATTTGGCCCCTGGGCCTTGAGTTTGACACATGTGGCCTATAGTATTCAGTGCATGTGTTTTCACAGTGAAATACATTTCAGTCTTAGTTTTAATGTTCTGAAAACCTTTTTTTTTCCAGATTTATAACTGTGTAGACTACATTTGTGAAGCGTTTAATTTAATAAATGACTTTTATGCATTTAGTTTTTGTTAAAATTCAGTCAGGGGATCAATTAAAGTCGACCAAAAACTGATAGTTGTTCAAAGTGAATAACACTGTGTGAACGCAAACTGGTGCATACAGCTGTTGCACAGGAACGAAGCTTGACTTCAGTTGAGCTACTCCCTAAAAGGCAAGCACAGGCTCGCCCTGAGGTTGTGCCCAAACATCTCATTAGGTGTGTGTGTTTGCAAACACACGTTAAAGTGTTTGTCCTGATCAATCAAAGGTGTTAAAGTGTGTGTTGCTGTTTCCCATGTGAACCCCATTAATGATTGGCTTGATGAAATCCTCAGGGTTTGGAAACACAGACATGATGTTTGTGCTTTGTGATATGCCCTGAGTGTTTTAACCACAGGTGATGATGGACCTTTCTCAACGCTTGCTCAAGGGCGTGGGGCGGAAATCTAACTTACATCAAAGAAGGGATGAGATGATATGCAGATGTTGAAACAATATAGAGTGGAGTGATGTTTGTGTGAGATCAATACCACCCACACACCCACACAACTTACAAATGGACAACAAAAAAGGACAAAATGACTTTAAAAACGCATATAAAACATCAGTAAAAACACAGAAAACAAAATTACACAAAATGACACCAAAAATGCACAAATTGACAATGAAAAATGAACCCAATGACTTAAAAAATACATAAAATATCAACAAAAACGCACAAAATGACCGAATATACAGAACGACTCCAAAAACGTACAAATGGACAACAAAAAAGAACAATATGACTTCAAAAACGCATAAAACATCAATAAAAACACAGAAAATGTGAGAATATACAAAATGACAACAAAAATATACAAAATTACTCAAAAAACGCACAAATTGACTACTAAAATTAATAATATGACTTCAAAAACGCATAAAACGTCAACAAAAAACACAAAATGAGAGAATTTACAAAATTAAAAGAAAAATAGATTTTTTTTTAAAATAACAGATGAGTTAAAAATATACAAAATGAAATGAAAAACACACAGCACATAAACAAAAAGGTACAAAAATGACAGGAAAATATACACAACAAAAACCTTTGTTCTTTCATTGTATTAATGCTCAGTTTGGTCATTATTCTAAATATTGGTACTGTGGCCCTTGAATGGGCCAATCACTTATTTGTGGCTCCTGCTGTGATTAAAGTCGCACATATCTAACCTAAATACAATATTATGTAGTACGTACACGTGCCATTGAGTTTCAGGCCCAAACATTTAAACTCTTAAAAACATGTGTATGAATAAAACTACAGAGTCCATTGCTTTCAAAGAGAGAATTTCTCCACACATGGCTCAGAGGAATTTGGTGGCAGATGAAGGGCAGGTCCTGGGCTTTGGTTTGAGGTTATTCTGACTCATGGAGAATCCTCCTCCTCCTCCTTCTCACCACCATCATCCTGTGGAAAACTTTACAGCTGGAACAGCCACGTGAAAAACAGCTCAGCCCTTCCTTCAGCCCATTGTGCAGAGAAAACACCTTAAAGCAGATGCTACACCAGTGTCATCACATGTATCCATCTGATCAGATTTCCTCTGCTGAGTAACAAACTGATACTCAGAGCCTTGTCTCAGAGAACAGTTACACAAGCATGACTTTAAGATCATATTACTGTTACTCAAAGTCATGTGAATTCACCACAACCACACCCAGTAGCCAGAGCAGCATCACGCTCTGAATCACAGAGCAACATTCTCCTTAAAAACAGAACAGGAATGACCACACCAACATCTGAGACTAAAAGTACAGCACACTCATTAACACAAAACAACAAAACCATACACAGGCCAAAAACACACAAATTGATAACAAACATTAATACGACTCCAAAAACGCAAAAATCGATAACAAAAATGAACAATATGGCATCAGAAATGCATTAATCAACAAAAACACAGAAAATGAGAGAATGTACAAAATGACAACGAAAAACACACAAGACTCCAAAAATGCACAAAATGACAAATACGACTCCAAAAATCAACAACAAAAATGACATCAGAAATGAATAAAACGTCAACACAAACACAGAAAATGAGAATGTACATGACATCAAAAACAAATTGAAACAAAAATGAACAATGACTTTAAAAAAAAGCATAGAACATCCACAAAAACAGAAAATATGTACAAAATTACACCAAAACGTACAAATTGACAACAAAAATGAACAATGACTTCAAAAAAATGCATAAAACATCAACAAAAACAGAGAAAATGAGAGAACATTCCAAATGACAACAAAAATACACGTGCATATGAAAGAAAATAGTTTATTGAATTCTGAATCCTGCTCACGCTCCTCCTCCTTTAGCAGAAAACAGCAACAAACGCTTCAAATCTGGACACAGACCGTCTTGTTTTTTTTTTTTTACACCAAAAAGGTCTAAACTTTGCCAGGATGAGATGGAGGAGGAACAGTAACACACATCTGTCCAGCTGCTGGTCTGTCTGTAGTGAAATAGAAGGATTCAGATTGTCTGAGTTCACAGTAGTAGCTGACATTTGGGGAAAGCTACAAGTTTAAATAATGGAAATCACACGTTAAGATTAAAAAGGATATGAAATACTGTGGTGTTACATTAATGCATTGGTGTTACATAAAGATAGAAACTCATAGGGTATAAAAACAGTCATCTAAATACAGATACTTAGTAGTGATTAGACTTCTTTACTCCACATTTTGTCTGGATTGACAGCCTTAAAATGATTTATCGTATCTTATTTAAGCACAAATGATGCCATGAGCTCTTTAGGTTGAAAAACCAGTGGATTTCTGCTGTGTGCTGATTAATGGGAAGAACAGAAACCAATGGAGAAGAGGTCGGAGGCAGTGTGGTTGGCGTAAACAGCCACGGGATTCAGTGGTTTTGTATTTGTTGAGAAATGACACAAAATAAAAAGGAAAAAGAAGCAAAATAACACATTGAAAAATTCAACAGCCAACAATGAATGAATCACATCATCTCCCCAAATGTCAGACTCATCCTGTAGCATCAGCACTGGGACCAACAAAAGGAAAACAAACTTTATATTCTCAGTCGTGTTTACAATTACTTGACAATTAAAGAGATTTAAGTTAAACTATTTCTAGCTAAAAAAAAAAAAAAAAAACAACTACCTAAACATGTCTTTAAATCAAAAAAATAAAGATCCATGTGTTTTTCTGTACCTTAAGGCAAATTTAACTTGATGCTTTTCACAAAAACCAGAGAAAACCAAATTTTACAACCAAAACGATGCAGGAAAAACACCCGTCGCTGACGTTCAAAAAGTCACTTTGAAAACCAGCCAGAGCGTCGGAAACAACGAGGTTTATCATCACTTTGTTACTAAACTGAACAAAAGGTGAAAGCAGTGGGAGGAGTTTTATGTTTGTGTGAACCCAGTAGAGAATAAACTGGTCTTCATGTGAACCCAGTAGAGAATAAACTGGTCTTCATATGAACCCAGTAGAGAATAAACTGGTCTTCATGTGAACCCAGTAGAGAATAAACTGGTCTTCATGTGAACCCAGTAGAGAATAAACTGGTTTTCATGTGAACCCAGTAGAGAATAAACTGGTCTTCATGTGAACCCAGTAGAGAATAAACTGGTTTTCATGTGAACCCAGTAGAGAATAAACTGGTCTTCATGTGAACCCAGTAGAAGAACGTCCCGCTGTGCTTGGATGTGAGTGAACAGGCTGTGCAGTAGTTCAGCCTCCTCTGACCTTGCCTTCTGTTTTTGGCATCTGTGAGTTTGATAGCATGGAAACTATAGCTTGCGTGTGTGTGTGTGTGTGTGTGTGTGTGTGTGTGTGTGTGTGTGTGTGTGTGTGTGTGTGTGTGTGTGTGTGTGTGTGTTTAATGTATGCGTATCTGTGCATTTTCTTTTTAAAATCTTGCTCACACTCACAAATCTTCACACATTTTTTTTTCTATCATTTGAGCTAAACCAAAAAAATAATACAGTCTTCTTAGTGGGGAGGGGTCACCTGGGAGGCTTGTTCGTACCCAGGCGACTCCCCCCCTTTGACCCCCCCTCCCCTCCTTTCTTTTGATAACTCTGCTTCTCTCTCCAGTGTTGGACTCTAGCGGATGGCCTTCACGGGGCTCTTGAAGCTGGAGGCTGCTTGCAGCTGCAGCTGATAGGCCATGGGGTGGATCTTAAACCCGTACAACCTGAGAAAAACAAAACACAACATCAGTGAGCACTCACGACGCTTGCTCAAGGGCGTGGGGCAGAAATCTTAACAGATAAATATAGTCCTTACGTCACAGAAAGAACGGGATAATACACAAATGTTGAAACAATAGGTAGAGTGATGTTTGTGTGAGATTATTAACACGCACACGCACGCACGCACCTAAATCAAACATGGGCTACTGGCGGCCCGGGGGCCACATGAAAACACAAAACACAGATTTACAACACTTTTTACAGAAAAATAGTAAACACACAAAAGAACAACAAATAAATGACAATAAAATGAACAAAATTACACCCAAAACATGCAAGACAACTACAAAAACAGTAAAATATACTATACGTACACTACCGGTCAAAAGTTTTAGAACACCCTCATTTTTCCAGTTATTTATTGCAATTCAGGTCATGCAAGTCCAGTGAATAGCTTGAAATGGTACAAAGGTAAGTACTGAACAGCCAGAGGTTAAAAAAAAAAAAAGATTTGGTTACCAAAAACTGAAGAATGTTCATTTCAGAATTATACAAATAGGCCTTTTTCAGGGAACATGAAGTGTGTTAATAATTTAAAGCTGTTCTGCAGCAATGAAAGTTGAATCAGACTTGAAAGCTGGTGCTACTAATTCCTACAGGTCTTCCAACGTTTCTTGGTTACTTACAACCACCTACGTCAGCATAAAAGCAGTGTTGGAACACGTGTACTTTGATGAGTCAAAAGTTTACAATACATTTTGGTCAGAAAATGATTCCATGATATCTTTTTCAACTCAAATTGCTTATTTGTTCTATGCTTTCATTTCAGAGTGCAATGACACAATAAACTGAATAATTTTCAGTAAAAAAAATGGAAAATGTGTGGTGTTCTAAAACTTTGGACCGGTAGTGTATAATAGTACAAAAAAAAAAGAGAAGAATAAATAGGACTACAACAAAAATACACAAAATGACTCAAAAAAATGCACAAATTGATAACAAAAATAAACAATATGACTTCAAAAATGCATAGAGCATCAACAAACACACAGAAAATGAGAGAATATACAAAACGCAGACCATCGGTGAGCACTCACAGGAACAATCGTTACACTCACACAATGAGAACCCCAGTGGTTTGTACAGGGACCAGTTTAAAATTTACTTTCTGGGAGGATGCAGAGCTGTGCCATCTCACATTCACAACATTAGGTCTTGTTTTATGAAAACAACAGACATTAAAATAACATACAATCAATCATGAATGATATAGAAATATGATTTTATATTTAAATGTTTACTAGTTTCTTCTTATTCTAAACTGATCTATCACATTTAAATGTATAATTTTCTCACTAGATCAGTGATCCTGATCATGGTATATTATCATTCACACTTTGAAGGCTTGGAAGGAATTTAATTTCTATCCCCACTAATAACCATACGTTAGGCCCACACGTATGGGCAGCCCAATTATCAAAAACTTTCAGTGAGATGCAGATGAAACTGGGGTAATTGAGGAACAAACCCAACATAAAGATTGGTCAATTACAAACAGAATTTTTTTAATTTTGTCAATGATGAGGGATTTTTTGATTATTCAAACTGATCCAGAATCAGTATTTTAATCCAGATCACCTCCACAATTTAATGGAATCCTCCACTGCATAAGGTCTATTTTCAATAAACATTTTGTCAGAATTACTTTCGACTTAATTCTGCAAACAGACAAATGAACAAATAAATATTTTTTTTAAAAGCCAGTGAAAATATTAACTCCTTCACGAAGGTACAGGATTTTTTTTTTTTTTTTTTTTTTTAGAAATGTACCATAATTTTCCACACAAATAAAAACCAAATAATGTTAAAAAGCCCCTTTAAAATCAAACAAAAAGACCTAGTCATCAACATCTCCTGCCAGATTGGTTCTCATTATAACGCACAACCTTTTCCTATATGTCCTAAATCTAACTTATAAAAGTTATATAAAATATTATCACATCAGAATATAAAATGACTATCTTAAACGTTTTCTAAGAAAAGCTGTCCCCTTTGAAGATGCTTTGAATAGAGTAAAAAAAAACAGCACATGGGCAATAACTCCAGAAGAAATAATTGTGCACTTATCATTTTCGAACTCCATCAAGGTATTGATACCCTGAAGCCACACACCGAATTTGGTTATCCTATCTTAAACAGTTTCTGAGAAAAGTTGTCCCCTGTAACTCAGACGGATGAGCTCAAACCTATAACCCCCTTCCATACTTTCTGGCAGGGGATAATAATGTACGAAGTGTTTAAAAGTCAAAACCATGAGCAGTGACCAGAGCTATGAACATTTCCATAACTGTACGGTATCCATTTATCGCCTTTAAGTCATTAAACAAGCACGTTTTGTTCAAACTTCACAATCTGTCCCAACATTCCAGCTTCACACTGAACTAACGTTGTCTTTGTCGTCAACACTGTTGCATATGATTGTTCTACATAAAAACTATAATGATGTTTGACCAGCAGATGGTGCTATATTCATTTAAGTGAACCGTCTAAAGTTATTGACTACACATTGATCAGGAGCTGAACGCTCTCAGACTGTTGACAACAAAGCTCTCGTTTACTCTCGCACTTATTAAAAAACCTTAAACTCATGTTGTGAATCAAAGCAAACTCTTCTCATTGGTTCGCTAAAGGTCAAGTTAACTGTGCATTAGTAGAATGCACGCATTAGACCAGGGATGGACAACTTTATCATAGCAGAGCCACAAATGTGACCATCTGATCTGAGGGCCACTTTATCAACATTCAGCATTTAAATTAATGACCAATAATTAATTATTATCATTTAATACAGGAAACACAAAAGTGTTTGTTCTTTGTTGAATGTTTTTTGTACAGTTTTGTGAGTTTTCAGTTATTTTGTTTTTGGAGCAACTGTGCATATCTTTCTGTCATTTAGGATTTTTTGTTTTCGTTATTGAGATTTTGTGTATTCTTGTTGTCATTTCCTGAAAGTTTTGTTGTCCATTCGTGTGTGTTTGGAGTCATTTTCTGTATTTTTGTTGTTGTTTTGTGGATTTTGTGGGTATTGTGTAATTTTGTTTGCATTTGTTGGGTCTGTGGAGTCATTTTGTGTTTGTGTTGCATCATTTTGTGTGTCTTTGTTGTAATTTTGTCAGTTTTATGAGTCATTTTGTATATTTTTGTGTTGCTTTTGTTGACATTTTGCTGTCGTTTTGTGTGTTTTTGGAGTTTTTACTTTTGGGTCCTCACAAAATCCGATTCCTACTTTACTATAATTAAAATCAATGTTAATCTTTTTGACTTTTGGGGAATATAGACAATAGCTAACGTACTTGTTTTTTAAAGCACAAAACCACCATCCGCATGCCGTACTGACCTTGGGACAAACTGATTGGCGGGCCTTTTGGGTCTGTACTCTGGGTGGACCATGAAGAGCATGTGGGGGAAACCAGTGCCAAAGTAGGCCCCGTCTGTGTGGTGGTGCCTGGAGGACTTGGGTGTGTAGACATCCATACATTTAGGACAGTAGAGTTTCACCATGGCCTCTCCTGGGATGTCTGACAAACCTTGAGAGGAAAAACAAAGGAGATACTGTATGGCATATTTAGAAAGTAAGCACAGTTCATCACTGTATGCACCTCTTCTAAACAAAAGCACATTTCAGGGCTCTTCGGGCGACAGCCAACTAGGGGTGTAACAAAATAGTCAACTCACGATACGATAAATTAGATTATCATGAAAAAGTTGATTTATTTCAGTAATCCCATTCAAAAAGTGAAACTTGTATAATGTATACATTCATTCCACACAGACTGACATATTTCAAGTGTTTATTTATTTTAATGTTGATGATTATAACTGACGGCTAATGAAAACTCCAAATTGATTATCTCAGAAAAATAGAATATTGTGGAGAAGTTCAATATTGAAGACACCTGGGGCCCTGCAAAGACCTTTAAATGGTCTCCAGTCTAGTTCTGTAGGCTACACAATCACAGGGAAGACTGCTGACCTGACAGTTGTCCAAATGACGACCACTGACATCTTGCACAAGGAGGGCGAGACACAAAAGGTCATCGCTAAAGAGGCCGGCTGTTCACAGAGCTCTGTGTCCAAGCACATTAATAGAGAAGCGAAGGGAAGGAAAAGATGTGGTAGAAAAAGTGTACAAGCAATAGGGAGAACCACGTCCTGGAGAGGATTGTGAAACAAAACCCATTCAAAAATGTGGGGGAGATTCACAAAGAGTGGACTGCAGCTGGAGTCAGTGCTTCAAGAACCACCACGCACAGACGTTATGCAAGACATGGGTTTCAACTGTCGCACTCCTTGTGTCAAGCTACTTTTGAACAAGAGACAGCGTCAGAAGCGTCTCGCCTGGGCTAAAGACGAAAATGACTGGACTGCTGCTGAGTGATTAAAGTTATGATCTCTGATGAAAGTACATTTTGCATGTCCTTTGGATATCAAGGTCCCAGAGTCTGGAGGAAGAGAGGAGAGGCACAGAATCCACGTTTGCTTGAGGTCGAGTGTAAGGTTTCCACAGTCAGTGATAGTTTGGGGTGCCATGTCATGTGCTGGTCCTGGTCCACTGTGTTTCCTTAGATCCAAGGTCAACACAGCCGTCTACCACGAAGTTTTAGAGCACTTAATGTTTCCTGCTGCTGACCAACTTTATGGAGATGCAGATTCATTTTCAACAGGACTTGGCACCTGCACACAGTGCTAATGCTACCAGTATCTGGTTTAAGGATCGTGGTATCCCTGTTCTTGATTGGCCAGCAAACTCACCTGACCTTTAACCCCATAGAAAATCTATGAGATGCAAGACGCCAGACCCAACAATGCAGAAGAGCTGAAGGCCACTATCAGAGCAACCTGAGCAGTGCCACAGACTGATCGACTCCATGCCACGCCACATTGCTGCAGTAATTCAGGCAAAAGGAGCCTTAACTAAGTATTGAGTGCTGTACATGCTCATACTTTTCATGTTCATACTTTTCAGTTGGCCAACATTTCTAGAAATAATTTTTTTGTATCGGTCTTAAGTAATATTCTAATTTTCTGAGATACTGAATTTGGGATTTTCATTACTTGTCAGTTATAATCATCAAAATTAAAATAATTCAACATTTGATATGTATGTGTGTAATAAATGAATATAATTTACAAGTCTCACTTTTTGAATGGAATTACTGAAATAAATCAACTTTTTCATGATATTCTAATTTTATGACCAGCACCTGTAGGGCTCACGAGATTAATGCTCATACAATCAAATACGACAAAAAATTCCTAATGAATGGAAACAAATGTGTAACAAATCTTTGTTGATGAAAAACAATTTGACTGTAAAAAAGTTTTTTTTTTATAATTATTTCTCATTTCTGTATCATTAAAGTTTGGAAATCTATTGTCTTAGAGCCTTTATACTTTGGACTATCCATTCATTAGCTTCTTTTTCAGTGCGGCACCAATATTATGGCTGTTATGTAGCTTTGAAGTAGCACGTCAGCTCCAGCCATCTGTAGTTATAGCTAGAGAGAGTGAACTTTTAACTGTTTTCACTCCATGCTCCGTCTCAATCTCTGCTTAGAAGAGGCTTTAGTGCTCAGATTTCCAGACAAGTGCGGTTGTTTTTTTGGTGCATCACTACATACAACCGACTTATGAGTCGACGAATGATCTATCTCTACGTTGTTTTCCATCTTATACACGCTGTAATCTGCTATAGCAAGCAAGAGGGTGAAATGTTATTGCGTCCATTCCATTGAAAGTTTTTTATTGATTTTATTTCTAGCACCTTTGAATTTTATTTAGTTTTTTTATTCCCACAACTCTGTATCAATATGCAAACATGTCCAAAACAGAGTGCAGCTCTAACGTGACATAATAAAGTATCCTTAATACAGTGACGCCTGTGCCTGCTATATCACATACTACAGGGTAAACACTGTTAACCATCAGGTTAAGCTTTCATAAAGGATTAAAAGTCAACTTTTACTCACCGATGGGAAGCATAGGCTGATTCTCGCAGTAGACACGGGGGCAATAGCCAAAGTCTCCCTGCTGATATTTCTCTAACTGAAAAAAGAAAAAAAAAGAATCACTATAATGACTTAAACATCAAAGTTAAGTAAACTAATAATTCCGTCAGAAGAATACAGCAGTAGATATTGACATGTACCATCTGTGCGATGCCTCGGTTGGTGAGGATGTAACGTGCGTGGATGAGTCCGTACAGCATCTCTGCCGCCTGCTCGATCAGGTCGCTCTGGTTGGGATTGTCCTCCAGTTCTTCATCTACGGTCAAAACGTGAAAGACAACAGAAGTTGAAACACGCCAGCCGACAGTTTAAGAAACACATATTACTAAACTGAGCAAGTAATCAGAAATGACAGGTAGTGAATTTATGGGAATTTTTTGTGTGTGTGGCATGAACGTGTGCGTTGTCATGTGCTTGATCAATCCAAATAATTAAAAATCCAATTTAAGGAATTTTAATTTTTAAACACTAAGTTTGATACATCTTGTTCCTGTACCTCTATAAGAGTGCTATGAAATAAATAAATCACACAAACCCGGTTCGAGGTCGAGAATCATATCCAGGGCCTGGCGGTAGTGAGGAACCTGCTCATTGAGCCCCGTCAGGTTAAACTTATCCTGGATGTAATCTTCATCCACCTGTCAACAGAAAGATTAACGGCATACATAACAGCATTAATAACTTATGGGAATGGAAAGTATACAGCAAAGAGGAAGGAAGTATAGATGGATTCCAGTAAAGCGATTCAGACACACACACAGGAGTTGCTTTACATTTGATTAGGAGAACATTATCTATAGCTTTATAATATCACAGTTTGGTCTGTACGTGACTGAGAAGTCTGACTGATTGTGATAAAACTAATAAAACTGTTGCCATTAGCTTTGACAATCCACGTACCCTTTGTTCTTTGGTTATTCTGTTTTTAAAACCAAATCAAAATAATAAATAAACGGTGTGGTTATTTTGTTTTGCGAATTTAAAAACCATAACAGAAATACAGAAACTTCAAAAACTAGATAAGCAGCATTTTTCTGTTTGTTTTTAAACTTGTGTGAGATATTTGGATATTTACGAGGAAATTAGAGAGAGAGCTGAAGTCAGCTGCATCTCGTTTCCCTCCCCAGGTCCTGGACCAGGTCTCCTCTAACAATAAGATTGTTTAGGATTTATTTCAGCAGTTTTATGGTCCTGCTCCTGTTTTCATGCAGTCTGTGGATGTTTTAGCTCGTATAAAGCTGCTCACACTGTAGTTTTGTTTTACGGTATTACAGTCCAAGTAGAATCCAAATAAACAGGTAACTGACTATCGACTGTGAGGCTGGTGTGAAGAACAATAGATGTTAGAACTTCAACAATTTGACACTTTTGCAAAAACAATTACACAGCTTTTTTGAGGGCAGTATAATACTGTTAGCCACTAACAGCAGCGGTCAACACACACGGAAGAAACAAGGAGCACCAGTAGATTCATTACAAATTATAATCACATATCATGTGCATGTTTTTTACGCAACATCTATTTATTGTTTTGATTTATTCATCTATTAATAATGTTTCTATTCATCAGTTCATCAGTAATGGCTCCTTTTTTGTCCAGGAGTAAAAGTCCATCTGTGTGGTGAGATTATAACATGGAGCTTCCCATTATTATTTAAACATCTCACAAACAGAACAAGATTTAATTTTAAAACAGAAAAATGCTGCTTAACTGTTTTTTTTTTTTTTTTGTATTTCCGTTTCGGTTTTAAGTCAGTAAAACAAAATAATCACACCGTTTTTGTTATTTTGATTTGGTTTTAAAACGGAATAACCAAAGAACAAAGGGTACACATATCTTTGATTACAGCTTGAACTTCAGTGATACGATAGGTTGTCCACATATATTCCTGACAAAATTTTTTTTAAAAAGCTGCAGAAATACCAAAAATTACACATTTGCCCCCAAATCGCACGCTCAAAAAAAGCCCATGGTTGTTCATGTTTACAGGCATTTTAGGGACAGTAAAGTTACTCACCTCACAGAAAAACTCATTCCCCCTCAGCCCACAGAACCAGGAGATCCATGATACTTCTTCTGAACTGCTCATCTCTGTAGACCCTGAAAGAGAAGTGGACTCAGCAATTATCTTACAGCAAAAACAGCTCACTGAAGAATGGCTTCAGTTGTGTGTCTGTTCAAACTATAATAAACAATCAAAAGAAGCTCAATTCATCCTAACAATATCCTACACCATGGGTACTGATTTTATAAAATAAATACTGAGTGCTGTACATGCTCATACTTTTCATGTTCATACTTTTCAGTTGGCCAACATTTCTAGAAAAAAATTTTTTGTATCGGTCTTAAGTAATATTCTAATTTTCTGAGATACTGAATTTGGGATTTTCATTACTTGTCAGTTATAATCATCAAAATTAAAATAATTCAACATTTGATATGTATGTGTGTAATAAATGAATATAATTTTCAAGTCTCACTTTTTGAATGGAATTACTGAAATAAATCAACTTTTTCATGATATTCTAATTTTATGACCAGCACCTGTAGGGCTCACGATATTAATGCTCATACAATCAAATATGACAAAAAATTCCTAATGAATGGAAACAAATGTGTAACAAATCTTTGTTGATGAAAAACAATTTGACTGTAAAAAAGTTTTTTTTAATAATTATTTCTCATTTCTGTATCATTAAAGTTTGGAAATCTATTGTCTTAGAGCCTTTATACTTTGAACTATCCATTCATTAGCTTCTCTTTCAGTGCATCTATGGTGTATTAAAAAAAGTTATAACACGGAGCTGGGTTTTAAAAAGTCTAGTTATTTTTTTTTTTGAACGGCCAAATATTGATTCATAAAATTCTAAAAATGAATTACTTAATATGTCTTTTCTACCGCGTGTAATGCACATTGATGTTGTTGTTGTCACTCCGGAAATCTTATCTTAGGAAAAAAGGCCACGCCTCTTTTGTTGATTTACTAAATATTACTTCATTATTTAAATACTCTTTACTTAATCTTAAAACTGAAAAAAATACAACCTATATCAGCAATTATTTCCTTTTTCAGTAGCAAACTACTGTAATTAGTTAGACTAATATGTGCTGCGTCTTTACACGGGTTTACAGACTGCGCATGCGCACTAGTGAATCAGTTCTTTAATTAAGGGTTTAAATTGTACTCGTTTCTTAGCGGCTCCGTTAAACAAGAAAACACTTAAGCTATTTTGGCCAACGACCCTCAGTGTTTTAACAGATGCTAGTTTTTAGCAGGCGACCATATTTCACCTCATCAAAAGCTGCGGTATTGCTTCACCCTCATCACCTTTTAACTCAATGAGCAGCATTTGTACACATTACTAGCTCAAAGACACGCCTGAATATGTGTGTTGGAGCTGTGGTTCACAGCTTAATTTGACGGACAGAGAAACGCCGGTTCAGAAAGCCGATGCTAGTTTTGCTAACAAGTCAATATGGCGCATCCTAAGAAAACAGGCCTCGGGACAAATATCAGCAGCTCCCCGTGCTTTTAGCACTCATTACTGGGCCTTGGTACACTGACGCACAGTTCAAAATCAGCGAGAAAACACCGACTTACACTGCTGTTAACTTCACGCTCTTCTGTAAATATGAAAGAGATGTAAACCTCCGCGGACACAGCGGTAAATAAGATGGTCTCCAACTACCACAGCACCCCGTTCTTCTTTCAGTCAGCGGGGGCAGTCACGGCCGGGCTCTGCTGCCCCCACTGGTAAACCCCAGTACTGCATACACCCAAATAATCCTCTCTCTTGATTCTCTTCCAGGATACTAGTGCACCAGGGCCCGTAGAAAGTATTATTACTATAGAAATGTGGGAGGTAATAATTAGTACTGTAATATAGGCTAGCATACATCTGCAGCTTGCTGAGAGAGAGAGTGTGAGAGATCCAGCCAGATCAACAACGATAGCAGGCAGTGGCAATCGATTAATAATGTAAACTAATTGTAAATGCACCAGGATTAAGTTATTGCCTGGAGAAACACTTTGAGACAGTGTAACTGACAGATGAGTGAAGACAATATGCAGACATCCAGAATGTATAAGTGAAGATTTTATGGCTTAATGTTAGGGTATGTATTTTCTCCAGATACACTTTTTAAGTTTTTGGTTGAAATTGTCTTTATGTCCTGACAGAAATTAAAATCTTATGTGCTCTGAAAAAGGAACGAAGAAAATCCGTCATCTGTAGCAGTTGTAAACCTGTAAAAACTTTGGCCAATGAAAAAAGACGGTCCGTTTTTTTTTGTTTTTGTTTTTAACCAATCACGTCTCCGTCTCCCTGCTCA
Source organism: Gouania willdenowi (assembly GCF_900634775.1). NCBI lineage: Eukaryota > Metazoa > Chordata > Actinopteri > Blenniiformes > Gobiesocidae > Gouania > Gouania willdenowi. The sequence continues at coordinate 6,950,237 of NC_041054.1, forward strand.
TGCTTGACCCCTTGCGCGTACAGCCCACACTCACCGGTGACGGACTTAAAACTGAATTTTTAGTCACGTTTTTTTTTTAACATATATAACGATAAAGTTTAGTGTTTACTTACCGCTGAAAGAGACACGAGACAATGAAGTTTCTATACAATACAAGTGATGAGCTGAGGTCCGCTTCTGGAGAACCGGTACTTGTGCATGTGAGTGGAGACGGAGCACAGAGGGGAGGGGCGAGGGGGCTAAAGGCGGAGCCATCGGGGAAGCTACATTCCAAATCATGCTAGCTTTCGAAAATCACCTACCCTGCCTTTAACTTACATCAAGAGTGTGTCGTATAGCAGCTAGCTACACGTGAACATCCACAGATTACGATTCCAGTTTATTGTCCTCGCGGATCCAGTGTCATGGTCTGAGTTCACATTGTACTGTGATTGTATATGAGCATATATGCGCATGTGTGCACATGCACACTACCGAAAAATGACTTTTTGAAAAAAAATAAATTCATATTTGTTTATTTTTGTTTTCAAAGTGTACAGACACGTGTTTTATTTGTTTATTGGATTATGTTAAGGTTAGGGAATAATCTCAATAAAGAGGTAAACTCAGACCGTGACACCGGATCTCCTCAGACCGGAACAGACTCGGTCCAGACTCTTTTAGTGTCATTAATCCATAACAGTTAGTTTAAATGCACAGAACGGTCATGTGAAGCACCGTTGCATCCATCCGTCAACACAGGAGGTGTAAGGAAAGTAAGGAAAGTAGTTATTGTCTGTCCCAAAAGGTGCTAGAAGTTGCTAAATGAAGTCACTCCTCTAGATTCTACGGACATTTTAACCTATCATGAGTTAACATGACTACCTGTCAACATTGAGCTGTTTTGCAAAGCTGCATTTATGAAGTAATTTATTAACGGTATTATTGCAGTCCAAACAAATCCGATGTTGCACACCCTTGAACCAAGCAGCAGCCATGTTGAAAGTCTCAGGTCAATCTGAGCCTGATTTGAAGAGATATTTGAAGAACACAGACAGAGATTCCTTGCTTTTATAGATACTGTATATAGATAGAAGATATTCAAAGCAGGGTTGGCGTAAATTATTTTTTTTCAGTTACAATTACGTCTTCAATTACCCATGTTCTTTTACAATTCAATTATGTTTACAGTGAGCAGCATTTTTGGCATTTCTAACTACAATTATTTTATTTTATCCTCAGAAAGTCAATTACAATTACACTCTCAATTACTAAAGTTCAACAACAATTACTGAACCTGAGAAAAATAACCTAATAAAAGTTAATCTTCCTCTTGTGTTAGCTTTCTGTTAGCATCCCTTAAATCAGCTGTAAAATACAAAGTAAACAAATATCTATCATCTCATTTCTTTCCCATCTCTTGATTTCCTGATTAAGCTTCCTAATCAATGAAAATATAGGTTTAATATTTTTGGTGTGGGCGCCTGAGCCTTTTTTGTTTCAACCCCTCGATTTCTTTTTTTAAATGATAAAATGTGTGAAAACTTGATATGAAACACATGTAGAACTGTACATAGAACTGTAACATGGTTCCCCAGTTTTGTGTTAAATTATAATTGACAATTTTTTTCTAGAATTTTCAGGGCAATTTTAATTACAAAGTCAATTATCTAAACTCAATTACAATTTAATTACATCAACAGATTTGTAAAATTACAATTATGACATAATTGTAATGAATTATCAATTACAAAAAAAATATCTTTACATGATCCAGAATATTTATGCCAAGGTATATCTTTGTAGTAACTATTTCAAAGGTATGTTCATGTTGTATTCTTTTGGCGTCGTGATAATCTATGAAATTTAAACACATGTATTGTATTTGTTTTAAAAGCCCATGAGGACACAGGTTGATGGATAGCTGTTGCTTTAACGCATTAAGAAAGTTATATTTATGCTTCACAATAGAATTCTGTTAAATGTCCCAAATAAATAAAAAAAACATCTTTAAAATATTAAGTATAATGTGTGGCTAGAGGAAATAACTTTCTATCTTAGCAGATTAGTGCATGTGTATGTGAATTAAAAATAAAATAAATGCAGATCATTGATGTTGAGAGAAATAGGAATAAAAAATGATTGGAAAAAATAAGAGACCTTAAAACATATTTATGACAAATTTCCACCAAATATTTACAGGTGTTTAGCCCATCATTGTGAAAAACACAACCATAAATAGCTCACATGAAGACACACACTTGCTTTTGTTCAATTAAATCAAAAGTAGTTTATTTACTTTGCCTTCTCTGTATAACTTTATTATAATAAGACACTTCTCTGCTTGTACATTGCTCCCTTCAACTAAAAATGGCAACATTTGTTGGTGGGAATGTAAATTGGGGTAGACGAAACTTAGATACATACCAATATACATACATATGTGTATATTACGGCTCCATTAATAAACCCATAAATGCTAAAAAGCAGTTTGAACCACTCCTGGTACCTCAGTAATGCTGGAAACAATACAATCTTCGATTATTTCTTTCTTTTTTTTCTGGAATACACTTGTTTTCTTTTTTTACGCATTTGGTACATATAGTGCGCACATCCATGTTCGAAAATTAAGGAGGGATGAAGGTCTCTTAGAGCCAGTGTCAAATGTACAGCCATCATCATCATCACCATCAATGTATGAACCATTAACAGGCAAGGCAAGCTGCACCCATTGCCACTGGGTGTGTTCATGCTGTTCAGAATCCATGACAGACGATAGAATGTCCCGACTTCACTTGTCTGCCTATAAAATACAAACGCACATACACGCAGAAAGCTTCTCCATTTGGATACGGAGCATAAACATACAGATCCATGTATATATGTGGTTGTATTTAGCAAGCAGTAAAAACAATAGTTGGACAAGTGAGGCTTGAGAGCTTGCCTTCCATATTAACCCCTCTGGCCCCACCCCCTTGCCCATTTCCCCCACCCCCGAGTTATTACACACACCAGTAAATAAAATAAAATACACTCACACACACACACACATACATAAATCTTTAAATGCCCTACACATGACACAATGTTCAAACTGCAGTCAGTAAACAAATAAAACCCCAACTTACAGCAGTGAGTTGATGCAGAAGTTTCAGATGTAGTCTTCAGTCATTTAAAAAAAAAATTTTTCCATGTGTGAATGATGAGCCACTACATCAGTCCAAAGTTTCCTAGGTTGACAATATTTGTTGCATGTAAAAATATGTGATGCACTCGTGAAGTCTGCTTAACAAAATCCCAAATCTTCATTGTTTTGAGCTCCTGTTTTTTTTTTTTTTTTTTGTTTTGTTTTCTTTGAGAAAAAAAAGGAGGGGAAACTCTTTCTTCAGATGAGGAGTCCTTGGTGTTGAGGGAGGAGGGGCTACTGGGCTCTGTACTCTGGGCCCAGACAGAGTACCAGTCCTGCTGCGTCGCATGTAACATGCCCAATAATGTTAAATACATGAACACCAAAGAACTGACTGAAACCAGAAAACAATGGAAGTTTGTTGTAGTAGGAGTGTATACTACTGAAGCATCAACTTTGTCAAAGTTTACAAAGTAATTACCTGCTTTTATTTCGTATTTTTTTTAGTTTTTTTTTTTTTAAACCAAGATAAACTGCTCATTCATCAAAGTCACACAGAGAAAAAACGGTTGTTAAAATAAAGCCGTTGAGTTGCAAAAGCATTCTTTTTGGGTTAAAAACACAAAGGGGTTCACAGAGGGAAGCTACTGTTTTTTTTTTTTACTTGCAGGTCAGAAGCGAAGGTGCTACACTGAGTCTAAAAGACCTAAAGCAAAGGGCAAATATTGTTAATGAAATGTTCAAGATCAACAAGCGGATAGACATTTTCATCCAAATAATACGACAAATGTGACAAATCATTAACGAGTAAGTGAGCTCCAGCATTCAAAAGTTAGCAAGAGAGCAACAAATCAGCAAGAGGCGGAGGTACTGGGAAATTTAGTAAAAAGCTGCATTTTAATGACCTGCTTGGTAGAATAGAACACACACACGCACACACCCACATGACATTTCTGAGGCTGCAACTCAATACACACAAGGCCAAAAACATGAAAGCAAACCATACATCTAATAATCATCGTTCTCTTACGTGGTGAAGCTGCACTTTTTTTATTTCCTGTGTCAGGGAAGTCATGCAGCACTGCTCCACCTCAGAATACCAAAGGCCAAAGTGTGGTACAAAGAGACACAGGTACATGAATATAAAATTTAGCCTGACGCAAACATAATCCCATATGTTTTATTTATTTTTGTACCCACGTGACTGCTGTTTGTGCTTGTATTTGCCAGTTCTGTGTGGAGCTCTGTCAATGTCGAAATGACGTGCGCCTCAGCTGCGCGACCACATGCTTGTCAAGTTTAATGAGTCGGAGACAAGAAGAAAAAAAAAAAAAGAGGAAACAAGTTGACAAATGAACTATACAGAAAGGGACGGGAGAAATCAAAGCAACGTGAGGAGAAGTTACTGTGTGAGAGCAGCTAAAACGAATGTGAGACCTCTTCCACTTACTGTACAAAGCACTAACGTGTTTATGGGTGTCAACAGAAAAGACACAAACTAATGGTCAAAGAGGAGCACGGTGAAGGTGAAGTTCATCTCAAGTGTTGCATTTATTACTTTCTGTTTTTCGGCGAAGGCCAGTTGCCTCGTTTCTCCCCACGGTTGCCTCCACCATTGCCGGGCCCGGGGCCTCCACCAGGCGGGCCACGTGGGCCCCTGCCTCCCCCTCCTGTGTTGACCCTTCGGTTCTGTCGCTCCATTCCTGGACGCTGACTCGAAAAGCTTCTTTTGTTAGCCAAAGTCTCTTTGCCGGACATGTCACGCTCCAATATAGCTCCGCCTCCTCCTCCTCCTCCTCTACCCATATGATGATGATGATGGTGGTGGTGGTGGGGATGGTGGTGATGAGGATTGTACATCTTCCCTCCTCCTCCGCCCTCGCGGTCCCTGAACTCCGTGAAGTCGCTGCTCTCAGAGGCAGTCTCCCACTCTTCATTGGCCTGGTCTGAGTTCTGATTGGTGAAGTCGGGGGATTTGGCCCCCTGGGTGTGTGGGTGCGTGGGGCCAACACTGCTCTGGTTGTAGTGGTGATGGTGGTGGTTGTTTGCGTTGCCAGGATGGCGACCACTGCCGTTATTGTTAGTCATCAGCGTGGAGCTGTGATTTGCGTTCTGGGCACTTTCCGCTGTGGGAGCAGACATCGTAGTTCCGTTACTTTCCTGAACTGAGTTTAGTGCAGGAGAAGAGGGTCGTCCTCCCCCAATAACCCCGACTCCTCCGTTGATACGAGCTGCGTTTTCACGCTCTTTGAGTCGGCGAAAGCGTGGAGGCTTGTCCTGCTGATGCTGGGAACGACCGTGGCGGCGCCTTCTGGGAGGTCGTTCAAACCCACTGGGGGGGAAACCACGGTTGGTGGTGGGAGGGACTGGGTTCGTTCCTCCTGAGCTCAGATTGGTTGGAGCTTGTTGCGTTACAACAGCACCGTTCTCAGAGGCGCTGTGAGGGGCAGCGTTTGGAGCAGACTGCTGTGGGGGGTTGCTGCCCAAACTCTGGGTTTGATTAGCATCAGGTCCCTTGTTGTCCTTCTTCTGTCCCGTGTTCCCACCTCGACCAAATTCTTTTAGTTCTGATGTCTGTGCTGGAAAATGCGGTTTCTGGACTGACGCTGACTTTGAGGACCCGCCACCATGAGGACCTTGGTTAGGACCAACACGGTGTCCCCCTGCATGTCCTCCCACATTGGCATTACCCCTGTACATATTACCGCCTCCACTGCCCCCACCTCTACCCCTCCTAGAAGGAACACCCCTAGGCGTGAAAACACGGGCCTGTGAATTTCTGGGCGGGGCAGACATGTTCCCACGGCCAGCGGTGTTGGTATGGTCAGGGACATTCTTTGCTTTTGGTTTCTGGTTGTCTTCTTTGTCTGAATGAGCGACATCACTCGTACTTTCACTGCCGGTTTCTGAGCCTCTCTCCCTTCTCCTCTTAGGGATCTCTTCATACTCGGAGCCCTCACTCCGAGTTTCACTGTGATTCCTGGCCCTTGCAGGGTTCGGCTGCGGACGATCCGGGCCATGTCTTCCACCACCTCTCTCACTCTTGGACTCATGGTGGTTGCCAGCTCCGACTGATGAACGGTAGTCTCTCCCACTCCGGCCTCCCATTCTGCCCCGACTGCTGCCATTAGGTCCTGCACTGGCTGTGTAGGAGCCTCGATAACCACGACCATGACCATAAAACTCTCCACCCCGTCCTCGACCAGCTCTGCTGCCTTTATTAGGGACTCCATGATGGTGCAGGACACCACCTACACTTTCAAAAGAGCGCTCTCTGTCTCTTCTGGAGGAAGTGGCGTCCATGTCTTTGGGTCCTCTACCTTGATTTCCACCAGCAGAGGATCGATCTTTACCATTACGGGGTTTGCTGGTTTGGGGGTGTTCATCTTTAGAGGAAGAAGATGCATTCTGGGAGACGGAGGAGGTTTCCTTCTTCATTGAAGTGGACCTGCTACCATCTTGCTCTTTATCTTTCCCCAAGGGGAGGTTTGGTTTGTCTCCATCAGTGTCACCTCCTTCTTTCTTGATTTCTTTCAGCACAGGTTTCTTAATAGGTCCAGCTCTCCTATTAGCACTGTTACCTCCAGTCTGGTTGGAGGCCTTGTGGTCCAGTGGAGTGATAGAGGAGTCTTCTCCACGCAAGTTGTTCCCACCTCCTGCGTTATTCGCCCTCCTGCCATGAGAGCCAGCCATGTTGCTGCTGCCAGGCCGTGGGCCCCAGTGAGTCTCAGTCTTATGCTCCCGCCCTCCCCTTGGGTGAGATTTATGATGGGGATGGTGCTGCTGATTATGAACTACATGTTGAGCAGAAGAGGAGGTGGTGGTGACTGAGGAGTGAGAAGCCAACGTTGGGCTGGGCTTTTCCTGTTTTATGTGGCTGCCACTGTTGGTGGTGGCGCCGCCACTGTTTCCTCTTTCCCCATGACTGTGGCCCGCATTAGCCTCACCCTCTCTCTGAGGTGGGTGGTGATGCAAGTTCCCTTTGTTACCCCCATCTTCTCTGGCTGACGTGGATGAGGTAGAGGAAGAGCAGGAAGTTGACAGGGAGGGCTGGGGTAGAGGGGATGAAGACTCGGTTTTCTTTGCAGGGGCCTCACTGCCCCGGTCACGGCTGTTCTCTGGTTTCGGGGAGTGAAGAGTGAAGTGAGGCTGCTGGGGGTGGTGGTGGTGAGAGCTGTTTTCAGCAGACGCATGCTCTGCTCGCCCACTACGATCGTGGTGAGGATGTGTCGGTCCCCAAATCTGACCCTGTTGAGATCCTCGTGGTGGCCCTTCATCCTGGTGGCTGAAGCTGTGGGGCTGGTTGCCCCTGTCACCTGCTCTGTGCTGCTGCTGATGGGAAAGCAATCTGGCACCCTGGTCAGGGAAGTTGCTGTAGTTCCCCCGACCACTGATGTAGTGATGTGGGAGGTGACTGCCTGTCTGGGATCCAACCTGAGTGCTGACTGGAGGAGGAGGAGTTTGATTGGTTGTCCCAGATGTGGAATGCTGGGTTGGTCCAAATCCAGCCTCTCGCATGCGATGTGGAGGAGTGTCACTTCTGGAATTTAAAAAAAAAGTAATTGAGTTGCTTTTATGAGTACTTGTATTTTTTTGAGTACATTTAGAAATCAGCAGTTTTAATTGTACTTAAGTACGTATTAAAAGAAGTAAAGTAATTCATTACATTTCTACACCCAACCTTTACTGAGTAAATCTTTTTTTTTTGTTTTAAAATGATCAACGGACCTTGTGAAGCTACAAAAAAATAAAATGAGCAGACAACAATCAAATGCATCACATCATAGACGACCAAACAGATTAAACGTAATGCACTATGGCAAAAAGCATTGAATGGAGATTTCATAATTGTAGCTATACTTAAAGGCTGATCATTTTTAAAATGTTTTAATTGAATTCATTGGTGTTATTTTATTTTTAAAAAGAATTGTACATTTTGACCAACCTTTTATCTTATACATATGCCTTTGTGGAAAATAAATTAAGTTCCAATTGTGCAAAATTTGGTCTCTTCCTTTTTAAGTTTATACATGAAATGTTTAATACTGTATGCAAGGGAACCATGGCAAGATTAATTACAAAAAATAAATGTGGTGGGTATGAGTACTATTAAATTGAGCTACTTTTTACTAGTTTCTTCTTGTACTTGACCATTTTATATATGACTTACTTGTTTATTGAGTACAAATTCAATCAAGTAACAGTACTTCTACTTGAGTAGAATATATCGATACTCTTTACATCTCTGGTAACAAGTATTACGTTTTATCTTCCTTGCCTAAACAAAGCTTGATTTGCAAAGGGTAATTCTGAGTTTTTCAACATGGTGATACTGTATAAACTCAACATACCTAGAACCCTTAGCAACTTCATCATCCTCTGCTCCCTGCTTTTGCCTCAGGGGGGATGTCAACCCACGGCTCTCGCCACCGCCTGGGAATACATCTGGCCCCCAAGTCACCTTAGGATCCATAGGAGGAGTTCCTCTGTGTGGATGCCCCACATGTTGTTGTTGTTGTTGTCTGTCAAAAGGGTCTGAACCAGATCCCCCAGAATCAGACCTCTCACGCCCGATAAGCCCTTAATAGTAGAAATTAAGGTAAGAAATTTCAGACCATGCAATGTGCAAAAACATCCTGTGCACTCAAATCAGAACAGAACAATTATCACGATTAGCAAGGCAACAGACGTGTACTTACCAGAAGGGTGCATGCCAGCCGAGTAGTAGTCCATGAGAGGAGGGCGGCCTTGCATCATGCGAGGGTCCATATAGGACATCATCATCCACCGAGGGTCAAAGTTCATTTGCAGAGGTGGAGGTCGCACCATGTTGCCGGGCTGATACAGTGGTCCGCCCTGCTTGGGACCGGGCCCTGGCTGTGGCGTTGGGCCTGGTGAGGGACCCTGTGGACCCAAGGGTTGTGGGGACAGCTGGTTTTGTGATCCTTGGCCATGTTGTTGCTGCTGCTGCTGCCACTGCTGCTGCTGCTGCTGCTTCAGCAACTGCTCCTGAAAGTAAACCAGAAGCATTTTGTCAATTTGACAGGCTACAATATGCATATTATTTACAAATCAAGTTATTTTTGACGTAATCTAGAAAAATCAGGAAATTTCTAACCTGCTGCTGTCTCTGAAATCGTGGTGGAAGAGATTTTTGGTACTTTGAATAGCCCTGACCAGAAGGTCCTCCCGCTTGGCGATTAGCTCCACCTCCAGTATTCTCAATTTTTACTGGGTCCACTACTCGTTCTCCTGCACTCCCACCACGTGTGTGAGAGCTGCCTACAGTCTCCTCCTTGTTCTCTGGGGCCAAAGGTACATCATGTAAGGACTGCAGTGGCTGTGATACTGTTGGTTGTGGACACTGTTGTGCCTCTGAACAAAGGAAAGAAATGCAAAGCTGAATTAGCTAAAAAATGTCACAACAGCAATATAAAACATTTAAAACAGCGATAAATATCAATAACATAAATCACCATGGTTGGAGTCATAGCTGCTGTTGCTGCTGGCTCGCTGATGGTCATTTACGCAGGGACCAGTTACTGGTCCTGGTGGAGCAGCCAACAATGGAGGATCTTCAGGGTCAACACATGGAGAAGGAGGCTGGCTGATGTTTGAAGAGGAAGCTGAAATAGACGGACTGGGGCTTCCCCCTGTAGCAGCTGTTGAATTTCCATCCAGACTGGGACTTTTGCTGTTGCTTCCGACGCTGCCCCCCTGCTGCTGCTGTTTTTCATCGAGCCTTTTAAGCTTCTCGGCACAGGCTGCTCGCCTTTCCTCCTCCATTCTACGCTCCTCCTCCTCGCGGCGCCGACGAGCTCGCTCCACAGCGGCAGAGATCTCAGAGGATGACTGCTTTCTGCGCTGACGCCAAGTCTCGTCCTCATCGTCCCCTTGAGCTCCTTGGACCAACAAACCAGGCTGAGCGGGAGGTGCAGGACCTCCACCTGCTGGTTGTTGCTGTGCAGAGGCACTTTTCCCCGAGGCCTGAGGGCCAGCCTGGTGACGGTGCAAACCCAGGGTTAATTCAATTTTGTTGTTGTGCTAAAACATGCTGTTTTTTTTTCTTTTTCGGACTATAAGGCGCACCGGATTATAAGGTGCACTATCAATGAATGGGTCTGACCGGGTCTATTATCATACATAAGGTGCACCGGACGATAAGGTGCACTGGTTTGTTATTATTATTATAATTTTTATTATTATCATTATTATGATCATCATTATTAAGGCTCATTAAGTGAAACAAAATAGTCTGATAAGTCAAACTTTATTCAACTCATTAACAATAACTCAACATTGTTCAGGTTTAACACATAAAATATAAAACAATACACTCACTTTTTCAGTTCACTATGTTGAAGCACAGTACAGGTGCATATCACTCCACAAGGCGTCTGACTACGGTAGCCCTGAAGCGCCAAAAATCCATCAAGTGGTGCAGCTTCATAGTTTACCAAAGTTGTACTAAAACATTTTGACATATTAATTTCATACATAAGGCGCACCTGATTATAGGGCGCACTGTCGATTTTTGAGAAAATTAAAGGATTTTAAGTGTGCCTTATAGTCCGAAAAATACGGTATCTTATTTGTTTATGCCATTGTTATACTCATGATTTCAACAACAATAATAAAAGTCAATTAAAAAAAAAAAAATGAAGTTAAACTAGGCCTGGGCAATATATCGAGATTCATGATATATCGAGTTTTCTATTTTGGCGAAATAGAAAATTACAATATCGTCTATATTGATATACTTTCAAAATCTTAATTTGAGGAGTCACTGCTTTTACTACTTCTCAGAAGAGCATGAAAAGCACAGATAGATGGATTTCAGAGTGCGTCCTAAACAAGACCGTCACCTAAACAACCCTCGGTACAAAACTCACTCACATGCTGTCCGTTAAAAGAGAAAAAGCCAAAAGTGGTACATATCGTGCAGCTGTTTGTTAATAAATGTGCCTGTGTGGCATTTTTAGCCAGGAAATTCAACCTAAATTTGTCTTTCCGGTAATACTTTGAGTTAAAATATCGAGATTTATATTGTTTATCAGCAATTTGAGAAAAAATATTGAGATGTGAATTTTGGTCCATATCGCCCAGCCCTAAGTTGAACTAAGAATGGCTGAATAATAAACCCTGTGTGGGTGGTAAATGAAGTCATGATAAAAATGTCTATGAGGCCCTGTCTGGATGTCTACCTGTCGGTATAAGCAGTAAGGCCCTTGTCCGAGGAGCGGCCCTGGTGGGGGGGAGGATTGCTCCCCGGGACCACTTAATCCAGGCCTGCGCCCCTGTATACAGGCAGACATAGTTAGCCATTGTCTACCAAAACAGACTATGGGCTAAACTGAGTGCAAAGCATAAACAGTTTACCACATGAGACCATAAAACAGTGTCTGTTTTAGCAGTTTGCTTGTGTTGTCTGTAGTTAGTTATTCAGATCTACTGAAAGCTCAAATCTAACCTCACAAGGAAAGGGCACAACACTGAGGGTGCTCTACACGGTACCTGAGAGTTGGGTGGTGTGCCCAGACCACTTCCTCCCTCCTCGGCCCATCCAGGCTTGCTAGAGGGGGGCTGGGGTCCATTGTCAATGTTTGATGGGGGTAGGCGTTGGATATCACTGCCACTGTCCAACTCTCGAGAGTGTGAAGCTATGTCCTGAGAGCTCTGCTGCTCCCTAAGAATTAGAAAACATTTTAAGGAATTATTGCATCAAAGGAACTATATTCAGTTTATAAAACCACACTACATGTGCTTAGCACACACCGCAGGTCATCTTTGCCCTCAGTCTTCTCCTCTTCACCCTCATCATCTCCTTCATCATCACTGAACTTCAACTTGGCAGAGTAATCAATCTCCTCATGAGCTCCTGTTAGGGAAAAAAAACAGGAAATGATTTCACAGCATTCATCGATTCTCTTCCTTTTAATAGCGCGATTTATAGCTACTTAAGCAAACAAAGAGGAAGTGTGCTATTCCCATTTTTCTTGCTGTAAAAAAACTGATCTAATTTTATCAGTTGTTATTATTGAAACTATCCTTGACCTGTTTTTATATCCGTGTGCCTTTTTCACTGACCTGCCCAGCCGTCGTCTCCATCATGGTCCAGCTCATCCAACTCCTTCAGATCATCCTGTTTAAGGATTGAAGGTCGCTTTATCATCTCTCCGCCTGTATCACGCGGGCCGCCCTGTGGCCCACGAGAGAACCTACAAATGTGAAAAAAGAAAAAGCCAAATAACTTAAAAAATATACATAGACCCTTAGATTTGAAGCCAAAATTACATTTTTAAAAGTCCATTGTGGTCCATTGAGGAGGTAGAATAATAAATACAGAATCACTGATTAAACATGTATACATACACAATTTTAAACAATTTAAATGTAGCACAATAATCAAACAACAGAGTTAGGTTTAAGAAGTACCTTTGAGGAGGCCCTTCACCAGGTGTTGGGTACCTGTAGGGCCCCTGAGGGCCACATGGGGCAGGGAAGGGCAGATAAGGAGCATACATCTAGCACAGGAAAAAGACTTTGGTTAGGAAAAGTTTTACAAAACTGAAAGAGTAGAAGAACAAAAATCTTACGAATGGAGTCATAATCCCTCTATACGGAGGGAACCCAGGCCCAACAGGGGGCTGAGGCAGGGGCAAGGACGGGCTGCCCGCTGGTGGGTTCCTCGGTGGCCCATGAGCCTGGGAGTTTGGAATAGGGATGCCGGCTGCCCCATCCATTACCAGAGCTCCAATAGTGCCACCCTCCGCTGCCCCCTCCCCAGGCAGGGTGGGTGCCATGGCGCGGCCCCCACCATCCCGCCAACTTGTGACGTCTAAAAAGCAAAATAGTAAAGCATTCAGTTTGGTTTATAGATTTTAATGGAGTAAAATAAATACATCCAATGCATTATTTTTCCACTGACAACACATTTTTTTTCTCGTGCCATCTTTAGTACTTCACATTTTTAATAATACACTAGTAAGACACACAAAGCCCCTTTCTATTTAGCTTTATGTAGTCTATGAAAAAAAAAATATATAACCATAGCTATCAAAGTAAGTGCTTTAACGCCGATTACAATTTTAACGTGCGTTAATCGTAATTTTCCTACTGAACCAGTTATTTAGCACAATACATTTGCTGGAGAAGAGTTGCTTATACATTCCATTTATATTGCATGAATACAATACACAGATACAGCAAAAAGAAAATGTAATAGCAACTAACTCAGAAATGTAATGTCATTATTAGCAATCACATTTTTTTATTGTTTGACAGCACAATATATAACATAATACTTTAATGAGAAAGGCTACACTCACTCTGGGGGCGGAGGCTTGGTCCGGGCCCATACCACTGATCTGCAATGCCCTGTTCTTTGCCAACTTTGTCCTGCTCGCCAGCCGCCTGCAGGGTGGGAAATTCCTCGCGAGAGAATGGCGACGGTAGGTTTAATGCCTTTCCACCTGCAAGAAAGCTTAAGGTCAAACATCAACATAAACAAACAAAATAACAAAAAGGCCCCATGGAGCCCAGAGTTTAAACTAAACATGGTGAAGTAGCTTTTAGTTTTTGTTTTGCTGCAAAGAAATTTACAACCTTAAATACTCTCCAACGCTATGACTCAGCTTTTTACTGCTTCTATTATTAAATGTTCTATAGCTGTTTCATTAATGCATATTATAAATTGTCTATCCTAATGTTTTCAAATCGTGCATTGTTTGCTTTGATGTTATGATCAGTCTAGATGTTGAATTTTAATCATGTGAAGCACATGAAGCTGTCTTGTGCATAAAATGTGCTCTATAAATACATTTGCCTTAGGCGATCAAGGCTGTTTTTCATCAAAAGCGCCATCCACACATTAATAGGCAGGTGTTCCTAAAGTTAAAGCTTTTTTTTTTTTAGTACATAAGAAGTAAATGCCTCACCATCCCCTAGTACTCCATGTGTAACACTGGCTTGTGCCCAGGACCTTGCCCCTACGGCCTGGGTTGAAGCAGGGGCCTGAGTCTAAAAAAAAAATTAAAAAAAATAAAGCCAGAATTTGACACCATGCAGTGCATACAAGCTTAAACTTGGACATGAATTCTGCTTTTGTGTTGGTGAGACCGTTATCTCTGAAGTTGGAGGTGTTCTCGGGCAGGTCGGTGCAGGTGTCTGTGAAGCCACAGGTTGCTGCGATTCCGGCTGCGGTGCTGACAATACATCGGTACTGCAAGATAAAAAACCAAAAATCACTTCATAATGGGGAAAAAAGATACCCTAAATTCTTGTAATAACTATCACACATATATATTTGGCACTAAAATGTCAGAGACATAACTTTGGTGTCCATGTATTACAAATGAAATGCTGATTCTAATAAAATGCAGTCAATTCACTATAGTCAGGTGAGTCAATTAACCAAACGTTTATATTTTTGGACTCTGGGAGAAAAAAAAATCCATTTACTTGGGGCCAGGTAGAGCCTCTGACTTTCTGTAATCGTGGAAAATGGGCGAAAATTACTTTCTGAAGAGGAGTTACGATTTGCCTTGAACTCAGAATTACGTGTTTCTTAGTCAGCTGACTTCTTGATTGGCTACATTCCTTTCCACGGCACAAATCACACACAAAGAATTTTGGTCGTAAATATCAAACAAGTCAGATATTGTAGGAAAGGGGAAATCAGCCCAACTATCTTGATGTGTGAACCCAACTTTACAAAATAAAATGATTAACAAAAGGTAAATCAATGAATCCTATTAAGTTTTTTGGCACAATTTTGGGAAGTGAAATATGCCAGTAAGAACATGAACTAAAGGTAAGCCGAATGTTGATCCAACCGTGTAAATTTATTCTGTCAACCCGAATAACCTCAGCTACTCATGAGAGGTGAAGGGGTCGCACCTCTTTGGGTCTGCTTGTTCCTGTTTGCTTGCCCATCCTGTGCCGTCTTTTGGAACGAGCGAGACGTTGGGATCGTTGCCTTTGTTCTCTGCCTTCAGACTGGGCAGGTTGGCAGGAGGTGGTATACGCCTCGCAGAGACAACTTTACCAAGAGACTGCAGGCCATGGCGGGGGGCAACTAAAGGGCAAACAAAGTACATACAGGTAATTTCAACATAAACCTGACATTAGCAAACCCCTCTACTTGTCTAAATAAGTCTGTGGAAAAAAAAAAAATCACTGCGTGAAGTAGAATGCTAAACAAATAATGAGGAAACCAGTGTGTCTGATTAATATTATCGTCAAAAAGTCTCCTTGAACATGATTAGAAACTTAATAGGGTCATTAAAAAAAAACAAAAAAAACCAGGACATCCCACCACACACTTCGCTCTAAAAAAATTCTGAACGTTTTACCAATTGTTCTGTGATTTTTCAATAGGCACACTGTAAACTTTTTGTTTGATCATATGAATACTTTATGAGATATGGCCAATTTATTGAGGGGGTATTGTCTCAGGAAATACATTGGGAAACTGAAATTTGGTATAGTAATAAATACAGCTCCACCTACTCTCTCACAATATACAACAAACATTTGCTATACATCCTATCTTGTGGACATTCCAGCTCCTCAAAATTGGAAAAAAATTTGTTGGGGTTTCGGGCTGGAACACGTTTTGGCCTTCGGTAAATAACTTTACATATACCTTAGCTCCCTGTAATTTGAGCATAGACTGTTCACATCACTAATGATTAGTCACATATCTGCATTGGTTCTAGGGTGACAGTCTCTTGAAGTCTCAAAAAATAATTTTTATTTTATTTTCATTGGCCCATAACTGCATGTGGGAATGTAAGAAAAATTTAATAATCTTTCTTGGGATATAATTTTTTTTCTTCATGCGACTTCCTCATTTTTATTTTGGACACCAACTTTGGGTTACTTCACCAGTTGCAAATATCTAAAATCCTTTACATGAGGCCATTGTAACTTGCTTCTGTGTCTTATAATAATTTATTGTTAGTAGGTTTTTGACTAGAAATGTAAAGAATTTTTTTTAAAACCATTGCATCAGAAAAACATTTTTTTTTTTTTTTTTTAAATAATATTCATTATGAACAAATTTCTCATGTTCTACATTTTCTCCAATCAGCCTAATTTAAGTGACGGCTGAAGCTTAGAGAATATAATGCAGTGTTTTTCCCACTATTGAAGGTGAATCTGCAGATTCAGGAAGACGCACAGCTTCTTGGATTTAGAAGGGAGCTCTGAATAAAACATCAACCTGAAACTTGGCACAGAATTTTGCATCCACAAACAAGCCTCTGTCTTGAGTTGGACTCAGAGACTCAGCTGACATATCAAGCTTCGGGAACCAATCAGACACCAGCTTTTAATTTTCCTTTGAACACACTCGTACTGCAATTGCATCACCTCTCCAGCAACTGGGTCCAAACAAAGCGCAGTAATAATTTTGAGGCATGTCTGCACAATACCAGCTTATAAATAGACTTAAGAGATACTAAAGGTAGGCAGTTTATGCTTTGGAATTCTGCATCAGAGATATTAAAGAAACAACAGACTAAATTAAGTATTTTCAATTGGGCCAAAAACAGCAAAGCCTTTCCACAAACTGATACTTTCCACATGATGTTGTGCATAGTAAAGGGTGGCAAACATGACAGGAAACTCACCAACGGGCTTTTGTGTTTCAAGGCTCTTTCCTTTGTAGGTATCAAACAGGTTGAGAGACGCATACTTGGTTTTGCCTTCCTTCCCCTTTGCAGTTTGCCCAGAGCGCTCTGACATTGCGCTGTCCGCTCATCGAGTATGGTGAACCCTGAGACTAGGAGAGAAAAGACAAAGCGGTAGAAATATGGCACAAATTAGCCACAAGGTGAAATTAAAAAAAAAACCCACGGTGAATCTTAGCTGCTACAAGATCCAGATTAAAGTACTAATACTGACAATTATATATATATATATATGTATGTCACTAAAACTGACCTGTTCTGATTCAAATTTCAAGTAGCAGAATAAATTGAATGGGTTTCATTAATGCATGATATGTAGCAACTTTACAAAATGACTTTCTCTGATGTCATTTGGAAACTTTAATTGTTTGCCTAAGTCAGTGATTCCCAATCTTTTACACTTTTTGTCAAATTCCGTGTACCCCTCTTCATATCATAAGTACCCTCTCCATAATTTCATACGCGTTTTAATTTTTGAAACAGCGGGATCTCCTAAACACCTAACTGTGTCCCAAATATTGGTTCCCTAAGGCTTAATCTACAAATTCAAAACAATGAGTATAATTTAAATAAATAAATAGGGTCTCCTTTATTTAAAAAACAAAAGGAGCTAATTATTGTCTCCTATTGTCAGAAGTGGGACAAAATGGCCTCTACAGCATAAAATACTCCTGTTTCAATACATTACAAGAAAATATAGAATTTTATTGAGCAATAATACTGTTAGTTTGTGGTGAATTAGTCAAAAATAAAAAATAGCCTAAAAAGTAATTAATTGTAAAATATTTCCGAGTACCCCCTACAATGTGCAACTGCACCCCATTTTGGAAACCAGTGGCCTAAATAAACTCAAATGTATTCTTCCAGAGATTACCCGGTTCACATCAAGACATTTTTTTGATGCGTAAATCCTTTCATTTATAATAGAGGTTCCACAGCACCCCTAAGAAAAACAACCATGAACACAGACATCATATGTGTATTGCGCACCCACCACACAACAGAGAACCAAATAGTGTTCTGCCCTCTAATGCTGTAACCCTCAAGGCAAAATGAAGATGAATGTGATGGAAAAATAAACCTTGTGAAGGCAGCTTTAGATGATACATTTTATGTATTGACACCATCCTGCAGACGCTATGCTGTAATAGAAAATAGAAGCTAAAGGGTTTGTTGGGTCTGGTTCTCCATGACTTTACCCACCCAGGAAATGTACAGGGAAAGAAGAAAAAGAACCTTGTTTCTATGGCGACTCTTCATAAGTGATATTCCTCCATGTCTTGCCTTGAGAAAAGGCCCCGGCTCCATGGCAACTGATGAGCCTTTAGCTTGAACTCATTTTACTGCACATCAATAAAACACACTGACATCTGCACATTTCAGCATCCCTTCGGTTGAACCACTGCTTCATTCGTATAGAATCCCATTAAGACCAGTGACTTCACTGGCATCACAAGAAGCAAGATCAGACACTATCTTCACCAACTATTCAGAACACTGTGATACAAAAAGACTTCTGAGGGATGTTCCACTGATTTGTAATACAACATAATTCAATTTAAGAACTTATGAATTATGTGACCAGAAACACACAAGGCAAATCTGTGATTACTTGGAAACTAATGTATTCGTTATTTTCACTATTCTGTTTATGGCTTGATGCAGCAAATTGCAGCTTCATAGAAAATATATTTTTTTTTAAATAAATTAAATAAAGTCTTATCAGATTATATCAGCCTGCATCAAAAATCTCAGATATTAGCATTCCAATATATAATGTTTTTATTAGATTTATTGAGGTCATCAGATTTATTTTTTATTCATCTTATTCAATTGTCGATTATTGTTATGTTTGAACTAATCGAGTGTTGTTTTTTTGCACTTTTTTAATGTATTTTTCATATTGGACTTATTGAGGTTATTTTTCAAGGTCTTCCAATTTATTTATTTAATATATTCAATCAAAGAAAATTTTATGTTTAAGGGTAAACTGTATGTAACCCATGGTTAATAACAAATCAGTCTGTTTCTCTCACACCTTCTGTTGCTGTGACTGTTATTCTCTGTTTGAGTATTATCACTTGATCAAGTCTTTTATAACATTTCTAACAGCAAAATAAGTATGATTTGTGCTGATATGGTATCGGATCGACATCGGCCAGTAGCCAAGGCAACAATATCTGTATTGGGAGTGGAAAAGTTGTGTCGGGACACCCCTAGAATCAGTATTTTAAAGTGAAAATGGGATTAAAATGTGTGCATATCACATAACAAATGAAGAAGAAGAAGAAGAAAAAAAAAATCACAGTTTACTTATTACAAGCAAAAATCAAGATGTCTATAGTCCCCTGAAATTAATGGTTTCTAATATTTTTCCAGAAATGTAATCTTTGAAATGCCATAAAAATGTAAAACACTAAATAGTAAAACGGCACACTGTCAATAGTTAAAGGCACATATTTAACAACAGATTATAAATGGTTCCAATCAGCACATAGATAAAGCAATTTTTGGCACATTGAGGGTCACATTACAGCATAGGTTGAGGCTCAGCAGTCAGTTGAGATTAGTAAATTAGGTCGTGGGATGGCTGGTCACTCAGCTTCATCATGGAGTGTTGGGATTAACGCAAAGCAGCAGATACACAACTGCTGTGTCCCGCTACACAAACATAACTTGATCCTAAATGATACACACTAAACGGCTGTGACAGCACGTAGTTGTGTTTGTGCATCGCAGAGCTAAAGAGGTTAGCTAGCAGGCTAACACCGGGCCTCGGTGCTATCACAGGGAGGGGGCTGTGTTCCGTTTTCATAAAGCACTTTTACCAATCGTCATACGCTGCATTGCAGTAACTTTAACCTACACTACAGTAACAACGCTCTGGCAAACCGTGCTGTTGGTTAACAGCCGTCGGCAACACAGGATGCTGCGGGGAAAGCGGCTTTTATTATGAGAACGAAACAAAATGGCGGCGGAGAAGGGCCTGGTGCGGACCAACACAGACCGGCTACGATTCACTGGAAACACTGCTTCACCATTACCCGAAGCGGACATTGAAAAGCACCACTACCCAGAGCAAACAACTGTGATAAAATGCACACCTCACGCAGCAAAAGCCGAACGTTTGTAACAGCAGCGTAAAGCAAACCACAACCACCCCGAAGTCAGACTCCAGCTCGTTGTATTCAAGGGAAACTTATCATTGCAGCATCGATTTACTGTTAAAGCGTGTGAACGGATTAGAAAACGCATTGATGTAATGCATTATTGTAGATAACCCTGCACTGAACTGAATTACAAAGAGGACCACATCATTCCACCCAGATGGCCTACATTTAGTAACATCAGATCTAAATGACATATCGATTATTATTTATCCAGAATTTAAGTTTGGCTTGGGGGTTAAAAAAAAACATTAAAAATGGGCTTGATAATGCCAAACAGGGGAAAGGAAAACACACCAGTTATAAATTTGATTAAATCTGATACCAAATATATTAACACGTTAATGTGTCACAGGTAGATTTAACAGGAAAGGGAACAACAACAAGGATGTGAAAAATTCAGAAACTTCAAAGAAAATCTATTACTACACTATAACCTACTAAGAATAAAAACTAAAAAATGCTATTTAAGGGATTTGATAAATAGAGTAATCTAATTAATGGTTGGATTTTGGACTACAATTGACAAAAAGTGAAATTTCTGAAATCAAAGCAGTTTGAAACAATAGTTTTGTACATTTATAACCATAATCATCTGTTTTGTTTCTCTGATGTATTATTTAGCTTTCACTGATTAATTGACATTGGTCAATAGCCCGGCCGATTAATCGGTTGGGCAAGAATACCCAACTGATGTATTTTACCTTTTTTGATGCGACAAACAATTCTGTGACTCGATGCTTTCTGCATTGTAAGCTGCATTTAAAAAAAATAAAATAAAAAAATCAGCTGTAATTATTAAACAAAACAAAAAACACTGGGAGATGTGCAGCAGTTCATCGTTTACAGTTATAAATTCACAATTCCGTTGTCTACAGTTATAAATTCACTATTCTTGATTAATACATTTTTAATATTCAAAATTTGAATGTAAATTTCCCCCAATTGTATTCCAGAAACATAGTTTGCCCTTTCTTATTTATCAGTCCTTATGTTGACAGTGTTACTAAATAAAGTTCCCTATTATAATTTAGTAGTGTTTTGCTTCTTTTTTTTGCACTATATTTTGAGTATTGTAAGAAGTTGTGTTCATGTACTGTATTATTTCCTGTTTTTATGCCTTTCATAACCGTAATATCAGCATATTGGACGTAAAAATCCCACATTAGTTGGACTACAAAATCTTACAGAAGATAGATAGATAGATGGATGGATGGATGGATGGAGCTACCTCTGGACATTTTTAAGATTTATTGATGACAGTGTCGTCTTTGGATACAACAGTTATTTAAATGTCCAAAAATTCAGTATATACATTTAGTTTTAATCCTGCATTTCTAAATATTGCATGCATTGCACTTGACTATAGCTCCAGCCCTTAATTTATCAGAGGGGGAAATACGTGGACTACGCGCGATGCTATAGTGCTATTACCTTTACAGCTAAGGAAGTAAGATGATACATTCTTAATAGTATCGTTATGATTAAGTCACAATATAAACTGTAAGTTAGGAAGCGACAAATTAACAACACACTGGTAAACATAATGAACCAGGATTTCCCTCGAGAGTTGTCATAGCGGAAGCTACTAATGTAAGGCCGACTTCTGAGTGGACGAGCAGTTTAGCCGAAGCTAACCGACTAGCTTTGAAGCGTCACGTCAATCTCCTAAAACAGTTCTGCATCAACGCAAAGGGATTACAATGTCTCTTAGTTAAAATATTACGACTTAACTGTACGCATATAACAAAGCAGTGCGTAAATAGGATAAACCTGACTACTTGGTCATGCTAGGCTAACAAAAACATAGAAACCCATTGCGCTAGCCAGCATAATACCGAAGACCATCTCAATCCACTTAAATCCGTTTTACCTCTACAAAACACGATTCTTACACAGCTAACTCAATCTCCAGGCGTGACTATGGCCTCCCTACACAAATACAACGCATTCTCAGTGAAACCACAGAAATATTTCGGATTAAAGCGACCACTAACCTGGTCCTGTCCCGACTTGTCTCGAGGTTGAATCGGAGAATGAGGTTAGCTGTGCTAGCGCCTACTAGCCTAGCTTCGGCTGCTAAACTAGGTTAAAACAAGCTATGCTAAGTGGCGTTACCCAGCTGAAACAGTGACCCACAGCAAAACAGACCGAATAACTTCTTCATCCACAAGATTAATAAAGAAAGAGACTTACTTGCACTCTTGTTTCTCGGTTTTACCCCAAAATAAAGGAAAACGGGGTAAATAAAACGGTTTACTGTGGACTCGAACCGTCACATAAAGAGCCGTCAACGGCTACTGAGTAACGTCGTGAGACAGGGGCCGTTACAGAACCCCACTGTAACGGAAAAGTAATCCTTTATTTAAAAACATACACATATACACATACATCATATATGCAATATCAGCAAATTACATACAAGTTTTTTTTGTTTTTTAAATAAAATTATACAAGAGTAATTTACCCTTAATAGTGCAGTGTCTGTAGGAAATAAGTCTTGCTATAGAAAAGTGGGAGGTTAAGTAGCTTTTTCATGGATGGTTCACATGGGAACTTTAATTCCTCTTAACTCAGAATAAAAGTTAAATCCTCTTCAAACTGACCTTGTAAACACTTGATACCTAATGCCAATGCAATTCTGAATTACACTTAAATTCAAATTAGGTAGTTGGTTTATTCCAATTTTAATTCTGAATTAAATTATTCCTTCTTCTTGTAAACACTTAATTCCGCATTAAGTGAATTCCGGTCGTTCTGCCGCAATGACGCGCTGATAACGACAAAGATGGCCGCCCGGACTTCATCCAAGACTATTTGTGTAATAAGAGCATTAAAAGACATGGAAATATGTTTGTATGTGTGTGTCTGTTTGGTCTGTGGGATTTTATGTGGGGGCTTATATTTAAAAATACTGCAGGGGGCACTATAGCACATGCATTCCTGAGTGCATGTGCACTTCCTTCGATTAGTTCCAATCAACTAATCGAAGGAAACTGTACACTACATGTCTCAATATTATGAAATAATTTATGAACGGGATATATTTGCAGTCCAGACAAATCCAACGTTGCGCACCTTTGAACCAAGCAGCAGCCATGTTGAAAGTCTCAGGTCAATCTGAGCCTGATTTGCAGAGATATTTGAGGAACACACACGCACACACACACAAACATTATAGATAAAACCTTTTTGTTGCTTATAGATAAAATATCTCTTCACTATGCATGGTTTTGTCATACAACTTTTGAATTAGTTACAGTTGTAATATATATATATATAAAGCTATTCATACTTCAGCTCACTTCTATTGTAGTGAAATTGTATATATTGTAAAAAAAAATATTCATATTAACTACATGTCTATAATACAAACTGCATAGTCCCAAACTTACTCCTAATGCTATCTCAGAGCCTATAAGTCTTATAAGATTTTTTTCTGAATCAAGGAAAACCTCAGTACATTACATTACATCATGTAGCTCAATCCTCACAAAGGGGATGGACTTAAACCCGTGATCTTTTAGATCAGAACCAGCATTGCTAACCATTGTATACCATCAAATGTACCTTAAATAAATCATGTAATACGTTTTTATTTTTATTTTGTTTATTTAAAAAACCTAAAACAATAAAAATCAAGGCAAACATTTTACAAAAATGTACTCTTTGGCAAAAAGACAGTAAATAATACAATGTAGAATTAAATTACTTAAAGTCTAATACACACAATTCCCTTTTTCAAATGAAAACATAAAACTTGCATCAAAAATAAAAACATCTTTACAAGTGTCTCATTTATGGCTGATTAGAATTCAAAATGTTAGCAATCCTTCATTATCCCTTACTCAACATGAAAAACCCCAAAAGAACATAAAGACAATAAAATCAGGCATAAGTGTGAACTGATGAGAAAAATAAAATACAATTTTTGTATTTTACAACTAGTGTGAACTCAAATTTTCGCTCCCATAATAAAACCACACACACACACAGCTCCCAATGATTCAAAGCTACAAACTTTCACTGCTGCATCAAGTATAAATCAGCACATTCAGCTGCAGCATTAAGACAAAAAAATTCGACACAATTTCTGTTTACGAGACCTGAAAGCACAGCCAAGTCAGAAAGGCTAAATTCACAAGCACAGACCTGAGCATGATGTCATCAAAGGCCGAACAGTACAAAAGGACATTATCTCAGTGTACACTGCATTTAGACCTGGGGTGCTGAAAATCTCTACATTTTTTGTCATTTAAATTGTTGTTAAATGACACACTGCAAAAAAGGTTTTACAATAAAATGTTAAAATAACCTATATTCACATTTTGTGTGTCTCTAGTTTAGTGTAAATTCATAAAATTTGTTTTTAAAACAGCCCCTCAATTACTTTTTTTCAACATTTCCCTGGTTAGACTTGAAAAATCACAAATTTAAGACGACACTGTGGCATGTAGCTGTTAAATGAGGAAGAAAAAATGCTTTACTCAATATTTGTTAATATGTGAGAGCATTTAAAAAATCCAATGTGAAAATGTAGTGTTTTGTGGGTGACTGCATCACATATCAAGGTCGTTTCTTAAAAGAATATTATCAAAGATGAGTCTTTGGCCCTGAGAAAGTTGCTGGCATCACTAGCATCACATGCTGTTTCCTTTCCCTTCATTGTTTCAACCTGTGTGACAGAAACAAGGCTGAGTATAAACAGGGGAGAATCAGTTTAGTGTAATAAATCTGTGTATTCTTACCTTTACTCACTGTTTCCCATTGTACAGGTGGATTTTAACAAAAGAAACAGTTTCAAAGTAATCCTTATGGCCCTTCTCATAAATGACATAGATGTATTTCTTGTCCTCAACGGAGTCGCTGTCCAGAGACGTGAGGCAGGAGTAACCGCTTGGCCCCGCCCATATCTGAAAAGCCTGTTTCTCCCAAGTATCTCCACTTGTCAGTGACCATCGTAAGGTTAGGTTTATTCCTGTGGGATATCAAACAAATCAAGGGATTGTATGCACGCAGTGTGTCACCAATTCTGAGTCAACATTTTAAGATGATTTTAACCAAGTTATCAGGTAGAATAATGTGAATTTTAAAATACTTTGTGAGGCATCACTACAGGGAAGACAGATTAGCAAGGAATCCTCACTGCTATACAAACATGTATTAAACACAGATTATGTTTGTCTTGAATGTTTTCCTGCAAATCTTGACCAGGTCTTGATTAAAAAAAAACTTCTGAGGATTTGTTTGTTTGTTTTGTTGATAATACGACGGCGTATTAGGGCCATATTAGAAATAACAAAGAAGAAATCGGAGCACTGTAAGATTAAAGTTGTAAGTTTCTGAGAAAAAAAAAATTGTAATTTTATTAAAGTCGTACTATTTCGAAATTAAAGTTGTAATATTTTCGCCATGTGTGAAACCTAAAGAGAAGCATAATCTGTTAATGTTCCACATTTTCCATAACGCAAGAGTGATCACAACACAGAAAAGATCCTGTTTGTATTTCAATTTTATGTTCATAAAATTACAATTTTAATCTCGAAATATTGCAACTTTAATCTCACAAAATTATGACTTATAAAATTACAAATTTATTCTCATAAATTACAAATTTATTCTCATAAATTACAACTATATTCTCAAAATATTACAACTTTAATCTCGTAGTGCGCAGATTTTTTTAAATTTTATTTTAATGTGCCGTCATATTAGAGTTTGTACAAAATTCCTGCTGAAAATTTACTTCAAGCACAAAAAAATGCTTTTCAACCACAGCATGTGTGTGCCAGTAGAGAACATCTGTTTTTTGGGGGTAAAACTGTCAAATTATAATATATTTTTAAAAAAAAAAGGGTTGTTACAATTCATTTACGATTAGGGATTATCACCAGTGAAATCCATGGGCAGAGTAATTTATGCTCTTCTACAGGCCAGTAGGTGGCAGTAGATAGACAATAAAGCTAAAATGTGGTGCAGTGTTTAGAGAGCTGCTTGTTTGGTGCCTTAGCACTGAAATAGATACAATGGATAGATGGATGGATGGATGGATGAATGGATGAATGGATGGATGGATGGTTCTTACTGCTTTTTGCGTCAGAAGGGTTGGTGAAGAAGAGCACTCCATCTTTCAGCAAAGCTCCGGCTGCCACTGCAGAATCCACCAGATTGCTGTCAAAGTACAGGTTCTCGACAGGCAGCGTCTGGCAACCGTCGTCGCTGCGCACGATGATCCGACAGCGGCAGTGGTAGCCGTTCTGGTTGCGCACGTTAATGACAACGCTGCCGTTCAACATCTCCACAGGCTGCAGGTGCACAGGAATGGATGTTTATTTGTTTATTAGGATCCCCATTAGCTTACGCATTAACTTTAATCTTTTATTCCTGGGGTCCACAGATTACACAATGACAATACAATGTATACAATGAAAATAATCATCACATAACACCAACAGAACAGACATAACAACTACAACTCAAACAAAATCATCAACAAGAATTAGAATTAGTGTTTGGCACTTAATTTTCTTCATAAATAACATATCTGTAGGGATTTCTTTTTAATTATTATTATTAGTTTAATGTAATTTGGTAATGAATGCCATTCATGCATATCTCTGGATGTTACTGAGCGCTGTACTAATGACGTGTTTCTGTACTGAAGGAAAGCTTTATTTATAATAATCTGCTTTTAACTTCAACTCAAATGAGATTTTGATGCATTTTAACGACATATGACCTGTGCCCACATGACAGAGCCACTCGGGCAGCTTTGTTCCGGACCAGCTCCAACTTTGCTGATGGAAATGCTGGACCAGAGTTTGTTTTGCAGCTTCTTGGAATGACATTAATGAGCTGACCTTTTGCTTAAGGCTGTGTATGTACATATGATCGGAACTGGTTCACGGCAATTTTAAAAATGTAGACAAATCACGTTAGGATGGTCACTCGACAAGGATTCACTTCCTAATTGTGGAAGGATTTCAAAGTAGCAAAGTTTATTGTGCCAAGTGTAATACACTTTCTTTGTAAGAACTTTATAAAAGAGACAAAATAAATGTACACAGAGAATGATCATAGTCGCTTCCCTGCAGGTTATTTACTGGCCTTAAGAGGGCAGCCTCAGAACATGATTATAAAATATTATTAGGTAGGTAATGTATCTACAATAGCTGAGCAATAAATGACAGATATCCGTATGATTTAGGGACCAGGAAAATGTGAGTCCCTGCAAATGTTTCGGAGTTTCATTGATTTTCTGAATTTGAAGAGTATGAGATCCCTACAACTCTGGTGTTTGGTCAGTTACAGAATGACTCATGTTTTTTCTGTCATTATTAACTGCTTCTGGGGGCCAGATTGGATGCTCTAGGAACTCGTCTTTCCATCTATCTGCTTTTTTCATGTTGACTGATTTAATTATTACCGTTATCAGTTATGCAGTTTTCACTATTGCACAGCTCTGAGCTATGCACAAATGTTGCTGCTAAACGACTTCGGTCTTCAAAGCTTTTTTTTGTGTGGGCGTGCAAAAACCAATATCACTTCATAGTCCCACCAGACAACCCTTCTTGCTTAAACGAGGGAGAAGAGGTGCTTATTTTGAATGAGGAACTGCACATCCGCCCTCCCTCTTATAGAAGGTGTGAGTGTCCCTGGCGGATGGACAGTTCTTCCAGCCAAATCAGGGTTTGGCGGATTAAAAAAAGTGCTTCTGAAGGCTGCAGGGAGTGTGTCTGTGTCTGTTTTGAGCCCTCATTGACAGAAGCAATTTGAAAATATACCTGACACTCATCGGGGTCAAAATCTTGAGCGCTTTTCTTATGGTTGTAGGGGATGCTCTTCAGCGGGTCATTGAAGTACCAGGTACGTCCGTGGTCGTCACTCAGGATGCAGAACACGCCATTAGCCTCCAGTGTGGAATGGCCGCACACGATCAACCTGCCCTTCGCTGGATCCAAGCGCTTCTGTATGAGCAAGAAACACACACAGCACACAATGGTAATGGTCGTCTAAAAGAAATCTGGAATCACAATATATTGCGATTTAAAAACTTTATATATATATATATATACAGTATATAAATATATATATATATATAAATAAATGTGACAATGTTAAAACTCAATATTTCTCCCAAGAATCTATTTTTTAACGTGTCATCATAGGTTAACTCTACATGTAGGCTGTGTTCGAAATTGCATTCTAACGTACTACTCATACTAAGTCTGAAGTCAAAATTAGTATGTAGTGCATTTAGATTAAATAGTATGCGAGAAATGCCCAGATGTGTACTATTACGAGACATATTTGAAGTATGCACAGTGGGCACACTAGTCATACTCAACCGCCCCATGATGCATGTCAGCGGAAAGTAAAATTGTCCTGGGACCGGCTTCAAGCTAAAAGTCAAACGTCTCCTTTTCAAAACAAAAGCATCTCTTTTTGTCTTCCATTAGGTTTTTGAACACATTTGTAAAAAGGGCTCTTGTTTTGAAGTTAACCGGAGGTTTTGTCACTAGCACAATGGCGGGTCTCCGGAATGTCGGCATGAAATGTGTTTCCGTGAGTTTTATGGATCAAATGACCACATGTTGTGATCCTTAAATGCTTTCAGAACTTTCTAAGGAGGAGAAGCAACGTAGATATTTAGACTCAGTGCGCGTCAGGTTTTTGTCGTAGGTTGCAAATCCATCTTGGGAAACTTGAAAAAAAAGAGAACTTCTCATGGAAACTATGTATTGGAATTAACCGGAAATTGAGAGTGATTTTAAAACACTGATGTTGGAATTTGAGATGCTGCTAATATATATATTTCCCCCCCAACTACATTTCACACCCTCTGTTAAGTGCAAACTTTCAATTTTGAAAATTTCTTGTTAATTCATGTTAATTACAATGGAAAGTTTCCAACTTTGAAAATTCCAAAAATTTGACAACCCTAGTTAAAACGTTATATTTTTTAATTTAACTATTTTGAGTGGACACTAATATTTATTGTTTGATATGATACAGTTATTATTTCTGGTTAATTATTTATTTTATTTTTCAATATTCCCCAAATTCCCATCAAAATTTATAGGAAATTTTCCACTCTTTTGCAACCCTAGGAGTAATATTAATTGTATTTATTGTATTGCTATTATGATCCAAACTGACAGATAATTTACATTTGTTGAGCTGTGCTCACTGTCTGACCTGGATGCCGTAGCCTGGTCCTGGACAGAACCTTCTGTTGCCGAGCTGCAGGGACAGGTTCCTGGGAGCGCTCCAGCTGAGCCCATCGTCCTTGCTCTCCAGCATCATGGTGCTGGCTGGGTAGCACTGGTGCAGATGGAAGCAGACAGCGTAAATCAGGATCACCGATCCAACCTCTTCGTCCACCACCACAGAGCCCAGGTTCAAACCGTCCGGCATCGTCCCGTCATTCACAATGAATTTAGTGGGTGACCATGTTGCTCCTGAAGGAGATACAGAGATAAAACTTTAATTATATAGTGGAAAATAATACAAAGTCAGATCACGGCACTCGTCACATAACCAAGCATTTTTTTTTTATCAAACCTCTAATTGTTGTAAAACTTCATCACGTAAAAAGGAATCTGTAACCCAGGGATTCTCAACCTAGGGGTCAGGACTCCACATTTGGAGTCGTGAGACACCGGAAAGGGTCGCCTCCAAGAAACTAAGAATATTTTCTGAACAATTTGAGCCAATTTTTGCTTGTTTTTTTTTTTTTTTTTTTACCTTTTTTCTGCAACTACACCAAACTTGCCATATTTTAACATATTTTCATCACTTGTTCTTGCCATATTTTTGCTCCTACTAAAGCATTTTTGCTACATTACTCCCATTTCTACTTTATATTTCAATGCCTCTTCTGCACATTTTTTCTCTCCACTTTCAAGACATTCATAAACCCATTCCATCACTTTTTCCACCTAATGTCACATATATAGACCCATTATTGTCACTTTTACCCTCTGTTCACCATATTTCATGCATACATAGTGTAGGCCTCGTAGATTAATACATCATCAATAATATTATCAATAATAGATCAGTTAATCACAAACAAATGTAGAAAGTTGAAATTGCAGCTCAAAAGTCTGTTTTGATCTCCACTGTAAACACTCAGTTTAGTGACTTTGTTGGAAAAGTTTCACACTTTGCATTGTGGGATGTGGAGTCCATTTAGACAGTGGCATAGCAGTCTTTTTACTTAATTCTTACCGTGATTTCTTGTATTAGCCCCTGTTAGAAGGAAGTAAAAACACTTCTATGCATCTGTTTAGGGGACTCCACATCCCACAATGCAATGCGCAAAACCTTTCAGACCGATCGACAAAACAAAAAGTGTTTATGATGGAAATAAAAACAGACTTTTGAGCTGCATTTCTTACCATCTACATTTGTTTACAAGTTTTTTTATCATTGATTTATTGATATTTGAGTCCTAGAATAACATGTCTTTAAAAAATAAAGGTATACAGCAACTTTATATTAAAGCACAGGATTTTTTCTGTAAAACTATGGTATTTTGTCATTGCAAATGGCTACCCACTACCCGCTGAAAACAGGACCATGGACCACTTTGGGGGGTATACAAACCCAAATCTCAAGTAGCAGATATTTAAAGCACCTTTAAAGAGAAGCTCTGATTTGAGACAAAACGTGTGTGAACTCTGCTTTTTCACTTTGTGCCTGAGTGGGTTTATTTTTCACCTTGTGTGGGCGACAATCTACTGCCATGTTTCTTGTGTGGGCCGATGCTAATAAAAGTGCATGACTAATGCATAAACGCTTATTTTTGTCCTTTTGGTGCATTTATGCGTTTTTGGGATCGTCATGCCTTTGTCTGTGGAGCGCCTCATTGCGACAAACTTTGCTCCACTGTCACTGGACGAGCCTTTCCGTCCTTCGGCAAAGGCCAGCAGGCTTCCGTTGACAGTCTTTGTGATCAGTGGAATCCTGTAGGTGTTCACCTCCCCCTGACTTCCGCTCACCCACAGCAGCTGCTCATCGTACACCAGAGGGTCGATCTGCAGAGCGGAGGAACAGGCCATAAAGATGGTAAATGAGAAGAGATAAGATAGCGCGAGTGAGAGAGAAAACTTTCTGTCGACCAAACAGGTTTGGACCAGAGAGAGAGAGAGAGAAAGGTGGTGCATTTCTGTCAGCTGATGTTTGTGCTCATTCAATCATGTGACCACTAAACGCAAACACATTCAGTTCCATAAAATGACAAAATGTGCTGATATCTAAATCATTTGTCTTAGCTCTTTATTCTCCATGTTATCATTCACCATGTGCTTTATCTTGTTTTTGTCTGCTTGTTGCAGTGCTGTCATGTGACCATGCGATGTGAAAGGATGTAATTTACTATTAATAAAGTATTAACAACTTAGTCCTCCCACAATTAAAAAATAAATAGATAAAGAATGTATTATTTAGACAAAAAATATGAGCAATCTTATTGTTTTGGATCAAAATCAAAGATTGTTTGGCAAATGTTCTAGAATATAATACCTTTTAAGTTTCCAGCTAATGAGATACTTTGTTTGGTTTATAAATGCACATTTTTTTTAAAATGTACGTAAAGAAGGCTTTGAGAATGAGTTCAATCCCAGGACATTCCTTGCATTTTGTGGAGTTTGCATGTTCTCCCTGTGAGGTTCCCCTGTTCTAACAAAATCTGATTTACCAGACTTCAAACTCACAAATATACAATCAGATTTTTTATTTTTTTTTAACTAACCATCTTTATTTATTTTCACAGAATAATTGACACAAATGTGTGCAAGTGTCACAGAGAGGATTTTATTAAATATGCTGTAGATTTGGTGAGGTTTTTAACAAATATATATTTGATTTAAAAAAAAAAAAAAAAGAAAGTGGAGTTTTATAAAATCTTACATAGTTGTTCAATTTTAAGAACATGTTTCGGTTAGTAAAAAGTAGTTAGTGGCTAAAAAAACAACAACATCTTTCAGAAATGGCATTTTAAAAATGAAATAATGGCATAAATTAAGAGAATTAAAGTTTTGCATGTTAAAACTTAAGTATTTCCTCCCGTTTTAAGTAGATGCTAAGTCTTAGTTCATTATTTTTCTCTCTAATTAAAGAGAAACTGGGAAATTGTTGTAGTATTTCAGTGTATATCAAATCTTTGGATTATTACGTAATCTTGAAGTAGCTTCTTTTTTTAAAAAAAAATTGAAATAAACAAACTAATACATTCAACTGAATTAAACTAAGGTTTAATTGTAAATAAAGTGTAAATAACAAGGATTAGGTAATTATTATGACCTGTGTCATTCAGTGACAGTGTTTCCGTACCTTTAAGCAGCTGCAAACAGCGGTAAACAGAACCCACACTAACACAGTCTGCCGCATTCCTCCGTCCATGTTCGACTCCGGGGTTTAAAAAGTACTTCAAATAAACCTAAAGTAGACTGTAAATAAAAGCTAATTCAAAGAAACAGCGAAACAAGCACGGAAACGACTTCTCAACGAGGCACGACATCAGTCATGTGAGCGAGGACGGGTGGTCACGTGAGCAGCAGGTTCCTTCAAAATAAGGGCTGAGGGACTCTGCTATTATGTAAAAAAAAAATATATATATTTTATATTTTCTTACCAGCCTATTCTATTAATCTAACCATTTTAATAGTTAAATCTATTTATTAAAACTGATGGTCTGCACTCAAATTTAAATAAATAAATAAATAAATAAATAAAAGTAAAAATAAATAAATAAATAAATAAATAAATAAACAAATAAATAAAGTACACTTTGTTGTTATGTGGAGATTTTTGATGGAAGTAATTTTAGGAAAATAAAAGTTATGCCATAGTATTAATAAAGTGCACAAAAAAAGTTTTCTTTTCCCCTTTCATACCTGCTTTAACTGTACAACAGGGGTGTCATTTCATTACAGGGGGCCAAATACAGAGCAGTTAATTAGCAAATGAGCAATTTGAATCATTGTAGCTGTTTGCACTTCTGCGTATACCTAAAATAGAAAATATGTAAGAAACCGACAACATCCAAGCAATAAGTGATATATATCAGTCCCAACAGGGTTTTCACTTTAAATTTCTTTGATTTGTGACCAATTTCTATTTAGTTAAGGGAAATATTATATAATAACTTAAGGGAAATGTTAGGATTTTGTAAGACTTTTGAGTTTTTTTCACCAGTTTAATATTAAAAATGACTGCAGTCATGCAATATAAGCACCGGAATAACTGTGAGCCCCTGCAAATATTGTTGAGTTTCATTAACACAATGATTAATTTGGCCCCCGGGCCTTGAGTTTGACACATATGTTGTACAGTGTTGCAGTACTCTGTTGATGCTGACAATACATATGGGTTTGCAAATTAGCTTTGGCTAAAAACTTATAAAAGTATGAAAACAAAGCAGTGCTGTGCTGTTTTATATTCTGTACTGCATGTAAAAAGAAAAACAATCCTGACTCATCTCTGCAAAGGTGACAAAATGTGAACATAATGTATCTTTTTTTAAATGTTTTGCATTGTTGTAATTTTAACTGAAATGTTTCAGTGGAAAAACCACATTCCTACAGTCATGAGGCTGAGCTGATCTGAGTCACACACACACACACACACACACACACACACACACACACACACACACACACACACACACACAGGGAGAGGGGGCCAGGGGGGAAACAGGGGCGTGTCAATGGTAACTTTCTGCACTTGTGAGGAGCAGAACAGTTAAACCTGGAATGATGAGGGAAAACATCTGGGTTTATACAATGGATTTCACTTTAAAGTGCAGGTAAGATTATTCATTTCATTTTTACCTTTTATTCTTTTTCCTTATTTTCTTTTTTTTAATTGTCACTTTTTTTTTTAGAAAAGGCAGGTATATTGAATAACATAGCATCTTTTTTGTACTTCAGCTTACAAAGAGACCATTTAAACATTTTGCATTTTATAAGAGAAATAAGAAGAAGAAGAAGAAGAAGAAGAAGAAGAAGAAGAAGAAGAAGAAGAAGAAGAAGAAGAAGAAGAAGAAGAAGAATAAAGAAATACAAGCAAACTCTGCTCTGAACGATGATTATTAGCGATTTATGAATTTATGCCCAATGGTTTCCAACTTTTTGTGGATCATGAGCCCTAAAGACATTTTTGTCCAAAATTACTTCTCATGCTTGTTACATTGTATTTGGGTCAATATTATGACGCCTAAATATTCGGTTCAGCTGCATTTCTTTTAGTTAAAGAGAGGTTTAAATGCATAAAAATATACCAAAGATTAGTATATACTTTATGCGCTCACTTAGATTACAAAAAAGAAATGTTACTTACTAAATTACTTCTGTAATTTATTCTGTTATTCAAAGTATCCAAATATCATGTGGTGCAACTGTCTAGTCATGACTGCTGTTTTGAAAAAATAATTAAAATGACTCTAAGTTTATTCAAAATGTATTTTCTGCCCTATTTTAGTTATATTATAGTCCTATATAACATTTTGAATGTATTTTTGACAA
Source organism: Gouania willdenowi (assembly GCF_900634775.1). Lineage (NCBI taxonomy): Eukaryota > Metazoa > Chordata > Actinopteri > Blenniiformes > Gobiesocidae > Gouania > Gouania willdenowi. The sequence goes on from NC_041054.1 coordinate 6,984,735, forward strand.
TATTATTTATTTCTAATCAGTAATTCTTGTTCTCTCAATTACTAGACATTTTAACCCATAACCCATTTAAATTCCATATGACCCCACATGGGGTCCCGACCCTAAGGTTGAAAAACGATGGTCTAGCTAGTTTCTGGTTATGATTTTTTGCTCATTTTCTAGCATTTTTATTGCCTTAAAAGAAGGTGGATTACTTAAGTCTAACTCCATTTTATAAAAGAGATCAAAAAAAAAAAAATAGACTATTAATTGGAAAATAAGGATGAAAGTGTTGTGTGGAAAATGATGTGCATTAACTATTACTACTATTATTATGACACCTAGTTTGAAGATGACATTCGCACAGCTGTGGTTTTACTGATAAGCTCTGCTAACATGTTTTAAGGATTTCTATCTTGTGCAGTAAAAGCAGACAACAGGGAGGCTGTATTATTGGATTGGCTTTAATAACAGTCCACATGAAAGAAAAAAAATAAATAAAAGTAGTGATGGAGGCCAGCAGTGCAAAGAAAGAGAGAGAGCAGAGCTGGGTTTTCACACCTCTCTGTTGCATTATGTGTCTGCCAGTGGCAGCAGTGCTGGAGCTGGAAATAGACCAAGAGATAGAGAGAACATTGTTGCACTGATGTCTCAGAGTGCAGCTCAGGTAGTAAAGTGACACAAACCAAACCATTTTCTGCAGTTTGCTGAAAGAAAACGTCTTGCAAATAAAAAACAATGCAATTATATAAACTGTTGTGTTTTTTTGTTTTTTTTGTTTTGCAGATGGTGAGAAAATGAGAGCACCGCTGTGACAGGAAGTATATGTGTAGCTTCCTGTAAGCTTTTTAGTTTCTTCACTTCAGTTTAGTTGTAAACATGTTGGTAATAGATAAAGACTGACTGCAGGACTCTTCTGCTTTCTGATGCTTGACACGGTTTATCAGAACAAGAGCTCAGACACATGAGGATGACACTGCTGAGTATACAAAGGTGTATAGTATCACTTTTTTTTTTTTAAATTCACAAGTTCCATTAGCCCTATTTTGTTTTCCATTTCAGTCGACTTCTACATTTGCTTTACAGCATTTTCATTAAAAAAAACGATTATTTGATTCCACTGCAGTCACTCATCACTGGTGGATTGATAAAGCTGTAGTAAAGTATGTGGAAATGTTTAACAACAACCACAGGAAAGATTGTATAAGGTTATAAAAGCTTGTTTTTATATGTATTAGTTCAACAGTATGGTGGTTTATAAATCAGACCCAAAAGAATCAGTGTATGTGTCATATATATATATATATACTGTATATATTTTTAATAGGGTTAAAAGACAATTCGAAGGTGTCACGGTTCACATCGATACTCTGAAATTGAATCCAGTACTTTTTTAACAGCAGTAGGGCGCTATATATTTAGAATATGAAATTTAGGACGCACTACCGTGTCTTAAATCAGAAGTGTGGAAGCATTTTGGCTTCCCCAAGACAAAATGAAAGAGATGAGAAAGAAAGAACATGTGAAATCCAAGGTAAGAGAGGAAAGGGAGAAACAAGAGAGAGAGAATGAAAGCCATAGTTTGTTTATTTATATTATTTCTTTGATGTGGGATTTGTTTTAAAGTCCAATTGTTAAGGCACAAAATACATTTTCAGTTGCACTTTTAAAAAGAAAAGGAACTCTTATGCAGTTTTACATAGTTTACTGTGAAGCCAGAATTTAAATGAATAGGCTTCTTCATTTGCAAAATCTCCTCTTTGCCAGATATTGACAGTTATTTTGATTAGTGATCATTTTGCCATGATCATTCACGCTTTAAAGGAAGACAATTATGTTCCCATAATTATACAGTAGGTCCAAATGTATGGATACCCAAATTTAAAAGAAATTGCAATAGAATGTGCAATTCTGATCCGATCTGGATGAAACTCAGTGGGGTATTTGAGAAACCAATGTCAAATTTCAATAATAAAAAAAAAAGGTCAATTACCAACGGTGATATGAATTCTTGAAATTTCACCAATGATGACAGACTTCAAAATATAATAGACTCCTCCATGGCGTATGGTGAGGCTCATAATCCTTACTGACAGACAAACAAACAAACACAAAAATAAAAAAAATAAATGCTCGAGAGTATATTACCTCCTTGGTGGAGGGCAATTCTTAATAATGCTAAAACATGACTCTCAGGACTTAAACAAGGTTTGAACCCAAAACTTTCTCTATTTCACACCAGAACAAACCAAATGTGCTACAAGTACATCATTACGATACAAGTGCTCCATTTAAAACCCAAATAAGTGAGATATTCTGACAATGAGCATGAATTCACATTGGATTGAAATATTTTATAATTATTTTGAAGAACAGGATTCATGTAATTAATTCACCTTATAAAATAAAAACACAAACCTTTGTACATCCACATTTTTAGAAAAACCCATTTAAAGATTATATTTCTTTTTTTCCCACATTTTGTTGAAGAAGCTTCAGAACTGTGCTGCCATAGAAATGGGAGTTATTTCACTGACTTTAGCCAATCTGGCCATTTGTGATTTCTGTATGTGGTGTTGATATTTTTGTTTTGTTCTAAGGGAAGGATTAACTTCCTAATGGAGAACAGCATCATCAGCGATGTGGAGGAAAGTGAGGAGGACGGTCAGAACCAACAAACCAAATGTCAACCTGAAACCAGCAAATCCAGCTGGTCCAACGGTAACAGCATTTCTCTGTCATGTAACAGTATTTTGCTCATCAAATCATCCGGTGGAACTCGACTCTGATCTGAATATCATATTTGCACCTTTAAGTTAAAAATATTCACAGAGAAAATCTTAAAATGGAAGATTTGTTTTGAACTTTTAGTAAAACGTCTTTTTTTGGGTTTTTATGGGACTGTAATTGTTCTTAAAATTGCTCAAAACTTACTTCTTTTATGACTAAAGGTCTACAGACAATGCCAATTTATTTGTAGTTGTACATGATAAAGAATGCATGCAACATTTACACAAAAATAATAATTAAAAAAACATTTGAAAAGAGTTTTAAAATCAACAGTAAAAGCTGTGATAGTCATAAGCATTGGAGACAAGGAGAGTTTTTAAGATAGAGTTTAAAAAAAGATTCACTGTAACTTCATTTCTGCTGCCGTTTGTTCATTTTTTGCAGCATAACAACTAAAAGCTGCTCCACCATGTTTGGTGTGAGCTCTTTGCTTCACTATCTGACTGGAGCAGTTACCTTTCATCACCGTCACAGACTCATTCTGCACCACTTCCTTTCTTCAGGCTCATGCATTACACAATGACAGTGATATCCTGAGTGTGTTTCCTCTGTTTGGCTCTCAGGTCAGTGTGTTGTGGCCGTGCAGAGCGTCTCCATGTTCAATCCCAGCTTTGATCTTTCTCTGTGCCGCAGCAAGCTGCAGAGGGATGGCTTTGAGGTGCAAACACACACACACTTTGAACAAACAGTAACTAAAGTAAACTCCAAAAGTCAGACATATTTACACTTTTTGGTGCTCAGATTCCCGTCAGCGACTTGGAGGCTCCTCTGAACACAGCCCTGAATGTCCCATCAGTCAGGAGATTCATGGTTTTCAACTCGGCTCTTTTTCATTTCCTACTCGCACCGGTAACACTGCGCTTCCTTTTCCCAGTCTTACACTCTTTTTCTTTAACAAACTTTTTATTAGAATTTTGTTTGAGGTTGTAATAATATCTATAAGTGTTGGACGCAGACTGAAAGTTTCCACCAACTCTGCAGAATTAAAAGACTAATTTCACAGAAGAAACTGGGTGATTGGTTATTAAATCTTCTCATTTAAAGTGATTTATTCAATTTTAGTCACTCTCTCTAGACCCATAGGTTCCCAAAGTGGGGTACTCATCCATAGATTGAGTTGAACGTTATTCCCAGGAGACCCAGCTTCACAGTGTCTGCCTCTTCCAGGTGTTGTATGTTCTGGTGTGGTGCTCCGTCTTCTCCACCCTCCACCTCTCAGTTAGTGACTACTGGGTCCTTTGTCTCTCCGTCAGCCTGGTTTCCATCTTCCTCACTGCAGCCATCGTCTTCATCCTCCACAACAGCAACAAGGAGGTAAACTGCATGTTCATCTCCTGGCCCCTGAGTTTCCTGCTTTAAACTCTTTACTTTGTGTTTTATACGTAAAGGCCTTAACGTGAATCTGAAGTTGTCTGTGTATGTTGTGTCAGATCAACATAAATCTAGATGTGCGGTTGGTCCAGGTGAACGAGAAGATGGTGAAACACAAGTTGCTGGTGGGCATCGCTGACTGGGTTCAAAATTGCACTGGAAATATGAAGGTTTGTTTTGTTAATGGAGTTTAAAGTGTAAAAAAATTAACTTGTGACCAATTTGTCAATTTGAATGTCGAAAAAAACACATTTATTTAATTTACAGTGTGTAAAAAAAAATTGTTTATTAGCATAAATCTTTGACAATAATTGAGCTTCATTCTATGATAAATATGAGGATTTAATATAAAAACATGTGCTAACAGAGATGAGCTGTTTATTGTAGCTCAACTTTGTAGTCCAAGTAATTAGGGGGCGCCAATTGTAAAGTTGCGCATTGCTAAAATAAACAGCAACTTTTTGCAACATTTAGCAACAAACAGTGTTTAAAAAAAAACGTATGTGATTTTTTTAATGTTACTTTTAACCATTCGCTTGTTCACATTCATGAGCTTTTTGATGTTGGTACTGCTGGTGAATTTGCATATTAGCTGGATATTTAGTTTCACCCGTGACATTCAGATTAACATTTACATTTGAATTTAACATTTAGCATTTAGATAAACATTTACATTTAAATTTATCATTCAGAATTTAGATTTAACATTTATATTTAAAATTTTCATTATATTTTAATGAAAAAAAAAAAAAATCACAAATATTGCTGTAAATCTGGTCAAAAGTCACATAAAAAAGATTCACATTTGCTAGATGTTGCAAAAACTAGCTGTTTATTTCAGCATGCACAACTTTACAATCGGTGCCCCAAAAAATAACTCCATCTTTTAATGGCAGTTATTAAAGGTTTTATTTCTTATTAAATGTTATATTTAACAAGATAAATGTTCTAATTGAAGTAGCTTTGCCATCATGTCATCTTGGGATGTTTCTTGTATTTCAGAGTCTCTAATGCTGTCTTATTCTCCTCCTCATGGTCTCTTTGCAGTTGTACTTTATGTATTGGGACATGTCGCCCTGTCTGAGAGCGCTGACTGAAACTCTGGAGGAGCAAAACTTTGCGACTTCCAACAAACAGGTGAAACAACCCATTACATCTTTTTTTCTCGACCTTTATTCATTTAAAAGCTGCTGCTGAAATAATATTCATAGAGAATAATGTGATACTGTCCTGCCTAAACTTGATGCTACGGTGTTGAAATGATCGCTCTCATTAGAACAAGCTGAAGAGCAGGATGTCTCATCTGGTCCTGGTGGCTGAGGAGGTCCCAGCCTGTGAAGACCCAGAAGCTGAGGGCTCACATGTGGACGAGCAGAGGCCTCTCCTGAGAAATGGGAGCACAGACTGCAGTAACACATGCGCTAAATTCACATCCACCTTCAGCCTCGTACCAGAAACATCACTCCCTGCTCAGGTATATATATATATATATATATATATATATTTATTATTGTGGTCTTCTGACTATATTTTGACCGCTATCACTCTGCCATTCTAAAACAATCAACACCATTTTAAATGTCAAAATGTTCCAGTGCTTAGTGGCAATGCTGCCATCTCATTTGTAAAATGTAATATTAAGTTTTATGCTCTCACTGTAAACTGCTATATCTCTGTAAATTTTTAACTCGAACAATTTTTGCACCAAAATGTTGCCCACTTTCTGATCTACAAATCTATGTTTACATACAGACAGAATACATTTATATTAATTATTAAAGTGACCCTGTTTGTAATGTTGCACTGTTTTACACCATTCAAAGGTCCAAGTGTTCTGCTGCTTAATGACAATAATTATATATATTTCATAAAATGCTAACTAAGTAAGTAAGTAAATAAGTAATTTATTTATTAAGATAAAATCACAAAGTGCTGTACAAAGCAGTGGAGAAGTTAATACAAGTGCAACATCATAATAGCATAATAAAACATGGGTGCATATACAGTACATCATAGGAGCAGCATCATAAAAGGATAATAAAACATGTAAAATCCAGTTAACTAAAAGCAAAATCTTCAACAGTTTCTTAAAAGTGTCCACACAGTTGAGCTCCCGAAGAGACTGGTGCAGGTTATTCCAGAGTCTGGGGGCCACAGCCTGGAACTGGAACACCAGGTCTCCTCGGGTTTTAAATTTAGTTTTTGGGATCTTTAGGAGACCCTGCCCTGAAGTGTAGGGGCACAACAAGTCTGAGATATATTGAGGGTCCTGATCATGTAACGCTCGGAAAGTAAGAACTAAGATTCTATTCGAAACTTAACTGGAAGCCAGTGCAGAGTAGAAAGAATGGGGGTGATGTGGGATGTTCTGAAGCACCGGTTAAAAGTCTGGCAGCAGCGTTCTGTACGATCTGGAGTTTGTTTAGGGTCGACTTATTAAAACAAGTGAAAACAGAATTACAATAGAAGTAACTCTCTTTATGCAAATTAGGTTGGTTTTCCAAGCCATAGAATGCTTGATTAGGTCTGCTAGAGTGAGACAGCTGCTGCTCATGAACTTTGAGGAAAACCTGCTGTTAACGCTTTAATCCTCCAGCTGTACAACCACAATTTGTTGCTTAAAATGTTGCTACAACCGAAGGTCTATCTTTGAATTCAGGGGTGTTGGAGTTGAAACATATTTGAGCGATAACTAAAATAAGCATCAATGGTAAACAAATAAAATAATAATACTAACTAACTGATTAAAATGTTTAAAAGACATTTGAGAACTACAATGACATAATACAGGCTTTTATGTCTCACTAAATAAAGCTGATAATCCAGTGTGTATCCCTGTCAGGATCAAGCCTATCAGCTCCTGATGGGCTACAGCGCCACCTATGTGAAGCTCCTGGTGTCTGAAAGACTGTCTGGGGTGTCTCGTCACCACCTGAGATCTCAGATGAACCACTGCGCCACTGGACCGCTCTGCCTCTGCCAGTACATCACAACCAAACTCCTTCAATGACCAGCAGAGAGGCAGAAACCTCTTGCTCAGGGTGAAGGACTAATTGGGCTGATCATGTTTGCACCACCTGGATGTTTGTTTGTTGGCTCAGCAAAAAACTGCAGAACGCACACAGATCCAAAACTCATGTCTGTGTAAATACATGAGAATGACCAACGATGTGAGTCTGCAGCTGTTGAAACAGATTGTACAGTGTTCTACCTGTTTGCTGTTGTGTTATACATGATATGTGGGACACGATTCAACGTAGCTGAATATTAACTGCTGAAAAACCACGTAAGGGTTAGGATCATCTCAGTACAGGGAAGGGTCAGGATGTCAACAATCAGAATGAATGAAATGTCTCTCTTAATAAGACAACGAAGGTCAGAGGTTATGAGGGCATCATTTCTTCAGTGTATTCTTGAGATTACTACATCTCATTTTTAAATGTATTTACTTTCTATATCCAAATAACTTATCGCAATATTTAGTGCCTTACAGAGGAATTGGGATATATGCTTTCTATGTTAGGGCCCCTCGTAACTGGAACAACCTTCCAGCATCCATTCGCTCCCTTCTTCTTCTTCTCCTCTGTTCTGAACTGCTCTGCAACACATCTTCAGCATGTACTTGTCTTTGTTTCTAGCCTTTCTTACGTAGCATCAATATATGTTATGCATGTGTGTATATATGTATGCGTTTATGTATATAGAGGTGTTCACTTTGTCAGTTATATTTGTGATGTAGTGTTACACTATGAAATGTATTGTGTTCAATGCAATATGTTACACCAGTGTTTCTCAAACATCTCACACCAAGTACCCCCTCTTAAAATGCTTGACCTTCGAAGAAGCACCTTCATGCTGAGCCCAAGATTAAAATTTTGACCTAAAAAGGTATAAAATGCGTCTAAAAATGTTTAAATTAAGTGAAAACCATGTCTAATGATAACTTAAATTCTTTACTTTAGTATATCGCATCATGCATGAATAAAGTCTGAAATTGTAGGCGGTTCCAAGTCCCACTTAAAGAATTTTGCCAGTGGTACACATACCACAGTTTGAGAACCACTGTACTTTGCTGTACTTCTGTGATGGGTCAGGGGAATAGTGAGAGCTGGTGTGTGTGCGCGCTAAGGTTTTGCTGTATTATTTTGTTTTATTTGATTGTATCTACTCTGCTGTTCTCTGTTCTATTTTCTATGGACATGATCCTGAGGACCACCTTGAAAATGGGTTGATTCATCTCATGGGGTTGATCCTCCAATGAAATGTTCATAAATAAATAGATAAATGTATTCTATCAACCCTGTTTGTGTTAAACTAGTCTAATTACTTCATCTGTGAGTAATGATTCTGAAGGATTCTAGTCTCCTTAACCAAAGTCGGCTTTATGGGGACCCTTAATGCAAGATGCTGTTTGGGCATAGTCGAAGGTGTAGCCTACAAACTTTTTTTTTTTAATGGGTGAAATGGTGTTTCCATCCTGAGAGTGGTCATGTATTCATAAAAAAGGAACAAAAACAATCAGACCGCTGTAGGAATCCTGTAAAAACTCTGGCCAATCCCTGTCATTCGGTCCGAAAGGAAAGAACCAATAAGAAACCTTAATTTCCCGTCCTGCCCATGCCCCCCTCTGTCCTACCCTTCTCGCACTCATCACGTCACACCATTCCCTGGAATGAAGGGCCTGAAAAGTGATGCAGAGGTTCTTCTGTCTATTATAAAGCTCTATTTGTTTTGCTTCAGGGAGTTTTGTTATTTTTTTATACATCAGAGGCGCGTCTATTTTGTGGGGGCGTGGCTTTGGTACACGACAAACTCCATGAGTATTTACTGTCTACTGTATGCTATAAGTATGATTAGGATGATAACCACTGAAGTATACTTCCAAGTTTCTCAAGATGCATTTTGAACCTACAACGACAAAAACCTGAAGCACACTAAGGCTAAATATCTCTACTGATTCTTCACCTTTGAAAGTTCTGAAGGCATTTTAAGCGTGAAAGTGACCAAGTGGTCATTTGATACATGAAACTCACGGAAACACGTACATCTCATTCCGACATTTAGGAGATTTTCCGCCATTGTGCTACTGACAAAACCTTTGGTTAACTTAAAAAACAAAAGGCCCTATTTACAAAAGTGCTACGAAACTAATGGAAGACAAGAAGAGATGTGCTTTTGTTTTGAAAAGAGGATGTTTGATTTTTAGCTTGAAGCTGGTCACAGGACGATTTTACATTCCGCTCACAAGGCATCATGGTGCGGTTGAGTATGCGTAGTGGGCCCACCGTGCACACTTAAAAAATGTCCCCATATACCCAGATAGCACACATACGTCTCGCCGATGTCGGCCTCGGATCGTGCGTCGGCATTCTACTCCTAATGCGTCATTTTGTGAGGTTTTCCCCCCCAAATCAGTGATACCACTTATAAAATTGTAGAACTAAAATGTCACTTCCATGAAGCTGTTTTTGTGCTGGGGCTCTCTTGGCTATGCTGCTGAAAATACATTTATGATCATGAACTGTGTCTCTCTTTACTTTGTCCACACATATAAGCTATTTAGTGGTAGAATATTGGGTTTGTTGTTGTGATATTGCCATATTCCTATCAGATTTAGGTAAATACTCCACTATGAATATGGAGATATTTATACTAATTGAATGATCCGAGCTAATTAAAGGTTAATATAAGCTGAGGCCGCACTGAGCATCTTTAATCCATTGTCCAAACGCCAATGTCTCCGTAACGTCTGCCCAATGAGCAAACGCTCCCCATAATACGTCTCGCCGATGCAACTTCATTCATCGTGCCGACGTCGGTGAGATGTGCGTGTTCTATCTGGGTAGTATACATCCAGGCATTTGTTATGTACTCAATATTTTCAAACTATCTAATGTGAACGCACTACATACTAATTTTGATGTCAGACTTAGTATGAGTAGCATACGTTAGAAGGCAATTTCAAACACAGCCTCCAGCTTTAACTTAGTACTGCTTTGCTAGGCCTCAGCTTTAGGGCCTTGTGCATATACGTCATCAGCATATTGCAAGAAACGTCTCTGTTCAGTTGACTAGGTGATAGGAAAGACACATGAGAGGAAAATGAGAGCGTAAATAACTTCCTCAGGCTATAAAACATTCAGTTTTAACACCTCCACTGTGTCTGTGTGAATGTGAGCTGTTTGCATGAGTTTCACCTCCAGCGTCCTGAAGCATCACCACTGATGATCACACGTCAGCCTTACAGCTGTGGTGGAGATGACAGGCTGTGGGAGAAGCAGCAGGACAACACCAACGCACGCAGAGAAGGACAGACAGTGGCTGAACCAGTAGATGATGGGATTGTGTGCTGGAGGAGAGAGGACGTACAGTGGAGAGTAGAGTTAAATGATCTGAGAGATGCTGGGTCTCTTCAGGAGGTTAAACGGCCATCTGTGCTCCTGCACACACAGACTGGCTCCAATCCCACGATTTCTGCAGCAGCACAGAAACAAAAACCTTATTTAAACCTGCTGCAAGCAAATCAACTATTTAACAAACAAAGCATATTGATCAGTAATCTTCACATTCCCTTATGGAAGACAGTGTTGATTTTGTTAACTAAAACTCTTATTCATAGGCGACATCTTATAAGTGACAATAATTAGACCAGGGATGGGCAACTGTATCAGAGGGACACATGATCAAAAAAGGGTTTTATCTTTTTTTTTTTTTTGTCTGTCGTTTTGATGTTTGTCAGTTTTTAGACATTTTGTGTGTTTTTTTGGAGCTATTGTGTGTTTTTTTTTTATTGTATTCTTGTCATTTTCTGCATTTTTGTGGTCGATCTGAGCCTTTTTGAGGTCACTTTCTGTATTTTCCTGTCATTTTGTGTAATTTTGTCAACAGTGTGTCTTTGGGGCTATTCTGTAACACGTTGTTGGTTTGTGTGTTTGGGTCCTTGTGGTTATATGAACCATTTTGTGTATTTTAGGAATTTTTGGTCTCCTTTGTGCATTTTACTCCCAATTTGTGTGTTTTGGGATTTTTTTTTTTTTTTTTGTTTATTATGTTTGGCTTTATATTCCTTCTAACATCTTAAATTACAATTTCGGGGCATTTGTTTTGGGGGCAGCAAAAAATGTGGCCCCTGGGCCACCAGTTGCCCATGTCTGAATTAGACTATGACTAATAAAAAAAAAAAAAAAAAAATACAAATATGGATATTTCAAAACAATAATTTCATCTCATGATGAAAAACAATCAGACTTAATGTGATCATGTCTTACACATTGATCACATTAATCAAACCCCATTTCAGGTTGATAAATGAATCTTTAAAAAAAATACATCAACTCTTGTGCTGTATATTTTGTTCCACTATATCTGTAATAAATTTAGTCGACTAAAATATTTAATCTCTAGAACTGAAACAGTCCTGATGACCATTTTTTTTTCTTATAAAACTAAGTGGCATTTTAGTCAAAGGACAATCATTAAAAGTAAATTAAATTCTAACTTTCTTGTATTTTTTTATATATATAAAAAAGTTGTTTGCTGCCAAACCTAAAACACAAGCTTTAATTAAATAAATAAAAAAATAAATATATATACCTTTTTGAACACCTCAGACCTTTAGCTCTCTGCTGTCCTTGTGTGCTCCATGGTGGACTGTTCAGCTTTTAAATAGACAAACTGACTGACTGCAGGATTAAAGACACATGTGATGCTAATTACATGAGACTCTTTAGCTTAACATGTTTTTGGTAAAATCTTGTTCAATCTATTCTAGAGCTGCCAACCTATTTGTCCAGTGTTAAATAATTATGTTGAACCACAAACAAATGCACTTTGCCACAATTCAAAAGCAAAATCTGATTTACATTCATTGGATTTCAATAAATTGTGGTTTTAATGACCTTTAACCATTGTGTGTTATTCTTTATCTGGGTACTGATAAAATTGTCCACATATCCATTTCATGTCATCAACTATTTACACAATTTATAATTAAAAAAAATAATAAAATAAATAAATAAAAACATTTTTATTGTTTTCTATAGATCTTTAGAGATATATTAATTTAACATAGACCAGATCTCTTTTCTTAAAGGAGAAGCACTAATATTCAAGTGTTATTTATTTTGGGTAAATCTTTGCTTTCATTTTTGGTTCCAAAGGATTAAGTTTGTGTGTTTAAGGCCCCGAAATAGCACAAGTTTGGAAACCTAAACACTGAGTATCTGTGAGAATAATCATGCAGCCTTTTGTAAATGAGTTTCCTATTGGATGTATCGGTATAAAAACCAATAGATTACCAGATTATTATGATACATCCTGGTTTCATTTTAATTTGAACTCTAATATATAAAACTGTTTGACTCACTGTACACTTGATTTGCAAAAATATTGGTGATGTTGAAGCAAAGATCTTACGATACACAATGAAAATCAATAACAAGTGGTCTGATTAAACACAAGATAGAGAGATATCCTGCAGCTCATCCAGTGATAGAGAGAGAGAGAGAGAAAAAAAAAGATGAGAGGAGGAAAAACCAGGGCAACTATAAATAGTAGCTGGGTGATGAGGGAGTGAAGAGATCGAGAGGATGGAGAGGTGAAAAAGAGAATAGAAGAAAGAGACGATGGTTTCATCAACATGCCGTTCCCGTCCCCAAACGTTATCTTTATTTCTCTACTCAAACAACCAAAGTCAGAAGCGACCAATGCATGTGCAACACAGCAGTCAGAGTAATTGGATTAATAAATAAATCACATGTTCACAGGACGCTGTTTTTTGGGAGGCTTTTAAACAAGCAACTCATTGCATTTACAAGCTGCAGAACAAAAACAAACAAATGAAAATGGACAAATTCATCTTCCAGCTGTAGTTTGTCCAATCTGAAAATCACACCGGGTTAAAAAAAAAAAAAAAAAAAAAAAGCAGCCTAGAAACACTAGATATGATAGAAATAACTCACTCACTGCCAGTAAAACTACTAAACAGCACTGCTTCATTTACACCATTGACACTGAATGTCACTGTGACTAAGCCTCTATTTATCAAACAAGAGCGTATGAACTTTGGATAAAGGTCGTTTGATTTTATCTGCAATCATTCAGTTTTGGTGTATTTAGATGGAAACACATGTTTTCACAGCTGAGCAGCTTCATTACATTTGATGAAATCCACCCACAGGCTTCTTTGAAGACCACCAACAGCACATAATACAATAATTCAAATGCTCTATCAATACCTGCAGTAGTTCAATACCAAGGATGGACTTTAAAAAAAAAAAAGAATCTCCAAGAACCATGATGAAAAAATAGAAATTAACGTCAATTTGTTTATTTATTTATCATCTCATTGATTTACATTTTACTCCCTTTAGTTCGTCACTTATATTTTCTAATACAGAGTAGGTCCCCAACCACCGGGGCGGGGACAGTTTGGTGTCGGGCCAAAGAATGGATAAATATTCTGGGTATTTTATTTTTTGCAAAATGATTACATTACATTATCGATTGACAAACTCATTTTAGTTCAAGGGGCCAAATACAGAGCAGTTTATCTAAAGTCGGTCGCAGATTTTAAGTGAAAAAATTAGTAATTGAATCATTATTGCGCTCCAGTTTGCACTTCTCAAGTATTAATAAATTAATATAAAGGAATATCAAAGCAATAAGTGACAGATATCAGTCCCAGTCACTTCACTTTCAATTCATTATTTGACGTTGTAGAATTTTTTTATGTAATTTTGGGAAATTTGTTGTAATAATTTCAAGGAAGATGCAGGATTTTGGAGTTATTTTACCAATTTGAGATTAAAAATGACTGCCATCATGTGATATAAGCATAGGGAAAATGTGAGCCCTGCTAATATTGTGGGGTTTCATTAAATTTGTGTATTATTTTGGATGTAGCTAGCTGAGGTATTTACAACAGAATTAAGTTTAATTTGCACAAAAAAAAATATCATGCTTTCTCTGACTCTTATTTTGAAGGGTTCACACTTTCTTTTTTAAAATTCATTTGTCAATCGTAAATTGCATTTTTTTTTTAAGTAATATTGTTGCTTTTTTGTAAGTAGAAATAATAACTGTACAAGAAAGCAGAAGATCTCTCAAGAAAGCTTTCATCACTTTTGATAATTACTGAAACATTGGATTTATTTTTACTTGCGAAAGCTTTTAAATACCGGATTTCTATGACAACTTCTTTATTTTGAATAATCCCTGCTTCATATAACACAGCTGCTTCTACAGTTTTTATACTCATTTTTTCCCAGCACTTTTGTTCGATTACACAGAACATTGCGACTATTCGTTAGTGTGTCTGTAATCCTTTACCCAGTTCATTATAGTGGGAGGCTTGTTCTTTGTAGCAGATAGAAATGACATGCACGCAAACATTCATTCATTCCTATGGTCAGTGAACCAGTTTTAAAGGAATTCTATATGCACACTAAGGGAGAACATGCAAGCTCTCCACAGAAAGTCTGCAGAGGCCATGAGGTTTTACCATTGAGGCATCGATGTGTTTATGTTTTAATAATACAGTAGGAAGGTATTCATAGTTGTGAGTAAAAGTCTGGTCTTTGACAGATAAATATGGGCTCGGGCGGATTCAATTTTACACATATTTCACAATTCTATTAACCCTCCTATTATGCTAGGGGGTCAATTTGACCCCATGCAATGTTTATCATTCAAAAAAATTATATTTTGTTTTTGCTTCATAATTAATTACTTTTACTAATTTGATGTACAATTGATTAAGCATAAAATTATCATGATGATATTTTGACAATGTGCTGAACACATATTGCATACATTGGTGTTCCTCTAGGGGTCAATTTGACCCCATGCTGTTTTGGCTGTGTAAAACCTTACATCCCCACACGTGCAGGTGCAAAGTTGACAGTTTTGAGGCGCAGGAAATGTCACATCATCCCCACAACCAATAGGGTTCATACTCTTGTGGTCATTAATGTACATTTGAGAAGATCTTCGATGAAAACTATATTCAAGATAAAGTAATTCTAACTTAAAAGTTTGGCCTGATGGTGGCGCTAGAGAACAGCTTATGGTTTCATTATCAATAAAAAAAACACAATTTTCTGGAGGCAAATATCCCTGGGGTCAGATTGACCCCCAAGGGTAAAACGTGTCAGTAATATTTGAGGATAATAGGAGGATTAATTAAATGTATTTGTGCCAACTCTATTCGTACGTAATGTCAACATTATTATTATTTTTTTTTAAATAAATTCTCAATCTTTCTTTATGATCTTTAAAAAAAAAAAAAAAAAAAACTTTGATTATTGAGAGCAAAAGGGTGCAGAAGAGATATGTAAATAATCAAGAGCTGTGAACCAGGAGCAGGACAAAATGACAGTGTTTCTGACATCAAAGAGATGGGATGATGGTTCCACTGAGCGCAAAGTGCTGCAAATACGATTAAAGGCCGACATGTTTATTCTTTCTCCCATCAATCACATTCATTTCCCAAATTCCTTCAACTTCCTGTCTACGTAAAGTACTTTAAGAAGCCGAAGCCACACTGAGGGAGATCCAGCTTGGCTTTACAGGAGCTGCAGCGTTGTTAGCCTTAACATTTAAGACAAAGTGGAGATAAATCAGGGTGACATGCAGGATTTAAGCCTCCGACATCTAAAGTTTTTATATAAAGTGTCATAAAGAAATGTGCATCACAAAAGGCTCCTAAAGTATCTGCAAAAATAAAACATTTGCATCACTTACTGTAAATATGGATTAACTATATCGTCTCGTCTTTTTTTTTTTTTTTTCCCCCGTTTTGCTCAATCGACAAGAATGAATGCACGTCACATTTTAGCGATAGTCTCCATCTGACAAATAAAAAAACGTGTTTTCCACGAGAAGCCCGTTAGCTTAAATGCTATATTCATCATGCACTACGAGAGCTACGACTGTTAGCAGCTGCGCCGTCGGCTCACCCGGTCACTACAAAGTGCGACGTCACCATCGTTATATACCGAATTCAGGCAGAATTCAAAGTGTCAAAGAGCAGCGATTAAAACTACTGCAAATAATAGACGACAAAAGTCAGTGCCTGGGAAGTGAAAAGAAGTCGTAAATTACTGATTGCAACAATCATGTAATAATAATAATCACAAAGTTCTGTGAGTAAGTACCGTACTCTGTTTGGTTACAGTCCAGTTTCTATTTGGTGTGTTTTACATGAACCAACCGAACACCTTTGTTACGCACTTACACTCCTCGCACTAGCACACGCGGTGAAACACTGATCCAGATCTACAGTATATAGATAAATCTACATTTTTTTTTTACAACACTTAGAGAGAGCTGTGTGGTAGTTTTCTGTGATCCATCTTCTCATCTAACTACATCACCAAAGGCTGTTTGATTTAATCAGGGTAGAAGGGAATGGCTAATGTGGGCTAATTGGTCGCTACGTCAACATCAACACTCGTTTAGCACTTGAAGACGAGCGTTTTGCTTCTAATGGTGAGCTGTGATTGGTTCATTGGAGAGTGTTTGATGCCAGAAGGTTGGGTTGATGTGTGCGTGTCTGTGTGTGTGTGTGTGTGTGTGTGTGTGTGTGTGTGTGTGTGTGTTTAGGGCCAGTTCGTGATTAAACAGTTTGAGTTTCCTCCAGGGTAGTTATACAGTAGCTGCAGCCAATGATGATCTCTGTTGGTTTCCAGTCAGGAGCGGTGTGTGCGTGCCGTTACGGCTCCCAGTCGTCGTCGTGGTGCTGCGAGGCGATGATGACGACCACGGTGAGGATGGTGCATAGCACGATAGACGCGATTCCCACTGCCAAGCTGATGAAGGAGAAGTTGCGAGCCTCACGAGAGGCGATTTCCGCCGTCACCATGTCACCCCGGGCGATAGCCGTACGCACCTTTAGGGAAGCAGGAATGAGCAATGAGAGGAGGCGTTATGTAAGGCAGTGGTTCTCAAACTTTTCAGCCTGTGACCCTTAAAATAAAGGTTACAAAAACTGGGGACGCCCACTGTACCTGAAGGTGGTTGAACACAAACATAAACATTGAAGAACAGTCATGTGGCGACAGGGCCATCTATAAGGGGGACTAAAGGGGAGAGCTTTATGGGGCCCATCCATGAAGTCAGCAAAATGATGGTCCATTGTTCTATGAATCTGTGATAACCATATTTATTTATTTATCTGAATAATATCCACTGTTATACAGGAGGTTTATTATTATTTGTGTGATAGTATATAGTTATCTTAAAGCTGATATCTGGAGTTTCTGAGAAATGTCTCGATGTTCCGCCCTCAACAGATTCACTTCCTCTTACTGGCTTTGCAATCTACCAGAAGCCACGCCTCTACTTTTCTGCATGCGCATCGCGAAACATAACAAGGTCGCATTGGGCCGCATTGATATATGTCTATGGGTCAGGTAAGAGCCAAAATCATAGAAACTGTCTATTCGTACAGTTGGCATATGGACAACCCCCGGTGCTATTGGTTTGTTTACCGAAGTAAACGTACGTAGCGTCTTAGAGTTAGGTTTAGGGTTAGGTTATAACCCTATATCGCAACAATTTTTAGTGTTAGGCTTGGGGTTAGGTTTAGTCTTGGTCACGTGACCTAAACTGGCCAATGACTGATCTTTCACGTGACCTAAACTGGCCAATGAGGACACTGCGTACAGATAGAATTTTGGTATATTGATACGGCGACCGTACGAATAGCCACTGCCAAAATCCTATTTATCTGTTTTCTGTTGTGACGCGCGACCTTGTTTCCGTACACAGTTCCGCATTCACTTTGATTGACAGTCTCAAAAACAGGAAGGGCGATCACGGCGCTCGTTTCCATTTGTATAGAGGTCTATAGGATGAAGGCGGGACTTATATACATTTATGTATATGAATGACCGCCGGCAGTAGACCATGGTAAAAGACGAGTTAGGTATTTTTTCACATTCCAAAAGAATGATACATAAACATGGATTTCTCCAAAACTCTGGATATCAGCTTTAAAGATGTACAGTAAATCCTTGTTTTAACCAGAAGTAAATTAGGTTAAAAGTGACCAAAAATGGTGGAAAAGGAGGTGAAATTGGATTTTAAAAACCACAGAAAGTGGTTCAAAATTGCAAATTAGAGTGGGCAAAAAACAGACAGAAAAAATGGTAGAAAGGATTAAAAGTGTAAATATTAGCTTAAAAGTGGCAGAAGAAAGTAAGAACAATTAGTTTAAACTGGCAAATAATGTGCCTGAGAAATCATGAATGTGGTTAAATTGGTAAAAAAATTGGTGAAAAAGGGGTTAAAAGTGACAATAATGAGTTAACATATATGACATTAGGTTGGAAAAGTGGTAGAAAGGGTTTATAAGTGCCAAAATGTAAAAAATGTGCAGAAAAGGCATTGAAATTTGATGGAGAAGTTGCAGAAATGGGAGTAATGTCGCAAAAATACATTAAAAGGAGCAAAAATCTGGCAAGAAAAAGTGATGAAAATAAGTTAAAATATGGCATGTTTAGTATAGTTGCAGAAAAAGGGTAAAAATAAGCAAAAATGGGCTCAAATTGTTCAAAAAAAAAAATAAATCATAGTTTTTTGTAGGCGTCTGTCGTCCCCCTCCCAGTGTCTCCTGAACCCAAGGTTTAGAACCCATGATGTAAGGAGAGATGATGCAGAAGATAGAGACCAATATCTAATGCATATCACTGCAGCTGAGGCTGAATGTGCAGAAAGAGGCCACAGCGTGCAGCATTAACACACTTTAACAACATACACAACTCAGGCCGGTGAGTCCACGTCGTGTCAGCTCAGCTCAGAGCTGGATGAACAGGCCCAGAGGAAAAAATCCATTCAGTCCCGTTGCACTGACAGTGGTGTGGTTACATAACGGTGGGTCTGTGAGTGTTGGGTCAGCACAGGCCCATAAAGAAAGGGTGTCATGGTAGACCAAGCCAATCACAGTGACCTGCCTGCCTAAGAAGCATTTAAACAAACAAAAAAACTGTATCATATTTGAACACAAATGTAGCTAAGGTATGAACCACAGTTGGGGTCAATTACATTTTTCAATTACAATTACGTCTTCAATTATCCATGTTCAAATATAACTCAATTATAATTACGATGACCAGCATTTTTCCAATTACAATTAAAATCATAACCATAATTTCCCTACTGAAAGTCAATTACATTTACATTCTCAAATACCATTAATCACAATTACTGAGCCTTTAATAAATAACGACACAAAACTCAACCTTCCTCTTGTGTTAGCGTCAGAGCCTTTTTTATGTCAGTATACCCCTATAGTCCTATAGAGAATTGACAGGTAGTGGGAAAAGTTATTTGGTATTTTATTTTTTTTTCACACCAATTTTCTAGACATTTCAGGCGACACCATTTTAATTTCAGGCGACCCCACATGGGATCCCGACCCCAAGGTTGAAAAACGGTGTTCTAAAATGTGACTCTTATTTTTTTAGCTATTATTTGAATTATGTAAATATAAACATATACAAACCACAAAGATAATATGCTTTTTCATTTGAAGAAAAATGTCTTCAAAAACTATGAATTCATTATTTTACACATGGAGAAGTCTATACTTAAGCTCCTCTTTTTTAATATTTTTTTTATTTATGTTGTATTTCCTCCAAAACAAAGAGGGGATTTTTGGTACAGTTTTCTTCTCTTGTAATAAAATCCTTCAAACGGTTTCACTGTAGAATTCAAACAGCTAAACGGTCAGTCAGAAAGGCCTGCTGCTATTCTCCAACTCATGATGACGTGAATAAAAAGAAAAAAAAACCACATCTGTCACGTTGTGTTTTGACACGAGGCATCAGGGATGAACGATCTTTCCACGCACGCACACACACTCACACACGCACACACACTCACACACGCACACACGGCAATACAGGCAACAGCCTGTGTTTGTGTCTGCAGGCACGTATATTGTGTGTTTATCACTGGCTGCCCATTAAAAATGAAAATAACCACAAACTGTAGCTAGAAGCAGGGTTGGGGCCAATTATAATTGTAATCACATAATTCGGGAGGGGCTCAAAGTAGAGTCGCTGCTCCTCCGCATCGAGAAGAGCCAGATGAGGTGGCTCGGGCACCTAATTAGGATGCCCCCTGAACGCCTCCCTAGTGAGGCGTTCAGGGCACGTCCCTCCGGAAGGAGGCCCCGGGGAAGACCCAGGACACGCTGGAGAGAGTATGTCTCTCGGCTGGCCTGGGTACGTCTCGGGGTCCCCCCGGAAGAGCTGGAGGAAGTGGCCGGGGAGAGGGAAGTCTGGGCCTCCCTACTGAGGATGCTGCCCCCGCGACCCGGAAACGGCTAAGCGGGAGAAGATGGATGGATGGATGGATCACGTAATTGATAATCAATTACAATTATGGCGTAGTTATAATTGTGACTGTAATTGAAATTGACTTTGTAATTGCAACTGTCATGGAAATTCTATAAAAACTACAATTTAATTAAAACGCTAACCTGGGTGAAGGTGGTTAACTATAATTATTAAAATATGTCTAATGTAAAGGTTTCCCCACTACGTTTCAGTTCTAACAAGGTAACCAAGAGATGGGATACAAATGAGAGGAAATATCATATTTTTTAGTGTATTTTACAGCTGATTTAAGACATAAGAGATGCTAACAGAAAGCTAACACAAGAGGACGGTGACGTTTTATGGGATTATTCATTAAAGGTCGCATAATTGTGATTAATTGTAATTGAACTTTAGTCATTGAAAACGTAATTGGAAATTACTTTCAGGAGAAAATTGATCATTGTAATTTAAATTGTAATTGGAAAAAATGCAGGTCACCGTAATCATAACTGAGTTGTAATTGAACTCAACTCAACTTTACTTCTATAGCGCAAATTACAACAAAATCATCTCAGTGCGCTTAACAAAATTGAACGTGGGTAATTGAAGACGTAATTGTAATTGACCCCAACCCTGGCTAGAAGCTACAACAAATCTGCATCAGTGATGTTAAAGAGTCCAAAAAGATCAAATTCCTCACACAAAGTGTCTTTCAGATGTAAAGTGACACACAGGAAGTGCAGCGTTATTAACCTGTACGGCTTTGATGATGGCGATGATGCCTGTGGGCCAGAAGCAGCAGACCGTGGTGAGCACGGCTATGGGCAGGTAGTCGTGTGGTGGGCGGCGGTCCATCAGCGTGATGCTGGGGGGCATCTGCATGGAGTGGATCTGACCCGGGGGGATCCCTGGATGTGCTCCTCCCGCTGGCATGTAGGGCTGACCCTGAGGGTGAAGACACAGGATGATGAATGCTACATGAACATTGAATTACAGTCATGTAGAGACAGGGCCATCTATAAGGACCCATATGTTGGGGTCCATCCATAAAGTCAGCAAAATGATGGTCCATTGTTCTATCAATCTGTGATAAACACATTTATTTATTTATCTGAATAATACCCACTGTTATCCAAGTTTATTATTATTTGTGCCATAGAATATAATCACCTTAAAGATGTAAATCCTTGTTTTAGTCAGAAATAAAATAGGTTGAAAGTGACCAAAAATGGTGGAAAAGGTGTTGAAATGGAATTTATAAAACCACAGAAATTGGTTAAAAGTTGCAAATTAGTGTGGAAAATGTGGTAAAAAAAAAAAGGGTTCAAAGAGTCAATATTGGAACAATTAAGATTTTAAACTGACAAATCATGAATGTGGTTAAATTGGCAAAAATAAGCATAAAATATGGTGAAAAGTTGTTAAAAGTGACAAAAATGGATCAACATATACAACTTTAGATGGGAAAGGGTTTTATAGGTGCTGAAAATGTCTTGAAAGTATTGTAGCAAAAATGCATTAAAAGGAGCTAAAAAAAGGTGAGAAAAAGTTATGAAAAAAGGTTAAAATATGGCAAGTTTGGTGTAGTTGCAGAAAAATGATACAAATAAGCAAAACTGGGCTCAAATTGTTCAGAAAATATCCTTAGTTTCTTGAAGGCATCTGGCGACCCCCTCCCAGTGTCTCCCGAAATAAGGTCCTGACCCCAACGTTGGGAACCCCTGACATAGACAATCAACTGAAGCTGTTACACACTCACCGATGCCATGGGATAGATGGGAACATAGGCTGTGCAGGGCTGCAGCTGGAGCGGGTAACCCGGGTGGATGTAGCCCACAGGGGGGTGTGGCATGGTGCCGCCGGGGGCCTGCGTCTGCACGGTGTAGCCCTGTGGGGCCCCGGGAGGCCCCATGGTAGCGCAGTTAAACTGAGTTTCTTGGTGGTATCCCTCTGAGCCTGGAGGAGGAGGAGGGGGCGGGTAGTTGGGTTGGGTTCCTGGAGCAGGAGGGTGGTTGGGGTCCTGGGGCCCAGGTAGGTATGGAGGAGGCTGCATGGGCTGACGGTTGGAGTCATCGAGTCCTGAAGAAAGCAGGAGGAGGTGAGAACAGAAGGATGGATGTGAACGAGAGAGCAGGTTATCTCCATCCAGAAAAACAATCACACAAGGGGCCACAAAAATGTGATTGTCTGATCCGAGGGTCACATTATTAACATTCATGTCAGCATTTACAATAATGACCAATCTGAGCATTAATACAGGAAATAAAAAAGAGAAGAAAAGAACAAAGGGTTTGTGTGATTTTGTTGTTTAATATTAAAAATATTTTCCTGCCATTTTAGTTTTTTGTACATTCTCTTATTCTGTGTGTATACATTTATAGGTCGCAGACTGTAAAGCTGCACATGCTAAAATAAACAGCAACTTTTTGCAACATTTAGCAACAATGTTTAAAAAACGTATGTGAATTTATTTACATTACATTTGACCAAATTTACAGCAATATTTGTGAAATTTGTGATTTTTTCTCATAAAAATATAATGTCAATGTTAAACCTAATTGTTGAATCTAAATCAAGATTTACATTTAAAATTTAGATTCAACATTTAGATTTAGATTTCATATTTAACATTTAGATTTAGATTGCATGTTTAACATTTAGATTTATTTTTGACATTATATTTGTACGAGAAAACAAAAATCACAAATTTCAGAAATATTGCTGTAAATCTGTAAATCACACATGATTTTTAAACATGGTTTGTTGCTAAAAATTGCTGTTTATTTTAGCATGCGCAACTTTACAAATGGCGCCCCATATGCTTTTGTAGAATAATTTCGTGTATTTTTGTTTTTGGAGTCAATTTTGTGTATTTTTGTTACAGTTTTGTATATTTTATTTAATTTGTATATTTGTGTATGAATATATTTTTGGTGTTGTTTTGAGTATTTTCTGTTATTTTGTGTATTTGTTTTAAAGGCCCGCACAAAAATAGACTGAGGGCCACATATCTGCTCTACAGGGTCCGACTCTTCCCACCCTGCGTAGCTTATCCACAACACAGATCATCACATCAGATTCTCTGCTCAGAATGAAAAGAAGGAAAGACATTGTGTTGTGATGTTTATCAGCTCTCTGAACATTTCAGGCTCCCCTTGTGTTTGCTCTACACCCACTGTGACTGATGGGGTGTCATGTTTTCACAGCGGGGACTTGTCTGAGGTAATCTGCAGTGATGGGGACATGTGGGGTGAGGAAGAGGGGGGGAAAAAGAGGATGAGGAAGGATACAGCGCGGTGGTTGAGTGCTGACGAATGACGAATGACGCTCTGAGAGCCGCTTTACGTAACGTCTCCTGACTCTGAGGCAAACAGGATGTGGTCCAGAAACAGAGGAGGAGGAGGAGGAGGAGGAGGAGGAAGAGTGGGGGGGACACCTTGGAAAGGTCACACTGAGATTAGCTATAGCATCATTTAGATCTGTGTTTCTCACTTCAAATCTGTATACGTGAAACATAGAACTATGATGTGTAGACAATACATGTTGGGATAGGCTGCCAACGTTACACGTGATTAGCTTTGTGTTTTAGTAAATCTGCATCATACGTCATCTTTACGTCATAAGAACAATGGTCGGATGTTAAAATTAGCGCCAGAGCAACAGGAGTAAAATTGTAATGTGAATATGTTAAAGTCAAAATTTTGCCAGTGATCAAAATAACTCCATATTACTACTGTATATAAGGTTAATGCTAATGCTAGGTCAATGGTAGGCTAATGCTAGGTTAATGCTATTGCTCGGCAAATGCTAATGCTAGGTTAATGCTAATGCCAGGCTAAAGCTATTGTTAGGCTAATGCTGTTGCTAGGTTGTTGGTATTGCGAGGTTGTTGGTATTGCTAGCCTAATGCTCTTGCCAGGCTAATGCTGTTGCTAGGTTATTGGTATTGCTAGGCTAATGTTAATGCTAGGTCAATGCTATTATTAGGCTAATGCTAGAATAGGGTTAATGCTAGGCTAATGCTCAATTTGTGTTAATGCTAGGCTAATACTATTGTTAGGCTAATGCTAATGCTAGGGTAGTACTAATGATAGGCTAATACTATTGTTAGGCTAATGCTAATGCTAGGGTAGTACTAATGATAGGCTAATACTAATTCTAGGCTAATACTAATGCTAGGTTATTGCTAATGCTAGGCTAATACTATTGTTAGGCTAATGCTAATGCTAGGGTAGTACTAATGATAGGCTAATACTAATGCTAGGTTAATACTAATGCTAGGATAATAGTGATGCTAGATTAGTGTTAATGCTCGACTAACACTAATGCTAGATTAATGCTAATGCTAGGTTAGTGTTAATGCTAGGCTAATTCTAGTTGTCACTACCTAATTTTTTCACAGACTGGATCCTTTCAGATCCTTTCAACACATGCGCGTAGACTACGTCACTTCTTTCACTCGCAATCCTTACGACTGAGCTGCTGGGACGTGATATTTGAATGTAAACCAACCATATGATGTTTGTTAAATATTTTAATTGTACACATTTAAATATGTGACTGTTTTGTGGTGTTTTTAATTAATTAAAAAAAAAAAACGGATAAAAACACAGCACACAAAATTGACAATCAAAAACCAGACAAAAAATAAGATAAAAACCAAAATAAATCGGAATTGTCTCAAAACATAAATTTCAAATTCTTTTTAAATAGCAGGGTTTTAACCTTTTAATTAGGACACAAACTGCCGTAAAATAAGCCGACCGGATGGAGACGCAATTCGCGTATGCGTTGGGAGGATCCGAAACGATCCGATCCGTGAAAGGATTGGGTAGTGACATTAGGCAAATACTATTGCTAGGTTAATGCTAATGCTAGGCTAACGCAAATGCTAGGCTAATGCTATTGCTAGGTTAGTGCTAATGCTAGGTGAATGCTATTGCTAGGCTAATTCTAATGCAAAATTTAATGCTAATGCTAAGCTAAGCTAATGCAGTGCTACACAGGCCAGCACCTGCATCCTCACTTGCATTTTCTTCAAAAAATGCTAATAGTGTTGTCAACTTTACATTTTATAGTCACAGGATAACATGATCACTACTAAAACGTTGACATGTGGCGAGAGATTCCGAACAGGATTACGGGCGGAATAGGACATATTTGTCCATTTGTCACAATTCTAGATATTCACCTGTTTTCCAGTTAAGTGTGTAAATGCATGACATTGTCACATTACATGCATGTGAGGCCTTTCTGTGTCAAACTGGGGTCAGATTTAAAATAAAGAGAAAGAAAAAAGAAAGAAACGAGTCAGGTGAACTTTTCCGTGTTGGATGATTCTTTCATTTCAAAATGTGAATTCTGTCCAGTTTAAGCGATCACAGAAAATGTGAGGCCGTGTAACAATTTTGACCTTAGCTGATTGTAAATGAGGTTTGTATTACTGGAGGACATCAGTACCTGCTTTGGGTTTTTATCATTCATTCTATTCAGTTTGACAGCAAGTATCGAAACTAAATTCAAGAAAAGAAGCTTTTCAAACTGGATAGACTTCAAACATTCCGAACAAATATCCTCCAGTTCCTGCCGTACCTGCTTCGTGCAAATCATGCTGAGGTGCAACATCTTTACAGAGGAAAAACACAGCCAGTGCTGATCACTTAAAAAGTCAACTGGTGTCCTCAGAACAGCCGACATAATAAATTCATTTCATCATGACTTATGCACGATCTCCTACATTAGTCACCATCAATAAAATAAAACCAAAGAAATGCATGTGTTTGTGTCTGACTGAGGCTGCCATGACTACCTGTTTAAAATCACCGCTCATATCATAACATGCATAATATGGGAGATTAAACAAAAACCGCTGGCGAGCAAAAAGGAGAACATGCAAACCCTATAGATGAAGTTCTGTAATTTCACATAGAAACTGCTCCACCAGTGCACAAATCCAATTTCATTCACTTGATCAAGTCAGAAATCCATCGTTCACGTTTGAGCCTCCGTGATTGATCTTATATAGATTATATACTGTGTATACTCGATAAAACAACAAAAATGTTGATACACTGTACTGTATATTTATTGTTGTTATGTTGGGATCATTTTCAGAACTGACACACCTGAATCACTTTGCATTATTCTGATATTAAACACACACACACACACACTTTGCCATCTGTTTAATAAATCAAACACTGCTAATGCTGCATTTTCAAATCTTGGATATTTTAATATCACGTTTGTTGTGCATGCTTACCTAATATATTTTCTAATATACATTTTTGTGTTATAAACGCCATTCTATTTGTGATTCTCATCACCGTGCACAGTTTCTATTCCTCTTCTAATCCACGTCTGCTGATAATTTAAAAATAAAGCTAAAGGAGGACAAACAATGCAGGCGATGTGAGGAACCATCATTTGGAAAACACAGTAAAGCATTTCACTGTAAGGGAATCAAACTAAATAAGTAAGTGGTCCAGGCAAAGACGACCTGAAGATTTCAAAGGTCAGACTGTAAACGCTCACAGCTGCACATCAGGAACATCAGGAACGCCGTCTGCCTCTTCAAAGCAGAGACGACTTTCACAGGGAGACATTTTGACCTGCAGCGACAGCAAGTTAACGTTGCCTGAGGCAGGATATTTTCTTCAAAGTAAAATGAATCATGATGTAAATCACAATCAAGTTTAGTTAAAGGGTTCCTGTCGTGAATTTTAATTGCAAACTCAATCAAAAAATCAAATCAAATAATAAATGTTTCTTTAAAAGTCTATGTAGAGCCAAACCTTGGCTGCAAGATGGATTCTGGTGTTCACAAACACCAGAATCCATCTTGTGTTGTTCCCAACTTTGCCTTTCGAAACCCGAACCAAAATGGTTAGAACCAATCACGAGGCAGTGTTGTGGTTTAGGGCGGGATATCTGGGTGTGACAAAGGCAGAAGCGCCGAAGCAAAATTGGCGCATGCGTAGTTGCGGGAAGAGGAACTAGCTGGGCTACCTCTATTAGCATAGCTCTGAATCAAAATAGAAAGATGTCGACGAAGGAGGATGGTTAACGTGCCTTTAACTCGTGTTGCAAAAATGGCAAAAGTCACTCAACAACATAATGACCGCAGCATTAATATCCCAGAAGTAAGTTTTCACCAGCGGAGTCTTGTTGTTGTTGTAGCAGCGTCTCTACGGCGCATGTCGATGATGACATCATCATTTGTTACCGTGTGATTGGCTAAAACAAGTCATGGTGGACAGGCGCTTCGACTAATCAGCTTCAAGCATTCTGTTCATGTCCCGCCCTGGTTCTGAAAGGATTCTCCAGACACAGACCCAGATTGATATGGAGAACTCGAGTTAGAGGGAGGGGCTACACATCAATCCGGCTCTTGCCAGGTTATGTAGAGCCGGCAGGAAGAGAAAAAAAGATACGCTAACCTTATATTTTCATCCTCCAAATGGCTTCATTGTCCAGCCTGACTAATTTCCTGGTAAGTCTCTCTCATAGTCACTTATGTCACGTCTCGTTTGTAACCAGATCAGCCAACTGCCGGCTGTGGCTGCTCCGCTGCACAGCAACGCCAGACACGTCAGCAGTACTGCAGCTCCAACACACATCCTGATGTTGATAAAAAAAACAACCTAAATAAAGAGGAAAATCTAAGAAATCAGGTGGGATCAAAAGTAAACACTGCACCGGAATCAACGACTTCACGTCACATCTGGCCAAACGTGGCTGCTCCCCATGCATTGTATTTGAGGGTATAAAATCATTGAGTCCGAGTGGGCCATGTTCCGTGCCTCTGTTGCTGAGGCGGCTGATCGGTGCTGTGGCCGCAAGGTAGTCGGTGCCTGTCGTGGCGGCAATACCCGAACCCGTTGGTGGACACCGGGGGTGAGGGATGCCGTCAAGCTGAAGAAGGAGTCCTACCGGGCCTTTTTGGCCTGTGGGACTCCGGAGGCAGCAGACAGGTACCGACGGGCCAAGCGGAGCGCAGCCACGGCGGTCGCCGAGGCAAAAGCCCGGACATGGGAGGAGTTTGGTGAGGCCATGGAGAACGACTTCCGGACGGCTTCGAAGAGATTCTGGACCACTATCCGGCGTCTCAGGAGGGGGAAGCAGTGCACCGTCAACACTATGTATGGTGCGGATGGTGCGCTGCTGACCTCGACTCGAGACGTTGTGGATCGGTGGGGGGAATACTTCGAAGACCTCCTCAATCCCACCGACACGCCTTCCAATCAGGAAGCAGGGCCCAGGGACCCGAGAGTGGGCTCTTCTATCTCTGGGGCTGAGGTTGCCGAGGTGGTTAAAAAGCTCCTCGGTGGCAAGGCTCCGGGGGTGGATGAGATCCGCCCGGAGTTCCTCAAGGCCCTGGATGTTGTGGGGCTGTCATGGCTGACACGACTCTGCAACATCGCGTGGACATCGGGGGCAGTGCCTCTGGATTGGCAGACTGGGGTGGTGGTCCCCCTTTTTAAGAAGGGGGACCGGAGGGTGTGTTCCAATTATAGAGGGATCACACTCCTCAGCCTCCCCGGTAAGGTCTATTCAGGGGTACTGGAGAGGAGGGTCCGCCGGATAGTTGAACCTCGGATTCAGGAGGAGCAATGTGGTTTTCGTCCTGGCCGTGGAACTGTGGACCAGCTCTACACCCTCAGCAGGGTCCTTGAGGGGTCATGGGAATTTGCCCAACCAGTCCACATGTGTTTTGTGGACTTGGAAAAGGCATTTGACCGTGTCCCTCGGGGATTCCTGTGGGGGGTCCTCCGGGAGTATGGGGTATCGGACCTCCTGATAGGAGCTGTTCGTTCCCTGTATGACCGGAGTCAGAGTCTGGTCCGCATTGCCGGCAGTAAGTCGAAATCGTTTCCGGTGAGGGTTGGACTCCGTCAGGGCTGCCCTTTGTCACCGATTCTGTTCATAACTTTTATGGACAGAATTTCTAGGCGCAGTCAGGGCGTTGAGGGGGTCCGGTACGGGGGCCTCAGTATTGCATCACTGCTTTTCGCAGATGATGTGGTCCTGTTGGCTCCAACATACCGTGACCTTCAACTCTCACTGGATCGGTTCGCAGCCGAGTGTGAAGCGGCCGGAATGAGAATCAGCACCTCCAAATCCGAGTCCATGGTTCTCGACCGGAAAAAGGTGGAGTGCCTTCTCCGGGTTGGAGATGAGGTTCTGCCCCAGGTGGAGGAGTTCAAGTACCTCGGGGTCTTGTTCACGAGTGAGGGAAGGATGGAGCGAGAGATCGACAGGCGGATTGGTGCGGCGTCTGCAGTGATGCAGAGTCTGCACCAGTCCGTCATTGTGAAAAGGGAGCTGAGCCAAAAAGCAAAGCTCTCGATTTACAGGTCGGTCTACGTTCCAACCCTCACCTATGGTCATGAACTTTGGGTCATGACCGAAAGAACAAGATCACGGGTACAAGCGGCCGAAATGAGTTTCCTCCGTAGGGTGGCTGGGCTCTCCCTTAGAGATAGGGTGAGAAGCTCAGTCATTCGGGAGGGGCTCAAAGTAGAGTCGCTGCTCCTCCGCATCGAGAAGAGCCAGATGAGGTGGCTCGGGCACCTAATTAGGATGCCCCCTGAACGCCTCCCTAGTGCGGCGTTCAGGGCACGTCCCTCCGGAAGGAGGCCCCGGGGAAGACCCAGGACACGCTGGAGAGACTATGTCTCTCGGCTGGCCTGGGAACGTCTCGGGGTCCCCCCGGACGAGCTGGAGGAAGTGGCCGGGGAGAGGGAAGTCTGGGCCTCCCTACTGAGGATGCTGCCCCCGCGACCCGGAAACGGCTAAGCGGGAGAAGATGGATGGATGGATGGATGAAAATCATTCAAAAAAAGTACTTCAAATGTATGTGTGTGTGTGTGTGTGTGTTTCTTTTTAAATAAATGTGTAAATATTTTGTTTACTAGTAATAGATTAAACACATTTTTATGTTATTTACATGACTAGTACAGGTGTCATTTAATGATAACACAGTCCCTCTACATTTCTCATCATATGCAGACGTTTGCAGGTGTTCTCTGCTCTTCATTACTAGATTGCAGTACTTTTTAACCACAAAGTGTTACAAAAAATATAGTAAAATCCTACAAGATTCCTGCAAATTACACTGTATGTTTGGATAAAAGTGGTCGCACGTTCAACTAATTTTCAAGCCAAGAAAACCTATAGAGACAAATATCAGTAACGTATTGCTTTACACTTATTTATTGAAAGTCAATGATTTACACTTTTACAAACTCGGGCACAATAATTTTGAAATTGCTAATTTCCCCCAAAAAATAGCTTACTTTGTATTAAAGTTTTTAGTAGTCACTGATTTTACTACTTCTCAGAACAGCATGAAAAGAACAGTTAGATAGATTTCTGAGTGCGTCCTAAACCAGACCTTCCCCTAAACAAGCCCCACTACAAAACTTACTCATACGTGCTGTCCCTTAAAGGAGAAAAAGCCAAAAGTGGAACATATTGTGCAGCTGTTTGTTAATAAATGTACCTGTGTAGCAATTTACATCAGCAAATTTAACCCAGAATTGTCTTTCTGCTCAGACTTCATTTGATTAAAAACGAACAAGATTTATATCGTATATCGCCATTTTGAGAAAAAATATCGACATGAGTTTTGGTCCATATCACCCAGACCTACAAGGTCGTATTTGCTAAAGTGTTTCTAGCTATAGGTGGATAGGGCCCCACTAGTCACATGGGAGGCCCAAAGCTAGGACCTCAGCCTCTATTGAGAAGACTGAAATGTACTTGATTTTATCCCTAATATGCTAAAAAAACTAAAGTAGGCTATAACAATAAAAAATATATCACAATCCTAAGCTGTAGCTACAGTTTTTAAAGGCGTATTTAAGTCAATTTTAACTTCAAGTACCTAATACATTACAAATGTTCATACAGTTTGTTAGAAATCTCATAAATAAATCAAAAACACACAAAAAAAAGCCCCTTAGTTTGTGAAAAATGAATTCATAGGAGTTATTTTGGAGAAAAGGTTTGAGGTAACTTGAGTTGGTAATTTATTAGAATAATAAAAATCCATTCACATTCCCAGACTATACTCACTGTATTTTGTGACCACACATACTGATTTAAACTGATACACGAGTGCTTTTGTTGCTATAGTGTGGCTTATTTATAGCCGCACAGATTCCATTAACCCTTTGTGGGGATGTTTCCAGCTTCGATCTGCAGAAACCTGCACTAAACCCAGTGTTAATGTTACCTTTGTGTATGGGGCTGTAACTAAAATGTATGTTTGCATCCCTGAGTATATTTTTCACACATGTAAGAGTGAAAATGTACAGTACATCAGGTAAAAGGCAAATATGCAGATACACAAAGCGTGTGCTGACTGGTTTTTGTTTTATGTGTTTTTTATTAGACGCAGTTTAATTACAGCCTCACTAAAGGGATGAACACAGCAGACGGATGTTTTCAGACTAAATTTGCGTCGTGAATGCAGCTGCATGAAAGCCTCACTGATCTGATTATCATTGTCTTGTGCTCAACCTGCCGCCTGATGCTCAAGTGCTGTTATCGGATCTCTAGCATGCGTGGTACACTCACACTGACCATCTAATGAGGTACAACTTTCTAGCGCCAGGTTGGACTCATTTATATACTGCAGAAAGCAAAAACCAAATTAAAGAGGTTATTGATGGAGATGTACTGACTTTGGAAGTCGTTAAATTACAGAAGACTTAAAGCTGCAGTATATAGAATCGTGAGACTTGTGTAGAAACAACCATGCTATCCCCTCTCTGTTTTAGAACCTATCGTCCCATACCGGTATCCTCGTGAAAGCACACAACTGTTGAGTTCTTAGCGACTTTATTTCTCAATAGAGACTAGTGACAAAAGTAGAGACTTTATCTTGTGTTATTGGAGAGTTTTCTGCTGTCTTAAAGACATGAAAACACGTATCACTCTCTGTAGTTACTGCCCGAGTAGGTTTGTGCCTTTAAACTAAGGATGCACCCGATCGAAAGGTGCCGATTTCCCTTATTTTGTGGGGTCGGCGATTGACCGATCCTTGCTAATGAAACCAATGTTTTCCGCCTATCTTTTCTACCTCCGCAAAGGTCTTAAAGTTGGGCCATGAAGTCAGTCACTGTTCACGTCTGCTGTGAGAAGACACAGAAGTGTGCATGTGTGTTCGTGCGCATGCCTCTGCTACACAGGATAACAACAACAGTCACCCGGAGCACGGTTAGCTTAGCATGTCGGCAGATTGGCAGCATTACACAATAAAAGAGAGCAAAGGATCGCAATTTGTCATTCATGTAACGCGGAAAAAGGTCTTGGTGCAGCTGCAAACAAAACTCTACCTCATTCACCATTTAAGATACCACCACACTGCTCAGTACGCTGCTATGCAGCATTTGAAGCTAGTAATCAAGCTAATGCTAAAGCTAAAGCAGTGGTCCACTAAGAACGCTTATCAGTGAACAGAGCACAGCTACTACTAACCTGTGTCATGTTCATTCTGTTTATACCCGTTGACTTGTGAAAATGCTGCTGCACTTTATTATTTCTGTAGAATATTTGACTTTTGGGAACCTTTATCCTGTAAAGAGTTGAAAGTTATTTAAGATTCATATTTTTACATTTAAATATCCACAAAGCTGCTGCATTTCAATCCCAAAATTTCAATAAATCTTCCATTGTGTAATCAATGTCTATCTTTGGTTCAAACGTTGTCAAAATCTGTACTTTTGACGTAATCCTGCTGACAACAAACAAATAAAAAGACGACAGACAATATCCGTGGTGAAGTGTAACACGGGAATGATTTCACTTTTCAAAGCTCAGCTCGATTGTTTATGTTTATCTATAGACGACCACTTTATTAGGTACGGAAGCTGATTAGGGCCAATTTTGATGGAGAAAATAGTTTTGGGCAAATCAAGAATAAAGTTGAACCGTTGAGATTAAAGTCGAAATTTCGAAAAATGAACTCAAAATACAATATCATGATAAAAGTCAAAGGAAGATCTGCTAATGAAGTCAAATCTACGGAAGCCGACGAGGGCCAATTCACCATATGACAACCAACAGTAGATCGTGTCCGTCTACAAAATGCCATGTATTGATGAATGTGTTAAACTATACTTTGAATTTAGGTTTAATGACAAAGAAATTATTAAATTTTTTTTAGCTCATAAACATGTTGTAATAGTAATATGTAATAGTATAATAATGTTGTTTTAGGACATTTAGGCTGTACGGAAACAGATTAGGGCCAGTTTTGATAGAGACTGTTGACGTTTATGGTGAATTGACCCTAGTCAGCTTTCATACATTTGACTTTAATAGCAAACCTTCAACTTTTTTCCACGATATTGTACTTTGAGTTCATTTTCGAAATTTCGACTTTAATCTTGTCTTTTCGAATTTAATCTCGACATTATATTTCAACTTTATTCTCGACATTTCGATTTTATTCTTGATTTCTCCAATTTTCTCCATCAAAATTGTCCCTAAACTGCTTCCGTAACTAGGCACACCTCAACAACATTTGGTAAATTTAGCTTTTTGACCAAATTAGATGATTTCTTCTTGGCTGGAAATGTGAGATTGTGCTCCATGAGAGTGATATGCATGAGGTCCAACACCTTGGACACTTAAATCACATATTCTGACACTCAGCTGCTCATTTCAACCCCTTCTAACGCACTGCCTTTGGGATGATCGTGTGTCTGATGGTGCGTGTGAATGACAGGTAATTCATTCCCATTCTGTGTGAGGTTGGAGGTGGAAAATGGGGAAATTTCACAGTTTTGCACGACGTTTGTAGGTCTCACTGTAAGAAAACGCACAAAGGACACCCACGCAGGTCCCCGCAGGCCCGTGTGTGAGCAATAAATACACAATTTTGTTGATTTTTACAGAAGAAATGTGCAGATTTGGATTAATGATGATGATGATGATGATGATGATGGTAAAGATAAGGTGGAGTTTGAACTCAGGCTCTGGTGCTGACTGAACACAACTGGAGGAGATGATGGTGGTGGTGGAGAGGAATAGATGATGATGGTATCTCAGACCAAAGCCTCCACATCTGCTCACACAGACGCTTGTTTCTCACCGTGTTTTTCAGACGACATCCCTCCCGATGCTGCTGGTGAAATCAATCCGCTGTGGGGGGTCTGTCTGCGGGGCTTCAGTCCTGGTCCTGGTCCATGGTCAGCGCTGGTCCATGCTGAGAACAGCCGCTCTGTGGGGGGATCTAACGAGGCTTCGCTGCCAGCTCGATGTGATGTGATGATGTGATGCTCAAGTCCCGGTGAGCGCGCGCCACTGACACGCGTTGACTCACTGACAGTCAGTCTTAAAGCGACACGCGCGGTCAGGATGCGTGCGCGCACAGAGCTTTGGAAAAGTGAAATTCTAATTCAGAAATATTTTTATTTTATTTTAGGCTATATGCAATTATGTTATAATGTATTTATTTTACAAATACAAAGTTGTAAGAAATACTCCATCCATTCAATATAGACATTTTTAAAGACGATTACTATATTTACTATATTAACCCCCCCCCCCCCCCACCGCAACAGAATTTCAACAAAATGGGGAACTTAGTTTTTTTTTTTTAAACCCCAAAAACTAATTTATTTTACAAATTACAAAGTTGTAAGAATTTTTCCATCAATTTAATAGACATTTTAAAAGATTTTTATTATTATTATCATAAAGCAGTGGTTTATAAACTTCTCTCCCCCCACAACAAAATTTCAACACAATGGGTAACTTTAAAAAAAAATAAAACAAACTACAAATTCATTCATTTTATGAATTACAAAGTTGTAAGAATTTCTCCATCAATTTAATACAGAATTTTAAAAATATTATCATAGAGCAGTGGTTTATAAACTTATCTCCCCCCGCAACAAAAATTCAATACAATAGGTTCTTAAAAAAAAAAGAAAAAAAACCTACGAATTTATTTATTTTACAAATTACAAAGTTGTAAGAATGTATCCAATTTAATATAAACATTTAAAAAAAAAAAAAATCATAAAAAGAGTCGTGGTTTATAAATTTCTCTCCCCCGCAACAAAAGTTCAACACAATAGGTATATAAAATAAGTGGAATAATTGTTAAAATTGTGGTTCTTCTCCTTCAAAACTCATAAAAATAACATGTGCAATCATATATTTCAGATTAAACTGAATTACATACATTACACATGAACAGTGAATTAGGGTACATTATTAATCTAAATGCACTTCCCCCCTCAAAGAACAGTATTTTTCTGGTCAAACTGAGTTGTAAATGTATGTTTCACGTATAAATAATTAAAATACATGAATTAGATGTAATTAATGAAATAACATCAAATAATAAACTCAGCAGGTCCAGCTTCAACTGTGGACCTCCCATCTCCATCCACCTTGCCTATTATAATGAGCAGCAAATAGTGATGATAAACTGTGTATTCTGACACCTTTATACCAGAACCAGTGAAAAAAAAAAACTGTTGGGACAAACCTCGACTCTCCACATTTATCACCGAGCTTCACCTGCTCAGTTTTCCTCACCTTTGAAAAATACTGACCTCTGCATTATTAGTGGGTGAGTCATGACGGAAAAATCCTGCACTGGAAGTCAAAACTAATTATTAATGATAAAAACAGGATTGTGCACCATAAATGAGTTTCAGCACATTTCCTATGAGATGTTTGAGGTATTATTTACCCATGGTGGTCACATGATGCTCATCAGTGCATTTTACTGACTGTAGCTGCATCATAAACTACTGCAGATGCTTTATTTGGCAGCAGTGGATGCTGCAGCAGAAATAAAATGCAGCCTCACCGATCCACTCAAACATTCAGCTGTGATTCACTCTAAAAATGACGTCTCAGTGAGTTGTTACTGTGTCAGTTTCATTCAGATTTTGGCTTTAGTGAACCTCTAGTGTCTTTGTCGCCTCTGAAAATGTCTCAAAAGCAGTCAAAAATTATCCGTTTTTATGTTTTATACTTTTATATTTACTGCAACTTAAATTTGTAATTTTTTTTATTATTAGGCAAACTACAAATTTCATTTTAAGATTACTACAATTTTCAAGAAACTATAGTATTATGTTAGAAGTGGATTGGTGGCCTAATGGTTACAAAACTGTATTTTACTTTTGGTTATACACATTTTTTGAGTTGGAAAACTGCATTTTATGTTGGACGAATACAAAACATTGATTTGAGAACTAAATTACATGTCAATTAAATGAGTTGTGTTAATCTAATTAATTAACTTAATTATTAAGCCATTATTAACAATTCAATTAAGTCAGTCCAACTATTTTCTTTTCTCAATGTACAAAGTCAAACCTCATCTCCATAGGAACCATGAAGTGGGTTTGAACATATTCTTGTGAAGATGAATAATCAGATAGTTTGAATAGATAGTTTGGAGCTGGAAAAGCAATAATAAAACATGAGTCACTGCATCATCATCATCATCATCACAGGTATGTCTGAACTGTTTCTGTGTTGAAGTCTGCAGGAGCTGCTTCAAACCCAGCACAGCAGGAGTGTGCACATATTCATAAATACCTGCACTGCCTTTTTATCATACATTCATAATGTTTATATAAATGAAAGAACTTAGAACATTTATTTTTGCGATTGTTATATCATTAAACACGGTAGGTAACGTAGTCTCATCAGGTCTACCATTTGAGAGTGGCGTGGGAGCTGTCTGTCAGATATGGGAAGGATGTCAAATTTGGGACAAATCATCAGTAGTGTTCCTTTAAATCAGGGGGTGTTTCTACCTTTTTAACACGGGACACCCTCATCAAAGGTGGCCAGCTACAGGGTGATCAAGCCTGAGCTTACGTCCTCTTTCTCCTTTCCGCAGCTTTGGGCCACTTCACACTCGGTCTGTGCCCTTTGATCTTTGTCTCCCGAAGTGTTTGCTCTTTGATCTCTTCCTTTGATGTTATCTGTGGCTGGGTATAGTCCTCCACTGGCATTTCTGCAGTTGTACTAACCTCTTCAGTGATATGGGTGCTGATGCTCTGCGATTCCCTTGCCTCTGCTCTCTCTAACATCCTCTCTTTCCTTGGTGGATTCTCAGCCAAGAAACAAACCACATTCAAACTGTGAAATACAGTTTTCGCTTTTTTTTTTTTTTTTTACTGTACAATAAATTACAACTGATTGGATGTTCATGAAGTCTGAAATTTGGTCTGTTGGTTAAAATCAGTCCCTTCATCCCAACCCATTAATGTAAACAAATGTTCAGTCAGCACTAAGCCTGTGAACAAACACTGATAGCTACAGGCACTTTGGTGGGCTCCACCACCTTCATCATCATCATCATCATCATCATCATCATCAGTGGGTGTAAAGGGAGGCGGTGAAGACTATGTCTCTTCTGATGGCCAGGGAGGCCTTCTCCATTTTGCTCCCTAACACAGAGTCTCCTACGATTCGTGCTGCCTGTCGCACCTCCTTCAGCACCTCGTCCAGGCGCTGAATGCAGCGGACCACCGTGCCCTCCTGGACGTCAGTCAGCTGGGCGATCTCTGCAAAGGGCTGTGAAGGGAGGAGGAGGAAGGGCGAGGAATGGAAGGAAGGCAGGGTTAGATGGTGTTCACATACCAAAATAAGATGAAGAAAAAGCAGGATACAAGCAGGGTTTTGCATCCTTAAGGTCACCTGAAATGTCTAGAACAGGGGTGTTAAACTCATTTTAGTTGAGGGGCCAAATATAAAGTAGTTTGATCTTAAGTGGGCCGCAGATTTTAGGCAGGAAAATTAGCAATTTCAACAGTAATAGCCCCAAGTTTGCACTTCAACGTATAAATAATACATAAACTATGTATCAAAGCAATAAGAGACAGATGTCAGTCCCAGCAGGATTTTCCCTTTTAAATTGAATTGATTTTGTGACAATTTTTTATTGAATTTTTGGAAATTATGCAAAATAATTTCAGGAAAATTGACTCTCGTTGAACAATTTGAGACATAAAATGACTGCAGTCGTGATAAAAGCATGGAAAAATTGCAATCCTCCAAATATTGTGAGTTTCACTGAAACAGTGTATTTAGAAGGGCTACGATATCTACAACTGAATTATTTGGTCATTTACAAATACAGAATATTATTATTATAGAACGACTAAATAACGCTTAGATTGGAATCAATCATTGGTATCTGCATCTGGACGAATCTATAAGAACAATGAAGATCCATGTCATCTGTAGACTTTGCAAAAAAAAAAAAAAAAAAAAAACACCCATACTTTGTAGAGTGGGTTCATAACTTTTTCTTTTTAATGCAAATTTTCATTCACAAAAGTTTGATTTGGAAAGCTTCATTCCTATTGTACCTATAGATTTGCCCTTCATGTGTAGTTTATCTCTGAACAATTTTTATCTACTTGCTCTAAAGAGTATCTCACGCTCTCCTGTCTTTATGAGTAAATCCAAGCATGATTTCAACATATTTTGAGAATGTATTTTGTCGTCTACATCACCACGTACCTGGAGTTATAATCTAAATCATATACTTGAGCTCACCATGCCTCTGGCCCAGCAGTACACCACCTCTGTCAGACCAAACTTGAACTGCTCAGCAAACTCCTCGGCCGTCTGATTTATCCCGCACTCCCTCTGAAGCTCCCCG
This sequence comes from Gouania willdenowi, assembly GCF_900634775.1. Lineage (NCBI taxonomy): Eukaryota > Metazoa > Chordata > Actinopteri > Blenniiformes > Gobiesocidae > Gouania > Gouania willdenowi. Next base: position 7,023,858 of record NC_041054.1, read on the forward strand.
ATACGTTTGGCCACCGAAAGCACCCGATCGATTCCCTGTGGGGAGAGATGAAGAAGCGTCAGAAACACAGAGTGATGCTTTGCTCTGCGCGCGGCGCTAACAGGATGACTTTTATGTTTTTGCTCGGGGATGTGTTGGACAAACTGCGCTGCTGTGTTTTGACTCTTCAGAGGCAGCAGGTCTCACAAGCGACGACTAAGGTCATCACTAATTCAAACGCTCAAAAAGCTCTTTCATGTCGGGGCAGGTAGCAAAGCAAGGCAAATTATTTGTAGGCAGTTTAATGTGCTTTACATGAATAAAAGTGCAACATTTAGAAAACTTTAAACAGAGTTCTAAAATCTACAATAAAAAAAAATAGTTTGCAATCAGCAAAATGATTAAAAATCTCCCTCAGTCATAAGCAGTCGAGAAAAGAATAGCTTTAAGTTAGATTTTAAAATGTTCACATTGGATGCTGTGTTTGTTTTTGTTCATTTTGTGCAGCATAACAACTAAAATATTAGAACGTTTCATTTATTCAGACAACTGTTCTTCAGGAATTCCACTTTGATCTCCAGACTTTTTCCGACTGACAACTGTCAGTCTTTTTCAGAGGTGTCTGCTGATCGCCTTGATATTTCCTTTGATGTCTCCTTGACTTCACGTAATAATTCCGGCAAGATTCTTTTTGTCATCTTTTTGAAAGGAATAATAATCTTGCTGGAATTATAACAACTAAACGCAGCGTCACCATGTTTGCTCTGAACTCTGGGCTCCACTATCTGACCTGTGTCCACAGATCTGAGACCTGCTGGATTCATACCTGACCAACATCTCACTAGCTGTGTTTCCATTACAGATTTTTGCTAAATAAAAGTGATATTTCTAAATTTCAACAAAGTGTAATTACGCTTTAAACGCATTTCCATTGAAGGTTGTTTTGGAGCCTCGTAACTCCCATGAAATCTCATCCCACGAGACTTTGATGCAAAAAGATGGACGCTCCAAACCTCCTAATAACACTCCATATTCCTTTGTTGTTTCATGTCTTATGTGGCAGTAATAATTTTTAAGTCTAATGCTAAGAAATGTCCCGGCCTCCTAGTATCGCGTCATGTTTTCTCAGAGAGAAGTGGTCATGTGACCAGGTACGTCCTGTTCTGTGATGTTTACTTGTGGAAAAAGTGTTTCAATAGCGCTTTTGCAACACATTTTGACATTGAAAAGTCTGAAGAACCTCTTCATGAAAGCATAAAGCATTTTTAGTGATATTTGAGTGTTTTTTCAAAACTCAGGTGTTTCCATTACCAGTTTCTTTAGATTTTGATTTTGGTTGCACACATGTCCAGTTCATCATGAGCGCCCTCACCTCCTGCAGCGTGTTGGTAATGTGCAGCTCCACCTGCGTCTTCTGCGTGAAGACCAAACAGGACAGGAGGGCGGCGCTCTCCTCCGGGGCCAGCGGGCTCAGGACGTTCTCAAACAGCAGCTCAGTGAGCAGTAGCTCGTGGCTGCTGATCTGGCACGCCACGCGGCCTTTAAGCTGCACCGCCCCACTGCTGTCCACGTACTGGAGAGACTGAAGGACCTGCAGGGAGGAAGTAACTCATCATCAGTGCTCATCATCATCAAGATAATTTTAGACTGATGCAACTGAAGTACAACAGTATGTCAACATGTGATATAACGACCAGGCGAGCCCAATGATTTAAGGGATAACTGGGAAATTTTAATGCATGTTGCTAAATTTGTACAGAAAACCTTCTTTATTATAACTGCAAATTAAAAGAAATAAGCAATAACTTTACAAGTCTGAAGTTTGAAAATATGCAATTATAAAGTTTGAGATTAATCTACAAAAAAAAAAAAAAGAAATTTTATCTGAAAGAACCATCGAGAACGACCTGTAATTTAATTTACAGTATTGAAAATTCCAGCAAGTTCATTTTCATTCTTCACAAACTGGGTTTCAAATTTCTGTGTTCATGACTAAATGGGCGGGTCAGAAATCATGGCTCGGCGTTACGTAACAGAGCCATCATTAGCATAAACCTGTCCCTGCTGCTGAAGCACACCAAACTTCAACGGACTTCAGGTGGCGCAATTCAGCCCCTTGCCAAAAACAAATCACAAACTCAGGGGAATAAATCGTGTCCGCTGGTGCCACTCTTTGCATAAAATGAGCGCTATTTTTGCACCGCGATTTTGTGTTTCGCCTCTAGCAGACGCAGATCTAACTCTACCCAGGAGAGATGCACGTATTCGGACTCGGGCGGAGCAGACCTTTCCACTGACACCGCGTTTGGCCTGCTCCGAGCACTTTTGGAAAACCAATGAGAAAAGCACTATGGATACTAGAGCCGCTTTCACACTGCTCTCTAACTGACAGGCCCCCAGCGTTTCAGAGCAGAAGAAGTGCTAGTTTTTCCATGATTTTGAGACTTGATTTTATATAATTAGCAATTTTTTTTCGACTTTTAAATTTGGCTCAGTGGTCAATTGAACATGTTTCTCATCACTGCTTTACACGGACTTTAACATATTACAGTGTTAATGCATCTTCTCTGGCTCTTTTTGTGTTTTTTTTTTTCAAACATGGAAATAAATGATCAGCTAATTAAACTGCTTTTAAACCCATATATTCACTGTTTCATTGTTTGCCCTCCTGTGGAGTTTACTGGGAAAAAGGTTTTCTGAGCCCTGTATAACAAGGTTGTTACTTTCAGGAAGTGATAGTTATTGATGGAAAAATGGTGAGAAAACAGTTCAAAGGTCACCCCCTCTGAATCAGGGGTGCAATTACTCCCTCTGTGGTCTTAAACAGGTCTGAAGGGCAGCGTGGTCATGTCTGGTGCTACATCACAAACAAACTCAGCGTTTGCTCCAAACCTTGATCCTCTGGTGGTACTCGGGCAGTAGAGTGAGAGACTGATCAGAAACCAGAAACAGCAGCCGGTCCAGCTCCTCCTGCAAACTCATCCTCTCCTGAATCCGAGCAAACTGAAAACACACACACTGGTTACTTGAATCGTGTGTTCCCGCAACTCACAACCTAGTTTAATCTTTAAAAAAAAGCTTTGCTGTATTGTAGCTGAGCGGGAAAAGCTCCCTGTCGTCCTCTCATTGCCTGCACAATGAGACACGTGAAACCAACATAGGCACAATTCCTGCACATGACCATCTGGGATTGCATTCAGCATCAATATCTAATCCCTGTGAAGTGAAATAAAAAATAAAGTACAGAGCCGTAGTGAGAGTAAAGTAATAGCAGAGCGAAAGTGATGAGCTGTGGCCACGAGCCAACAGAAGTAATTATAGAAATAGTCGGTGGCTGATTCTCATATCTTATCTCCTCAATGAAGCTGCCAGGAAGACATGACAGGCAGCACAAAGCAGGGACCGTCTGCTGGAGTGTGAGGCTGGTATTGTGCAACTGAGAAGGAGAGAAGATGGAAGGATAAAAGGGAAGAGGAGACGGATCCAAACACAAGGAGTGTGATGTTAATCCGCAACTGCAGGAATTCAGCGTCTTTATCACCAAACACTCATCGTTGCAACACCTCTCTCACAGACACACACACAAACACATCGTCCTGCAGGCGTGTGTAGGTGACAGAACACACACACACCTGCTCTGCGAACGTGGGTGAGTGCACACAGTTGAACTCCTTCAGGCTGTCGTGCAGCGCTCGAAGCCTCATGGTGCCCTCCACCACGTCCAAGCTCTTCAGCTGAAGGTCGTTCACAGGGTCCAGCGTCGCTATGCCCCCTGGGTTGGCCTCGGCCAATCGCAACAGCTCCTGCGTTGCCGTGGAAATTGCTTGGCCAGGTGGCTCAAATCTGCAGAAGAAAAGGAAATTGCTAAATGATGTAAAACAGTGAAAGGTTTCATATTATAAAGCTTTGCTCTTTTGTTTCTGCCCTTTAAAACCCTACAGAGGGAGAGAATGAAGTTACAAACTCACTTAAATCGTGGTTGCTGCCTCTTGTTGTAGTTATCGATGATCCTGTCTGGAATCACTTTGACAGTTTTTACCGTAATGCCTGAAATGTCCTGAAGCTTCAGCTTCTGCACCGTGTGGCTGCAAGGACCTGCAGGATACAAGTGAGCAACCATGTTAGAAACAGCCAAGTTCTTCTCAGACTGCTCAGAGAAAACGCTAAAGACACATGACAGTGTTAGCATTGTCTACAGCGGGGGTTCTCAACCTTTAAGAAACTAAGAATATTTTTTTTTACATTTTGAGCCCATTTTGCTTATTTTTTACCCTTTTTCTGCAACTACACCAAACTTGCTATATTTCAACCTATTTTCATCACTTTTTCTTGTCATATTTTTGCCCCTTTTAATACATTTTTGCTACATTACTCCTAATTCTCCACCAAATTTCAATGCCTTTTCTGCACATCTTTTCCCACTTCCAAAATAATATCGGTACTAATAAACCATTTCCACCACTTTTCCAACCTAAAGCCACACATGTTGACCCATTATTGTCACTTTTAACCTCTTTTCACCATATTTCATGCTTATTTTTGCCAATTTAACCACATTCACAATCTGTCATGCCCATTATTTACCTTTATTTTTTAAAAAATTGTTCCAATATTGACACTTAGAACCATTTTTACCACTTTTTATATCCATTTTTGGCCACTCTAATTAGCAACTTTTAACTAATTTTGGTGTTTTTTAAAATCCCATTTCACCATCTTTTCCACCATTTTTGGTCACTTTTAACCCATTTTATTTCTGATTAAAACAAGTATTTATATCTTTAAGATGACTATATACTATGGAGTAAAAATTAATAAACTTCCTGGAAAACAGTGGATATTATTCAGATAAAGAAATAAATGAATGTGGTTATCACAGATCATTTTGCTGACTTTATGGATGGACCCCAAAAATCTCTCCCCTTTATTCCCCCTTATAGATGGCCCTGTCTCCACATGACCGTTCTTCAATGTTCATGTCTGTGTTCAACCACCTTCAGGTACAGTGGGGGTCCCTGGTCTCTGGAACATTTATTTTGGGGGACACGGGCAAAAGGGTTGAGATCCACTGATCTACAGCACTAACCTACCTTCAGGTACAAAAAGTCTGGTGTTGAAGAGGTGAGGAAAAGCCCCGTTGTCATCTTTTCCTTCTCCCGTTTCGTTTCCCTTCTCACAGATGAGGAGGGTGGTGAAGCTGCGGTTCACAGAGTCGGTGGAGACCTAAAACAGACCAAGTGGGGAAGGCTGTAAAACCTGAAAACAAACGCGTACAAACCAATGCCTCATGGATTAAGTGTCATGGTCCACTGTTAGTGTTTGATGTTAGACCTGAGGGTGTGCAACCTGAAGAGTAAGTTTGTTGACCTATTCAGCTCACTACTGCCACCTTCTGACATTAAAGGCAATCAAGAACCATGAAAGTAAATCTGTGTCATCTGGTACCGAATTACCGAGTTTTTTAAGCATCGAAAATCAGTGTAGAAAAAAAAAAGCCGCACACACAGATGTATAACACGGGTCTAGAAAAGCAGAATGAACATAACAAGAGAAGGAAAGTGCCTGTGACTCAGCAGTGGAGTGGGTTTCTTAGATGTTCCTCTGTGTGGTGAGAAAGCCAAGGTAGGCCTGAAATGGGGTGAAATTCATAGCGTTTATGAACATGAACATAATCTAAAAAAAGGAGCATAAAAATCAGCCATGGAGCTTCTTTTTATCGAGGAAAGAGGGTCTCAACCTCAGTTATTTATAATCTTACCTGCAGGATCACACCCAGGGCGTTGAAATGTTGTTTGTTGTTAACCATGATGACTCGCCCCACAGACAGAGCCTTCAGGCCGTTTACCGACTCCAAAGTCGCTCGCTGAAAATTCAACATCCGTGTGAAAAGACAAAAAAAAAAAGCAGCTTAACATCAGTGGACACTACACCTACCTGGATAGCCTCAGTGGTGGTTCGCAGCTCAGTTACAGTGTAGTAATACGGCAGCAGGTCAGACATCTGACCGTCAGTGTCCTGGACAGGAAGTAGGGACAAGGCCTTCTTCAGATCACGGATCTTCTTCTCCTGGTCCTAAAAAAAGGACAATATGAAGGAACTTCATCAGTATTCTGTCATGATCGATATTTCCTGATGTGACTGACATAAAGCTGAGATATTTCACCTGAGTGTCTCTGTGGCTTTCAGAGAAGCTCCTTCTCATCATGTCGGTTACTCTGAGAGCCTCGACACGCAACAAATTCAGGATCATCGTGTAAGTGAGTCTGAACTGGGACTGGAGGACTGTGGGTTTTCCCTGGTACAAACAGAGGATGAAATCACCTCAGGCATCTTTAAAAAAGTCCCAAGTGTATCTCTCCATCTTCATGTTCACTTCCTGAACAACACTCATCCTGTGTTGTTTTCATATATTTGTTTGTAGTTTAACTGAATATTTGTGATCAAAAACTAATAAAAATATGTTGGTGAAAAAAGTTGAATTTATAAAAACGCAGAAATTGGTTAAAAGTTTCAAATTAGAGTGGCCAAAAACAGAAACATAAAAAGTGTCAACATTGGCTTGAAAGTGGCAGAAAACAGTAGAAACAATTAGTTTAAACTGGCAAATAATAGGCATGAAATATTGTGAAAAGAGGTTATAAGTGACAATAATGGGTCAACATATGTAAGATTAGGTGGGAAAAGTGGTAGAAAGGGTTTCTAAGTGCCAAAAATGTCTTGAAAGTGGAAAAAATGTGCAGAAAGGTGGCAGAAATGGAAGAAAAAAGCAAAAATATGACAAGAAAAAGTGATGAAAATAGGTTAAAATATGACAATTTTGGTACAGTATGTTTGCAGAAAAAGGGTAATAAAAAAAGAAGTAAAAATTGGCTCAAATTGTTCAGAAAATATTCTTAGTTTCTTGAAGGCATCTGGCGACCCCCTCCCAGTGTCTTGCAACCCCAAGGTTGAGAACCCCTGCTTTAAAGGAACATGAAAAAGAAGATGAGATGAGTCGACAGCCGAGCTGACAGCACAGTTAAAATAACCCACTCGACTGTAGAATTAAGCGTTAAATGAATAACTGTGATACACGCAACACATTCAAATGAATCGCAGCCAAAAAAAGCTCTGCTTTATATACCAAGAGTCAGTAACATTTAAACCAATAATTGTAGACATTATGAAACCAAAAAAAAGGAGTGGATCTGATCTCCTCACCAGCATCATGACATGCAGATCTGCCATCTCGTGAACTCCAGCTTTACACAGTATGATGACGGTCCCCGTAGGGTCCAGGCCTCTCCTGCCAGCTCTGCCTGCCATCTGAATGTACTCTCCTGGGAAATGAGCAGACAATAATGTGTGTGATTGGTTACAGTGGGACTTACGGGTGTTACTGAAAAGGAAAGAGAGTGACCACAGACATGAAGCTCACACCTGGCAGCAGGTTTCTGAAAGTGGTGCCGTCGTGTTTCCTGATGTTGTCGAACACCACGGTGCGAGCGGGCATGTTCACTCCCATCGCAAAGGTCTCAGTGGCAAACAGCACCTGGTTAAAGACGAAGTGAAAGAAACACTTTATCACACATTCAATCCTTCTTCATAGGATTTGATTTAAATTAATTACAAACCTTGACGAGACCTCGTGAGAAAAGCATTTCGATGACCTCCTTCAGGATGGGCAGGATGCCGCTGTGATGGACTGCGATGCCTCTCTTCAGCAGGTCCCTCATCAGCAGGATCTGAACAAAGGCAACGACTGTGCATCACTCCACTGCACAAAGTGAGTCAGGAAGACCTGAAGCTAAACCTAAACATGGACATGAAACGCCTGCGACCTCAGGGCATCAAGATGTACTTCTCTCATATTTTATTACCAGTATATTTAATGATGATGGATCAGATGTGAAATTCATTTAGCAGTAGTTCAGACTTCATCTACTGTAATACACGACTTCCATGAGGTGATACTATTGTATTTAGCACTGTATATTGAAGATAAAAGGAAATAAAATGCAGTTACTAAATTATCAGAATCAGAAACACTTTATCCCATTATTATCCCGGGGGGAAATTATTTTTTTACAGATGCTCCAGAAATATTTAGGATGAAAAGAAGAAACACTACACAAAGAAAAGAAATAAAAAGAAGAGAAAAACATACATAATTAAGTGAAAGACTGTTAATTAAATAATAATAAAATTAGTGATATCAAACAATACTAAATTACACTTAGGCTTTTACGTTACCATAAAGCAAGATCATCCTGAATAATAGTTAAATAAAAAGCTGTGGTTATTGATAAATACAAATTGTATAATTTTTATATCATTATTTAATATTTATGGACATTTTTATATATATTATTAAAATTTGTTATTATACCTCTAACAGCATACCCTAACCCTAACCCTAACCCATCTATTACATACATGCTGTTGCCAGTTGATGTTCACTGCTGTAGATGAAGCAGGTAAAGTACAGTAGATTCATTCATTTTCCCAAAATGTCAAAGTAGAAAAGTCTAAAAAATGTTGAAACCAGGTTGAACAAACACTATCACAAAGCACGCTGTCCAAGAGTGATGATTATCTAATTATCTGGTGACGCTAGAACAAGCAACACCTGTGTGCTGGCTGCTGTTTACCTGAGGAAGCTGTCGGTCGCCTCCTCGCAGGCGGCTCAGGCTCTTCTGGAAGAAGGAGTGGATCTCAGCCTTCTCCACGGAGGACGTCAGGTCCATGGAGTCCAACGAGCGGGCGTTATCGTCGCAACGATTCCGGGAGAAAGTGAAAGCCACCACGGGGGTCTGCTGCCTCTGGGACAGGAAGTTCAGGAGGGTCTGCCACACTGATCGATCCTGCAGGAGAGCAAAGAGGAAGCAGTGGGCCTTGCATGAAAAGAGGAGGAGGAGGAAACGGAGTCACTTGTTTCACTACCTGACTGGCTGTGGTGTGTTGGTGTGAGGTTTTGGCGCCAAACGACTGTGCGTGTTTGCTGGTGCGCTCTTTCTTGGCATCTACTGCTGCGTAGTACCTGAACAATCAACACAACAGTGAAGCTTGAGTATTTAGATGAATAAACAATTGGAATATTTTTTTTCCTTATACAACTAATTCAATGATTATAAAACATCAAACTTTCCTGTGACTACTTCAGCTCCAAAAACTATCTAATAGAAAGTTTGGAGGGTTTGGGTCAATTACATTTTTCAATTACATTTACGCCTTCAATTTTCCATGTTCAATTACAACTCAATTATGATTACGGTGACTAACATTTTTTCTAATTACAACTAAATTTACAATTATTATTTTTCCCCTGTAAGTCAATTACAATTAAATATTGAAAATATTGCTATTATTATTTTTTACAATAACGGCCCCTTAAATAATGTTAATTAAGTCATTATTAAACATTAACTAACAGTTTAATAACAGTTTTATTAACTAACATACCAGTTATTGCATTAATAATCAGTTAATTAATGCTTAGTAATTCAAACATTACTAAGCATTAATAAATGTTATATAATGTAATTAGCTATCCTTATGTAACTTTAATTTACATTTTAATAATATTATAATAACCATTATAATGTATTATCTAACATTAACCACCATACTAGTTCATGCATTAATAATCAGTTAATCATTAGTTCCCCTTTTCTGGACCCAGAAATTCTCCGTCATCCCATCATAAATGTCATCCTGCAGGTGTGTCGTACCCTTTAGTGAGAAAGTTTCCTGCAGCGTCCATCAGCAGGAACATCTCCTTCTGAGTTTTGGTGCTGTTCCCTGTGTACAGATAATGCTCCAAAGGAACAGGCCTCTTCATGGTGCTGATCACATAAATGTGCCTCTTCTTTATCCGACTGGAGCAAACACAATCAATGTGGACAAATGTTAAGAAGAAGAAAAAATAACCACAGATGATTATTAAAGTGCCTCTCATTTCTGAGTTTTCATTATACCCGATCCACTCGCTAAACTCCAACGCATTAGGTACAGTGGCGCTGAGTAGAATGATGCTGACGTGATCGGGAAGCATAATCAAAACCTCCTCCCACACAACGCCTCTCTGAGGGAAACAAACAGACGCTACTAACAGCTATTCTGGATTTTCACAGGAAGTCCAAATTGTCCGAAGGCGGTTCTCACTGACCTCAGTGTCGTTAATGTAGTGAACTTCATCAAAAATCACCCATTCTAAGTCTCTGATGACCTCGGAGCCGTTATAGAGCATCGACCTGAAAGAGGAGCATGACAGGATGGGGTTCAAATTGTAAAAAAAGAAACAACAAGGCTTCTACTGTCAGCACAAACCACTTGTTGGTACCTGAGGATCTCCGTGGTCATGATAAGGCAGGAAGATTCAGGACTGAGCTGGACGTCGCCCGTGAGCAGCCCCACGTCATTAAATGTGTTTTTAAAATCTCTGAACTTCTGATTGGACAAAGCCTTGATGGGAGACGTGTAGATGGTCCTATTGGGACACACCAGAAGGTCAATTTACTCACTAAATTAAACATCTATTTCTGAAGGTAAAACCATGACATTTATTATGCATGTGGACAATATCAGGTGCTTCAAACATGAAAACTTATTTTTTATTATATTAAATAAAATTTTCCAGCATTCAAATTTTAAAATCCTGCTTCTTTGCTCATCCTGTACAGTAATATTACAGTGAACAAAGTGCTAATAATAATGTGTGATGATATTATCTTATAACTAATTTTTCTATAGATTTACGGTGTATATATATATATATGTATATTAATTCAGTGTGATCAACAGCAACAACAACTCTGTATGTGTAAGTAAAGGAAGGTGTTGTTTTGGAAGGAGGCGGGATAGTGAGCTATGGTACAAACTTAGCACTGTATCTAAAAAATCATATTTACTTAAAAGTCCAAATTTAAGAAAACTTATCATATTTATGAATTAATTACTTTAAATCTCTAGTAATGGGCCAATATTTCCAGTGAAATAATTATGGAGACTATTCATGCTCACAACGTTTTTAAAATTGTATCATATGCTTTTAATTTATCCTAAAATCATGACTAGATAAACACTAAGGTTCACAAACTAAAAATATTACATATTTTTATATCCAATATGATTCAGCACTTTACACTGAGTCAAAAGGAATTTGTTTCGATGGGCTCAAAAAAGCAAAGCACAAGAAAAAAACAAAAAAAAAAAAAACACAACCCACACATACATTTCATAAAACCCAAAGTGACAAAACATGAGCCGTTGACACAAATAATGAATCATCGGCCCACCTTCACAGCACTAAAAGACAACATGTGTGCAAGACAGACATGTACTGTAAGTGCACTAGATATTACCTTTACACTGGAGGAATGTAACCATTTTTGACATGAGTATGTGAACATTATCAGGGAAAATAATATCAGCTCAAAGAAAAACACAAAATTCAAAGATTGACTACTGCTGGAGCAACGGTTTTTCATCCAGACCAGAGCTTTAATCACACATTTAGAATTTATAATAGCTATATGGTAATGCTTTTGTGTATCCAAGCATCTCCCACACACAGCTCACTGCATTGTTTGTGTGGGAGGGTGTTTTTCTAGCACTGCACATTACACTTAAGCAATACTTTAGCCGTTAGAACATTGTGCATTTCTCTCCATATCCGGTTCAGGTACTTGATGAATCTCTGTCTCACGGGTCTTTCTCCTTTTTTGCGCAAAGTAAGAAAACACCCAAAAGCAATTAAAACAAGCTTGCCCTGCCTTGTTGTTGACGCTCACTTTATTTCTATTGGGGAGTTTGAGGAAACACTTACAAAAGGACACATTTATGTCAGTGTTTCACAACTTTTTTTGTCCAATGCATTTTTTCCTTCTTAATTTGTGTCAGAAGGCTCGTCTAAACGCCTTCCTGCATCTGGTCCAACATTAAGCATGGATTTAACTCTTTTCCCTCATATTTTTCTGATGTTTTGACCATTTTAGGTTTTGTTTTTCACCTTTTTGATGTATTTTAAAGAGTTTATTATCGATAGATGAGGACATTGTCTGTGTGCACGTGAAAATTTGTCTCAATAATTTTAGAAATGAAATTGACAAATGTTTCTGTGTACCCCCTGAAGTGTGTTTCAGTACCGCTGGTTGGGAACCAGGACAGGCAATAGTAAAAAGGAAAATACATTTTGAATCTATCACAGAGGTGGTTATGAACTATCATAGACAGATTCTCACCTTGTCATGTGTTTCTGGGAGAGAGCAATGGCGTACTCCGCCACCACGGTTTTTCCCGCTGAGGTGTGTGCAGCGACAAACACAGAATCGTGAGCCTCCAGCCTCAGCACCGCCTGTTTCTGGAAGGTGTCCAGCTCAAAGGGCCACTGAAGCCACGCACACACCAAGAGCGTAAATATGGGAATGTCAAACAAATAAGCGTAAATGATAAAAAGGTTTGAGGTTTTTTTGTTTTAATGCCACCTTGAATGCCGGGTTGGGGATACGCTTGTAGAAATCCTCGCAGGGTGACGTGATGTCCACAGGAATGGCCCATTTCTTCTTGTCTTCTGGGCTTTCCTTTGGCTTTGATTGGTCAGCTTTTCTATTCCCTGGAAGCGTCGAGGACGACTCGACATCCTGAATGTGAGCGAGAGAGGACAGTTACCGTAGATATTGAATAAAAGTTAAATAAGAAAGGCAGACCTGTTTGTTGATTATTTAACAGGGAGCGTGTCTTTCAGTATCGGCAAAAATGTGGATTTGTTTGATACAATTGGTTCATTGAATATCAAACGTTTTCCTCATGTTAGAGCCGTTTACATTCAATGTGATGAAAGGTAAAGTTTGTAAGTATAAACCAAGGGTGTCAAAGAGATCCTATATGCTGCATGTTTTCAATCACGTCAAACTCGAGGCTCGGGGGCCAAATCTGGCCCTGTAGAACTTCCACTTCAGCCCAAAAGATAGTAGAAAAATGACAGCCAAAATGTGACCTATCGTGTAAATTACCAGTTCATTTAGATCCAAATACACTAATTCGATGAAATTCCACACAATTTATCAGGGCTCACAGCACTTATATCACATGATTGCAGTCATTTTTAATCTCCAAATGTGGAAAGAACTCTTCTTCTGAAATAATTTTTCCCCAAATCATCCTCAATCCTCACATTATTCCACACAAATTGCCCAGATTAAATAATTAAATCACAAAATTAACTAAACTTAGGTGAAGATCCTACACGGACAGATATCTGTCACTTATTGTTTGGGTATTGTTGGTGCCTTACATATTTTACACATACATACTTTTAAATCATTTATTTCCAAGAGTGTGAGTGAACGTCCAAATTTGATAAACTTGAGCGTGAACTTGTTCAAGAACAGATTAATTATCGTTATTGATTGACTCATTTGGTACCAATGGTTTTGCAGACCTATAAAGTACATGCATGTAGTACCTATTATAAATGTAATGCATTGGGCTTTGGAAAAAGGGTTTGAAAATTAGGAACTTAAATGTAAACTCTACAAATTCAGACTTTATTTTTCTTTTTTGATATTTAAGAAGGAAAAATCTACTTTAAAAAATATTGTTTAGAGTTGGCTATGAAAGCCTTGCTTCAATAAAATAAATAAGTACCTTGATACCCAAGTCCTCAAGACTATTTGTCCTGGGTAGTCTTGGAGCTTCTTTGGTTGCTTTGCCCTCCTTCTTCTCCTCTACCTCTGAGTGGAAATCACCAATGTCGTCCAGCGTGGAGAGGAGGGACATGAGATTCATCTCTGGCTTCACTGGTTGGGCATCTTCAGAAAGTTTAAAACAAGAGAAGTTGATCAAATAAATAGTTTCTGTTTCTGTAAATAGCATCTGTTTAGTGATTCCTGAGATAATCTAACATCCAACCTTTGTCAATAAAATCCATCCCAGCTTTAAATCCAGGAGGAACTTTCAACAGATCTGTGTGTAAAAGAATGAATTAAACAAAGATAGTTCAAACTTTACAAAGCCAACTCAGAAACAAAAAATAAATAAACTAATTAAATAATTAACAATCACCGTTCTCAAAGTCAATTTCCTCCTCCAGCTCAGATTTCTTCTTGATTTCATCCAGAGTTAGCTCCTCCATTCCTCCTGTGGACACCAACAAACAAGAGTAAAAAAAAAACCCTTAAAAACACAAGAAAAAAACCCTAAACAAACTAAAAAAAAAATACATTTACCGGGGAGGAATGGGTAGTTAGTGTTGCTTCCTCGGAGGCTCTCTGAAGGCGGACCCGGGAGACGCTGCAGCGACAGCGAGTTCTTCGCTGAGAGCGATGTGTTTTCAAGTAAGACCTGACGATGGAGTGAAATTGTTTTTGGAAAAGGATGTATTAATGTAGAAAGTCTACAGACAACTAAAGCAGGTGAATTGACTGGTATACCGACAGATCTCTTAAAAAAAAGCAGCAAAAGGTTTGTTCAGCAGAAAGATTATCTCTGATCTCTTCATACAGACATTAAATATTTTTACATAACGAATTCAGATATTTATGAAAATCACTAGACAAAACCTAAATCATCCAAAGATCTACAAAACAAAGCCAATCAAAGGTTCCCAGAGCCCACTGTGACTATGTTACCTCAGTAAAGTCCAACAGCATCCCTGTGGTCGGATCTCTGACAACGGAAAGTCCTGAGTGTAGTGGAGATGGTGGACAGTTGAACAGAGAGTCCACATGAGTGCTTCGCTGAGTCACCCTGAGGAAGACAAAGGGTTACACGATGATAATAAAATAAGAGAACAACACAAGTCCTTGAGCCCACAATCATTATGCATGCTAGCATACACAACATTTACCGTGTCGCTGTCCAAGTTGTTCATAATGTATGCACCCATCAACCACAGGCCTCATAATACGATCATACAATCACAACAATAGAAAAACCTGCTGCTCTTTCATGCTAAGCCTAGAGATAATTTATTGATCGTCCGTACTTGAGGAACTTCTGGAAGGCGAAGTCTGTGTCGTGTATGGGAAGCCAGGCGGGGTCTCGTAAAAACTGCTTCTCTACCTCCGTTTTGAGGCTCAGGCTGGTGGGAGGGAGTCCATGTGGAAGCTGTGGAGGAACATTATGGGTCAATGTCTAACATGGAACATTTTAACATATATGACTATATGTAGGACTCAATTAATGAGTAAAGATGAAAAAAAAAAAAATTCATATTAGAAGACGGCTGTTTGAAAATTAGGAGAGGGGAAAAAACTTGATAATCTATTAATCATGATTGTATTATTGATAAATATGAATCAATTCCTAAATTTTCCCCAAAATACACATACATTTTTAAAATTGTAATAACAATGAAAGATCAATAATCAGCAACAATCGAGACAAAAAAACTATCATTGTTGATAACCAAAAATCATTTTTGTAATCAAATCAAGATGACAATAATCAGAATTGAATTGGGAAATGGGGTTGATAAACCATCCATATTTATAATGGCTATTACCAAACATAAACAAACAGGTTGTTTGTTTTATATTTCAGGGTTGGGGTCAATTATAATTGTAATTGCGTCATTGATTATTAACAATTATGCTATTATTATAATGTTATTGTAATTTTAAAAATCTGTTGCTGTTGTAATCATTATTGAATTGTAATTGAGTTCATATAATTGACTTTTTAATTGTAATTGGCATGAAAATTCTATTGAAATTGTCAATTAAAAGTATAGAGGAGGATTTTCCTGAAGTTTAGAAAAGAAATGCCCTCTCTACTTTTTGAAAAAATGCACATGCGCAACACTCTACCTGCTCCCAAGAGGGAACGCCTACTAAACGAGTGCGAGAGCGTGCACGAGCCCAGTTTTCCTTGTGCAGAGGTCCGTTTACATGTTGGTATCGGCATTGCTCATACAAGCTTCAATAAATGGCTGAAACCGTAGCTCACGAGACACATAAACACTTGTAAAGGTGAGTTCACACGAGAGGTGTCCCGATTTTCTGGCTGTTATCTGTCCGATATCAGCCAGAATATCGAAAATCTCTGATATATATATTATATTTATTCAATTGCAGAATACTATAGATGTTATGTTGGAGGTTAAAATGATTGTAACCAATTGGTTAATAATAAATGGGTCAGTTTTTCTCATACCTACTGTTGCTGACTATTGTTCTCTGTTTGAGTAACATCACTTGATCAAGCCTTATCTAACATTCCACACTACAAAATAGGTAATAAAAGTATTCGTGCTCATATCGTATCGGATCGATATCATCATCGGCCAATACTCAAGGCTGCATTATCGGTATAATTTCTTGAGTGAAAAAGTTGTATCGGGACATCCCTAATAGGGAGGGATGATACAAAGAGTAACAATACTATGAATCATGTAACTGATGTTTTGTACAAAGAGTTTATAGCTATTGCTAAATTCCAACACTTGTCCCTAGTTGGGCTTTTACACAAGACATCATAATCGATGCACTAAAACGTAAATATCCTAAAATGACACCATACACACATACAATCATCACAACGCTATATGAAGAAAAGTTAGTGAAATTGTAACTGAACTATTGTATTGACTCACTGTGGTGTGTGGAGGCAGAGGCTGATCTGGCACTGGGTGTGTGATGAGCTCAAACCTGCCGGAACATCCCATCTCCAGCAGGGACAGAGGCAGGTCCGCGGGCCCCAAAGGAGGAACATCTGCACAACAACAAAAAGAGGTGTGAATGGACAGCGCGACCAGTATAGTCCATGTAAGGTTCAACAAAGTAAATACCACATTCACACCCAGGTGCTTCACAAATTCCAACTTTAATCTACAGACTGACTCTGAAAGGTTGCAGTTAAAAGTGCTACATTCATCTCAGAGCTGTAAGTTTGCTGATAAAGCTCACACTGTGACAGAAAAGAGCTGCTGTTGTTAGCCACATCACCTCAAACTGAACAAAAGAGGCGTGCAAGTAGAAGCAAATGATTTCTGACTCTGAATATTTAGGTATGGTTTGAAACTCAAATACATACTGAATCTCTCCATTGTCCAAAGCGGACAAAGCACAGGTAAAAAAGAAAAAAATGTTGCTGTGAAGTTGCTGCCGTCGCTGCGGAAGTTGTTGCGAGGACACAACCGGATGTGACTAAGCTAACAAGCTAACGGGAAAAAAATAAAGAAAATAAAACAAAGTAGGTAAAAATATATATTCTGAGATGATACGTCAATTTATAAATACAAATAGCATTTTATTTCACCTGCCAGTGGACAAATTGTTAATTAAAACGTTGTTTTTTTTCTTCAACAAAACAAAATAAATGTCTCTTTTTTAACAGCGCATCTTTTTTTTTGTTATTTTGTTCTAAATGTTTGCATTTCATGTAAAAAAAAAAAAAAAATAAGATATGATTTCTTCTATAATAACATATTGGAATCTTGTTTTATTAACATAAATTATTAAAAACATATTTAAAATTAAATCTGATTTTTACGATTCTAATGCATTTTACAGCAACCAATAGAGGGAATAATATATTGCTGAATTTTTATGATGATTTCCCTTAACACTAGATCCGTTTGTAATGCATTTAAAACAACGTCGACTATTGATGACGTCATTTAAGCGACGGTGTTTTGTTGCAACTGTCGGAGTTTAGGTGAGTAATTTGAGAAACTTGCTCTCAGCAGTAGATTATAAAGTTTTTCTTAATGCAAATTATTGTAGCAATTTCTTGTTGTCCATTAATGTCTCTCGATAATGAGTTTGTGTTTACGAGTTTGAGTGATAAACGGGTTAGCTCACAGGCTAGCAGCAGACAGAGAGAACAATTTTAATACAGTATTATTATTAATATCATTATTCACACACTGTGTTTCAGGGGTTTCATCATGGTAGCATTTCCGAGCGTACTGACGGAGGAGGAGGAGGCTCTGCAGAAGAAATACGCTAAACTGAAGAAGAAGGTAATAAAATAAAAATATAGCTTTTAGTCTTCATATGATTGATGCGTTTAAAAGAGTAAAATTTAAAAATAAAAATACACATGGTGTCATTTTTAGGTTTTCATTGCCATTTATATCACTCTCTGGCTTCATATCACAAAGCTGTATTTTTGTTGTTGAGTGTTGACCTTGTGTAAGCTAATTATAATTTTATTTCAGAAAAAGGCACTGCTGGCCTTAAAGAAACAGAGTTCAACAAGTCAGACCAACCAGAGTGGTTTGAAAAGGAGTGAGTGTATCACATGTTATTTCACTATTCCACTCGCATTTTAATACACTGAGTCACACAGCTCAATGTAAAGCTCTATGTTTGTTTGATTACCTGTATTTTATGCTCAGTTTATTGTGCCATCAGACAAACATTTACTGTCTGGTGGTATATACAGTAACGGCTATTATTTACTGTTCATTTCTTCCTTTGTCACAAAGCTCTGTCAGATCAGCCTGTCGTCGACACGGCAACGGCAACAGAACAAGCCAAGATGCTTATCAAGTCCGGAGCTATTAGCGCCATCAAATCTGAGAACAAAAACTCGGGATTTAAACGCTCCCGAATGCTCGAAATCAAACTAAAGGTGAGGTATCGCTAATAAACCTAACTTGCATGAATCTGAACTCCTGCCCTTTTTACAAGTACGTTTAACTATTACAGAGGTGAATTATTTTTCATACCACTATCATGTTGCACTTGGAAGATTTGACTTCCAGACAACCTAATGTTTACAAAAATCATCAGCTTTTATCTATATATCCTGTTTTACTTGCTATTATAGTCACACAATTACACTCACCCTCCCTCCCTCTGTCGATTAATATTATACTCGCGATATTACTGAAATCAATCAAATATTTGCTTATCAACTCCAGGAAATCAGACGCATGTTTTGAAGGAAACTGCCGAACTTCTGTAATATCATATACCTAACAGCTACTAATAATGGGCTATTTTGTAAAAGTCAAAAAAATGATATGAAAGGTCATTATTTCATCATTTATCTTATTCTGTCAGCCTTTATTATTTAAAATTACGGTTTTCTTAAATAATGTTCTTTATTTTGACTATTTTTATATATAGTCGACCTAAAACTCCTTTATAATGTTTTGGTTGGTTTTTATTAAGTGACTAAAGTCTGAAATAATATGTTAAGGTTTTATTTATTCAGACTTTGATGCTTTTCTTAGAAAATAACTTGTAAGGATACATAAAAACAAATTACTATATGCCTCTGAGGAAGACGGACAGTTGGCAGTGGAAACGTGTCAGGATGTTAAAGTAAATTTCCTGAAAAAAGTTATATTAAAAAAAAAAAAAAAAAAGAATATTTGAAACATAACATGTTGTTTCAAAAAAGAAGACAAAATGAACTTGCTGGAATTAATACATTGATTAAAGTCTGGTTTGTTATATTAATTTTATAGATAATTTCCTTCCAGTTCTTTTGTTGTTGTTTACTTGTAATTTATTTTTTTAATTTAAACATCCTTGCATTTTCAGACAGTTTAAAATGTCCCTCACATTGCTTTTAAAAAAATATATACATATATATTATTATTTTTTTTACAGGACCCTGAAAAAGGCCCGGCTCCTGCTTTCTTACCATTCCAGAGGAGCGTCTCTACAGATGAAGATCAGCTGGAGGTACATTGAATATTCACTGATTATTTCTCATGTATCAGCATTGTAGTATTTTGTCTTGCTTTATTGTTTTTAAATCAAGAGTTTTATTTTTTGTAACCTAAACTAGAGAGCAATAGTGGTTAAAGCAACTACAGCTAAACAACTAATGTAAAGCATTTTATATATTATACTTTCATATTTAAAAACCTGTTTTTCTTCTAGTCTGGAAAGAGAGCCCAGCGAAAATCTCTGTATGAGAGGTAACAATCCAAAACTTAATGATTATTAGTAAATAAACATTTAATGCAATCTTTGTTTCTCGCTGACATTAATATCATTTTTCTGTCTCCGTTCCACAGCTTCGTCAGTTCTAACGATCGATACCGGGATGAAGACGATGCGGGCGGCTTGACATCCAGTCGTGACGTGGACAGAGACCGAGAGCGTGACAGAGAGCCGGACAGAGAACGAGATCGGGAGCGTGACCGGGAGCGTGACCGGGATAGAGACCAGGACAGGGACAGGGAACGGGAACGGGAGAGAGACAGAGACCGGGGCAGGGACAGAGACAGAGAACGAGACAGAGAGCGGGACAGAGACAGGGAGAGAGACAGGAGCAGGGAGAGGGATCGAGAGCGTGACAGAGAAAGAGACGGACATTTTAGACGTGAGTGACTCTTTCTCCTATACATCTGTTTTCTTGCTGTGAGGATATTATGTACAGTAAGGGTGTAAGAAAAAAAACGATTCAGCGAAATATCGCAATATTTCACTGCACGATTATCGTATTGATCCAAAAAAATGGCCAAATTGATTTTTTTTAATCATGTTTTTTTAATGAAAAGAGCATTTAATTGCATTAAGGTGTCAGTGAACCACATCTTGTTAAACAACCTCACTCCTCAGTGCATTTTAGTTTTGGAAGTTGGTTGTACTTTATTATCATAAAACATACTGGGCACTTTTATAGATGTATGTGGTTACTTTTTTTTTTTTTAAGGACTTAAAATCAGAATTTGGTGTAGAAGCAAAAGTTGAAAAATGTAATTTGAAAGTTTTATAAACATACCACTTCTTTTTGATATTGCAATTTCAATTACAGTTAATTACATTTACTTGTTCTCGCAAGTTAAAAAAGAAAAATGAAAAAAAAATTGTATTCCGTACCATTTTGTACTTGTACATTTTGTAAAGGTGAAATTTGACATTTTTCATATTGAGATTAGTTTTGTAATGTTTGGTATCGGGATATATCGTATCGTGACATGCAAATCGTGGATCGTAACGTCAGATTGATGGCAATGCACACCCCTAATGTACAGTTCGTTACCCTAACCCCTAACTCTACCTAACCCTAACCCAAAAAATGCCAACATAGCTCCAAATGTGTCATAATTTAGCGAACGACACTTAATGACAGCCTTCATGACACCGTATTCATGCTAATGACAGGTGTCATATCATAATAATGACAGTGTTAATGTCAGCTTTATGTATAAAACTTCAAATAAAATGTGACCAAATTTTCGGAACCATTTTCTCTCTCAGGGTCTGACTCGTACCCGGAGCGCAGAGGCGTGCGAAAGGGCAACACTGTGTACGTGTACGGCTCAGGGTTGGCAGAGGATAGCCTGCGCTCAGCCTTCTCCCAACATGGCAACATCATTGACCTCTCCATGGACAACCCTCGCAAGTACGCCGTCACTTAATGAAGCTGTGTGTGTTTGCACCACATTAACACCTCATACAGTGTGACTGAATACAAACCTGCTTCTGTTTCCAGTTGTGCGTTTATCACTTTTGAAAAGATGGAGTCTGCAGACCAGGCTGTGGCTGAGGTGGGTACCGTCCTCAAACTATGTAGAGAAAAGTCTTCTGATAGAATAGTTTGACTATAAAATATACAATACAAAACCAACCGTCCTACGATCCTCAAATATTACTCACATTTTGCTGTTGGGGTCAATTTGACCCCGGGGTTATGATTTTTTGAAAATTGTTGTGTTTTGTGTCAGGCACTTTGTTTTTTTGTTGAAATATGCAGCAAAAAAAGAGTCAACTATAATTTTTTTGAATGATAAACATTGAATGGGGTCAAATTGACCCCGATGATAATAGGAAGGTTAAGCTTGTGAAGTCACAAAACGATTTGTACAATATGAATTAATTTCCAATGCATAGAATATACAACATAAAATCAACCCTCCTATTATTCTCAAATATTACTAACACATGTTGCCCTTGGGGTCAATCTGACCCCAGGAATATTTGCCTCCAGAAAAGGATTTTTAGAAAATTGTTGACCAAGTGTTTTGTGTCAGGCACTTGTTCATTTGTTTAATACATAAATAACCCCTTGATAATGAATCCATTACCTGTTCTCTAGCGCCACCATCAGGCCTAACTTTTTATTTGGAATAAATGTATCTTGGATGAAAACTATTCAAGATACATTTAAGGTCTCACAAAGTTTTACACAGCTGAAACAGCTGGGGGTCAAATTGACACCAATGCATGCAATATGCGTTCATCAGATTGGATGAAATATTGTCTTGATAATTTTATGCTTAATTAATTGTACTCATCAAATTAGGAAAAGTCATGAAATATGAATACATATTTTTTTTTTTTTATTATAAACATTGAATGGGGTCAAATTGACCCCAAGGATAATAGGAGGGTTAAGCTTGTGAAGTCCCAAAACTATTTGTGACTTTGTTTCCTTCTCATAAAATATACAATATAAAATCAACCCTCTTATTATTCTCAAATATTACTAACACATGTTGCCCCTGGGGTCATTCTGACCCCAGGTATATGTGCCTCCTGAAAATTATTTTCAGAATATTCTTCATTTCCAGCTCATAGAATACCTATAGTTTATCATAAACACTTTCACAAACTGTGTCACTCATTTGTAATCGATATTTTTAATAAAGCTGTGTAACGTCTGCTCCTCAAGCTGAACGGAAGCACCGTGGGAGATGTTCACATTAAAGTCAGCATTGCCAGGAAGCAGCCCATGCTGGACGCCGCCACCGGCAAATCTGTGTGGGCGTCGCTGGGTAAACGCGGCACTCTCATCATCGTCTACACCATGTGTCAAACTCATGGCCGGGGGCCAAATCCAACCCTTTGCATTCAATCCGGGCCGCAGGAGAAATTAAAAATGACAGAGAAAATATGAATCATTGTGTAAATGAAACTCAACAATATTTGCAGGGGCTCAGTTTTTCCGGTGCTTATATAGAATGATTGCAGTCATTTTTAATGTTAAACTATTTAAAAAAAGAAAAACCCTTACAAAATCTTTAAATTTTCCTCAAACTTTTACATATTTCCCTTAATAAAAATGGTTAGAAAAGTGAGGATCCTGATATTTGAGCACTACTTGCTTGGATATTGTAAGTTTATTACATATTTTGTATTTTATGTATACGTATAAGTGTAAACTAGGGCACAATAATGTTGAAATTACTTGTTTCCCTGCATAAAATCTGTGGCCCACTGGAAATCAAACTGCTCCGTATTTGGCCCCTGAACTAAAGTGAGTTTGACACACCTGGTCTACACAGTACGCGCACACACACACGCCCGTGAGTGCATGTGTGTCAGTGCAATGACCACTTCTC